>NC_041400.2:160363011-161035511 GCF_900747795.2 Erpetoichthys calabaricus
GAGCCAGTCTCCATTGCCAGGGTCTCATCCATCTAGGTCTTTCTCATTTGTGCCTGCCACTAAATTGGCATCGCACCGGTTGGTGAGCCCACAAGATGGCTCAATATCACCATTTCAGGCTGAATCCAGCAAAGTTATGTGGGTTGATCTAATGGCACCTCAAGACCTGGCTCCAAAAGTGGGTCCTGGTTACCCTATCCCAGGTAGGGTACACTATTTTTTAAACAGTACCTTCATGTGGATCATTGTGAACCTCAGCCAAAAATCTGTTCGCCAAGGGATACTCTATGAGGAGCACAAAGCTCCAGACGACCTACATCTGAGCATCACTAAGGTGCACAAACCTCATCGTCACGCCAAGGTGATGGTCCAGGATGGGTAGCTTGCATGTTCTCCCATCATTCATATTTGAATCATTACCTAAGACCCATCAGTGTGGAATTTGCATGTCTACATGTTTTTTTTGTATGTGCTCTGGAAAACAGTATGTTTGGATGGGATCCCACTGTCTCTACATCAGCACAGGTACCCCTGAAGTCTGTGTACTTTCCCCCCTACTCTATTCACTGTACACCAATGGCTGTAGGTCCACTGACCCTTCATTAAAAATCATTAAGTTTGCAGGTGCACCCCACCATCATTGGACTAATTACTAATGGAAATAAAACAACTTACAGAAATGTTGACTTGTCCCGTCTTAATGCACCACAAATAACCTGGTATGTGATGACACCAAGGCAGTGGACTTTCACAAACAATAGTTACAATGGCTTCCTATAGAAATTAATGATTCTACAGTAAATTTGGTGGAATCCCTAACTTTTTTGTCGTAACTATCATAAATGCTCTCAGTTGGGACATTAACATCACTTTCATCACTAAGAAAACTCAGCAGCGGATGCTAATTAAAGTAATGAATATTTCACAGCTGATTCTAGTACATTTCTCCAAAGTTATAACTGAAAGTGTGATCACACTCTCCATTATTGTCTGGTTTAGTTTAGCAATGGTCCACTTCAAAAATAAAGTGTGTTATGACATCTGCCAAGAAAATAATTGTCTGTGCTCTTCCATCTGTATACATCTAGTGCCATATACCATGTCAAAAGAATCACCAGTGACCAGTAACCCAGGTCATCACCTGTTACAAAAACTCCCTTATGGTAAACACCTTAGGTCAATTAAAACTAAAACTAATAAACACCTAAGCAGTTTCATTCCAAGAGCTGTAGTCCTCACAGACCAGCACTATGTCAGGTTTTCTCACTTATTCATGAGTTCCCCATATACTGTATGAAGTTGTGAGTGTATGTGTACATGTACAGTATATGCACATGCATGTGTGTGCATGTTCATGAACATTTCACACACACACACATTCTCTTGCACATCATTTGCACATTTTTATATTCTGCAACTGTTAATACATGCAGTATTAGTAAGTAACAGACACAATTTTACAAAGCAAGCATAATCCTAATTTATAAAATTAAACACCCTTTTTCATGCTCCAGACATTTAATGTACTTCATAATGGGCCACAGCGCAACTGTCATGTTTATGTTAGAATCACTTTAAAGATCTTACCCTGTACCAAAGCACTGAGCTTAACTACAGGGATGCAAAATACTGAAATCTGACACATTCTTGACAAATTAATATACCCATATGAAATAATGACAGTTGCCCAACTGTCAGAGTTTACCTCAAGAAGCCATATAGTTTCCTTTTTATCAAAGGGGAATATTTAGCAATATAGAGATAAATGACTAGGTAGAGAAATGTGAATAACTATGATCAGTGCTTGCATATTATTATGTAGATAATATGTGAAAACACATACACACTTTTTCTGAAAGTTAATTTTAAAATAGATGGCTGTCCATAAGCAGAGTAATTCCTCAAGTACCTAGAAACAGTCAAATACCTAAAGATAGTATTGCCAAACTAGTCGTATATACTGCAAAAATTAGGAATGTTAGTCGTAGCACTTGTATCACCATAGTTTCACAGATGGGTCAAGTTTACACAGCTCTTTTTCCATTGCTCACAATTTTTTCATGTGTTTTTTGGCTCTTTCTTGAGTTGATGCAGCCCTTCTTTTGTCCTTCTAACTCAGAATCCTTTGTAGGTTTATTCACATAAAAATCTAAAGCACCTACTGTTGTTGCCATATCTATCTGCCTGTCCAACACTCAGCTCTCAGTTGTTATGACTGATTTCTTTTTTTTAAGTGTTTGTGGTCATCTAGGTGTCTAATCAATCAGCTTTTAGACCTAAATAATCAATTTATAACATTCATTTTGCAACAGGGCTACATGATGGTAGATATTTTATGTGTGTCTTGTGCTGAGTTGCATCTTTTTTGCATCATCCTGTTTAAATCACTTATGTGTCTATGTAAATGTTGTCCCCGGGAAACAAATGGGGAAGGATGATGCAGGGAGGCAGCGACCCCAATACTGGTATTTCCTGTTGACACACTAATTTCATCTGGGATATTTTTATTTTACCCACAGGAGGGAAGGATCGAGAGGGAGATCGAGAGGAAAGAGGAGCCATTTTGCATTCATTTCACAAAATCATCATTTACTTCTCATTGCGCAAACTTACCGACTGCTTTTTTCATTGACTGGATCATCAGTACGTCTGCCAGTTTGGAGAAACCCCGGGATTTGGATTTATTTCAACCACTGCAGAGGACTCACACGGTGACATTGTTTTGATTTATTTCGGGAAGGAGCAAACATATCACATCAAACAGTATTTCATTTAATTCAGGACATTCATTACTTTGGACTCATCCTATTTCATCCATTCATTGCAGCTTGTGTCTGATCTGTGTTCTGGGTTTCGTTTTATGTGTTTATTAATTTATTGTTTAGGGATAAGGGAGGGCTTTGTATTGCTTTGATTGCTTTATATTTGTGTGCTTGTTGTAAGTAGTATATATATAGCATCTTTCACTTGTGCCTTTGGGATGGTGGGGAAATGGTGTGTATATATATATAAAATTGATTGCCTGTCTGTCCTTGTGTATATATATAATATGCATATAAGGGTAAGGGGTCGGCCGTTCCAATTTTTCATTTAAAAATTACAATTTTTTTTGTCGTGGGCACCGTCATTTTCTGTCACTTGTCTTAGTGGTAACCATGACAATGTTTTCCAGAATTCTCCAGGGTGGCATGTTGTATGATATTATTGACGCGACTGAAGAAAACTGCATTTTTAAGTGATCTTTAATGATTTTCTGATTTTAAAAGACTTTTTCTTGACCTTTTGACTACTATTCTTGTTTACCTCCTTAATTTGATAAATTATAGGCTTGATTCCTGGTTAATTAACTTAATGCAACTCTGGTTATGTTTCCTCTCATGGACATTTTTCAAAAATCATTTACTGTCTTGTTGAGACAGAGCATTATTGGACTAATTGTGTTACATTTTTGTACACTTACAGTATTTTTTTAAGGAAATTTGTCAGGAAAGTACATTTTTATTGAGATACCACAAACACATTGCCCTAAAAAATTGTTTGAATGATCAAAATCCCCCATTTAATTTTTGAAATCATTTATCTTAAACACAGTGAGTGACTTCAATTGCTCATTAATTTACTGTTTTCAATTTACTTTAAGAGAGGTTATTTCAATTTATATATTTGCATTTTTTACACAGCTTATCACTGCTCCTGACAGCAAAGCAAATACCCAGAAAAAGTTATCAAAATGCTAATGTGGACTCTGCATTGGACGCTACATCATTCAAAAATGTCATATTTAAGAAACATGAAATACAATTAGCCATAAAATTTCTGCAACCAACAACTAATAACAGTGCATGACATTATTCAGTTTTTACATCACTTGAGTTGGTAATGGGTGTCTGGAAAAGCGATTTCATTGGGCTCAGTTTTGAATTAACTGATTTTGTGAAACCAGTTAAATAATAATAATCAATTCAAATAATACATGCTTTATGTACTAAGCTAATATATAATTACATCTTGTTATCAGTGTTATTTTTCAATATGACTTGGTGTTACAAAAATATTTTAATACACAAAGTGCTATCTCTAACAACTATATAATAAAACACTAAGTTCTGTGCTCCCAACCCCTCGGGGCAATTTGATTTGTCAGTTTGACTTTGGTGTGATTGGTTAGTTTGGCTTTGGTGATGAAACGGAAGAAGATGTGCAAGACTCACAAGGAGGAGTAAAGGCGCATACTGAGAGAGTCACAAAAATACTGACAGAGAAGCAGGTTGCACAGGAAGGTGCACCAGTGAAGACACATTCAGACACACACGAATACAGAAGGAAAAGCGGCAAAGGTACACGTAGGGAAAGAGATTGCAAATATATTTTTAATTATTCTATTACCTGTCTTTGACAGGTACCGAGCGTAGTCTTTAACTAAGTAAACTGAAAACTGCACCAGCCTTCAAAACAGTTGGAAGTGTTTGTTTAATTGTATAAGGTATAATAGTTTCTAAAACAACTTAATCCAAATGTTGGAATGTAGGGGGTAATTATCACAAAAGCACCAAAGTGAGAACAAATCCTTGACAGAGCACCACTACAATAAATAGTACATTGAATGCTCTATTTTTTTGGGAAGAGTAAGAAAACTGGAGTGCTGGAAGAACAATTCACACAGACACAGGGAATATGCGTAAACTCACTTCAGGAGGTATTGAGCCAGAATTTTCACACAGTTACCCAAGGCTGTAAAACAGCAACATGACCTGCGGTGATACCACGCCAATCTACTACAAATAACAGCATTATGCAATAAAGATATAATTGGGTCCAGACTCACAAATGCCATCTTCTGAATCTGTTTCTTGGAGTTCAGGGCTGCAAAGGGAACAGGTTATTTGAGCAGTTTTGGGGACAAGGCTGAAACCAACTGTAAACAGGATGCTGTTCATTTCATAAAGTTATTAAGTAAAATGTTTATACCAAATTTATTGGATGCTAGTGGGTTTCATAAAGTTAATTAAATTATTTATAGTACCCTGTATTAGACAGCTAAAGAATGTTTAAAGCATGGCTAGTTTAGTCCAGTTGCGGTTCCTTAAACATTCTCTTTTAAACATTTGAATTTAAAGCCTTATCATTTTCCTAGCAACACTGTTTTCTGTCAGCTAGATTTTGCCTTTCCATGATTCCTTCACTTGTAAAAACTACATTACTGCTGGATTAACGTGCCAATTGGTGGATGCTGTTTCAAACCATACAACCTGACTGTGTGTTCTGCAGAAAGATAAGGTTTCTGTTGCTAACTGGCACTGAGCACAGTCTCATGCATTTCCTTATTAGAAGGATTTTAACATGCTACTTGTTGAGTCTTTGCCATGTAAATGGTTGTATTACAAGAATTACATGCCCTTTTGATCCTGTTAGATGAAACAGCATAAAAAGAGCATTTTCTTGATGACTGCGGAGAGGATTTAGTAACATTATCCTTTTTAAAGCCACCCAGTTCCATGCTATAATGAAAGAAGCAGCGCAATAAACACATGGTAAAATATTTATAATAGTGCTTGAATGAATGATAAAATATTTGAATTTGATCTTAACAAGTTTGATGTTACCTAATAAGATTATTGAATTATACTGTAATGGCTTTGGTTTTCTACAAATATAGTACACAAATACATATTTCAAGTTTGTCAGTATTATTTAAGGTGCATCAATACATGATAAACACACAAAAGTAATTGGGAAACATTTACATTTAATGCAGTTCTATACCACTATCATAAATCTGATCATTAAAGTAGATATTTTATAATAAATGTCAAAACATATTGGTACAAAATCCATGGAAGTATTTTATAAGAAAAGAAACGAAACACTTATACATTTTCCAACAGAGAAAAGAATTAAAAGACCCTTATTGATACATATATACACACTTCCTTCTTAATCCAGTTTAAGGTTACAGGGGGTCAAAGCCAATCTTGGCAGAGCTGAGTGAAAGGCAAGAGTCAGCCCTGGGCAGAACGCCAGTCCATCAAATCAGGTCCTCATTATCTGTCACTTGAATTTGCGTTGCCAGAAAAAAGAAATTAAATCCTTTAAGAAAGCCTCTCTTTGATCTAGTGAGGGTTGTTTTTAAGAATATGTGTTAATTCTTCGGGATTGACGGTATTCGTAAAAGCAATTGTACCATTTTATATAGCTGGCTACATGTCAGGAATTAACTCTGGATAAGACAAAAGTCCGTCACAAGGCCAGATGATGTATTCATGTGTACACTGCCTCACCTTCCTTAAGTAACTATGCCATTTTTTATAACTATGGTTTAACAACGGCGACAACATTTTATTTGTATAGCACGTTTTCGTACAAGTGATGTAACTCAAAGTGCTTTACAAGATGAAGAAAGAAAAAAAGAAAAAAGTATATAAAAATTAGGCAATACTAATTAACAAAAAATAAAGTAAGGTCCGATGGCCAGGGAGGACAGAAAAAAATGAAACCCCAGAGGACTGGAGAAAGAATACAAAATCTGCAGGGGTTCTGAGACCACTCGACCCCTACTGGGCATTCTACCTAACATAAACGATCTCAATCTGTCCTCATGGTTTTCAGGCTTCACGTGGAAGAATTAGACAGTGATGGTCATGTGGACATCTGGCCTTCAATCCATCAATATAGGGACTGCATGGTGCCTTGATCAACTGGTGGTGGCACAGATCGCACCACCACAGAAGACTGGAAAGAGAACAGCAGAGAAAGTATGGGTTAGTACAGATTTTGGAGCCATGAAAAAAAAATTATAATTAAATGCATAATATCAGAGTTTCAATAAAATGAAGCTATGAGAAAGCCATGTTAAAGTATAGTTTAAATCTAAGATTTCATCTGAATCAGTGTTAGGGTCTCAATTCATCAGTTTATAAGGTTCTTACAAGTAGGCCATATTTTGTAAACATTTAGTAATCTAGTACTTTTCTCCTGAAAATTGTGTTTTTGATCAGCTACAAATATTTGCTATGAAAAGTTGTTTTTGATTTTTTTTTCCTAGCCATTATATTCAAAAATAGGTGGTCTGTTTATGCCATTTTTTTAAACACAAGTCAGATCCTACTGGATCTTTTACTGCAGGTGAATTTTACAGCAGCAATATTAATGGTACATAATAAGCAAGCATGTGGGATACAAAAAAAAAAAAATGAATACGAATAAAATAAAGCATAGCTAATGGATAAGATATTCTCCAGGTGAAGATGGATGGAAAAAGCCAATCCATTAAACTCCAGAGAAGGAAAAGAGAATTAGTGCTCCCCAAACAACAAGCTAAAAGGAATAACAGAAGGTTGGTGAGAAAAAAAACAAAAAAACAAATGCAATGTACACACATATAAAGTAAGTGATGTCAGACATGAGAAAACTAGAAATACATTAAGGATAAAAGTGGTGTTCCTAAGAGATCTGGAACATATCAAAGAGATTTGAATGAAATGCATTGAGGACAGACAATGTTTAATTGTTATAGGAAAAAAGCATTTCAACTGTAAAGAGAGAAGGTGACATACTTCAATCTGGGGTGAGCACTACAGTACAATAATTAAATATCACTAAGGCAAAAGCAGTAAATTGCATCACAGTTCATTTCAAAAAGACACTGGATAGACAGAAAATGTGTGATCGGGAATCACAGAAAAAAAATAATTCAAATAAAATTTGCAGATAAAAGAAAAAAGACTTTGATTTTACATAATTTGAAAAGGGCTGCTTCAGTGGTCATAAAGGAAAATCCATTCAACCATTATCAGTTCAATTCAGTTCAGTTTATTTTTGTATAACACTCTTCAATGAGTGTAGGCAAAGAGACCTGTGTCAAGGTTCTCAGGTAAAATGCAAATATAAGTTTGACAAATTACTAAATACATCATTGGTACACATCAGACCTGTTTAACCCAGTTTAGTGTTGGGAGGGCAAAGAAATAATATTAACAGTATAAGCAGGGCTGAATAAGGGTACATTGCGCCCCTAGGCAGACTCTAACCATTGGTCTTTTTAAGCTTTTAAGGGTTAACAGACACTCTGTGTTTAATGCTGGTGCCATCTGGGAGACCACTAAAGGCTTTATCTCCTTTTATCACATCTTGCTCTTTCAAATCTTTGCTTGAATCTAAACTCACAGCTCATGATTATTCTTCACTGGTTAATAAAGAGTACAAGCTTCTCATTGCCACCACCAGAACAGAACTTAACTCCCTTATGACTCAGAGAACTCAATTTCAAAGTAACCATACGTATGTAAGACTCAATAGGCTGCTTACGTTGAGAATTAACACCAGTGTCTCCTTTTGCATCAATCCCTTCCATCAGCACCACTTCGTGTGATTAACAGTGACTTTCTTAATTATTATTCTGAACTCTTTTCCTGTCACTCTATCTCCTTATCCTTCTTCATCAAATCCTTTCTTGATAGACTCCTGTTTACTCTGCTTTCTGACAATGATGCTTCTTCCTTATAAGCTTCCATCTTTGTAAGACCATGTCACATTATGTAACATTTTCCAGCAATTTTCTGTTGTAGTCTTCATTTATATAATCTTGATAAGTCGGAGGCATTTGGAGGCGTGAAGTCTCTCATGTAATGTGACATGCTCAATGATACACTTCAACTAGTCCATGACTTGCTCTAAGAACATTAAAAAGGTTCAAATTGGCTTTTTTGGAGACTGGCTCTCTGTACATGACAGCTGAAAACAACTGAATTCTCATCCAGAAGTACAAGGCATATAATGTAGTGATGAGAAAAAAAGGAAAGTGGGTGTTTTGGACCTCACGAGCAGAAGATAATAGGTAAAGCACAAGACATCAGACAGAGAACAGAATGGGAAAAAGAAAAAAGGGACAAGGTTATGGCTGAACTTGTCGTACTTCTTTACCCTGTTCTACAACACCAGGTCCGCCACTCAGCACATTATTGGCTGTAATAAAAATAGGCTGGCTAAAGCTGTGCTATAAGGTAAGCATGCATTCACTAAATGTCACATGCTCAATGATTTTCAAGTCACATATATTGACATGGTACAGCGACGAGATCAGCAACTCCGTCAGCAAGTCTGACATACCCAACAACTACTAGTCATGCAATGTGACATTAACTTAGTGCCTACTTACGTTCAGGCCAAGTTCCATAAATGCTGGGAGGATGTTTCGACACCATTCCTCCCAAACTGTTTTCTATTTTTTGAACTCAGTTAACCACTCCACTTTTCAACATGCTAAGGAAGGTAATTTCTATCAGGCATTTAAACTCAACTATCATTATGGCTGTTCATTCTGCTTCTAAAGTAAGATAAGGATCCTTCTCCCTGTAAGAGCATTGGACCTCTGTCCCTCAAGAATACCAATGCAAAATTGTTGGCCAAAAGCCTGGCATTCTAGCTTCAGAAGATGATTTTTAAATTAATACACATGGACCAGACTGGCTTTATTTGCTTTTGACTGGTTTCTAATTATGTAGGCAGACTATTACATGTCATTAATGCAGCCCCATCCTTCTCCAGCCCTGCAGTTCCTCACTCTCTTAATGCAGAAAGGTGGGAGATTATGGACAGGATTGGCTTTGGGTCAACATATACTAATTTGACAGAAACCTTACATTCCTCCTTCTCTGCAGTTGTTCTAATTAATTCCACTGTTTCTCCTCCCCTTCATCATTTGCAGAGGAACCGGGCAGGGCTGTCCTCTTGTCCACTTCTTTTCAGTTTATCTCTTGAGCCTCTAGCCCTTATCCATACAACCTGTAGCTCTATATTGTTTACTCCCATTGCAGTCCCAATTCTAACCACTTAATCTCTCTATATGTAAACAGTCTTTTCTCTTTATGCTCCTTCTGATATCTCACTATCCCAAATTTTTGAAGTCTGAATTTTTATCCAGTTATAAAATTAATTGGGCAAAATTGTTGTCTCCATCTCTTGAAATCTCTGTTGACAAGCCCCTCTTCCTTCTTCAGTACAAGTGTCCTGCAGGCTCTGATATTTACGAATCAAAATATCCACGTCTCTTACACACATCATATCTCAAAAATAGATGCTGGGGCCTCTATTAAAGGGTAGCCTAAACTCCTTCTCTTTTCAATTTCAGTCTGCAATTGTAAAAATAAACAGTGTCCCTTGTTTCAGCATTATCAGCTCCATGTTGCCTCTATTGCCCTCCACCAGATACTTATATATAGTAAAGTTGCTGCTCTCTAGTTGACAAAAGACCATTCTTCCAAAATTCCAGGTAAATAAAATGCAGGAAGGGTGCTAGAGTGGTCCTTCATTTCAATCAGTGGGCATTCGCTCAGCGCTCCTTCTGGCTTTGGCTTTGTTATTTATTCCATCCACCTGCTTGATTCTTAATGAAATCAGATTTGGCTGCCCCTCTCTTGTCTCAGCATATATTGTCAATCTTGTTAAAACCAAAACTATCAATGTTGTCATTAGGGGCAGTGCTGTTTTATACCATTGATTTATAGCATTCTGCTGAGAAACTCTTAGCTGCTACTAAAAAATGGCATACCCATCTGCATTTTTCTTAACTGTGCCCTCTGAATTGGTGGCAAGATGTGTAATTTTTCTCTCTGGCAGCAGTAACGAGAAAACTTTCTTGGTGATTTGTTTGACAGCTGGGGCCTTATGACATTTCATCTGCCCAGTCTCATTTCTATCTTCCTAGTTCATACTTTTCTTTAAATTACAGCTCCAATCAGTGTTCAGGTAATGTAGCATCTCTTTATCTGACCCTGTTTCTCCACGCACTCTTTTTTTCTCTGTTTTGTCCCATTTGGTCTTAAAGAAGCCAGTCTCCACTCTTTGTTTTTTTCATTTTGTAAATTAACCTACAGAGATGTTAGTTTAATTTCACAAAGGTCCTGTGATTTTGATTAACTGGCATTTTCTCTCTCTTAGCAAAATATTTTTAAGAATATCACATTTTGTCCCAGAAACTTATTATGTCAATTAACCCAACATAAGGTAATATGTAGACTTTATCCTATGCATAGTAAATGATTTCTCTTGGGTACTTTCCTGATTCACTTTGTCACTTATGATTCCTTTTACCATGAAACTTTTTCCATATGTTGTGGCACTTCCCTCCAGTCTCTTTTTTATGGTTACAGAATACCCAGTTTCTCTGTTCATTTCTGTCTTTAGACATCAGTTCTATTCCTCACACTTTGCTTCTGTTAGACCTATCAAAGCTTTCTTTCTCCTCATCAATATCAACTGCATTGCCTTGGCACTGTAGCGGCTAAATTATTTCCTGCCAATCAATGGAAAAGTCCCAAAGTTCTTTCTTTCGACAATTGGCAATCTTCCTTTTTTTAATCAAACTCTTTTGGAACCATCTGCCTCTTGGATTAATTTGGAGCATCCTGAGAATCCATTAACAGAATTGGTCCATCTCAATCTCTATAATGAAAACTAATATTTGGGGCTCATTGACATCTCAAATACAGCCAATATGGGCTCATTTGGCAGTGTGCTTTTTTGTTCTCTACTTGTTTTCTTATCTCCATCTATGTAGTTTGTTGATTTTGACTATGCTGCTTCACTCTGTGTGTGTGGGAAGGGTTGTGGATTGGGTGGGATGAGATGGGTGGAATGGTGTGAGATTAGACACTGGGGACCATATGGGGTATATAGATTTTTCCACTTTTCAACTGGCATTTTTATGTGTGTGATAAATTCCTTGATTCAATATAAAACTGATCACCAAAAAGTCATGAATTACTTTTTCCCAAAACTATTCTTAACTAAATTTACATGCATACTTGTTTTTAAATGGACTAACCCAATCTAATTGTTATTCACAAACAGCTTCTTTATTTTAAACTTGTCTGCAGTTCTGCCTACAAAAGTCAAAAGTAACTCATCACCATACAAGAAAATTCACTGATGCCCTGGGGCCTCATTTATAAAGCTTGTGTACACACAAGAAGAGGTTTGAAATGTGCTTACACAACTTTCCATGCAAACATTAGGATTTATTTAAAAGAAAAATTGAAGGGGGTACATATGTATATTTACAATAACTCTGACCCACGAGTATGCAACATTTTGGAGAAACTGGGAAATGATGACACCTCGATGAAGTAGGGTAATGCAGCCAAAGCAGCTAAATGATGACTCATATGTGTTAATATTATAAAAATTTGATATATTACAATAACATGTTGATAATACAAATTATTATTGAATATATAATAATTTTTATATATACTTGTTTACGGGGATTGAACCTCGGATGTTAAACGGATGCAAAAGTTCATACACTTGACAAGCCCCAATAAGGACGAAACACGTGTCGTGTACTCTTTGTATTATTTCGCAGATACTTTATAACATATCTAAGATCTGCTTCTCGCAACTGAGAGGATGCGACACGTTTGCCGACTGGCTGACAAATCACAGTAGTTACCTGGTAGGTAACCATCCAAATAATCAGATTAGGATTTAGGCCTAAGAAATATATATTGTGAGGGACGGCTGGCATCTTTACCCAGCCGGGATGCCTCCTTTAGTAAAGGACAGGGGGAGATGGCCTTTGAAGGGCACAATCTCCCCAGAACTGCTACTTGGCAGTCCCCCTGGGTTACAATGAATACTCGGTTTCCCACAGGGCTGTATGGGAATTGGTATTTGTTGGGTTCCGGGGATGTCGCCAGGGGGAGCTGCGGAAGCTGCAGAGCCCTACTTTAGGCTTTTACGACACCAGGGAGTGATTCCAGACATCACTAACGAGTCACCTAAAGCACTTGAATGCTGCTGTGCTGTTTTTACTATGTGTGCTATGCTGCATAACACAGCAGTTCAAGCTAGCATTGCATTGGTCTTGATGATGTGGAAAATGATAAAGTAGAGACAGAGGAAGGAAAATCTTAGAGAGAAGAGGAAGCAGGGACTTCATTAGACCGGTCTGGATGAACATTATCACAAATGGTTCTGTTGATCTGTGTATGAATTATATTCATTATATCTGTATTACATTTGCTGTTTGAGGTGTAAGTTCTGTAACATCAATAAATATACTGTACTTTACTTCACGCTTTTTTTAGTGGTGATGTTTCTACTCAGTTTAAACTGTATAGTCTTAACAAGATAGACAACTTGGGTGTTGAACTATAAATGCAGTCCTGGCTGTGTCTGGAATTCTGTCTTTGTGTCTTAAATGGTGACAAACCCACATCATGTCATCCTCTTGTTTTCTGTACATGACATAAATGAGTCAGCTATGAATATACAGTTAGGCCCATAAATATTTCGACAGAGACAACTTTTTTCTAATTTTGGTTCTGTACATTACCACATTGAATTTTAGATGAAACAACTCAGATGCAGTTGAAGTGCAGACTTTCAGCTTTAATTCAGTGGGTTGAACAAAACGATTGCATAAAAATGTGAGGCAACTAAAGCATTTTTTAACACAATCCCTTCATTTCAGGGGCTCAAAAGTAATTGGACAAATTAAATAAGTGGAAATAAAATGTTCATTTCTAATACTTGGTGGAAAACCCTTTGTTGGCAATGACAGCCTGAAGTCTTGAACTCATGGACATCACCAGATGCTGGGTTTCCTCCTTTTTAATGCTCTGCCAGGCCTTTACTGCAGCTGCTTTCAGTTGCTGTTTGTTTGTGGGCCTTTCTGTCTGAAGTTTAGTCTTCAACAAGTGAAATGCATGCTCAATTGGGTTAAAATCACGTGACTGACTTGGCCATTCAAGAATTTTCCACTAATTTGCTTTAATAAATTCCTGGGTTGCTTTGGCTGTATGTGTTGAGTCATTGTCCATCTGTATCATGAAACGCCGCCCAATCAATGTGACTGCATTTAGCTGGATTTGAGCAGACAGTATGTCTCTGAACACCTCAGAATTCATTCTGCTGCTTCTGTCCTGTGTCACATCATCAATAAACACTAGTGTCCCAGTGCCACTGGCAGCCATGCACGCCCAAGCCATCACACTGCCTCCACCGTGTTTTACAGATGATGTGGTATGCTTTGGATAATGAGCTGTTCCACACCTTCTCCATACTTTTTTCTTGCCATCATTCTGGTAGAGGTTGATCTTGGTTTCATCTGTCCAAAGAATGTTTTTCCAGAACTGTGCTGGCTTTTTTAGATGTTATTTCGCAAAGTTCAATCTCGCCTTTCTATTCTTGAGGCTTATGAGTGGCTTGCACCTTGCAGTGCACCCTCTGTATTTACTTTCATGCAGTCTTCTCTTTATGGTAGACTTGGATATCAATATGCCTACCCTCTGGAGAGTGTTGTTCATTTGGTTGGCTGTTGTGAAGGGGTTTCTCTTTACCATGGAAATGATTCTGTGATAATCCACCACTGTTGTCTTCCGTGGACGTCCAGGTCTTTTTGCGTTGCTGAGTTCACCAGTGCTTGCTTTCTTTCTCAGGATGTACCAAATCTTTTATCATTCGTTTGTTTGTTATATCTGCATGTTTTTTGTTTCTTATCAGAGTTTTGTGCACTGTAAATATTTTTCAGATTTGTGTTTCAAAATATTAAATATGGTCTGTACCAAAATTGTTTTGCACAAAGAAATTTGTATACATTAAAAATTTAGCTGTGCTGAATTCATTTCTAAAAATGCAATTTCCATATCAGATTCAGTGAAAACCACCATTTTGAAAAAAAATTGATCAAGGTTTATTTTACAGTATACATTTTTTTTCATGCTCAGAATATTTGAAGTATACTTTAAGCTCACAAATAGCAGTCTTCCTTGTTCTTAATGTTGGTTGGCGTCAAAGCAAACCTAAATCGAGCATTTGCTATACATTTCTTGCTATCAGTCAGTATTTTTTTCTCTCTTTTCATTCCTTCAAAATAGCCAGGAATTTATATTTAGAATGTTAAAAAGATGCCTTTTTATTGTCCAGAAGAAAACGGGTGTTGTTCAAATTCTTCTTATAGAAATATGCAAGGTCAGGTTGGTACATGTTAGCAAACAGTAAAAGAGTACACACCCTTCCTTTAAAAAAAGCACGTGGGGAATACAATGGCAGAAAACTTCAAGGAACTAGTTGAGGAGCTTCTCTCTTCCTAGTTGGGTGAAACATGTCTTTAGAAATCCATTTCCTATATTGCCATTTGTTTTTTTCCCCCTAAGAACATGGGAACGGTCTCTGATAAACATGAGAAGGTTTCACCAGGACATCATTCAAATGCAGAGATGTTTTAGTGGAAATTGGAGTGAGTTTATATTAGCAAATATCTTTTGGTCATTCCATAGTGAAACGCCTTCAGAGGATTTTAAGAGATAAAAAAAACTACTATTTATAAACAATTATATTATAAAAACGTATATGTGCAATTTAGAATTGTTTTCAAGTCTGAATGATTCATTTTGAAAATTCTTTACTCATTTACTGTAAAACAGTGCTTTTATTTCCAATTTTAAACATTCATCTTTCAAAAAGCGGCACGGTGGCGCAGTGGTAGCGCTGCTGCCTCGCAGTTAGGAGACCCGGGTTCGCTTCCCGGGTCCATCCTGCGTGGAGTTTGCATGTTCTCCCCGTGTCTGCGTGGGTTTCCTCCGGGCGCTCCGGTTTCCTCCCACAGTCCAAAGACATGCAGGTTAGGTGGATTGGCGATTCTAAATTGGCCCTAGTGTGTGCTTGGTGTTTGTGTGTGTCCTGCGGTGGGTTGGCACCCTGCCCGGGATTGGTTCCTGCCTTGTGCCCTGTGTTGGCTGGGATTGGCTCCAGCAGACCCCCGTGACCCTGTGTTCGGATTCAGCGGGTTAGAAAATGGATGGATGGATCTTTCAAAAACTGGACATGAAAGGGTTATTCTTCTTTGCAAAATCTGTAAAGAACACCTAAAATAGTTGACAAGAGTGATTTTTTTTTTTGGCAGATTAGTGCATTTTTCCATGTCTTTCTTGTTTTCTTTAAGGGTGCTGCCATTTGTTGCTAACTACCTCAGGCAGCGTGATTTGTTACGTCATTGACACAACTTCATAATGATCAGTCCTGATGACCTCTGGTCTATCCAGGATTGGACCGAAAACAAAAAACTCTTTGTTGTGTGATTCATAGGGATTTCAGTTTATATTGAACCTTTGTAACAGTTATTATGAAAATGATTCTGGGTTACGACTTGTGTTTTGATGAAGGATAGGATGCATTTTATGGTATTTGAATTAGGCTTGGTTTTTCTGTTATGTCTCCAGTCCCCCTAAAAATAAAATAAAATCTCTCTAGCAAAGGCAGAATAGACACATTGATAATACATATTAACAATTTAGGACATACAATTATATGTAATGTTTTTGCTACTTATACAAACTACATCCTCTTGTGAAGTGTAATTGTCAACAACAACAACAACAACATTTATTTACATATCACATTTTCATACAAACAATGTAGCTCAAAGTGCTACAAGATTAATTAAAAAGGAGGTTAACATAAGCAAACAAGATTAGACAATAATATTATATAGTATGTATCAAACAAGATGGTAATGTTGGAGGACAGAAAAAAAAAAAAAAAACTCCAGTTAGGCTGGAGAAAAAAAAACAAAAAAAACCTGAAGGGGTTTCAAGGCCAGAAGACCACCCAGCCCCCCACTGGGCATTCTACCTAACAAAGATTTTCTAAATCAGTCCTCATGGTTTACAGGCTTCACATGGAAGAATTTGATGATGATGGTTATGTGGACATCTGGGACACCCACTATTCAATCGATAAACACAGGGGGCAGCATGGTACCTCGATCAGGTGGTGGTGACACAAATCATCAGCACAGAAGAACTGGAAAAGACAGCAGAGAATAGTACAGATTAGTAGGGAATTGCAGAACCCAGAGGAAAATGATAATTCAATGCCCATATACACTAATAGGGAGACAACTAAAATGTAGCTACAAAAGTCATTTTAAAATACAGAATTTTTAGCAGTTTTTAGAGAAAAGCCAAGCAAAATGACACCATTTATTGGCTAACTTAAAAGATAACAATATGCAAGCTTTCAAGGCAACTCGGGTCCCTTCTTCAGGCAAGATGTAATCTCTAAGGTCTCTTCATTCATAATGGCTAACACGGTACAACATCTTAGTACTAGCAGTTTTTATAAATTGTTCTACAGTATTAGCCTGGTAAATTTCTGTTAGTAAAGTATTCCAAATTTTAGGTGCATAGCAGTGAAAAGCTACCTCACCACTTCTTTTCAGGTTGGCTCTTGGAATTATGAGCAGACCTTTAATTAATAATCTGAGGTTACAACTTGGAGTGTAAGGGGATAGACATTCCAAAATATAGTACGGTGCCTGATTATTTAAGGCTTTGTAAACCATTAGTAGTATTTTAAAGTCAATTCTAAATGACAAGGATAACCAATGTAAAGATGCTAAAACTGGTGAAATATGCTCAGATTTTCTTTTTCTAGTTAAGAGTCTTGCTGCTGCATTCTGCACTAACTGTAACCAATTGTCTTTCTTAGGAAGTCCTGTAAGGAGTGCATTACAGTAATCTAGTCATCTGAAAACAAAAGCCTGAAGTTAATTTTCAGCGTCTTGTAAAGTTATAAGAGGTCTAACTTTTGCTATATTCCTTAAGTGAAAAAATTCAGTCCTAGTAATTTGATTAATATGTGATTTAAAATTTAGGTCAGAGTCAATAGTTACCCCTAAATTCTTTACCTCCGACTTGACTTTTAAGCCTAAGGAATTAAGTTTATTTCTAATACCCTCGCTATATCCAATAACTAAAATTAACTATCTTCTCCTTACTTAGTTTGAGAAAGTTACTGCTCATCCATTTGGAAGTACAAGTAAGACACAGGATCACAGAGCCAAGAGCATCAGGGTCACCAGGCACTATCGATAAATACAGCTGTGTGTTGTCTGCATAGCTGTGGTAGCTCACCTAATTATTATTAAGAATTGTAATAATTTTCATAATGATACAGAAAGAGATACAAAATCCAAGTGAAAAATAATAACTAAATACTATATACTGGGAACTTCATATTGTTTCTGAACCATACTGTATGTCTCAAAACATTCAGCCTTCAGTATTTTTTAGGAATTTTAAGTTGACATTTTTTAGAAGAGAAAGCCAAGTACAGTTAAAAATGATTGTAATTTTAGAAATGGATAAATCTGTTTTTATTATGTTGACCAAAAAAAGACTTTATACCAATAAAAATAAAAATACAAATAAATACTTCACAATTGCAAATACTATTAAAATGCATTTCATGAGTGGCATTATATTTCACAGTTAAAAGACAACTGTTGTATTCTTCCATCAGCAAGCATTTTACTGGTAGCATTTTGAAAAATTTCTTAATGCAAAGCAGGCTACACTCTTCAAATCCATTATATGAAAGTATATTTTTGTATTTATCTATTACTTTTTTGTAAGTGGAGGAAATGTCTGAACATTTCTTTGTATAAAACGCGTGTTTTCAATACTATAATTAGGAAAGCACCTTCTCTTTTAGATCTGCATGCAACTGAATAAAACATGCAGCATTTTTGCCAGCAGTTATAGTGTCCAAAGCTTTTGTTCAAAATACAGCAACCTAATAATTACATGCACCTTTAAATTATCCTTTTCATAAATGAAAGCGGAGCTAATTACACTAAAGGGTCAATATTTTAAGCTTTTTAGAAATTCTGTATTTGTGCACAAAACCTGCACCCAGACAAAGATAAAAGCCTCAGCTAGAGCAAAAAGCACATATTTTTTCCAGTGCTGCATACAAGCTACAAAATATTGATGAAGTGCTCTATTGAGGTGGAGATCTCATTAATTATTTGATTTACTGGAAAAAGAAGACAGAGGGAAAATGAGTGCCCTGACTAATACCATGATGTACCATCTTGAGGCATAAGATCTTTTTAATGTATTCGCCACTGATGCAGCTGAAAGCGGAAAGAGGGAACTGAATGGATCCATTAATTTAATTGAAGAAAGCTCTGACAAGAGATAAAACATCTTCGGCCCTGCATCTCTTCAGGCTACATCGGCTTTAAAGTAAACAGTCAATGATCCATACACATAAAAATAAGCGCAAAAGATATGGGCTATAGAGACTTCAAGGCCATGGAATATGACAGCAGCAGAGCTGAATAAATCCTGAAGAGGCCTTCTCTTCTATGCAGCACCACATAAGTATTCGACCTGTATGTACTTCTTTGTGCAGCTTGAACTACTCTGGTCTTCGCTGTAAGTAATTTGTATTTCACAAGGAACTACTTGTTCATTTTTCAGAATTCTCTAGTAAAAGACACTATACACTTTTTTGTGAACAAGGACAAAGTGTTAAACCATGTAAGAAATAATCGTACTCTCTCATCTGGCGCACAAAGACTAACAAGCAAACACCATGAACAATCTTTGCTGAAGCACTGATTAAAAGGTTTCAGTTACAATTACATGAAAATAATATTTATATTCTTTAAATCACCAGTAACTGCAAGCCCAACAATAAATTATAGTGCTTCATCATTTTAATACAAGATATAACATCACAAGGCTCTGATTGACATGACTGAATTTTTTTTTTTCAAATTAATGTCATATAAACAATTAACAAAAATAATAAATGAAACAATTGCTCGTTATTGTAAGTACACAAAAAAAATTATTTTTAATTAAAAATAGTAAAAAAGGCAGGTAGAAAAACATAAATATAGATTACATTTGTATTTGAAATTAAATCTAATTTCTGCATTCTTTTTCAGTTTATCCATAACTTGTCACTTCTCTTCAAAGGTTGCTTATGTTTATTTATACTTCCTTAATAACCAAGTAGTAAAATAAGGACAAATTAATAAACTTTATAAGGTCAAACAAAATATGTAACAGCAAGCTAAAAATCTCTTTGATCCTGATTTTTCCAATGCAGGCAATGGAGCAGATGGCATGAGATTTTCATCGAGCTGAATTTCCGCCATTGGAAGCTGTGAATAATTATGTGGGAGCACTCCATTGCTGGTACTGTCATGTCTCTGTTTAAATTCCTTGAATTTTTCCTGAAAAAGTTTTTTTCTCTTTGCCATTTTTTCTTTCAAACTTTCAAATTTAGATATTTTTTTGTTTTACTTTTGTTTTAATTCTTCATTTTATATTTGAACTTGCTATTTTATTTTACTCTTATTATTTTGTTACTATCACATAGCTACTTTGCTTTTAGGGGTAATGCCATTTTGTGTAGTGACTGTTAATGATGCATTTCCCGAAAGTCACACTGTGTGTGATATTATCAGCAACAAGCCGTTTGGGCCAGTACATGCATGGAAAGAGTTACCCAAATTTGTGAATAAATTCTAAAACCTTTTTTGCTTGCCCCTTTTAACGAACAACTTTTTGTTTTTGACTTCTGTTTTTTTGTTTAATTTAGTATTTTCGTTGATTGCAGATCCATTTGAATACAATTGCTAGATTTGCCTTATTTTCATCTACTGGTTCTTTTCACTTTTTCCATATTGCCTGACAAATGTATTGTCATTGGCCAAAAATAACATACTCAAATTTAGTAATATACAGCCAAATAGCCCTTGCTGTAAGTCAAGGGGTTGTTTCCTTTTGTAGCAATGAGTCTTCTCTTTCTTTACTTTAGAAAAAAAATATTCAAGTCTAGCAAGTTGTGCAAGCATAAATTCTTCACATTTGCCTTTCACTATGAAGATAATGACAGTAATTTTACTGAAGGTCAAAAATAACATATATATATATATATATCATATATATATAAAACACATATATATACATACACATATATCGTAATCGTATATTTCGTTTTGCCGTTTGGCATTGAGTAACAAAACATGACGTCAGCAAATAAAATCAAGTGAGAGCGGCAGGACAGCCGCATGAAAGACTTTGTAGCTAAAGCAGAATACATTTGTTTACACCTGCATTAATATGATTCAAGACCAGGTGGCATTTAACCACATAACAAATGCATGTAGACGCACTGGTAATGGGGCACAAAGTCGACATTCAGAGTTGGTCAGAAGCAGATGATGACATTTAACATGAGTGGAAATGTAAATGCATTTTCTAGCCAAAAACAACAATTGAGTCAGCAAAAAAGAAAAGGAGGATGGAGTAGGATGGTGGCAGCAGTCAAATACGCCGCAGAAGGTTGGCCAACTCTGGCACTTGTGCAGCTAAAGACATTGAATATCAATGAAGTGGCCACTTGAAAAGGTCCAAGAAACTTGGAGGTTTTCTGAAGGATTGCTAGTGGGCGCTCTTCTCCCTGTTCAGGATTGGAGTTGTGAAAGAAAAACATGGAGAGGTTAGTTCTTCAGCTACAGATATTGTCCTGACACATTGTTTACATTAATTTAGTTCTATTAAAAATGTCAGTTTTGTTACAATACAGAAAGACTACGTCGAAAACATCGACATTTTTTCTCTTTTTTTTGTACATCTGTATTTTTTTTGCTAAAAAGAAGCATCAGACAAAGCAGACATCCAACTACATACATTCAGTGCTGAAAAAATGTGTTTCAGTATACTACACTCTGTAATGAAATAAACCAAAACAAGTTCAGTGTATATGAAGCTGCCTACACTCTATACAGATATGCATGTAAATATGTACACTGAAATATAGCAAGTTTAAGATCCTCAAACACTTGCACTTTATACTGAACTTGCAGCAGTTTAGCGGTTGATAAATAAATTTCTCAGGGAGAAACATTCAAAATTTCACTGGCTAAATCTACCATGGGATGCAACCTTGCATACCTGTGCCAAGTCCCAAAAATTCTCCTAGGGGCACATCCCTAAATAAACTAACTAAATAAAAATTGTATACTATAAAAGAAAAAATGGTCTTCTCCTGTAGAAATGAGGAATCTGTACACAATGGCAGAGACAGGTTCAAGGGTGTGGATTTGCATATGGAGAAAGACATGCAAACACACATTCAGCTTTTTACACATCATACATACAGTGTAACTGGAAACATACTAAACACTGACATTTATTCACTCTACATACATAAAATATTGTTTGTAAAGAGTATTCAATACATTGCATTACAAAATACTTAACACTGAAAATTAAAAGATTCATACACCATGTAATGAGACTTATACTGTACACTCAATGAACATATGTGTCCCATGGTCAGATATATCTATTCATAATGACAGGACAGGAAGTGGCATTTTATTCTGCACAGCGTGCCTTTTTGAAAATACAAGCTGTAAATCGAATAGACAGATTAATGATGTGTAACGTTGGAAGTGTTTCTTGCATATTAAGTCTGACTCCTGTTAAATTTCATTATAGTATGGAATACTTCTTGCATTTAGATTCTCGGATTCAGGCATTAGGCAAATTGTTTAGTAATTTTAATATTATATAAAAGTGAATGTGTATTAAAATGAGATATGCATATATTGTGTAGCAATGTTACTAGTTCTGAAATGCTTAAAATAACCAGTTCTAATTATTTAAAACTCTAAGAAGCATGTTCTGGGAAGTTATTGTTTTCCACTATTTTTTTTTCTTTTTCTACTTCTTTCCATAAAGAACTAAAACTCTGGATGCCAGGAGCATATGACAAAGCCACCTGACTCCAGATCCTTCAGGCATGCATAAGACAAATACTGTATAGTAAAATAAACCTACTGAATCAAGAAGAACTGGCTGAAGAACTAGGTGATGTTATTTTGATTTATTCCTGAGGAGTTAAGAGTTAGTAAATGGTTAGATGTTAAACAGATAAAGAGAAAAGAAAAGAAAAGAATTGGAGAAACAGGACAAGGAAACATTAAAGAATAGAAGAGCCCTGATAAATATGAGAGTGGCTGTATCAAATAAGAGGAATTTTGGATGGACCATGGCATACCTCATCCTACAGTCCATTAAAGCACCGTTAAGGGAGTAATAATTGATGAAGGAGTGCTTACAGGATTTATAGACCATATCAGATGGTATGCGTTAGCAAAAAAAAAAAAAAAACACAACAACATGGGGAAAATACAGTATGTTGCAAACAAGAGCAAACATTAAAAATCTGGGCTATTATATTTTACAATGTTAACTTCCTTTTTTAAATGAAATACAATTTAAAATATTTCATATATTTATAACATACAGTATGCACAAACTGTACAAAAAAAACACCAACATACTCATATGGGAGGACTTGATGTGTTTATTTGATGCATTTGCAATATTCTACACTAAACAAATTTAAATGCAAATGTAAAAATAGACTACACAAATAGCATTCATGGGACTGATATTGTCTAAATTTTGCACACATAAGAGGATTAAGTGAGGAAGAGAAAGATGGAAGGCAAAAAAAAATAAACAAAAACAACTTGCCTTACAACAATCTAAAGCTGCCTGTCTTACTGGCACTCAGTATATTGAACAGAGCCATTTTCTCCCAACAGGATGAGGGGCTTCTTTGAAGAAGACTACATGGACCAACATCTGTGCTACATGATTGGAAAATCAATGCTCTAAGAATAATGACTGAAAGGGTGGTCTGTTGTGGCACCCCCACTGGTGTTAACCTTCGTCTTAAAGCTTATTTCTTTCACTGTTTTTTCTTTCCTTCCCTTTAACCTTCTACATTCTGTTCTCATTTTGCATGCTTTCCTTTCTCTCTTTGGATTTCTCTGATTTTACACCTTTCTCAAGCTACATATTTGATTATTCTGTGCAGAAGACTGATACTCAAAATCATGATGGTAAGCTTCTAACATTAACAGAGATAACCTTATCTAGAGCAGGCACACATATTTTTGTCTGCAAAACTATAACTATTTTTTTGTGAATGATAATCTACATTAACCTTCTAGCTGTCACCGGGGTTTGCTACAGGGAAACATTTAGGGACACCAAAAAAAGCGGGAGCTCTCAATGAGAACTTACTACTCTAACTTTTCTCTCCCCGCATGAAGGAACATCTTTAGAAGACTAGCCCTTCTCCAGGATTGATGCATAGCAGCAGGGCCGGCCCTAACAATTGCGGGGCCCTATGCGAAACGGATTGCGCGGGGCCCAGTCGGGGTAGGGATAAGGATAATAAGTGAAAATTAAGATTTTGTATTAGAAAATAAATTCGTCTTTGCATTTTATTCATTCTTTACTAAGTACAAAATCACGATCAAATTAACTTTACTTTACGAGCCTTGCGTGTAGCGAAGTCATACAGTATATCATCAAAATTTTGTTTCCTACATAGATCACGCTGAATAGCAAGAATTGCCAAATTGTTCAATCTATCTTCGTGAATTGTTGACCTCAAGTAATTCTTGATTAGTTTGAGGCGCGAGAAGCTTCTTTCACCAGATGCCACAGTTAAAAAAATGAAAAATGAACAAAATAAA
The DNA here is from genome assembly GCF_900747795.2 of Erpetoichthys calabaricus. NCBI lineage: Eukaryota > Metazoa > Chordata > Cladistia > Polypteriformes > Polypteridae > Erpetoichthys > Erpetoichthys calabaricus. Next base: position 160,387,376 of record NC_041400.2, read on the forward strand.
ATATTTACTGATTTATTACGTCGTTATTGCATTTGATTACGTGATTTAACGTTTGAACGACAATTTGCATTTGATTATGTCACGTTTGCATTTGATTACGGGTAAATAAAATTTAAAAAAATACCTTAAGTCTACCAATTTAGGGGAACTTGAGGTAAGATGAACCACTTTTAAAATTCCTTGTCAAATCCACATTTTTTGCTTTTTACCAGTAATTTTCAGTCAAATTATTGTTAATGATCTGCATATGCATGCGCTTGTCGCTTAGGGATGAATCGGTACGTTTTGAGCAAGTGTTTGTGAAAAAAATTTTTTTTTATCTTACCCCTACTACGGATAAGATGAAACAATCGTTTGGGTAGACGAATCACATTATTTTATTTTGTAAAACTATCTTAAACATTTGAAATGAGAGACTTTTCATAAAACAAATTGTATAAAAATACAAGTTGACGTGCCGATGATTCTATGGCTGACTGTTAACATAGGGTGGGTTATCAATGTACAGGATCTTCGAATTTTATACAACGCTTGTTTCTGAGGAACAAGCTTTACTCACCGGTGAAAAAATCTTCGTCTGGCAGAAAAGAGAAAATTTAAACCACTGCTGGTAAATTTCAAACTATTCATCCAAAAAATCGATAACATCATCTCCATAAATAGCTCCTCCTATTTGATTGGTTTCACTGAGCTGAGCCATCATGAGGTTAAGAATGATGTCTGTTTCATCTTACCCCAAGTGCCCCTAAATGACGAGTTTAGAGATAAAGCACCCGAGCAGCTACAATTTTTTTTCAATTTTAGTTACTTGTCGTAATCACTTGAAACAACGAAGTAATAGATAAAAAGCACTGTAAAAACATAAAAACAGAATAAACACGCTGACCTATACATGATTATAAGTTATAATGGTTTAATTTAATAATTTACACCTAGAATTAGCGCGGGGCCTATGAAAATGCGGGGCCCACTGCGGCCGCATAGGTTGCAGTGGCCTAAGGCCGACCCTGCATAGCAGGCCATCATGAGTGATCTATGAATCTAATACGCATTGAGAGTATGGTGGTCCTGAAGTACAACTGCCAAAAAAAATGAAGAGACGTGGCACACAATAATATGTGCTGGTGTGCACAGTTTAATGTTGTGGCATACATTTAGAGGTGGTGCACACCAAAGTCATAAGGGCAGGAGCATTAAGAAGTGATGTACACAGAAAAGGTGCATGTACAAAATCAGAGGAGAGGCAACATGAACGGGTGAGGAGTACAAAATCGGGGTCAAGTGTATGGAAATGAAAGACATAACTAGTTGGTGAAAAGAACTGTTCATAACTTTTGAGTGAATATTTGATGACAGTAGTCATCAGTAATATCTGAAATATTAAATTACATATACCTGTTGATGCTGCCATGTTTCATATGCACCGCCTATTAAGGCGCAGATATATCTGATTTTATGTGCACTACATTTTAAGACTATTTTTCATGAGTCAGAATTAGAACAACACATTTCCCTTGACCAGTTACATATCCCTGTGAGAATGCCACACTCAAAGAAGCACCTCACAAAGCAACACACAACTTCATAGCTACAGTACATAGTAAATGGACACACTGTTGTTATCCCACAAGTTTGACTGCCTCCAAATTCAATGCTGGTGCTAACTTTTTTGATGCACTGGGCCAAAATGAAAATGTTGCGCCCAAACATCAGAGTCTAAGTCATTTAGGGATTTAAGCTACTTGTACCTAGATGTCACATCAGAGAGTGGGGAGGCAAAAACATCACCCAAAACTACCTAATCTTGAAGTTACTGTATGTCTATTAGAGCAGACAAAATGCTACACTATGGAAACTGTGCCGCCCTAGGCGACTGCCTAGTTTGCTTACTGTATATGGTAGAGTAAGCCATGTCCAAATGTGTTTCCACAACATACCATATTATAATCATACCAGTAACAGCGCACTGCACGTTATACACTTGACTTGAGCATTCATAGTTTTCATCCTCTTTCTCTGTACGTTTAGTATTCATTTGCTCAGAGGTTAATGTGCTTACTGCTTTCTGAGCAGCTCTCCTTTTCTCCATCCTAGCGGCCCGCTTTCTTCTCTTCTTTCGCCGGCATCTTTTCGTGTTAATTAAAACTGATTAAGTCAGTGTTTATGTTGTAATTATTTAGTACGTTTTCTTTAATTTTTCACTTAAGCTGGCACTTAAGTGTTCAGTCTGCCTCAAGAATGATTTAAGATATGAAGAGGTAGAGGAAGTGACGGAGAAGGTAGTAACAATGAGAACCGCGCCCATACGCATGGCTGCTGCCGAGAGTTGATTCTACAATAAAATAAAATAAAAAGAGGAATAACCTTGGAGGTCAATCATCACCCCGAAAACAGATAGTAGACGTCAGGTAGTATATGTGTACCAAGTTTCAGGTCAATAGTTCAAATGGTTTGTGAGCTACAGGTGATTTAAAATCCTGGACAGACAAATGAACAGCCACGGTAGCGTATTATATAAGAAGATTTTGTCCTACTAAGTTTATCTCAGACAAGCAGGTTTTTGCTTTCAAATTTCATTGGCAATCACTGCTTTCACTCGGTTGGCTTGAGTGGATTGAAAGGTTTGAAAAGAATATACTGTAAATAAAAAAACCTTTGGTTCACTGACATTCTTTGAAGCATCTTCCTTACTCACTGCTTATATATTCTCAGTGAATAAATACAACCTGTCTTCATCAATCTTATAGTCCATATATTGAAGTTTAGTTTGCTCTATTGTAAATCAAACAAAATATTATTTTTTTTCTGTTTCAGCAAGATCTAGGCATATATATTCATTTCTTTGGGGCCTCATTGTGTGCTCAAAGACGGCATGTGACAAAATAAAATTAAGGACAACAGTTTTAAATTATAAATGTACTGGCTTTGTTACTGCGTCCTAGGCTAATTCAAAGATTGCATTTCTTTGAATAAGTGCTGAGTTAAGTAGAACTGCTGTTTTGTTAAGGCTGGTAGTCTTTCTGTTGTAAAAGAAAGGTATGAAGAAACTGGAGCCACTTAGTGTGAGGGCCCCGACTTCGATGTTAAACTTTAACTGCTCCAAACAATGGTCCTTTGTTAGTAAGTTCTAAAGCGTACAGGATGTGCAACACTCATTCAGGTAAATGTTGCACTGGAGACATAATTTTACATGAAAAACTAACAAAGTCCCTTTGCTGATGTTTAAAGAAGCTGGGACATTAAAGAAATTCAAAGCAGAGCTAACCATTGCCAAACTTCCTTGGCTCCTTCAGAGTTTGTATGTTTATTTTAATATGTTTGACTCTTTTAATTCCCTGTTCAAATAATGTGCTTGTTAAGAACTCTCTTTCACCTGACAACTTGATTGTACAGCAATAATGGACTGCCACTCATGACTATGACTGAGACAAGTATCTTTAAAAGATTTATTTGTATACGCAGTGTTGGTTGTCAATGCAAATTTTCAATTGAAGGAGACTATAACAGCAAAAATGGTCAGCAGTTATATAAGAAACATTTTTATTTAAGCCGTGTGTCACTTGTTTTGTTAGTCTCCACATCTGCGCTTAGAAATAAATTAAGCTGTCACTTTATATGTAAAACACAATTTTATCTACATGCTGAATAACTTCAAAACATACACAGAGGATTTTTAATTTACTTACTCTAAGTCATATAATAAGAAGCAAGTAGTGGCATTTAAAACTTTAGCCTTGAGCTTGCCAGACCATTTGCAAAGGCCCCTAGCCATAATGACAACTAAAAGAAGGTATAACATTGTAAACAAATATTTCAGCTATTGCTTTTTTCCAAACCTAATTTAATACTATGCCACTGAATAAATTTATTTTTAAAACCAAATATCTAGGCATTACATGTTAATATGTTATATACTAATAAACACTCTCTTCTTCTTCTGCAGCTACTCTCATTTTCATATGGGGTTGTTACATTTTTTGACTAGACTTCTCCAATAGAGGGTTCGGCATGATTTTAAGGCCGGGTGCCTTTCCTGATGCTAACATATAATAAAAAGTAATGAGATTTTTTTGTGCTTTTCCACACTCTTTTTCATATCTTGACAAATAACTAGAAAAGCAACACAGGTTTGGTTTCTTAAACCTCTCCCCAGCCATTCCTTGTATTTATTATATTCCACCAACAGTATACGCGACTTAAATGAAAGAAGCAGTGAAACTAGTCGTGTTGGTGGTGTAATTTTATAAATAAATGGGTGTACTGGGTGCTAACCACAAATACTGGAGTACCCTGAAGAAAGGTTTGTAAATGGTTAAGCTAACATAGTTACAGAGACAAAAACTTGCTTTGTATCAACAAAGCTATAGTCTGAGTAACAGAACATCAAACCTGATTTTCAAGATGTGGCATTTAAGCTGTCATAAAAAATTTGAAGAAACTGGGAAAGTGTGAGGCATAAAATGCAGTGGGGGTCTCAAAAAAGCAGTGTGCATCTGATGAACAGTATATACTGTGAATGTCACTGTCTTAAAGGATTGCAGCATGCTCTAAGTTTCACACCAAAGTACATGTTTTAATTGTGCAAAGAAGTCTTAAAAGAACTGGTTTTATAGGATATGTTGCAGCAAAAATCATTACTGCATACAGGGAACAAGCGTAAAAAGATTGCAGCATGGGAAGACCATAAGGCTTGGAGCAATAACCAGTGTCAGAAAATCTTTTGGAGCAATAAGAACAGATTGGACATTTTTGTTTCATAATGATGCAATTATGGTAGAGGAGATTGGAGGGAAGTTCTGTGATGTCTGTCTGCAGCCTACTATGAAGAACAGTGGCAGGTTTGTCATGGTCTGGGGATTAATTTCAGCCAATGGTTGTCAAAATCAAGGACACGAGGTCTGCTGATAAATATGTACAAATTTTGATTCATCATGCTGTACTTTTGGGAAAACGATGTTTATTTGTGTTTTTTGTAATGTTATATAGTTTTAAACACATATTGCCCAGGTGACTTCCTTATAACTTCATTGGATTGCTAAAGACTTTTGTACATGCTTTAAACTGGGACGCCTGTCTTCTAGTTTTTAATTATAAAGAAACAAAATGTCATCTTTATTGCACCATGTCCTGTGAAGATCAATAGCTCTCCTTATACTGTATTTTGACATTCAAATCCAGTCTTTCAACTCCTGCTTTATAAACTGAAACGATATGTCAACATGAAATGCCAGTTACCACCCTAATTAATCCTTACTATTCAGAAAACTGCCTTGGTAATTATCGCACTTGAGTGCATTTCCCAAAAGCAATAAGTAACATACAAGGGACTTTTTGTGTTTCCCCAAACTCCACTTAATCAGCCACTTTATAAGTGAGTCCAAAGTACTACTTTGTTAATCTCGCTACTGAAGTTGCCTACAAAAAGTCAATAATCGATAAACGATACTTTTATCATTGACTGATGTTTTTGGTCTTTGGGTAGGATTAAATAAAGTTCTGAAAAATAATATGACATAAACATGTCATAATTTAGTGAACAATTAAGACAAAGAGAATAAATACGTATGAAAGTGAACACATTGTTTCTCGGATGAACGGAAAAGAAATGACACTCACTACAAAACAAAACAAAACCCAACCTTTCTAAAGAACATGTTGCTCTTTTAGATGGCACTGACATTTTTCTGGACAGGGTTAGGGTTAGGTTAGGGTTTTTTTTAATTTTTTTTTTTTAATTGAAGCAATACAATATCTACCCAAATTTACCGACCACTGGTCATATCTTGACCATCCATGTTCCTTCCCCCTGATTCACCCCAGAACTAATTGCAATTCATCAAAGCAAAGATAGCTGCAACCTTGAAACACAGCTTCTTCTAAACATTTAAAGAAAACAGAAATATTAATTTTGAAATGTGTAACTATTATCAGGTTAAAATTATTTAAATTAACACAACTTATCTTTCTAGTTAGCCAATAAAAGGTGTCATTTTGCTTGGCTTTTCTCCACAACTTATCCATAAAATAAAATACTACCAACATAATTTATTATAAAACTAATACCTCAAGTGTAAATTTCAGAATTCTAAATGCTTAGAGAACTGTCAAGACTTGAATGTTTTCATTGTCTATCTCTCCATTTGGTGTAAGACGTAACTAGTGTAAGAGAAAGACAAGACCACAATAAAGATTGGGCTACCACCCTGGTAACCCCATCTTATATATAAATGTGTGTGTGTGGGTGTCTGTCTGTCCGACCTGGAAGTGCGAAGCGGCCCGGAAATGAGAGGCTACAGCATGCCGCTCAAAGAAAGCGACTCTGTCTCCAAAAGTGAAACCATTGACAAAAGAGAAAACTCGCTTAACCGCTGATAGAGACTGGAGGCGAGCACGTCAGCAAAACGAAACCACAGAGGAAAGAGAACCTCGTTTAGCCACTAATGCACAACTGATGCGATTGATTGATTGTGCCACAATCCATGGTTTCTAGGAGCCCGGGCGTTTTACAGCACAAGCTTGCACAGCTAGTATTACTGAATGACTGGAAAAAAAATAAAACAATACAAGCAACACTTGCACAAACATTTTCACAGACGCGAGTTCACAACAGAACTAATTCAACATGGCTGATCTTTCAGCTTTAAGTCCTTCAAGCAGGAAGATGCGGGTTCAGGTGGATGGACACCGGAAGTGACATTCACACTATTACAGTCATCAGTCTTCCATTCTGCAGAGGGAGGAAGAGAAAGGGTATTAGGACACAGTGCCAACCCCTGGAGCGGTGGGGAATTACAATCATTAGAGCCCTTAAGCTGTCCCCTATGCACCAGCATGTGACGTCAGTTTAACAAGCACTTAATGATTAATGAGAGAATCAGGGAGTATGCAGATTATAAAAGGATTTAACATGCTTCATTAGTTATGATGAGCTTTGAGAAACAATTGTCAATCGATCAAGCTTAAGATGGGAGTATATGATGTGTTTAGCATTACAATGATTTTTGGAAACACTATTCTGGATGGCGTGGATTTATTTATATTGCCACGGTAACTGCAGTCTACAGCACTTTATAATGGCCCTACTTTTGAAGGAAAATAACATTAAGATTTTAAAAAATATTAAATATTCATTCTATTTATTCTGAGGGGAACTTAACCTTAACAATCAACTCTGCAGAGAAATGTTGCAGCTTTAATCCACAAAATGGACTCCCTGTCTGACCTTTGTCACATCTCTTTCAGTGCTGTCATTCTAGTAAAAACTTGTTCTTTGCAGTTTTGATTTTAAACCACTTTAGATATACGCATCAGTTAAATAAAATAGGTAACTGTATATTCATCCCATATAGAGGCTATTTTGTAAATAGTGTCATCTTTCATTTGCATTTTTCTCATTGTGTTCTTACACTAATCAAGAATTGTTTTATTTGTTGATCTGTTTAGTTTCACTTCAATATTAACTTCTATGCTAATAATCTTTTTGTACAATTCTGAATATTTGCTAAAGACTTTGAGCATGAAAATGATGAATAAAACTTATTATTATTGCTAGTATTACTGAACTGAAAATGGGTGAATGGGTCACAAGGTGAAGCAGCAATGCATATGTTCCCTAGGACTGTCTTAGACATGCATGCTAGGTTAATTGGCGGCTGTAAATTAGCATTACATGAGTGAGTGTGGTGATGTGTACCAATATTTAAATTACAGGTTGTGAAAAATCAAGGAGGCGTAATTCACAAATACATCACAGCTGCTATGACTTTTTATAATGTGGATTGGAAAGATGACATACAGACTGAAGGTAACAAAAACTGGAAATAGTTGAAATGGAAGGAACAGTAAGAGAATCTGGAAAGAAACAAGTCAGCTGCCTCCACTTGTAGACAGAAGGTCTGGGTCATTTAGTGGTTTTCACCATTGATAGCCTAGTATCTGAATAATGGAACTGCCTGCCAGACAAAACTATCAAAGTGTATCAGAGTTACTCACTGCTGTTTAACGATTCTTGTTGAAAACTGCTGTCATTCAAATGACATTGACTCCTCCCACACATCACAAGGAAATATCCTTTTGAAAAAAATAAAATATCTGATACAATATCTTTTGTCTGCCATTATCTTCAGAAGAATTTAATGCTGACATTTTCATCATATAGACCATCTGTTAGCATTCAATATGTCAAAGGTAAATAAAAGTCCAGGGACAGAACATATTAGTGGAAGACTGTTGAAATCATGTACAGAGCAGCTGCTCTCCATTTTTTATTTTTTCAGCTTGTCTCTAAAATAGTTAGAAGTTCCAAAAAACAGTGAAAAAGGCTCCTTTCTTCCAGTCACAAAAATAAATATCTAAAAACTTTAAATGACTTCAAATCAGTAACCCATAAATCATTAATAATGAAACTATTTGAAAAAAGATGCTATTAAAGAAATATGTTTGAGAAATCTGCTGGAAGAAAGGAAGGGGGATTCACTTCTTACTTCATCTTCAATTTACTATGTTCAACGTGTTAAGACTCTTAAGCCGTTTTTATGTAATTAATATCTTTTAAAACCTTTCCAACACTGCTTTCTTATAGGTGTTTCATTAAAAAATGTTATAATAATAATAATTTTACATTTATAAAGTGCTTTACTTATAGTGACTCACTTGAACCACCACTAATGTGTATCATTTGTATGCGACAGCAGCCATTTTTGCGTAAGTACACTCACCACATATTAGGTGGTGAAGGGTTGAGAAATATTTAGCCAATCTGAGTCAGGTGATGATTAGGGAGCCAAAATGACTAGGCCATGAAGTGCAATTTAGGCTGGACATCAGCCTACACCCTGCTCTTTACGAGTGATGCCCAGGGATCTTTTATGACCAAAAAAAGTCAGGACTTCAGTGTTACATCTCATTCAAAGAATAGCACCATCTTTAAAACACAGTGTCCCAATCGCTGGGCTGGGGCATTGGGATCTACATTCAGACCACATGGTAAGTGTCCCCTGCTAGACCTCAGCAACACCTCTTCCAGCAGCAACACAATCTTTCCCTAGGTGGCCTCCCATCTAAGTAGTAGCTGGGCCTGAACATGCTTCTCTTCAGGTGGATGACCTATTTTGAGGTGCATGTGGTATGACTGCTGGATTTTTTTAGATTTTAGATTATTTAGATTTTAACTTGGTAGAGTGGCTTATGGATTTTTAACTTGATAGAAAAAAAAGCAGCACAATTGATTACTTTCCTGACTGACATGTCCTTATCAAATCCACTAATTGTGTGTCATTTCCCCTATACAATATGCACAAATTAAGGGAAATATGAAATTAGGCAATTTTTTTCAAAAGTTTGATGACTGTGACATTGAACCAGGTGAACAAAAAAAAGGGTGACAAACTTGGCTAAATGGCAGGATGTGCTCTTTCAACAACTTATTGCACTAGAACTATAGCAATGTTATTGAATGCATTAAGAAATCACTAAACTAATGCCTCTTCTATTTCAGGTCACTTAATATACTTAAAATACAATGTACTTTCATATTTCATCATGATATAGTTTTGTGTCTAAAACTTGTGTTTTGATTTGAACTTTATTTTTATGCTTTAACGACATGTCTGAATATATCTATTCGTTTGTACTGCATTTGGAGCATGTGAATATTCCACTCTGAGGTCAATACAGGAATTCCTATCAATTGAATTTAAAAGAAATACTGTTAGGGACTGTAGGATAGGAGACCTGGAGTTAAAGGTACTGATAATGATAACATTACTGTTAATACACAGTCTCCACTAAGAGTAGACATTATGCCCCAGTGTAATACCATGAGCCCAATCATACAGTATACAGTAGATGTGACATCAGAGAAGTTCAATATAATATACATGACCCCTTCCTACCTCCTATGATAGGCTGGTGACCTAGGTGGCCTGGCCCTGTAAGAGGGCCTTGGAAACTTGAGTTGCAAGGATATTTGGGCTGATAGGGAGAATGTTATCAGGGCAGGAACAAGAGTTTCCTGACATGCTTGCAACCCTAGAAGCAGTTGACTTGGAAGTCATTACTGGGTAATGCTTAAAAATACCTGCCAACAACAACAGAGGTGAGCCTGGAGTTGAGAGTATTGTTGTAGGCAAGGGCTTATCTGGTTGTCAAAAGATAGTGAAAGGCTGGGATGTGAGCCTGGACAACAAAGTGGTAAAGTATACTAGGCACCCAAACAAAGATATAGGGTGTCTGTGCTTAGGTAGGCCCATGGGGTTTTACGTCTTACTTGTTTTTCTTTTTGCAGTTATCTTGGTTTAGCAGCTTTTACAAATAATGGCAGCAAAATTCCTGACAGTTATTACATCACTTCATATTTGAAGTGACTCTAAATTAAGTAATCCTAACCCTAAACCTAATTCTGAAGATTATGATCTATCCCTCCCCATTCCTAATCTTAAAAATTACCCTTGGAGCCTGCCTGTTCTTAAATTATATTCCAACCCAGATATAGGTCAGTTCTTTGCATCTAAAATTGATTTAACTTTAAATTTAGAAGATTATGTCCTTTCTTTCCCTAACTTTAATTTTTCCTGTACTGGGCCTGATCCTAAAATTAATTTTTGACATTCTTAATTCAGAGAATACTAATTGCTTGCATTCTTGTTATGGTATGTACCCCCACTTAAATATCAATAAATATTGGCAAACATCATTTCAATTGTCTTTACTTTAAATCTGGATAAAGACTTTAAGGGGTGGAATCTGAAGGGGTTGGAATATGTTCTGATTAATATGGGTGGGTGGGATGAGGATGGCATAAGGGAGGAAGGGATTGGTATTTTGACTCCAGAAATTTCATTAAATTCAATTTCAGCTCACCAAAATAAATTACAAATGATTTTCACATTTTCAGGATTAGCACAGGGTACAGTTAGAATACTGCAACAGAACTTTCAAAATATTCAACAAATTTTTCAACCATATCAAATCTTTAAATTACCTTCACATAATGGATTTGCACCAAAAAAAAACAAAAAAACTGTTTGTTCCAAAACAGATATCTTTGTAGTCAAAGTGCTCTGTTAAATTTCACCAGGCCTGTATATATTTTTTTACTAATTTATATTTTTAGATTTTTCAGAATTTTTTCCCAAAAATATTTTTTGTGTTGTTTGTCTGTCTTTTGTCTTTTTAAGCAATTATTGTATGTGAATGGGTGTGATTTAGCACGTACGCAATGTTACACAGTTTACTAACAAATAGTAGGTAGAGATTTGATAACTCTAGCACTTAAACTGGTGGTTTAATTGGATCAAAACAACTAGAATTGAATTCCTCAGGAAAATCAGTTAACACTGGCAGCCGGTTACCTTTATGTAATGGATTTGCACCACTACAATCTTTGGATGAGGATGGCATCCAGATTAGGAACCCTCAATCTGATCAACGGAATCCAGTGGTTGGCAATAAAAGGTTACCTTTACGTAATGGATTTGCACCAAAAAAAAAGTATAAAGGATTCATTACTTGATTTATTTAAATTGTTATATTGTCAATCAGTGTGCCCAGGCGTGCCTATTAGGCAAGTATCCCCTACCCTAAACCTAACCCTAAATGTTGCAGATTAACTTTGTTTTTGAAATGAACACTATGCTCCCCAAAAAGTATGTATTCATGCATGCTTAGCATGCATATTGGCCATTTAGCACTGTAATATTACTGGAAATGGTTAGGAAATATAGGAAATGGTTCAGAGCTCTTTTACCCTTCCAAAAAGGACTACGTCATAAGTATGGTCCTATACTGCTTTTTTGAAAAGTGTAGATGAGAAATTATTGAAGATGGCAATCCTATCTGCAGAAGGTACAAAAGAAAATTGCAGGTAAAGGGGGAAACACCTCAGATTTAATGAGAAATCTTTAAGATCATCACTCATTGATGTACAGTGAATTCAAGGTAAGGTAATCTTTGGTTCATTGATGTTTAACTTGGTAATTGTTTCTCAGTATAAGTGTTTAGTGTTACATGCTCCAGTAAGGATTTGACTGTGTATTTAGGGCTTGAAATTTAGTAGACATCAGAAAGAATAAGTTCTGGCAAAAAAAAAAAAAATGTCTGAAATGTTAATATCAAAGTGCTTTTTAAACTCTGGGTTTTTGACATCCTCTCATCCTAACACACTTTCATTACTCCTTTAATGTCTGGAATGCCACATTCTGTTAAACTTGAGGGGGTATTTCTTCCCAGTTTAAAAACTGAAGTATCAAGTTCTGATATCAGTTGTCCTGGGGGGTATTTTTCTTACGTGGATTAGTCGTTTAGCCGAATGTAATTGTTGATGATTTGGCATGATCCTGGATCTGTCGGTTTTTCGAAACTCTTGCTGGAAGTGTTGTCATAGCAACACATCCTAATCCTCAAACCTGTTCAGAGCAGGTTTGTTCTACGTAAACAAGGATTAGTTTACACATGTGTAATCAGTGACGGTGCGTGGAAGTCATCCAGTCATGGCTTCGCCATTCATGAATGAGCGACCAATTGATATTGGTGCACAAATTATACGAAGAGAATTTCATATAGAGAGGGTTTTGCGCGATCGGCAAGATCCTTTATTGCTCCCGGAGGAAATTCTGTACGAAAGATACCGCTTTAGCTGAGGGGGAAGATTTATTAGCACCTTATATTTGAAGTCAAACTAGGCGAAGTCGGGCTCTCAAAACCACACAGAAAGTCATTGCTTTGAGATTTTTTGCCAGCGGTACTTTTTTTATATACTGTAAGCGATGCGGAAAATCTAACTAAAAGTGCAGTTTGCCAGGCAATTCGTAAAGTCTGTTTGGCTCTGAAATATTTCCTTCGGGTTTTCATAGTGTTTCCTGGACACCTGCATGTGCAGACAATAAAAGAGGCTTTTCATGTCATTGCAGGTAGGTAGTACACAGGCTAAAACACCCACAGTTCCATGAAGAATCCCAATCAGCCTAACATTCTCATTACCAGGATTTCCAAATGTGATTGGGGCACATGGGACTGATCAGAGTGGAGTTTGATCAAACATTATTTGGAAAATGTACCTCTCCTCCTGATGAATAATCAGACACAGTGTCTTCATCAAATATTTGACCTTCGTCAATATCTCATTGGTCAGACACAGGTTCAAGGGATATGACATTCCCTGCAACTGACCCAACAAAAAAGAGGGCTATATGGAACATACCTATGGCACACATGGAGAACAAATATATGCAATGACCATCCTTTACCTGAAATGAAGTGACCACTGCATCCTGCCACTGGTTCTGAGGAGGATCTTCCCCCTGGAATGCCCTCAGAAACAGGGCGATGGGCATTTTCCTGGAGAACCAACTCTTCTGCAGGGGTTAGGTCTGGACCGCGTGGACCTCCACCTGTTTTTTGCTTGTCTGCCTTCTTATTAGCTTTAAAATTGTTTTTTATATTATATATGATTATTTATGTCAACAATTCTTTAAATAGTTATATACCAATATTTACCAGTTTGAAGTATATTCTTGTACTTCATTTTAACATGTTCCCATGTTCTCCTTGTGCGCACGTTTGATCTAGAATTATGACATATTAAATAATAATTAATCTGACACATAGGAAATGAAACGCTGCATTCAATAAGTACAATGCACACTACTTAGCGTTTAATTTGTCGGCCACTTTTTGCCAGCCGTCTTTTCTGGTCTGGGCTGCTTTTGCAGTGTTACCCCTTGTGCATATTAAATTTTGAAATTATTCATGTCCTTCGAATAAAAGGTCTTGCTCCGCGTGTGTGGAAAAAAAAAATGCGCCCGTTCTTTCGTCATTTTGTTACAGCCTATCAAAGACTTGCTGATCATGTTTTCTAGACTCAATATATATGGGCTTTTCACTCAGCGTGGGCGCGCGCATTCATCTTGTATGATTAGATCCAGCTAGACTAATATACGGCTGCGTTTGAAAAACCGACCTATCCCGGATGAGTGTCACCGGCATTAACTTATCCAAGATGAGGCACCTGATCTCGGATGATTTAAGCGACGTACGAAAAATACCCCCCTGATGTATGTGCTACCCATGTGTTTCCACTGTTTATTGCACAAGGAGATCCATCCAGTATATTTTGTTAATTTGAATCGCTACTACGAGTCTTAGCTCAAGCTATGATTAGGTCTTATGAATCAATTTAGAGCTAAACATCAATTAAAAACATTTACATTAACACATACATTGCAAAAAGTGATCTAGGTAGTGTACATTTTAAACAACATGTTGCACAATAGAATGTTAAGCACTTTTAGCCATATTTGTGAAAGTTTGATATCTGTGTATGTTCACTTACTGCAATATGTACCTCTGAGGAAAATGATATAAAGCCACAAAGTGTAGAAGATCTACCAAATATAATCCCATAACATTATCGGTTTTCCAGAGCCATTGTAGATTTATGTACAGCATAAACACAGTGTGAAAGGTACCCTTAGATAGACAATAGCATTGAAAAAACTATCTGACCAAACCCTAACCTTTAAAATCACATGTATCGTGCTAAATTTAATTACATATGTGTAACCCACCACCTCTAAAGAAAAGGTGAAAAGAATGACATAAGATCTATTTTTCATTGCCATTCATTCAGGCATCAGGGCTACCTCACCGTCCCAAGTTTTTCAGGAAGTCTTTATGCATTCCAGCAACCAGTGTGCCATCAGAGAGACTGTTTAGTGCCAGTGGGCACATTACCAAAGCTTAGTGACTTCCAGATTTCCCTTAACTCGAATGACAATTGCTACATAGTTAACAGTGCTTAGGGGACTAATGTCTTTCTTGTCCTTCTACTTGATCACAATCATTTTGTATGTTTGCAAAATAACTGGCACTACTGTGAATTTCAACCAAACTAATTAATGGCGATTTAGTCATATAGTTCTGTATGCATCAGTTTCACTTCCACTTCTTCATACGATGGCCAATTCACTTACTATCACTCTTATTTGATCCAGCTAATGGTTAAGTTTCAGTTTGTTCTAAAATTAGCTTTACAGCTCCTAATTTACACAACACTGTGTTTTAGTTGCTGGCCCAGCTCCGGGGGGTATTTTCCGTATGTCGCTTAAATCATCCGAGATCAGGTGCCTCATCTTGGATAAATTAATGCCGGTGACACTCATCCGGGATAGGTCGGTTTTTCAAACGCAGCCGTGTATTAGATTAGTCGAGCTGGATCAAATCATACGAGATGAATGCGCGCGCATGCGCTGAGTGAAAAGCCCATATATATTGAGTCCTCACAGGTGGCGCAGTGGTAGTGCTGCTGCTTTGCAGTAAGGAGACTGTGGAAGATTGTGGGTTCGCTTCCCGGTTCCTCCCTGTGTGGATAGCGCTTTGAGTACTGAGAAAAGCGCTATATAAATGTAATGAATTATTATTATTATTAGTCTAGAAAACATGATCAGCAAGTCTTTGATAGGCTGTAACAAAATGATGAAATAATGGGCGCATTTTTTTCACACACGCGGCGCAAGACCTTTTATTCGAAGGACACGAAGAATTCCAAGATTTAATATGCACAAGGGGTAACACTGCAAAAGCAGCCCAGACCAGAAAAGACGGCTGGCAAAAAGTGGCCGTCAAATTAAACGCTAAGTAGTGTGCATTGCATTTACTGAATGCAGCGTTTCATTTCCTATGTGTCAGATTAATTATTATTTAATATGTCATAATTCCAGATCAAACGTGAGCACAAGGAGAACATGGGAACAGGTTAAAGTGAAGTACAAGAATATACTTCAAACTGGTAAATATTGGTATATAACTATTTAAAGAATTGTTGACATAAAGAATCATATATAATGTAAAAAAACATTAATTTTAAAGCTAATAAGGAGGCAGACAAGCAAAAAACAGGTGGAGGTCCACGCGGTCCAGACCTAACCCTGCAGAAGAGTTGGCTCTCCAGCAAAATGCCCATCGCCCTGTTTCTGAGGGCATTCCAGGGGGAAGCTCCTCCTCAGAACCAGTGGCAGGATGCAGTGGTCACTTCATTTCAAGTAAAGGATGGTCATTGCATATTTGTCCTCCATGTGTGCCTTAGGTATGTTCCATATGGCCCTCTTTTTTGTTGGGTCAGTTGCAGGGAATGTCATATCCCTTGAACCTGTGTCTGACCAACGAGATATTGACAAAGGTCAAATATTTGATGAAGACACTGTGTCTGATTATTCATGAGGAGGAGGGGTACATTTTCAAAATAATGTTTGATCAAACTCCACTCTGATCAGTTCCATGTGCCCCAATCACATTTGGAAATCCTGGTAATGAGAATGTTAGGCTGATTGGGATTCTTTATGGAATTTTGGGTGTTTTAGACTGTGTATTACCTACATGCAATGGCATGATACGCCTCTTTTATTGTCTGCACATGCAGGTGTGTCCAGGAAACACAATGAAAACCTGAAGGAAATGTTTCAGAGCCAAACAGACTTTACGAATTGCCTGGCAAACTGCACTTTTCGATAGATGTTCCGCATCACCTACAGTATATAAAAAAGTGCCGCTTGTAAAAAACCTCAAAGCAATGCATACTGTCTGTGTGGTTGTGAGAGCCCGACTTCGCCGAGTTTGACTTCGAATATACAGAGCTAATAAATCTTGGAGGTACAATATTCCCCCTCGGCTAAAGCGGTATCTTTCGTACAGAATTTCCTCCTGGAGCAATAAAGGATCTTGCCGATCGCGCAAAACCCTCTCTATATGAAATTCTCTTTGTATAATGTGCACACCAATATCAATTGGTCGCTCATTCATGAACGGCGAAGCCATGACTGGATGACTTCCACGCACCGTCACTGATCACGTGTGTAAACTAATCCTTGTTTGCGTAGAACAAACCTGCTCCGAGCAGGTTTGCGGATTAGGATGTGTTGCTATGACAACACTTCCAGCAAGAGTTTCGAAAAACCGACAGATCCAGGATCAGGCCAAATCGTCAACAATTACATCCGGCTAAACGACTAATCCACGTATGAAAAATACCTCCCTTGTCATGAATTTTAATGACTTACCTTAAAGTGACAAAACACATAATAATATTAATGATTTTTTGCAACATGATGTTATTTCATCCCCTAGATGGTAGAAGAATACTGTCCTGAGAGTTATTAAGGCTTTACACTCTAAAGTGGATTGTTACATGTCACCCTGAGGCTGACTCGGGAATTACTTTATTTACATACAATTCTGAGCCTGAGTTAGACTCAGGGTTAACACCAGTGAGGTTAAAAAAAGCAATAACTGTGGAGAGCAAACTGAACTCACATACCATATTCTGAATTTCAGCTTTTGCCATTAGACTGGTAAAGATGAAAAGTAACCCTATTTAAATAGCCTTTAATTTCGATTGCTGTTATCTTATTTAACTGACAGCTGCATACTTATTTTGTGATCCTTATAGCAATTATTCTTGGTTATCATTGGTTGAAAGCTTTGGATAGATTGACTTTAATTTAACAGTTGGATATTGAACCAAAGTAAACTTCTGTACACAACTATAAGTAAATTGAATTATGTACAAAACAAGACAGTTTAATATTGTAAAATGTTACCATTTACCAGCTCACAAAACTCAAAAATAGTCTTTAAATCAAAAAGTATACCCCAGCCTAGACACAAAATAAACCTGGTCCCAAACTTGAGAAGCAGACTTTGCAGCCAAGTTTAAACTCTATACAATGAAAGGACAGGAGAACCATTAAAACCCCTGGCATCAATGACAAAAGCAGTTCCTTAATCTTTTCAAATAATTTATTACAAAAGATAAAACAATAATGCAGGAATCAAAAATGCTTTTAAGGGGCCCAACCCAAAAAGTTGTCAGAGCTAGTCGTTAATTTTAGCATTCTATTTTTTTTTTTGTTTGTTTGTTTTTTCTGACCCCCTTATCTCAGAATTAGCTGAGGCTCTACCCTTCTTTTTAGGCATTCCTGTTTTCTTCAGAAAAGAGGAACTTTCATGGCATTTCAAAGAAGGTTTAGTATTGGGAATACTTCTTTGTCTCTCAGTTTTTGTCTTTTCAACCTCGCACTTTATCATCATCTCATTTCAATCTTTCATGATCATAACAATTTACTGTAATTCCCATTATTTGCTGCCAAATACTTTTCATGTACGATTAGAAGACTAATTTGGCCCCAAATTTCAAAACCTGAACAAAAAATGCAAACAAGCAAGGCGAGAATACAAAGAAAAATGAAAACACAAGCGAAAAATGAAGAAAACAAAAGACAGTGAAAAACAAAAAGGGAAGCAGAGATTCTTGTGAAACTGGGTACAGCAGAACTGTGAGCACGCAGCTTTGTGCAACCAAGATGTTTTCTTGCGTGCCTAATCCAAATTGGAAAGTGAGGAGCCCCTGCCTTTAAACAGGTGGCCTTAGTACTCCAAAAATTCAAGCTGCAAGTAAGCAAAGTTGTCAAAAAAGTTTTTCAGGAACTTTTCATGTTTAGTAAAAGTTCTTAAGTAGATTGTCTGGTTTCTTCCTACTGATCCACTCACTTTCATTTTTTTCTAGTGAGGTCTTCTTCATTTTAATTTTTTTTAATATTTTATATTTGGTTATTGCATTTTAACTTTTTGTCTTTTTTCCATTTTGTTTTTAATTTTCACCATTTGTGTTTTTTGTATCTTTTTATTTTTCTTTTTTTTGCATTTTCACTTTTTATGTGCTTTTTCTTTTTTTGCATTTTCCTCATTTTTGTTGGCATGTCTTGTCATTATTCATTTTGTTTTTGTTTTTTTTTTAATTTTGATATTTTTGTTTTCATTTTTTATTTGTGTTTACCTTTTAATTTTAAATCATAATGGGCCTAAAAGGAATGGCCAAAACTAACAAAGTAAGAGAGGTAGCAAGGTCATATAAAACATGTATCACCTAATAATCAGCAACTGCAGAACCTTAAAATAAAATCCAGACCACTTTACTCTTGGTCCGCCCCTGATTCCTGTACTCAATAATAAAAGTGACTAAGATAATATTATGGGTCAACTAGCAGATGAATCAAACAAACAGGCCCTGTCCACACTACTACATTTTTGTTTAATAGTACAAACATTAGTCTACATTTTCATCTTTCGTCCACACTACCCTTGAGTTTCCAACCCCCAAGAATGCAGACTACTGAAAACACTTGCCAGAGCTGTGTACTTCTAAAAATGCAGTCTCTGTGTTGTAATGTGGATGGGCAAAAACACAGATTTTTAAAAATGCAGAATCTAATCAGATTTGTTTGTTCATGCTTATTATGTGGTCCTTCCCTGATTGGATCCTGCTCATTACAATTCCCTGATTGGTTACCCTGCTATTGAAGAAAACCATATTTCAACATAGAAGGCATACAACAGTTGCTTTCCATGGTGCTTGTTTGTGTTGCTTATCTATACTCATCTAAATTGTGTTTTGTACAGTTTGAATGTGGCATACATACACAAAAGACAAATAATTTAGTGGTGGACAGGTATAGAGTGCAGTATTCACAAGAATACTGGATAGAGACACACACTTGCATTTATTTGTTTATCTAATTTCTCTACTGAAGTTACTTTAACAAATGTTTCATGCAAGATGCACTCTGATTACTCTGGGGTACTTATAATCAGTCCTCTCATGAATGAATATTGAGCTGATCACTCTTTGTTACAGTGTTTAGATGTGTTCATAATAATTACTTGTGAATGGTTTAAAATCACCTCAGTTATTTTTTTTGGCCTAGTACAAAGAACACCCACATATAATATACCATTCAACTCATCTTGATGTCTAGATATATGTCAGTTTTTTGAGGTACCATTCTATTATTGTCCTCTAGATCAGTGTTTCCCAAACTCGGTCCTTGGGAAACCCTGTGACTGCAGGTTTTTGTTCCAACCAGATTCCTAATCGGTGACAACACCTGATTGCACTGATCTCATGTAATTAGCTAGTATTATTCGGCATTCAGAAAATCATAGCAGCATGATTTTTACATTTATAAAACATTTAGAAACATTTCTGCCTTTGCTATAGATTTAAATGCTTAACTCTCTTTTGTTGATTTCATTATACGTTGACCTTTCTCTGTGCAGTTTTTCCCCCTTCATTGTATCTTAATAATGACAATTTAAAACGAGCAGATCAGACACGCAGGCAAAAAACACTGAATAATCAAAGGCTGCAGCTACTTTAGAGTCAGACCCACTAATTAGTAAATAATGGATTAATTAAACAATTAGAAGACCCAGAAAAGTAAAATGAAAATCAAGATGAAAATACTGTTAAAAAGAAAAAAAAATACATTATTCATATATAACTACTTGGTACATTTTAATATATTTTTTAGCAAACTTAGTTTTCTAATTTCTATATTGTTCCGTGAACACAGAACTTGGGAAATATCAGTTCACTTAATTAGCCCAGGAGTTCAATTAAAAACAGAAGCTGGTTGAAACAAAAACCTGCAGCCACAGGGGTTCCCCAGGGCCAAGTTTGGGAAACACTGCTCTAGACCATTTTCAGGGTATATTTTGTGCAGAAAATTACACACTTATGATAATGAACAACCAATAGGTGTTTTCTGCAAAAAATGTTCAGAGGGACTTGAAGTTGTACATACCACATTAAACAACGCTGGAGGTTCACCCCCAAATGGAATACAAAGGGTCACGTTTACTTTTCCACAAAACTAAGGGCCACCTCTAAGTAGGTTAAAATTGACACATTTCAAATATAAGTATGTGAGGTATCAGCTTCGACTATCATTTTCAGTGCATATGAATATGAAATAATTTTGTATTTCTTATCCTATACTAGGGATCTAGCACTCCTTTAACTTATGTCAGAGGGTCAAAAATGTCAAATTTCAGTAACAATTGGGAATATTTAGACATTTAAATGTTTAAATTGAGCCACATATATTAGTATTTCAAATATTTGCATGTAATTACTCTTTTTTAGTTATATCCACCTTATGAAGTAAATCATTACATTTCTTATAAATACCCCAATTAGCTCACACTAATTCAGAGTTTATTTAATGACATGATTACAATCAAAAGTGCTGGAGACCCTTAATGTAATCAGCACATTAATGTGACACGGGCAATTCACTACAGTTTTTTGTTTATGCTGTGAATGCACTGTCATAGTCCTGCACCTGCTGATATTTTTGAAAGCTCATTGTGCATAACAGAATCTTATTTTCACACAGTTTAGAATTTTTCACTACACCAACCCTTATAAGGATTTTTCCACTTGATGCACACATGCCCAGTGTATTTGAACGTCTTTTTCATAAGTGTCTTTGGCCATGTTAGTGTGGATAAGAATACTTTGGTAAACAATATGAAAGTGCTAGTATGGAAGGTGATCATTTTCATTTAAAAAGGCTATTCTTAGATGAAAACATAGTAGTGCGGACATACTGTAGCCTAAAATAGAGTAGAAAGAGAAAGGTTTAAAGATTGTGATATTATCGATCTTGGTTTTAGCCAAACTAGCAGTCTTGTCAATGGATACAGCTTTTGCCTTGTTAATTTATGCTGCTATTCATATAAATTGGATGACCAATTAGGAAAGTTGACTATTTCCAGAGATGTTTGGCCACTGTTTTATCTAGATCAAAAACTTGCTGTGGGTATATTGTATATCAGAAGAAGAGTGGATGTATCCAATAAAATGTAATTTTTGGGTAAGAAGGAGAAATTCAGAGTAGAAAGTAAGAAGTGACAGATGGGAGAACAGGATGTGTGAAAGTTATGGGTTCTTTTTTGGGAATACGAGTAGCAGTAGGGGTCAGGGACATCCCATTTTTAAAATTGATTCAGTGGGATTAATCTGTTAATCTATAAAACATCTAACCAAATAAACCTGAGATTAGGATTTATGTGTTGTA
This sequence comes from Erpetoichthys calabaricus, assembly GCF_900747795.2. Lineage (NCBI taxonomy): Eukaryota > Metazoa > Chordata > Cladistia > Polypteriformes > Polypteridae > Erpetoichthys > Erpetoichthys calabaricus. The sequence goes on from NC_041400.2 coordinate 160,409,287, forward strand.
TCTTGTATAATATTAAACTGTAATCGATTATACGCATAAGACTTAATAAATGGGTGGTAGTAGCTCTATGATGTATTCCACATGCCAAAAGATGATAATGACCTGACAATCATTTGATTGAGTTCTTCCAAATTAGCTACCATTATACAAATTGTAAAGCAAATATACTATTTACTGTGAGTTTCATTTTCCCATGCTAAATTACCATCTGGCCTGAATTTACCCTATCTTTAAAGAAATAAAACATTTAGAAATCTCAGTGATCTTTTTGGTAAACCTGAATTTTACAATATTTTGTATTTTGTTCCCAATGAATCGTATTTGTAAATGTGCACTGTCCTCAGAGCCTTTTCAATGTAAACTGTGCTATATAAATATAAATTGAATTGAATAACATACTGTAACATATAAATATATACTGTTTAGCAAGCTGTTGTAAAAGATATGACACAGATAAAGAGTTGGGGCACCACTTTAGTAACCCCAAATAATTGGATGTCAACAAAAGAAACATGCAATAATAGCAAAGTTGTTTTTGCAGACTGGAGTTCAGTGTTGAACTGGGAGCAAGAAAGCTGTTTTCAGGGTTAAGAAGTTAAGAGGCAGGAAGGGGCAGGTCAAGGAGAATAGACAGTGGAAATGACATTAGCTATGAAGAGGCTGTCAATCTTCCATCCTGCAGAGGGAGAAGAAGAGAAGGGATTAGCAAACAGCGCCAACCCCTGCTCTGGCAGGTAATTATCATCACCGAAGCCCTTATGCTGTCTCCCATGCGCACCAACGTGACACTGTAAATATCTTATATATAATTCGCCAGCCTACTCACTCACTCACTCACGTCTGTCCGAAGCCAAATGCGCAGTCGCCTTCTGCGCACGTCCGAAGCTGAATGTGCAGTCGCCTTCTGCACAGCTGCCCGAAAAACCTTACGAGATTGACATCGCGGCAGGCGGCGGATTTACAGCCGCAAAAATTCAAAGAGAAAGTCGACTTCGATTAAAGCTCTAGAGGTTTGAAAGGCGATTTCGACTACAGCTCGAGGCCTAATTACGCATTCATTCAATACACCTATATCAGGTTTGTGGTGCTTATACTTATTACTATTCCACTCGTGCCCGTTTCATCTTACATTGTCGAAACGGGCTCTTTCTCTAGTAGGTACATAAAGACAAACTAAAGCCAAACACAAGCAGAAGAAAATCAATTAATTTATTGCAGCTATAAATCTAAAGGCAAACAATGTGTATTGTTTAAATGGAAACTAAAAGGAAATTATATCTTAAGAAAGTCCAGGCTTTTTTAAAGTAGTTTTAACAAAAGATTTTTTTTTTAACTTTCCATAATACAAGGTGCAGAGATCAATATGTCTGTGAATAGTTGCTTCTCGATACTCTTTTAATGCTTTGAACATGAGCACTTTTAGCTAAAAGACACTATTTGTAGTTGCTAAATAACTAACTTGACATGTATCTCTTCAATGAGATATACCAATTTTATTTTCAAATAAATTGTGATGTTATATAGCTGAAGTGTTTTTTTAGTTAGTCATTCTCGGGCACAAATAAAAATGACTTTAAAAGTTGCACATTTCAGAATATGGGCAAATATTTTTCTATTAATTCCTGAAAACTTTTTTAAAGTAATAAATTAGGGAACACTTGAACACCTAGAAATATGCCTGATTTTCAAAGGCTGTCCGTCTTTTGCCCTGTACTTTTCAAGAAATGCATTTTTTGTTCAAAGATAAATAACACTGGTAACCAAGTTGTCTGCTGATATGCTGCCTCGTTGCTCCATTGGAGAAAATTATATTCTTCAGTAATGAATGCTTGTTGTATAGTCCTTAACAAAGGTGCCGGGGTAAATGACCTGTGACAATCAAGCTTTATTCTGTAAGGACCTTGTCAACTTATTTTCAAAGCATTTTCAAACTGTGCTGATTAATAAACAGCCTGATGATGAAGTTGAACTTTCTTTGAGTCTCTGCTGGAGGTGTCTTTTAGACCTGCAGATCTACAGCATGACTTCATGAATCTCGACAGATTCACTATTCATTTTCCTGTGTGTGGCAGGGAGGCTGACCCTCCCTGTTCTTGCCATGGGCATCATCATGTTATTTTCAGTTTTACATGAAGAAGTCCCTATTTGCACCTCCATTGCTTGAGATTCCTGCTGTGTACTGTAAGACTTTTTTTTTCTTTCCTGTTTAAAATGAAAGTAAAAGTGACATGTCTTCAGAAAATGGATAGCTAGATAGCTGACAGGAGATGCTTGTTAATTATTATCTAATTATTATTTATTGTTTAATTATTGTTCAGGAACTGATCAATGAATATTTGCTTTTGTTTTCATTATTGGCTTTTATTTGTTACTGGCTGGCCCACTCTGTGATAAATCATAGACTGCTGATTTACCATTTAAATCTAAGTGCAGAAACGTCAGCTATTTCAAATTAATTTCCCAGGGGACGTTAATCCCTTTCTGCATGAGGTTCTATGGTCTATCTAATCGTGAAGCAGTATGGTCCTTTCTCAGAAGGTGCAACATTTTAGCACCCATAAAGACAAAAGCAAAAGACCTGGGGCCTTATGCATAACACTGTGCGTAGAATTCACACTAAAACATGGCGTACGGACAAAAGTGGAAATATGCATATGAACAAAAAAATCCAGATGCATTAATCTGTGTGTTCGCCAACTTCCACGTTCATCAGCTACATAAATCCTGGTCAGCATGAAAAAGTAATGCACGCGCCTGCTGCCACTCCCCAACTCCTCCCAGAATTACGCCTCTTTGAATATGCAAATCAATATAAATAGCCCTTAAGCTCAGCGTTCTGTGAAAAGGTAGTGGCAAAAGCCCCGGGAAAATAGAAGAATTTCAGCGAATACCAAGTGGAGGCAAGGAAAAATGTACTATTTATTGGTTTAAACAGTGGTATAAACAACAAAAGGAAGTTGATTGAGTGACATAGAGTGCCGGAGAAACTCGAAAGCTCAAGTTCACAAAGTCGCACAGTGCCCGAAATAAAAAAGAAGTTGTCAGATATCGAAGTCGCTGTGAAAAGGTGAGTCGTAGCCCACCGTCTGAGTGTCCGAAAGTAGAACATCATAAACTTCATCTTAAAATCGTTTAAATTACTAGTTTCTCAAATACCATTGTAACTAAAGTAGCACATTAAATGCTTTGTTTTGTATGTGTTCTTCTATGTGCTCTATGTGTGTGCACGTAGTTCTTAAATGGGCTTTCTCTTCCTCCCACAGGACACAGAATCCATTACATTCATAATATTACAGCTCTCTGAATAATTTAAACACAGATGTATACTTGATATCATTTTCATGATGCTAGGAATTAAAGCATGTGTTAAACAAGGGAACATGGTGGCACAGTAATAGTGACGAGCTGGTGCCCCGTCCAGAGATTGTTCTTCTTGCCTCCTGCAAGATGCTTGCTGCGCCGTGCATGACCTTTGATGAAATAATTTATTGCAGCAGTACTCTCTTTTTCAAACGTACTAACCCCCAATTCTTGTACTTCCTTTTCTTTCTCCAAGTACCCAATCGCCACACAGTCAGCTCTGTAATAGATGTTAAGCCATCTATAAGCTTAGAACTCCGATTCTTCAAAACTTTTAAGGAACATTGAAATATCTTCGTCGTACATGTTTAATTATTCTATCCATCTATCCTTCCAGTGTTGCGCCAGCTCCAACAAGAATACAGCGCGAGGCAGGAACAATCTCTGAACGGGGCACCAGCTTCTTGCCAGCGCTGCGCCACACCATGTTCTCACATGTTTAATTATTAACAATATAGATTATTTAAATGATGTTAACATTTTATCTGTATAATGTAATAAACATATTTTGCTGCATTTCATCTTAAAAATGATATCGTCATCATATGTAAATACATGCTAAAGTGGCTCAGGTTGTGCAATATTATAACTGTTTTGCAAGTTTACAGTGAGGTAATTGTACTTATAAGTACAAACAGTTCTACAAGGAGCACTTGATGGACTGATTGATTGTATTTATAGTTCTTGGGATGAAACTGCTTGTGAACCGCGAGGTCAGTACAGGAAAGGCTCTGAAGCGTTTGATGTATGGGAGCAGCATGGCTGAGGCAGCGTGTGCTAGATGCTGAAGCAAAACTGTCTCCACCTTCCTTTAATTGCTCCTTTAAAGCTTCCTTTAATTGTAAATGCTGGACAGGGAGAAACAGATTTACATAATCCAGATTATTTGTTTATGAACGATGAAAAAGATAGAAAATCAGACTTGAAGATTAAAAATGCATTATTAGGAGAATTATGAAAAGGCACAACACAGAAGCACAAAGAAAACATACCCTCAACCATATCACCCTATTCTACCTTACCCTAAGATAGTGTGAAATGGAGTTGAGCAGTAAGCACTGAAGGAGTAGGCCCTTAATGAGGTGTAGGAAATAGGAAAGGAATATTGTGTTTAGGCCAAGTATTTTAAGGCAAAAATCCATTTGAACATTCAGTCCAGACTAAAGAGTATAATGTATTGTTATCCCGTTATATTTTTGATTTTTATTCATTCTCATAGCTATCTTGTGTGACTTGAGTGCACGGAAGGTTTTTCCAGTTGCTGGGGAAAACTTTCCCATCCATGGGGGTGTGGCTTCCTACTGGTAATTGCAGTGATGGGTTTAAAAAGCCAGTTATTTTGCTGTGTCTTTATCCTGCCTGCGGATAAGAAAAAAACTTTGCTAAACCTATTTTGATTATTCCTTGCTTTCTGTATTGATCTCTTGTGTTCCTGACTTTGATTATCATCTTGCATTTTGGCACTTTTCGATCTGCTGGCTTTCACCCTTTTCTGTTTCGCATCTCTCTCCTGGTTTGCCCTTTAATTACCTTGCTGGTTTCCTGACGTAAAATCCCCAGAAGTAAAAATGAGTTTTATGGTGAAAGGCTCAAGGATCTTTAGTTTATAAAGAGAAGATTTTTGGGAAATTTGAGAGAAAGAGCCAGGTGACCTCCAGCATGAGACCAGAGCATGTTTAGCTGCAATAGTACCTAATGATATGTAAAATACTCTGGTGGAGGGGTGAAAGGGAGGAAAAGGAATATTAGAGGTGAGAAAGAATAAAAGAGTTTTGGCAATAAAAATCTCATATCAAAAGCCATAGGATTTGTCCCAGAATATAGGACTTCACAATAAACTCATTTCAACATGCTTACAGAGAGTAATGTAAAATCTATGCACATTTAGAACTGTGTATTCTGATAGTTGAATTCTTTTTTCAGCAGGAAGTAATGTTTGTAATTGATTTTCCACTAAAGTGGAAATTATGGGGATGGTTAGTTTTCTAAGACAGGTAAATAAGAGCAAGGAGAAAATGAGGGGAGCAAAGGGAAATTCCACATATTCCAAGGAGTGACCTTAGAGAGAAAACCTACATTTCTGGAGCCCAGAATTTTGGAGTAGATTAGATTATATAAACTGTATTAATTCCAAGGGAAAATTCAGATGCATGCAGCAGCAGAAACATAAAAACAAGGACAAATAATAGCCAATCAATTAATATAATGGCATGTAAATGACAATAAATTAATAGAAATAAATTATTAAATATGGGCGGCACGTTGGCGTAGTGGATAGCGCTGCTGCCTCGCAGTTGGGAGATCTGGGGACCTGGGTTCGCTTCCCGGGTCCTCCCTGCGTGGAGTTTTGCATGTTCTCCCCGTGTCTGCGTGGGTTTCCTCCGGGCACTCCGGTTTCCTCCCACAGTCCAAAGACATGCAGGTTAGGTGGATTGGCGATTCTAAATTGGCCCTAGTGTGTGCTTGGTGTGTGGGTGTGTTTGTGTGTGTCCTGCGGTGGGTTGGCACCCTGCCCAGGATTGGTTCCTGCCTTGTGCCCTGTGTTGGCTGGGATTGGCTCCAGCAGACCCCCGTGACCCTGTGTTCGGATTCAGCGGGTTGGGAAATGGATGGATGGAAATTATTAAATATATGTTGTTCAGATATTTCAAAATAGAATTTCAAAATAAACTTAATGAATGCCCTGGGAGGAAGAACTGAAATACCTGATAGCAGTGAGCAGAAAAGACGCCCAGAGTAATGCCAAGAGCACTGAATCATCAAAAAATTCACCAAAGGAAGCAATACCCAGGATTGTCCACTTTGGAAAACAGGTGGTTTTGCTCTGAAAAGTTGTGGAATGTGAGTACTGTTCAATTCAAGGAATAGCCCTTCATGACACTACAGTTGTAAAGCATATACAATGAAAGGACTATAGGTAGAATGGAGGGATTTAAACGCAGTAGTATTAAATGGACTGTGAGATGCAAGGAGCAAAGACATAGGGATCTAGGATTTCTGTGGGAGGGTTAATTCATAACCGTGCACAACATCAGGAAGGGACCCATTCAGATTGTAAATTAATTATAAAATGGGAATAAATTGATCTGACTTTGGTCTTTTTTGAGGGCCTTCATAGAATTTTGGATTTTTCAGTTGTATGAGGTCCTCACTTATATATTGCTCAGTGTTGATTACTGCTGAGGCACCTCCATTGTCTGCACTTAGAATAGTAATTAAAGTTTCATTGGAAAAGTCTTCAGAACAGTTCTACCCGGAAACATCATAGAGTCTTTTGTTGTGGATGGATTCAACCTTAAATACATCTTTTGAAGCTAGTTGAGTAAACATCTGAATATGAAGGTCATAAACACATATGGCCATAAATGTAGATTTCATAGGTAAACGTCTTGGTATAGTGGTTACCAAATTGTTTTTTAAAAAAACTCTTATTTTCAGTTTTATAAAAAAAATTACGTAATTTACCCTAGCATCAAATGCACTATGCATAAAACAAAAGACTGTTTTTATTAAAATTTTAGTTTCAGAAATAGACAAACCCTTTGATGAAATTTTAATTAATCACTGAAACTTAACCCCTCTGCATTTTCTGGTTGCCAATGAAGGATACTGCTTTGAGGTCCATAGCTGCCAGGATAGGCTCTGACTCTCCATGATGCTGTATTGCATTAAGTAATTTCAGGACATAATGGTTTTAAGACAAACACTGAAACTGAATTCACATGAATATTCATTATAAATTAAATACCTCTAATGTAAACTTGAGGCCATGTAACATTACATGACTTTTCCAGCGATTTTTAGTTGTAGCCTTCATTTACATAATCTTACCGAGTTGTAGGCAGAAGATGGTGCATTTCCATGAACTTAGTTGCATAATGTGGCTTACCCAGTGGCACAGAACAACTAGTCTGTGACTCGCTCCTTGGTTTTAGTCGGGGGGTGGGTTCTGCGGCATGAGAGCTGAGAACCAATGCATGCTCCTCCGGAGGTGCAATGGATATAATGTAGCAACAAGGAATTAGGAACATACATGTTTTGAACCTCACAAACAGGAGAGAAGTTTGTCTACCTGATGTCTCATGTTTTATGTACCATAGTAGAATGGAAAAAAAAGGGCTGAGATTATGGCTGAACTTGCATAACTTGTAAAGCCACATTTGGGCACATTACTATTGGATGTCACAAAATGTGGCAAGCACAATTGTGCTGAAAGGTAGGCCACAGTAGGTAAATGTGACATGGCGAGCAATTTTTCAGTCATTTAAATTGACATGGTCCATTGACAGGATCAGCAACCACAATTAGCAAGTTTGACATGCCCCATGACTTAGTCGCATAACGTGACATCAGCTAGCAGTTTTATTAGGGCAGCATGGTGTGACTGTGGTAAGCATTACGGCCTTACATCTGCAGTTTCTTGGTTTGGGCACAGGTACCAGCTATTTAAGGCAGTTCCCCATACACACTTACACACATGATGTCTGAGTTCCATTTTATGGCTCTCTACATGCTCAGGTTCCTCATGTGAGCTGATGCCTACTAAAAGACGAATATCTGAAATTTTTTTCTAGTTTTCACTTTACAATCTGTCAGATATTAACATTAAGTTATACCTTTTTGCATTTGGCAGAGATTCACTCAGATTACACCATAATTAGATTTTTAAAAATATTAGAAGAAACATTGCACTGAAGTTGTTTGCCATGCACAATTAAATAATAACTTAATCATCAACTCTCCACCCATTATATCTTTAGAGGCACAGTAAATACAGTCTAATTTTTGCACTTGTCTGTAATTGTAATGCCAAAGCACTTACTACACTCTGCCACGCCAAACAAAAAGATTTTTAGAAGAATCATAAAAATAAGTGAGATTATATAAATGATTCTGAAAGCCATCAACAAATGAATCACACTGTCATGCCATTTAGACTAAGAACATTTGCTTAAAATATGTCTATTTGTGTCCATTATTAAGAAGCACTTGTAATAGTATGATTAGCAGCACAGCAATCTCTTAAATTTACAAGTATGCATTTTTATAGCAGACAGGAAAGACAATTACTTAAAAACAAATTAAACAAACATGCATTGGATGTTTTCCTGGTGCAAAACTACCTGTAAGTTAGTTCATGTTTTTCTTTTATAATTCACCCTTAAGGTGGCATTGTGTCTCACAACTGTATACTTTAAATTGGTCCATTGGAGTAAATCTAGGATCTGCTAACCTGGGTCTTGCCTTATGACTGAATGCTGCCAACATTGATTCTGCCAGTCTGTTTCCCTGCTATGGATTAGGCTGGTTTTAATAATTTATATTAATTTGCTAATGCAAAGAAAATGTTCCTTTGTATTATACTGAAGTAAAGAAGAAAAGTATAGTGATCCTGTTTAATATATATATCCCTTTTATAACTTTGAATCAATTCCTAACTTTTTTTTCAAAATTTTATTGAATTAATTAAAATCAAATAACATCACATACAAGCAAGTCAGGATTTACAAAACTAGGTTTGAAACAAATCAACCTCCACCCATGTAAAAGAGAGCAAGGCCAACAGAGTAAAACTTTAATAGTAGGAAAAATAAATAGAATAAAAGGGAAGAGAATCCGCTTCCTCAATTTAAATGCGTATTCTAAAATGTTGTTGATGAGACCCTGCCAGGTTTTGAAAAAGTTTTTTATGGATCCCCTAAGTAAGAATTTGATTTTTTCCAATTTCAAATAGTATATAACATCAGTTATTCACTGACTTAAAACAAGTGAGATAGGATTCTTCCAGTTGAGCAAGATAAGTCTACATGGCAATAGTGAAGTAAAGGCAATTACAGTTTGTTTGTCCTTCTCCACTTTAGGCCCATCTGGAAGTATACCAAACACAGGTGTGAATTGGTTAGAAGGGATTGTGACTCCCAGGCTGTCTGAAAGGCATTTAAAGATTTTGGTCCAAAATGATGTTAAATTTGGTGCACATCCAAAACATGTGGCCCAATGAGGCTGGAACTTGATTGCAACATTCGCAGGTTGGCTCTTGCCCTGGAAACATTTTGGACAATTTTAAACGAGACAGATGTGCTCGATATATAATCTTAAATTGAATAATTGAATGCTTTGAGCATATGGAGCTAGAGTGAATTCTGTGCATGGCTGCCTTCCACTCCTTTTCTGAAATGTTGAGTAAGAGATCCTTTTCCCAGTATACTCTGGGATCTTTGAAAGGAAGGGACTGTAAAAAGTTTTTATATATTACAGAAATGCTGTCTGAGTCCTCAAGACTGATCAATATTTCTTACAGAATAGAGGTTAGTGGGAGATGAGGAAAATTGGGCAGATTTTGTTTAACAAAGTTTCTAATTTGGAGGTAGTGAAAGAAATGTGTTGGTGGAAAGTTAAATTTGAAGTGTAATTGTTTGTAGGATGTGAAGACGTTGTCTATGTACAGATCTCTAAGAGATTTAATCCCAAATGTTTTCCAGTCATTAAAAACTGTGTATGTTTGAGAGGGTGGAAAAATGTGGTTATCATGCAGAAGTGCCACAGATAAAAGCTTATCTGTCTTGAAGTACTTCCTACATTGTTTCCATATTCTGAATGAATTAAGCATAATTGGGTTGTTAGTATATTAGAATTAACTTTTACTTATTGGGGTACAAAGCAGGGAATATACAGAAGTACTGCAGGATTTTATTTCTATTGCGGACCAAGTCTGTTAATTTATTTGTGCCAATGTCCAGGTTTTTATAGCTTGTATATTTGCTTCCCAGTAATAAAATTGAAAGTTAGGTAAAGCCATGCCACCTTCCACCTTAGGTCTTTGTAGGGTCAACCTTTGGATATGTGGATGTTTTGAATTCCAAATAAAATGATTTATTTATGTATATTGGAATGTTCTGAAATAGAAAAAGAAGCTTAGGAAGGATATTCATCTTGACAATCTTAATTCTTCCAACTAAAGTGAGTTGAAGGGTAGAGCATCTATGCAAGTGTTGCTTAATTTTTTAGGAAAATTCCAGACAGCAAAATTTTGTTGATAAAGAGCTTTATGTTTACTTATGATATTTACCCCTAGTTATTTAAACTGATTTGTGATGATAAAAGGGTAGGTGTCCAACCTAATATTGTGTGCTTGAGAGTCTACTGGAAAGAGCACACTTGTATTCAAATTAATTATGAGACCAGAAATCTTTTGAAATTCTGTTAGTGCTGTTAGGACTGCAGGCACAGTATTTTGTGGATCTGATAGATATAACACCATATCATCTGCATATAGTGAAATTGTCTGTTCAAGTCCTTCTCTGATAATCCCCTCTCATAAGCATTTCGACAGTGAACTGCCATTGGCTCAATGACAATTGCAAAAAGCAGTTGTGGTGAGGGGCATCCTTGTCTAGTACCATGTTTTAGTTTGAAGGAGAATGAAATAATGTTATTAATACAAACTGAAGAATCTGGACTGGTATACAGTAGTTGTTCCATGCACAAATGTTCAGGCCAGACCCAAATTTCTCCAATGTGGTGAAAAGGTAATTCCATTCAACCATATCAGATGCTTTTTATGCATCCAACGATAGTAATATCTCTAGGATGTTAGACTTTGTGGATGAATATATTACATTAAAAATCCGTTGAAGACTGGATAATCCTCTTTAATAAAATCCCTGTGTGTGTCCAGGTGTCCGTGTGTGTGTGCCTTCTGGTGAAGTGTGCATGCGCGGGGCACGGTGCGACGCGCGATATTACTGTCAGAGAAAGTTCCAGGCGTTTTACGGAAATACAAACCAGTATTACTGCGAGAGGAAATTAAAGGTACACAATACAGTGACTCATATTACAGCCACATACAAGCCAGTATTACTGTCAGAGGAGATTAAAGGCATATTACCGACGCGCATGCCTGTATTACCGCCAGAGAAAATTAAAGGTATATTACGGACGTACAAGCCAGCGGACGTACAAGACAGTATTACTATCACAGAAAATTAAAGACACACAATACACGGCGGCAGCCCACGAAGAACGGTCAGCTCAGCAAATAAACATCAACAAAAGAAAGGCTGAAAGAAAGAAAAATACGACCAACAAAAAGAATGAGGTCAAAGTCCCTTGCCATTTAATATAGACTGTTCCTACTAATGTTTATGCACTACTGTTCTAGCGCCCGTTATTGTAACGGGCTAAATGACTAGTAAATTAATAAATCCAGTTTGATTTAGTGATATTGCTGAAGGAAGCACTTTCTTAATCCGTCTAGCTAGAACTTTGGAGAGTATCTTAACATCATTATTAAGGAGTGAGATTGGTCTGTGTGATGCACATTGTATTAAGTCCTTATTTTGTTTAGGAAAGACAATAATTAATGCTTGGTGAAAAGTTTTTTGGTAGAATTTTATTATCTCTCCTGTGTAACCTTACAGTTTAAATTTATACATCCTAATAACTGCAGTATACTTCTTTGCCTAATGTATATGTCTGTTAAAACTGGTTGTAGAGCTCTTAATTTGAAAGAGAGAAAAAAACATTTTTATTTCTCAGTTGCCACTTGCGCTCTACAGACAATGAATGACAACGAAAGCTGGGATTGCGTTCAAAATGTGAAAGTACTATATAAAATAAAGCATGTATAGTTTGCACACAATATTAACTGCATAATTGCACCTCAAAAACTGCAAAAATTTAACTCGCATTAAATTTCAAATTGTCCATTTTGAATGTAAAAATGCAAAAATTACAAGCTCCAATTAATGAGAACTTAAGATATTCTGTCAATACAGGATATTGCATTGTTCTCATTTTTAGTATTTGTATATAAATTAGTATACATTTTGAAGCTTAATCATTATTTCTAGCATACATTTTAAAATATTGTATTGTGTGTTCAATTTATTATGATGGTGCATATACAGTACACTATACAGTTATACTGTACATAAACAAGAGCAACAATATCCATGAATGAATGCATATTAAAAATCTTATACAATAGACAGAAAGGGCTATTTTATTTTATACGTAAACATGTATACACTATAAAGTATTATTTATCATTAATTAACAGTGTCACACACATGCCCATGGGAGGCAACTAAAGGGCCTGAATGAGAGTAATTCCATGCCAGACCAGGGGATGGTGGAGTGAATGAACTCTTTCTTTCACTTCTCTGCAGACCAGTTACGGGAAATTCCCCGATGGCGTCACTTCCAGTTCCGGCCCTAATGATGACATCACTACTGGTCCCGACCCCAGTGACACCACTTCTGGTTCCGGCCCTACGGATAACGTTACTTCCTCCGCTCTCCCTTAAAGCCACCGTCTTTGTCCTAGCAAATCAACTCTGTTGTGGACTCCATATATATAGGTTTATATATATATAAACCTTTTTGTGGCTCTTTTGTCGTGTTTATGACAACAGTTAAAAAACAAGAACTAATTTGTCGTGTAATCAGTTTAATAAAGCTAAATGTGTGTGTGCATGTTTGTGTGTGTGTGTAATTGTTTGACCTGGCCCCGACTATCCCCATTTTCTGTGCCTGTGAACAGGAAAGTGGTAGATCCCTCTGCAATAAATACCTGTGCTGTTCCGGTTTCAAGTTGAATAAAGCTGGTTTTGCTAAAGTACTGATTCAGCCTCATGTTTTGTTGTGCAAGACAGGGACTCGCGTGTCACAAATTCTTTGGGGATGTGGAAAGAAAATCAAATCATCCAGAGAACAGAAATCCACGTCCATGGTTCAATCTCAACAAAGCTTTGCACACAAATCACTTTGTCAGAAAGTGACACACAAATTTTGATCCATTTTACTAAAGTTTTAAGGATCCTGCCTTTTCCTGGATTTTAAGCCCGGAAATAAATAAATTTAACTTAATTGGTCTGTTTGGAGGGTACACTTTAGGAAACATCATTTATAGAAGTTAGCTAGTTCTACCTTAAAATTACTTACCCAGGCAATGCCACATGCTGCTGCTAGTTATTAATACATTTTTGTGTCATTTATGTACATTAATAAAATCATCCTGCAAACTGTATTCTAACACTTGTTATAACATTTGCTTGCAAAGGAATCTAATCAAACTAATTGAAAGACATAGGCACAGTCCCTTTATTTGAAGTCACTAAACACTTTGCTTTTACCATTTTTATAATGTTTATTTCATTTGCCTGTTTTTTTTTAATGCAGATCAAAGTGAAATTTATTCATTACCTGCTGTAAAGGGGCAAATAGACAAGCGCAAGTGTTAGGTGCTTGCTGGTATTTTTAGTGGCTTCAGATGGAAGACTGTAATCCGATCAACGGTAAACACAATCATGGTAACAGTTTTGCCGCTACTGCTGGCGCTGAGGTATTGATCCTGTACTACCAGGACTGTTTGATGTCACCTTAGAGCATTCAGGCAGGAAAAACAATTATTGACAGATTTCACAGGCATACAATGTGTGGTGCACTGGGGTGGGGGTAGGGGGGTTGTGAAAAAGACTTTCAGAAATTGTCTTTTAAATGGTCTTTTAGTGTTATTTGGGTGTCAGGGAGTAACTTGACACAGGACACAAAGCAGCTTCCTTTATTTAATGTCCTTCCTACTGAAAGAAAAGTGATAAGTGATTCAAAATCTATGCACATCACAAAACAAACCCTATACAGCATATATTGATTGAATGCAAATATTTTTAGACTTTTTGAAATAGTACGGTAAATGAAGCACTTCCTTAAATCTTATTTATCTGTACATCCCTTCAAAACTGTTTATGTTTATTGATTGTTTTATTGAATAGCTCTAAAATATACATTAGAAGTTATTGTTTTCTTAAGAACAGCATTATGTAAGCCTAATCACATCTCATCACAGACTGGTTCTGTTATTTTTTATTTATTTATTTTTTTGCATCTTCAGTTATAATCACAAAATTATATGCCTAATTAAAATAGTCATTATTTGAGATTACATTTTTGGGAGGTGAGCACTGCTTCTGAGGTCACATCTGCATGACTCAGTGTATCTGGCAGCACATACTGTAGCTTGCAGGTGATCCTGCATAAATAAATCTGAAAGAGAAATGGCGAGCTGAACGATGTGCTGTAAATCTACATAGAACTGATGCCGACAACAGAGCTGGCCTTTTTGTAACTTTATTCATTTCATTATTAGTCAACATGTGTTCAGGCTCACTAACATAACTCTGAGGCGTGGTGGTATGTATGCAGAATCATTATAGCATTTTTCTCCACAAAAATACTCTCTCAGCACGAATGCATGAAATACAGTAATCCCTCCTCCATCGCGGGGGTTGCGTTCCAGAGCCACCCGCGAAATAGGAAAATCCACGAAGTAGAAACCATATGTTTATATGGTTATTTTTAGAATGTCATGCTTGGGTCACAGATTTGCGCAGAAACACAGGAGGTTGTAGAGAGACAGGAATGTTATTCAAACACTGCAAACAAACATTTGTCTCTTTTTCAAAAGTTTAAACTGTGCTCCATGACAAGACAGAGATGACAGTTCTGTCTCACAATTAAAAGAATGCAAACATATCTTCCTTTTCAAAGGAGTGCAAAGCAAGCAGTCAAAAAAAAAAATCAATAGGGCTTTTTTGGCTTTTAAGTATGCGAAGCACCGCCGGTACAAAGCTGTTGAAGGCGGCAGCTCACACCCCCTCTGTCAGGAGCAGGAAGAGAGATAGAGAGAGATAGAGAGAGACAGATAAAAGCTCAAAGGGCACGTATTGATTTTTTTTAAGTATGCGAAGCTCCGTGCAGCATGTCCTTCAGGAAGCAGCTGCACACAGCCCCCCTGCTCACACCCCCCTACGTCAGCGCAAGAGAGAGAGAGAGAGAGAGAGAAAGTAAGCTGGATAGCTTCTCAGCCATCTGCCAATAGCGTCCCTTGTATGAAATCAACTGGGCAAACCAACTGAGGAAGCATGTACCAGAAATTAAAAGACCTATTGTCCGCAGAAACCCGCGAAGCAGCGAAAAATCCGCGATATATATTTAAATATGCTTACATATAAAATCCGCGATGGAGTGAAGCCGCGAAAGGCGAAGCGCGATATAGCGAGGGATCACTGTATTGCAGAACAGCTTTTACAGTACTTTTCAACTCAGCAAAGCTTTTCTTTGTAAACTGAATATTGTACTGAACAGAACCTGTAAGAAACTGCATCTAACAGCAACTGAAAAAAAAATTTTGAATGTATATAGTGCTGTTTCCATTTTTATTTATCAGTATACAATATGTACCACTTTGTAAGCAGTAATTAGGTGTGACTAGCTACTTTCCTTTTTGCAATAGTTTTGACAAATTTACTCTTTTCTGCTCATTGGTTCTTTTATACACTTGAAGGGAATATCATACTGAAGTAGTCCTAAAAAGCCAGTGTGACCATTTTACTTCAATTCATTACCTGACAACAACAGAGGTCCTGAATTGATCTCCTCTTTGAAAGTTTTTAAAGTTAAAATGTCTCTTTTGAGATTTGTCTTTTGTTGACTAATTGACATTTAGTTCTTTTCAGCTATTGTAAGTGTTATTTTTTAGAACATGACACCATTACACTGGTGCTTCTTTTCCTATTTGTATTTGTTGTTGCTCTTTGTCTACCTGTAGTTTCTCCGGTATACTTGGATGTTATACCACAATGACTGCATTTAAATGCACACATACAGTATAACCCAATTAAGGCAGAAACAAGGTGTCTTAAAAATAAATACATGGGCAAGTAATCTTCTAGCATTTTGCAGCCCCTATCTGTGGTCTTTAACTTCAGGTTCTCTGAAGTAAATAACATTCCCCTCATTTTACATCTTCGACCTGAGCCACCAATGATTCGCAGTATGAACGCTGGCCACTGTATCACCTGATCACACTTTTTTAACATATCTGTAGCAAATAGTTGAATGAAAACAACTGATACTTTATTAATATATTTCTGTTGCCTCATTGCACACAGCAGAATCTTCTGCTTGGATCCCTGCAAAGGATCAGCATACTGGTATGTTTGCTTCTTGCCTTATACAAAGTTCTGCTGTGATAATAATAAAGTCAATAAAACAAGTATTACATTAGGTCACTTGTTACTTTAAAAAATAGTCTAACTATGTGACACACTTTACTTTTAGTGTGTTACCCTACTGCTCTTAAAGATTGTGCTTCATTGAATGTTCAGTTCATCAGCATAAAGGTAGCAATTTCTGAAATATTGAGACAGATTATTTCAACCAGGAGAAGGAGTAATGTGATCTGCCAAGTATTCTTCGAGGGATATTTATCTTGTGGAAACTTCCACCTCCTCCTACCTGTAGCTGCTAAAAGTGTGTGCGAAGTTAACACATGTGCAGGCTGACAGAGTGCAACAGACAAGCACCGACTACAAAATCCTTAACTGTAGCATGGTAAAGGGTTTACATGGCTAAATAACTTGTAGAGAAATGTACGTCTGTTAGCCAGGCTTCTCAGAGACCAATAACCTGGCTTCTTTAACTAAAATGAGTGTTTACATGGCATTTTAGAAACTAGGTTTCTGTAATTAGAGTGCAATTAAAGTGCACTGACTAAAGCAACTAGAAGCTCTATAATGCCAATGTAATCATTTTTAAATTGTTCATTTTTTAACATAAAACAAAAGAGGTACTGGATTAGCGTCTTCTTTTAAATTCAGTTAAAAAACATTTCTTTACAATTGGCCTCTGTTAACTTTTTATTATTGTTGGGATATTTTCTTTATTTTGTTACTTTACCATGCATGTTGACCTTTCTTTATAGTGTACTAGCTGAAATACCCGGCATTGCCCGGGAGGAAAATAAAGTCAGCTGGATTGTAACATACATACAAAACCGCAAGATTTTAACAAAAACAAACATTTAAAGACAAACAAATAATACTACGGATTTTCCATGATAAAACTGTCGGTTGCTTTTACGGAGAACACCAGAAACAACTGGATGATAAAAAAATTCAATAAAAAAAAAATACAACTTGACAGATTAATTTTTGTTATGTGGTGTAGTAATAAGTTTTTACATGCAGAATTTATGACGATGAAGAACAAACGTCAATTAAATTATTATTATTATTAGGTTGATTTAATTCTGTTACCATTATAACATTATTACAATAAGAATAATGCAAGATGAAAATATAGTTAACAAAAACAAATATTAAATGAGAAACAAATAATACTGTGGATTTTTCATGATAAAACTGTCTGTTGCTTTTATGGAGCACACCAGAAACGTTCCGAGCGACAACTGGATGATAACATACATACAAGACCACAAGATTGTTACAGTCTGCTTTATATATAAGATTGTGGCCAATTGTTGGAGAGGTGTTCATTGGAAGGTACTTTGTGGAATAAAAACTCTTTATTGTATTTATATTTTTATATTGTGGACTATATTGCTGTGTCTGGTGCTCTCTGTCGCCCCCTTGTGGTTAATAAGCATCAACTGGATGATAACAAACATGATTGTTACAGTCTGCTTTATATATAAGAGTTCAAATGTTTTATTTCCCATTCTTATTTTTAATGTTAGTTTTATTGAGTAGCATCTATGATTGAAATGCATGTAAAATATTTAAGAAACTTTTTGTTTAAACTATATGGACAAGCAAGATCCATGCAAGCTAGTATTTTAGCATGTCTTATTCTAGGCTGGATGCTTAGTGTCTGCAATGTTCATCTTCTCCACCCAGATTTTCTCTTAAGACCGTGATGTTCTTCACCTGCTCAAAGATATTTCTTAAAACCTGGTACAGTGAAAGTAAGTATGTGAATTTATATCCTGTGGTGATTCATCAAGAGTTGTTTTTTTGCCACTTGCCCATTGCATAGAAAAGTCTCAAATATGCTATAACCTACAAATGTATATAAGGATTAGAGAATGGGTTTTCTGAAGGACTAAATAAGCAATACTGTTAAAGGAAAATAAAAAGCACAAACCAACTTCAGAAGACAATTCCTTGAAGTTGCCAGTGAACTAATTTGTTTAATTTGTGTGATTTCCTCCCAAAAACTGCAAGACCATTACTGTAGAAGGTGTCTTGCAAATCATCCAACTTTTCTGTGGCAGAGGTTTCTAGTATGCTGTTCTACAATTCACCTTAAAGGGCCTTTGTGTGCTGCTCTGCCTTTTCTAGTTCAACTAGCTAAATCAATAAATTATTGAATGTAAAGCTGACACTTTAATTAAAGGTGCATACTTTAATTTAATTCTTCTTCTTTCCAGAAGAAGGTATATTCATTTTCTTTGAGAGAACTCTGATGTATTCTTGATACAGGTTTCTTGTACAATGCATTTTACAATACATTTTATTTTTGTATAGCCCAAAACCACACAAGAAGTGCCGTGATGGGCTTTAGCAGGTCCTGCCTTTTCACAACCCCCCAGCCTTGACTCTTTAAAAAGACAAGGAAATGAAAGTTTGAGAACTCAGTTTTTTAATGGTAAACTTTTTTTGACACCTTAGAAAATTCAAAGCAGTTTGTTTGTAATAGAGTCATCGGTTTATTTATTGGTGAATAATGCTTCCTTTAACACGTCCATTCAAACATCTATAATCTGAACTCTTAAACTAGAGTTACAGTATGTGATGAAGTTACAGTTCAAAGCTGAATATGCTAACTTTTTGCCGAAGTAAGTGTTTAAACATTTCAGTGCCAAATTTAGTCAATGGAAAATAAATAATATAAATTCTCTTTCATTTTAAACAAATAACCAAATAAGAAATTAAGGTTGATGTGACCTGCAGATTCGTACAACAGGAAATGTCTGGATGATGTGGAGCAGCTTAAATATAAAAAAAAAAACAAAAAAAACTGTACTCTGGCTGCAACTTGCAAATTTCAATCACAGCCTTCTTTTAAATATATAAAGACCAGAGTCCAAAACTTTACACAACCCGGGGCCCCCTTGGCTAACTATAAAAATTTCTTGGGCTCATTCATGGGAAAGAACATCCTGAAATTCTGAAACAAGCTAATGTTTTTCAGCTGTAATTCCTTCAATAATCTAAGAAAATACAGATATACAAGCTACAAATGTGGAAACATTTCACAAAAACTGCATTTGTTATTATGATACTGTATGTCATTCACTTTAACATTAATCTTGTCAAAAAGCAAACTGAATTTTTTTTATAAGAGTCCTGTTTGTGTAACAGCAAACCTATAAAGTCGCTAAGAAGCCAATTTTCCACAGTCATTATCAGAACTATTATAAAACACAAGCAGGTAGTAACTAATTCATATTACAAGAAACATTGATTTTGCAATGAAAAATGGAGGTGTGACTATATAGTGAGTGGGCTGGTGCTGTTTTACAAATACCAAATGCTAGAGGTCAGGCTGCATGAGAAGCTGCAGGTGAACGTGTGGTTCCACTCTGAGTTTACTCTTGTATTTAGCTTTTACCGCCACCCGTGCAGAAAGTCCAGTTTCATTTTAATAAAAAAAGGACATAAAAATTGCATTATGTTTTGAAATAGATCAAGAAACACTGAAGAAACATGAAGCCAAAAAATTTGGTACAAATTTCTGTGAGAAAATCATTTTCAAATTCCATAAGGCTGCCTTGCTTGACTGTGCTTAGATCTGTGAGATCTTCTTCATATAGATTTACAAGAAAATTTTCAGTCTAAGAGATCTGAACATCTGGAGTCCCACTTGAGTGCTCAAATTTTGCAGGTGCTCAGTGATCACTTTAGTAACTGAAGCTGGAAGCTGCAATTATTCTTTTGTGAAAAAAAAATTTAAACACGTCAAAGTTTGACTGGTTGATACGTCTAGCCCACATTTCCATTTTCTTTATGGTAGCTCCTATTTTGCTTTGGAGTTTAAAAATCGTTACTGATTTATATTGAAGACAAAAATTGAGCCCAGTGACTAAATATGTCTGAAAGATAAGCCAGTTTGGCAAGCCACTCAAAATCATAGAAGCCACTTGAGATTCCAAACTTTAGGTCTGATAAATTTTATGTGCAACTGAAAAAGTAGAGCAAGCACTTTTTTCCCAGAGAAAGCCGTTGTACTTAGGTGTGCAAAGCTGAACATGATTGCTACCCATTTCTTCACATAGCTCTTGGAATAAACCTGACTGAAGAGGCCAGGGTCCTCATGTATAAAGGGTGCGTATGCACAAAAATGTTGCGTAAATGAAACGTAAGAACGTTTCTACGTTCAACTCGCCATGTATAAAACCTAAACTTGGTGTAAAGCCACACACATTTCCACAGTAGCTCATACCCTGGCGTACGCAGGTTCTCCACCCTGTTTTGCACCAAGCATCAAAGCCGTGCTACTGTTCCTGTGTGGTTACCCTTTCTGTTTTAGATCCACATCCCTGACACAGCTTTATAAATATACTGAAATTAACCACATATTGTTTATTAGTTTAATGCATCTGATTGTAATTAACCTGTAACAATATAATGGTCCACAGAATGGTCAAACTATTCTAAATACAATAGCTGCTTTAGTGTTGTCACTCTTACTGCACCTTCTTCTTCTTCTTTCAGCTGCTCCTGTTAGGGGTTGCCACAGCGGATCATCTTTTTCCAAATTACTCTCACTGCACCACTTGGAGTATTTATATCACTTTATCTGAATGGGGAATCACAGCTCTACAGCAGCTGATCAGAAAGAGAATTATCGGTATACAGCATCTAGCACATGCTGCCTCAGCCATGCTGTCTATTGAACTAATGTCATACGGCAAATGCTTCAGAGCTTTTCCTGTATGGACCTCGCGGTTCAGAAACAGTTTCATCCCAAGAACTATAAACGCACTCAATCAGTCCATCAAGTGCTCCTTTTAGAACTGTTTGTACTTATAAGTACAACTACCTCACTGTAAACTTGCGATACAGTTATAATATTGCACAACCTGAGCCACTTTATAAAGCGCGTATTTACATATGATGACGATATCATTTTTAAGATGAAATGCAGCAAAATTTTATTTATTAGATTATACAGATAAAACTTTAACTTCATTTAAATAATCTATATTGTTAATAATTAAACGTGAGGACACAGTGCCGCAGCGATAGCATTCACGGATTGTTCCTGCCTCGCGCTGTATTCTTGCTGGGGCTGGCGTGACACTGGAAGGATAAATGGATAGAATAATTAAAAATGTATTACGAAGATATTTCAATGTTCTTTAAAAGTTTTGAAGAATCTGCGTTCTAAGCTTACAAATGGCTTAACGTCTATTACAGAGCTGATTGTGTGTCAATTGGGTACTTGGAGAAAGAAAAGTAAGGACAGGAATTGAGGGTTAGTACATTTGAAAGAGACAGTACTGTTACAATAAAGTATTTCATCGAAGGTTGCGCATGGCGCAGCAAGCATCTTGCGTGAAGCAGGAACAATCACTGCGCCACCGTGTTCCCATGTTTAATAACATGCTTTAACTCCTATCATCATGAAAATGATATCATGTATACATCTCAGTATTTTAATTATTCAGAGAGCTGTAATATTACAAATGTAATGGATTCTGTATCCTGTCGGAGGAAGAGAATGCCCGTTTAAGAAGCACGTAGTGATTCACACACACAGAGCACATAGAAGATCAAATACAAAACAAAGCATTTAACGTGCTACTTTAGTTACGATGGGATTTGAGAAACTAAACATTAAACAATTTTAAGATTGAGTTTATGATGTTCTACTTTAATGACAAAGTAAACTACATAATTAAAGTGGATATTTAGAGATTAAAGTTGACATTTCGTGCTTTTTTCCCACTGTGTGCCTATTTTTTTTTCTCTGTACCCTAATAAGCTTTCATATGACATTCAGACGGTGGGCTACGACTTACCTTTTCATGGCGACTTTGATATGTGACAGCTTCTTTTTTATTTTGGGCACTGTGCGACTTTGTGAACTTGAGCTTTTAAGTTTCTCCGACACTCTGTTACTCGATCAATTTCCTTTTGTTGTCTATACCACTGTTTAAACCAACAAATAGTAAGTTTTTCCTTGCCTCTACTTGGTATTCGTTGAAATTCTTCTATTCCCCCCCCCCCCCCCCCCCCCCCCCCCCGTGTTTTTCCCATTGTCTTTTACACAGAAGGCTGATCTTAAGGGCTATTTATATTGATTTGCATTACTTTTCACGCTGACCGGGATTTATGGAGCAGAAGAATGTGGAAGTTGGCGTTTGCACAGATTTATACATCTGGATTTTTTTGTGCGTATGCACATTTTGTGCTTACATCATGTTATAGTGTGAATTCTACGCACGGCGTAATGCATGAGGCCCCAGGTCTTTATGAAGTTAACTATTTTAACTGCCTCATTAAAGGCACTCTTAAGATCTGCTGATAGTTTTTACCAGCTAGTGTTTTTTAATGTAAACTGCAGTGTACAAGCGGAGCAACAGCTCTCACATATATAATGAGTCTGCTGCGTAGCTCCATTAATGCTCATTCCCACACATTTTTACCATTTTATGCCGTCAAACTCAACAACTCAGGTGAAGTTGGCAGCCCTGAACCTCCATATCTCCGAAACAAAAATAATAATAATAATAATGTTAGCGAAACCATTAGATGCTGCAAAGTGCAAATGTCAAATGAGTGTCAAATGTCTAGCTACCTTTACCTCAATGACACAATGACAAATACATTCAAAACCTCAAAAATGGCTGCAGCAGTTGAATTTGTAGGTAAAGGCTTATAGAAGTGAAAGACTTTGTGCACTACCCCATTATGTTTATATTTAACATACTCAAGAAGACTGGACAAGTTTGAAGAGTCCACTGATTCATCCAGTTGCAGTGTATTAAAGCTGCTCTCTTACACTCTTCATATAAACTGCTGAGTTACGCTGTGGAATTACATTAATCATTCCTAGAACAGTGTTGTCTCAAAGTAACATTAAGGTTTAGTGGCCTTCGCTGTAAACTGCGTTACACAGTAGGATTCTCCAGCTGCTTTAGCATTTACATTTACCGCAAAAGCCATTTCAAGAGTTTTTCTCATGTTCTGACATTCCCTAAGTTTGTTTTCAAAAACTTCATTAGATTTGGACACATACTCACTATGCCTTGTCTCCAGGTATTGACGTAATTTGTTAGGCCTTAAAGCTTCATTTGATAGCACTGCAGAACACACAACACATAGCGCCCTTGAGTTATTCTCAGGTCAGACTCTTGTGAAACCCAGTGCCAGATACTCACTGCTGTATTTTCTCTATTTTTGATTTGGGTTTTGGTTTTATCAACATGAAAACACTGAAGCACCTTCTTTGCTTGTAAATGGACCTGCTTCTGTGTCTTTTCTCTTAAGAGAACCAGATGCTATCATAATGCGCAGGGTAACTTGGCAGGTACATCAGATTTATTCTGCCTCACCTTTTCTTGCTAAATGGCAGCCACATCAATTTGCAAAGTTTGCATAAAAAGGTTAATTTGATCAGCTAATTAATTTTTTTCGCCATATATAAATGATTTTTTTATATTAGTTTCTGTAATTGTTATTACTAATATTTTTGTAATTGTATAATTACAATAGCCATTTCATGGCTCCCCTACAGTACCACAGTACTGTATGTCTGACACTGCACTCTATGTGGGAGAAACTGGACAAACACTCCACCAGAGAATGAATTTACACAGGTTCCACATGGCAACACAGATGTTCCTGTAGCGGCCCACTTCAACAGCCATGGACACTGTGAGAGGGACTTTAAAGTCACAGTGCTTATGGGCAACTTCAAAACACAGCAAGAGAGAAAAGAATGGGAAGTTAAACTCATGCTAAAATTTAATACTTTACAACATGGATTGAATAAAGACAAGAGTTTTATGGCCAGATATGAGGATTGTTTACATCTCTCAGAATGACAGACAACCTGTCTGCAGATCCACATTGTTTTGAAAAACTCTTTACAAACTTCAAAAGACTTTGTTGGATAGTTATCTTGTCCAAAGATCTTGACCATACATTGTTCTTCTCTCTCTTGTTAAATTAACCCTAGCCTGAATGAATCTATTAATTTTTTACATTTAAAATTTCTCATTTAAAGATTTTTAAGATTAAAGATGATGTTTTTTCTTGTCCTAGAATGTGTATATAAACACAGGGAACTCCAGTTTCTGTATTACATCTTGCCTGAAGAAGGGGCCTGAGTTGCCTCGAAAGCTTGCATATTGTAATCTTTTTAGTTAGCCAATAAAAGGTGTCATTTTGCTTGGCTTTTCTCTACATTCAACACGGTACAACACCCTAGTACTACTGACATTGTCTCTGATAAACACACATTAATTTGATCTTGTTGTACTGTATATGCCATAGTTATGTCATTGCAGAAATAGTATTTGCAAGTATTTCAATAGTATGTCTACCAGTTACATCTTCACACTGGCGCACAGCAAATATTCAAATTGTGTGCAGTTAAGCTCATAAAAGACTGTGTGCACTAACATGTCCATAAGTCTGTTGTGAATAAGATGCATTTGCATAATGCAAACAAATTTTTACCTTTTCATAAACATTTTCGTACATAAATTAAAGAAGTTTTTTCAGCAAAATATTTGTGAGATGGTACTTTGTAACAGGCCTCAAGAACAGGAATAAAATTTCTAAAACCCAAGTTGAAATAGGCTTTAAATCTTTGCATATCATATCTGTGCATATCAACTATTGCTTCAAAAACATTTGAAGCTTCGGTGCTGCTGATTTCCCATGCCTTAAATCCTTTTACTATATCAAACATAAATTATCTTTAAGAGGAATGTGTACTGTCATGCATGAGCGCATAGGGAGCTGCTTAAGGACTCGATGGGCGCCGCAACAAACCGTGCCAAGGGACAATGGTGGGGTACTAACCTCTCTTTTCTTGTTTCTTCAGAAAGACCGAAGCACCACCGCCATAAATAAACCCGGAAGTCTCCTGGTACCACCCACTTCTGGGGTCCTTTCTAACCTCCAGTCCCCCAATGATGACATCACTCTCCCATCATCCATCACAACTTTCCCCATCATCCTTAGTACTAGGGTGTTGTACCATGTTAGCATTTTGCTTGGCTTTTCCCATCATCCTTTCATCACTTCCTGTTCCTCATTATAAAATGTCCGACTTGATTAAATTTGACTGTCTGTTGTACTCTGTAGAAAACACTGTCGTGCATCTTTTACTTTACAGTATATGGGGACTGAAAAACCTCAAACCTTTATACGTGTGTGTACTTTTTATTACAATACCTACAAGCCTGCTGCTCCCTTTGTCCTTCAGGAACGACTGTTCCTGATTTTGCTATCCTCATTTCTATGGGATGATTGAACTTAAGATGGCATAATAGGGGTGTGATGTCGTAAACACTTTAGCCTTTGCTGACAAACCCTGTGAAATTGACACATCAAAGAGACTGCACACAGCCTTCAATCCATCATCATCAGAAATTCTGTAAAAACTTCCAAACTCCACTGCTCTTTTTCATAGTTTTAGTAATGGGTAAAAATTATGAAATTCTATTGCAATATTCATGCCAATGAACCAAAATAAAGAACTTGAATACCTGGTGGGGTCTAACTTCCGGGTCTGAATAATTAATGTGCCATATAAAAAATAGCATCTTTAAAATACATATCCAAATATTGAAATGTATCTAGTAATTTTTTTAATACAAATACTCATTATTTGACAAATAAGATTTCAAGCAGAATATTTGATCTGCTCTAGAAGGAAATAAATGATGACATTTTACAAAAAGAACAAACAAAAAGCAGAAAAATATTTATTTTAGAGATAAAGTAAAGTTGGTCATCTTGTCTGTTTATGCTGTACCAGTACATTTCAATAACTGAGGAGTGTTCATAATTTTTCTGTGATTATATAAAGTTTATTAAATATTGTTAATTCAGTTTAGTTATTAAACAGTTAATGATGTTTTATAACATAAATAATGATAGGTTGATTAGTTTAGTGGTAAAAATCAAATGTATAAGCCTATTGCAAACTCAAAAGTATTTGAAACACAAAAAAAGTTGAATATGAAAACACCATGATTTAGATGGAAATACACATACAGTAAAGCTCTGTGGTTTTTTTTTTATTAGCTTATAGGTAAATTTCTTAAAATACCATGAAATCAAGTGCTGGATCTTACATATCAGACAACTTCACAGCCTAGTTTATAGATACTCTGTAATCCACCATGCCATAAAAAGTCAACAGTGATATCAGTATAACAAAAAACAGCCAGACAATGAGTTAGACCCTAAGATCCTGTTGAAATATCATTGGGAATCATTTGATAAAAATGAAAGGAATGCCAAGTGCCACTGCAAGACAATTGGAAGGGAATAATTAAGTAAAAGTGAACTGTCATCATAAAAGACAGCTATCATGGCAGGAAAGATCTGCCACATGGCATAGATACTGCTAATACTTAGTCAACCACTGGCTGAGTGTGGTCATTAAAGTCACACATTAGGAATTGTATCAGGAGTTAGAAATGTCTTTCAAAACTGCTGGTGTCATCTACCTACAGTATATACTGTAGCTCTTTCAGACAGCACCAGGCATTCCTGCATTCCTAAGCCCTAGTTCCTAAATAAAAGACCTCGTAACAATACCAAGTCCTAAGCTACTAGAACTCAGAGAAGCGGCAAAATCCGTCCTGTTCAACATTGTCCTCATTTTCGGCCATTTAACAGTCTGGAGGAGTTCACCTGGCTTCCTTCCTGCATCCCCCATAACTAGTCTGTCACATAAGTACTCACAGAGGAATTACATGTGGCTCTGCAAGCAGTCCTCAAACGTGCAGGGAAATCTTGGGGGTTGGTGGCAAGATTGGCACTCCAGTCATCGTAAAAACTTCACGCAGCTCTGAAATGACAGACAGGACTCATTTCTACTTTCTGCGGGAGTAGCTCTGCTGCAGCCACCCATAGGAAGGCTGCTCACATTATAAAGGGGATGGGGGAAAGCCCGCGGGAGCCACATCCCTGGAAGATTTAAAACCATTGGAGAGCCAATAGGGTCAGGACTGTTGGGGATCGGAACTAGTGTAGTGCTGCGGTGTCATGGCAGCACTCAGGTCCCAACTTGAGGTGACTATCCAGGTTGGGGCGTGTAACATCTTGCTCTCCAGCATGATGATCATCTTCCTCTGCTGTTGGAGGAGCTTCGTAAACTCTGCATTTCAGAGGCAGCACTCTGTGAGGTGTGCAGACCTGGGACTGGCCAGAGGTGGATGCACCTTCTATTGGTCTGGTTGCTGTGATGGCTGTCCTACTCAGGGAGTAGCTGTTGCTGTGGCGGACCAGCTCCTTCCGATTGGGTCTATTGTTGCTAATTGCGAAGAGCATATTATGAGACTCAGATTAAGGAACTCTCTCTGTGTCTTCTCTGTTGTCTCAGTGTATGCTCTGACTGAGGTGAGTGATGTCTCGGTGATGGAGACATTTTATTTGCAGCTTTGCTCAATGGTTGATGGGTGCCCGCTAGGTGACACTCCTCTTGTCATGGGTGACTTTAATGCAACCACTGGCACTGACAGGGCTGGCTATGAGGACTGTGTTTGTCCCCGTGGGTCTGGCAACCGTGGTGAAAGTGGCTACATGTTCCTTGACTTTGCAAATGGTCAAGGGCTGTGGATTGCCAGCACCCTGAATGGCATCATTGGACTTGGTACTCCAATACTGGTGGTGTGGTAAAGGAGATTGACAACATCCTTGTGGGCAGAGTCTATAGAAGCCTAGTTTGTGAATTCTGATCACAGACTTGTTGTTGGTACTCTGAAGATCCAGCTTAGGTCCATTAGGCTATCTTCTACTAGGAGAATGAGGCTGGACCTGGCCAGTCTCCAAGATCAGGCTGTTTCTAATGAGTGTGCACTTAGTTTGTGTGAGGAATTTGCAGACTTGAGTGCGACTGTTGATCCTAATGTGATGTGGGAGATCTTTTGTGACAAGACTCCGAAGGGTGAGGGTTGTGTTGGTGTTGCCAGTGTTCCCAGAAAGAGGTGTTTCATCTCGTAGGGCACCTTGGATATCATAAAGAGGAGTCACAGCACACGGCTTGATGGCAACTCCAATCTGTGCCAGCAACTGAGAAGGATGGCTCTGAGGGCAGATAAGTAGGCATTTGTTAGAGGAATCTGTGTGCAAGTGACACACCATCTATGGTCTAGTGATCCACATCCTGCTTACAGATGAATCAAAGCATTTGTGCACCTCCCAATCTGTTCCTTGGAGAGTTGCAATCAGGGCAGGAGATGGAATGGCCTTTACAGATGACACTACAATTGTGACCCACTGGGCTGACTACTTTGAGCAGCTGTCTAAAGCTGATCCTTCAGCTAGGACATTGGCCATCTCTGTGTCCATGGTTCTTGGGGCTGATCCTCCAATTAACTGTGAACCACCCAGTCTCACAGAGATTGCACATGTGGCAAACCAGGGAAGGGTGATCGCCTGGATTGTGGAAACTACAGGGGAATAACACGGCTCTCTATGCCTGGTAACATCCTTGCTAGTGTCATCCTCAATATGATCTGTGATCACTTGCTCACCTACCAGTGACAAGGGCAGTCTGGTTTTAAGAAGTGTACCATTGACCATAACCGGGCACTGAGGGTTCTCATAGAGTACAGAGTTTCTTTGCAGCCTTTGCCGTTTTTTCATAAAGTGTTTGACTCAGTTGATCGAGCTGCCCTGTAGGACATCCTGAGAGTTCATGGGATCCCCCCAAAGTTGCTGAATATCGTGGCTGGCCTGTACAATGGTAAAGTTTCAATGCTTGCATGGATTGGGTGCTGGGCAGGGTCATGGGGGTCCAGCGGCTATGGGGCAGCTGTTGGTGAAGAAAGTCACTGATCTTGACTTTGCCAATGATGCTGTGATCTTTGTGGACTCAATGAAGGCTCTGATCTGGGCTTGCGAGTATTCTGGATAAAAACCAAGATCCAGGCCTTTAGTGGCCTCTTGGGTGCAGCCATTGGCAGTGTGTCTGTCTGCGGAGAGAATGTCGAGAGGCTTATTTACCTCTGCAGCAACATTCATGTCTCTGGTAAGTCTTCCTAAGAAGTCAATAGATGGATTGAAAGAGCATGGGGGATCATGAGGTCGCTGGAAAGGGGTGTGTGGCTTTCTCAATATCTTTGCAAAAGGACGAAGGTCCAAGTCTTTAGAGTGTTGGTGCTTCCTGTTCTGCTATATCATTGCGAGACATGGATGCTATCCTGTGACCTGAGACAAAGACTGGACTCCTACAGTACTGTGTCTCTTCGGAGAATCCTTGGGTACCACTGATTTTGTGAGGGAGCATCAGTTATGGCACTAAAGCAATGTGGCTCAATTCCCCAAGTGTGATCTGGCCCACAGTATCCTCATTGTTGAGGACCCGAGCTGCTGGACATCAAGCCAAAGGATGCCCATATAACAACAGGGCTGCTAGACCGCATATCTGACTGGGGGGATGCCAACCAGGATCCCGAGCTGTTTCATCATTTGGTGAGTGTGGCAAAGTGCTGTACGAGTTCACGCTCCCCAAACTGAAACTGATCTGACCTGACACCATTTTACCAAATTGGACAGACCATCACTGTGTGCTTTAATTTTGCTCACAATGGTGCCTAGACAGATTTTCCACTAGACAGTGTAGGTTTCAACTTAAAGCCAAGAATTCATTGAGGCTATCCTTTTTCTGGGTGAGTGCTTTATCGTTTCTGCATTCTAGTACTGTATATAAAAGATCAGGCTGGGGAGCATGCACTGGTACAGAGCTTTGCTGCATGCACCAAATGACAAAATAGCTCGGGATCCTGGCTGGCAACCCCCAAGGCAGACACACAGTCAAGTATATAACCTATTACAATATACAGTGTGTATTGCAGTGACTAATAAAAGTGAGAGTCAGAGCTTTGTGAAAGGCATTATTTTTATTCAAACACAGGAAGGCAAAAATTATGGTGAGATGTTCCTTATCCTGCCCTCAAGGTTAGCATGGCGCTCCTCTAAGTCAAAAGAATTATCGTTTTCCAATTCGTCATTCTCTAACCCTCACTGCACTCTTACATTCTCTTTGCACCTGCTCTTGTCCAATTAACTGCCATACTTTCTTATTTCTTTCTTTTTCTGTCACATCCTGCCTTGCCTGTCTTTTCTCTCTCTCTCCAACGTGTATATCTCCTTCGTTACATACAGTATACAATGTTTAAACAACTTAGGATTTTGTCTAAAAGATGTAAAAGCAAACATAAGTAATTTTAGTCTTTAATATCTCAGATCACAAATAGTTCAACTGTAAAATGTCAAAGATTTTACACACTGGTGTGCCACTACACTCCTACTTTGAATGCCTCTTGGTTGGAGTTCTCTCATAATCTTACTGATAAAAGGGATGTTTGTGTTTAAAATACCTGGTTGGTCACTCTTTGAAAATAGTTTTAGTGTCTTGAAAATGTTAACTTATGGTACAGGATAGATAGATAGATAGATAGATAGATAGATAGATAGATAGATAGATAGATAGATAGATAGAAACTGTAGAATGATAAGGTTAATAATAAGCCCCTCTTCCGGAATGATTGCATTACTCTTTTATTGTTATAGAAGAAGTTAAAAGGGTATGGGGTGTAAAGTGAACCTAGATGAAACGATATGGTATTAAGATCATTCTGCCCTTCTAGTCTGTACTTAACAGCACGAAAGTAACTTTAGAATACAGTGGTAAATCAATAATGAAATTCTCTAATCTCTTTTGTTTCCCATTCTTATCTTACATCATCTAAAATGTTGTATTTGACACAACTTGTAATACGGATGGCTGCCGCATGCCCAAATGGAAAAGCATTATCTTTTAGCAGAAAACACTAAGTAGTTCATATATCCCTATTTAATGGTCATGGAAGAAAGCTGGACATGGCACAATCAGTCAGCCCTTCTCAGTAAGTGCATTACCTCATCAAGCTGTTTGGGCATGTCATAACAAACTACTAACTCAGATTAATGATTGGATTGGTTGATATGTTTATAACTAGTCCCCCAACAGTCGCCTAGAATGGGAAGTAATCCACTTTGACATGACCAATAAATTGTAGGTCATATCCTGCTTTTTACAAGGTTACATTCATGCATAGTAACACTTATTTGGAAAATCAACAGGAGCAAACATACTGTTTAAGTAGGTAATGAAACATTATTGCAGATACAAAAAAACACACGCTTCAATATCACATACAATACCATTGTTTTCAAGTATAAGATTCAGGTGATAGCCGCTTTTGATAAGATTTACGACAAAAGTTAACACGATAAATATTTCAGGAGCTCAAAAAAGCTGGCACTTTCTATTCAAACATGTAGTTTCAGAAAATAAATGAGTAAATCAATTTAAGGTCTTTATATTTAATCTTTTTTAATTGAAGTTTTGAATCTTAATGTATCTTGAAATATTATTGTCATTTTTATTATATTTGAGACTTTTTACAGTGGATTTCACATGTCAGGAAATCTGAAAATGTTGTCATGCATTGTTTTAGAGAAACAGTATCAGATGTGTATTTTCCAGTTCAGGTTCATTTCAAGATATGATGTACTGTCTGAAACATTTAAACAAATATTATGAATACAATGAGCAGTAACACAATACGTATAAAACCTACTGTCATAATCTACTGTTATTTAGGACTTGGATATTTTTCTCTTGCAGGAATGCAACTTCCACCCAAACACCAGCTAGACTAAAATTTTAAACCCAGACCCCTGGCACTTTGAGCCACTTAATATGAATAATTCACTGTTTAAAAAACAATTATTTTATCTTGAATAAATTTGAATCATTTTGAAAAATGAACATATGTATGCCTTGCTTAGCACATTTTTAAAACAACATTGTTGAAACTTTTCTTTCATATTTTTTATGTTTCACCTACAATATATACACTGTTATCTTTAATAAGCTTTATTCATTTACCTTCTGAATCTGATTATTCCACTGCAAGAATCATCCCTGTAGTGAATGTCGATCCACTGCAGTGCAAATGCAAAGTGTTTGTTCAGCCCCGCAGGAACAGTTTATAGTCGGCTTCCATGTATTAATAAAGCTGAAATATGCGCTCTAAAGGGTTTATATGTATTTTGTGTCTTTATAGGAATTATTTCTTTCAGCTTTTCAAACTGTACAGTATGGCTCATGGAGAAAGTTTCTTGGATCCTTCTAGTTAAACTTATTGCCTTCTTCATGTTAATTGATACTCTGTGCCCCATATAGGATTCGGTTGCCTTGTCCACAATGGCCTCTGGTCAAATTTTACACTACCGTCAAACCAGATTCAATATACAGAGGCAGTTGGCCAGCACTGAAACAGTGTCTATGTCATCTCAGGAAGCTATATTTTTATCTTGAATTCTAACATTATACACTTTATTTACAGACCTGGTACTGAGTGTTCCTTATCTTTCTTAATACAATTCTGCTGACTTGGTTTGGAAATATTAATTTCAGCAGTAAAAATAGGATTGGTAATGGTAAAGTAGAACAATAAGGTCTCAGCAGTCACATCTAATCATTAAATAAGCAAGTGTTGTAGGAAACACAGTGAATTCTCAGACAGAACTTACCTATTTACATTTACAATTCTGGTTTTTAAAAACAAGTCACAAGTTTAGATTTCCACGGATAAAAAGCAAGCAGTTCAAGCACTCCTTGAACCCACTCACCTAAAAAGAATTTTACTTTAATAAACATGCACAGGCATTTGAGGAAACTGCAAAACTTACACAAGGAAGTGACTCCAGGGATTAACCTTTATACCCCATGGACGCCAGACATTACCTCTTTCATGAATGTTAGCAACTTCCAGCCACAACCAGAATGAATAATTTATGTTTTAAAACAATTAGATTAAAACAAAACAAACTTCAGAAATGATTAAATAACTCTCAAAAATGTGTAAGGAGATGAGCATCATGGCAAAATCACCATTAATCATGACAGGATGGAATTGAAACCTCCGTTACCGATGCATAATGCAGTTTGCTCTAGCACTTCAGAACAACTACCCTGTCTATGCTGTTAGCTGAACTCTTCTGAGACTGAATACTAATTCTAATAACTCTGTTATTAATCCACTTTAGAACTTTCTTTATTATTTATTTACCCTGATCCTTTATTATTTTTTCTGTTTCATATGTTCCAAGATGAATGAGCATTACTAATATTCCATGAAACCTCTGCCTACCTAACCTTGAAACTTCTGTTTTCCTTACCTGAAATAAACACCTGACCTCAACAGAATTATATTGTAAGTTAAGTTTATTCCTCAAGTGGCCAGGCCTTGTAGCTTAAGCTGTCTTTACCAGACATACCTCCAACAATGAGTAAAATTAGATCTCCCGCACCTACATGAGAACTTTGTAGACAGTTTCCTTCACCATTCATTCTTTACTACTTATAGATTTATAATCTAAATGTGCTTGATATTCAAATCTTTATTTATTACTTATTATTAGTATATCAAAACTGCTATGTACCCAACTTTACAATTTTACAATGGATGGCTCCAGCAGACCCCGTGACCCTATAGTTAGGATATAGCGGGTTGGATAATGGATGGATGGATGGATGGATACTTTTATTCATGTTTTATACCTAAGATCCTTAAGGTCTGCTGTAAAAGCTCTTTGTCCGTCTATTTTGTTGTTTGTTGTTGTTTTCTTTTAAATGTGTTTCTCTTTTTGTATTTCATAGTGTATACTGCTATCTTGTGAGCCCTGTCAACCACTTTGTGTTAGTGCAGGCTGTTACTGACATTGCATAAAATGACTAATTGATTGTTTAATACTCAAATGACTGAAAAAACGTTTTAATCTTAAGTGTTCGCCATTAAACACAATTTTAAATGCTTGTGTTAGTCATGATGACCATGAATGTCTGTCAAATGAATCAAGTTGTTGAAATCACCTTAATGATTAATCAACAATTTAACTTGCTATTACATTTTGTGAAATATCATTTTTGATATACTTTATTTTAAAAAGCAGTCAGTTCTGAGTTAGATTGCTTGAAACATTTTCTCACTTAAGGTCAGGATTCATATGATTAGTTATCTTGGCTTTTCCTTGCTGACATTCCTAGAAAAATTAGAATGGACTTAACTATATCAACATTAAAGTTCATTTTTAGGGGTCTTTTTTAGTTCCTGTAATGTTTGATAATATTATTACCTCAGTTGGCGTAAATAGTGGAAATATTTATCAGCTGGGTTGCTTTTGAAGTTCTTTGATTTGTACTCTTTAAGGTGATACATTTTTGAGATAACATTTAAACACCTGTCAGGAAAAATAAACACCATATTATGAATGGTGGTGATTATGTTTTATCTGTGAACTTTGAAGGCTTACGTACAAATGAAACAATCTCTTCTTTTTTATTATCGTTTTTGTTGCTCCTTTATACCTGCTGAATTAGACATTGTCCACACAGTTTAGGCCCAATTTACTTTGTTTTCTCAATATCGTCTTATTAGATGTTTGCTGTATGCTGATAGTAACTGACATTGCACATGTCTGTGAGACTCTAGGGGTGAAAGATCAACCAAAGCTGGTACAACTATTTCAGATGTGATCTTGCATTTTTCAAAGACATTTCGTCTTTCACAATCTACTAGATTAGACTGGAAGGCATTCTTTATATGTTTAACAAAATTAAAAAGTGGTTGGAAAATCCTGTGCTAAACCTGATTTTAATACATACGTACATGTATTTTATGTTAATTAGAAATGTATTAAAAAAAATTTTAAAAATTCAAATTCTAAAAGACCACCAGCATAGAGTTAAAAAGCAGACTTACAGAATACGAGACACCAGTATTGGCTGCCCATAATAAAAATAATAGAACAGAAGTTCTCCATCATAGCTAACCACAAAAAAAAAAAGATTTCTGATTTTGCAGTTCTTTGTTTATTAAAAATATTAGGAAGTGTTTAGGCTGCTGCTTTCTTCTGACATTTGTGTAATTTTACAAAGAGGTTTGATGTTGCCTCTCTTGATTTTTGTTTCTTTTTTATGAATGGATTTGTAAAAGCGTCATGTATTACTGTTATGAGGATCAAAGAAAGCTAGCCCAAAACTGTTAATGTCAGAAGAATTATAAAAGGTTTCTAAAGAAATTTTCAGTGAGAACTGAATGTTAATTCTAAGGATGTTATTTGTGACCTTCACATAAAGTAAGAGACAGTGGTATAATGGTATGTTGTTCTTTACTTTCAATTACCTACTGAAGGTAAATAAACAAAAACTATTCAGATAAAATATTCAGTGTTTGTGTACAAGGTCATCTTGACCTGATCACCCCCCCCCCCCCCCCCCCCCCCCCCCCCCTTTTAGAACTAGCCATTTTTGAAAAGCTACTCAATTCATAAGAATTCTGAAAGATTCATCCAAGTATGCCCAACCAGTCTACATGTGTTTTGTGGATATGGAAAAGGCATACGACCAAGTCCCTCTGGGAATCTTGTGTTGCTCAGGAATATTGGGTACAGGCCCCGTTGTTGCCAGATTGCAGGCAGTAAGTCAGACTTGCTTCCAGTGAGTGTGGGACTGCCCTCTGATGTTGATTCTGTTCATAATTATTATGGCCAGAATTTCTAGCTGCAGCCAAGGACCGAAGGGTGTCCAGTTTGGTGACCTCAGGATCGCATTTTTGCCTTTTGCAGATGATGTGGTCCTGCTGGCTTCTTTGGGGTGTGACCTTAGGTATGCACTAGGATGGTTTGCAGCCCCGCACAAAGTGGCCAGGAAGACAGTCAGCACATCCAAGTCTAAGGTCATCTTTCCCACCTAGAAAAGAGTGGACTGCCCTCTTCAGTTTGGGGATGAGGTCCTGTCTCATAGGGAGGAGTTCAAGTATGTCGGGGTCTTGTTCACGAGTGCGGTAGATTGACAGGCAGCTAAGAGTAGCGTCAACAGTCATGCAGATGTTGTATCGGTCAGTCTTGTGAAGAGAGAGCTGAACTGAAACATAAAGTTCTGGATTTAATGGTCGATCTATGTTCCTAACCTCACCTATGGTCACAAGCATTTAGGTAGTGACCAAAAGAACTACATCATAGATGCAATCAGCAGAAATAAGCTTCCTTTGTATGGTGTCTGGGCTTAGCCTTAGAGACAGGGTGAGAAGCGCAGACATTCCGGAGGAACTCAAAGTAGAATGCGGCTTCTCCACAATGAAAGGAGCCATTTGAGGTAGTTCAAGCAAATGACTAGTATTCCTTCTGGATGTCTCTCTGGGGAGGTGTTTCATGCAAGCTCATCTGGGAGGAGACCTCAGGGAAGACCCAGGAACTGCTGAAGAGAATATATTTTCAAGCTGGCCCGAGACTGCCTCAGTAACTGCCTGGAGGAGTTGCAGGATATGTGTGAGTCTAACTCAAACTGCTGCCCCTACAACCCAGACACACAGAAGCAGCAGAAATTGGATGTACAGATGGATGAATGGATGGATACTCAATTCATATGAATAGGGTTGCTGGTAGCAGAAGCCTACCTGATCAGCAATGCCAAAAACAGCATTATCATGTTGTCTTTATGAATATCCATAGATCATGGACTGAAAAAATTCAATAAGAGCTTTTACTAGCTGGGATGGATAAGTTGAAGTTTTGCTGTTAATAGACTTTCGTCTTTTACATTTGTTGCTTTAAAGTATAAGAGCTAAATGTAAATAGCAACATCTTGAAAATGATTTTAAAACAGACAGAAAGTTAATGCAGTGTTGGCACTCAGGAGTTTTTACACAGCTGCTGCATTTTCCTGGAATTAAACTCATAAATCAGGTACATTAGTTTAGGATCCCTATTAACAAATAAGTAATCTATATCTTTATAATAGTAATTGCACCTGGAAGATTAACTTAATTAAGCACATGTGTGCCCTGCGGTGGGCTTGCGCCCTGGCCGGGGTTTGTTTCCTGCCTTGTGCACTGTGTTAGCTAGGATTGGCTCCAGCAGACTCCCGTGACCCTGTAGTTAGGATATAGCGGGTTGGATGATGGATGGATAATAATAATAACTTTGTATAGCACTTTATCATACATTCAATTGCAACTCAAGGTGACTTGTTTATGAAACAATGACAGAAGCTGTTTCTTTGTATTTCTTGAGTTTTTATTTTGTGTGGTGCACTTAAATAGTATTGTATTATAGTAATATACTGTTTATTAATAAATTAATAATAAACATGTTCTTTAGCTAATTCTAAGCCAAGTGCACTCAAATTTTTCTTAAATTGTTTAGTTTGTAATTCAATTTACAATGTAGATAAATCTGTATAGCAAGTAAGTTTTAAGATTGCATATTATATATGTATCTTATACAAATTAGGCATATCCATCCATCCATCCATTATCCAACCTGCTGAATCCGAACACAGGGTCACGGGGGTCTGCTGGAGCCAATCCCAGCCAACACAGGGCACAAGGCAGGAACCAATCCCGGGTAGGGTGCCAACCCACCGCAGGACACACACAAACACACCCACACACCAAGCACACACTAGGGCCAATATAGAATCGCCAATCCACCTAACCTGCACGTCTTTGGACTGTGGGAGGAAACCGGAGCGCCCGGAGGAAACCAAATTAGGCATATTTAAATAAAAATGCGATAATTGAAAGTTTTTAATGTTAGTAAAAGTTGGTTGAATCTGTGAGTATATAACCTGTTTGAAACAGAAATCCAATGAAATACCCTTCTGCAGTCCAATGAACACTGTTAGAGCCGATAAGGAAAGAACAGACATTATAAACGCATGAGACAAACAAAAATAAATAGCCCAGCTAAATTTTATTTAAAAGAGTGTAACTCCTTCATGAGGCC
The DNA here is from genome assembly GCF_900747795.2 of Erpetoichthys calabaricus. Classification (NCBI taxonomy): domain Eukaryota; kingdom Metazoa; phylum Chordata; class Cladistia; order Polypteriformes; family Polypteridae; genus Erpetoichthys; species Erpetoichthys calabaricus. Next base: position 160,447,485 of record NC_041400.2, read on the forward strand.
ACAGAACAGCTACAATTCTGTCTGGCATACACGCCACCAGTTTCAGGTTGTAGGCAAAATCAATTTTCATCCACTCATCCAACACCAAATCCCACTGTTTAGTCAGACTGTTCAGATGACTGCACGAGAGTTTCACTCATTTCTCCAAATAGTCCAACAGATTTTCTACAAGATTTTAATCTGGAGTCTTTGCGGGCTATTTGAGATGCAGAATGCTTCAGAATGGTCTTCTTTAACAGTTGCTGTCTTGGAAGACTGGGGTGACCATTCTGTGTTCGCTCTAATGATGAAGCACAAAAGGTCAGACATTGTCATCCAGAAGCCCAATGTAGCATTTCTAGTCCAAGTACATCATCAGGTCAACCAAAAGACCTGTTTCCTTGTAACTGAAACACCCCCAGGAAATTAAAGAGCCATCTCCCGCTTGAACAGCACCTTGCACACCTCCTCATGGATAGCTTCATGCAGTTTAAGATGTACCTGTTGCCTCACATCATTTGAGTACAAGCAGAAAAGTGACCCATCAGACCAGATAACACGTTTCCAGCCGACAACTACCCAGTTTGTGTTCCTCTGCAACCACTGTAACAGTGCAACTTTGTGAATAGCTACAACAACACCAACAACATTTATTTATATAGCATGTTTTTTAAAAAAAAATGATGTAGCTCAAAGTGCTTTACAAGATGAAGAAAGAAAAAAGAAAAATAAGATTAGGCAATACTAAGTAACAAAGAATAAAGTAAGGTTCGATGACTGGGAGGACAGAAAAAAAACAAAAAAAAAAAGCTCCAGAGGGCTGGAGAAGAAAAACAAAATCTGCAGGGGTTCCAAGGCCACGAGACATCCCAGCCCCTACTGGGCATTCTATCTAACCTAAATGATCTAAATCAGTCCTCATGGTTTTCAGACTTCACGTGGAAGAATTAGACAATGATGGTCATGTGGACATCTGGTTTTCAATCCATCAATGCAGGGACAGCACGATGTCTTGATCAGGTGGTGGTGGCTCAGATCGCCACCACAGAAAACCGGAAAAAGAACAGCAGAGAAAGTAGGGGTTAGTACAGATTGTGAAGCCATGAAAAAACAATAATTAAATGCATATACCGAATATCAGGGTTACACCAAAATGAAACTATGAGAAATCCATGTTAAAATAATGAGTTTTTAGCAGTTTTTTTAAGGTGCGCCAATGTATTAGCCTGGCAAATTTCTATCAGTAAGCTATTCCAGATTTTAGGTGCAATGAAGCAGAAGGCTGCCTCACCACTTATGTTAAGTTTAGCTCTTGGAATTATAAACAGACACTCATTTGAAGATCTAAGGGTACGATTTGAAGTATAAGGTGAAAGGTGTTACAAAATATAGGATGGAGCGAGATTATTTAAGGCTTTGTAAACCATAAGCAGTATTTTAAAGCTGTTAGCAAGGCTCTCTTCTGTGGTACTCTGCTCCAGATATCCATGACGTGCAGTTCCCTACTGAGTGTTTATTTGAAAATGGCTTGTTGTAGGGCTGCATTGACTGTCTTCAGTAATTCTTATCCTGTGGAAAAGTGGGTTTGCTGCCACAATGTCCGACACACAGCCACAGTACCTATCTGTGAGCACCATATTTCAACTGTAGTTCTGGTGGCAATTAGAGGATGACTGTAATGTATGCAGCTGCTGTAAGACCCACTGGACAGTACGCTTATACACACATATGAAGTTGGTAACTTCCTTTAAATTATGCCCTTTGGCATGGCCAAGTGCAAAAAACCCTTTTTGCCAATCACTGATGTCTGTCGTGCAACCCGTTTCTCACAGACAGATCTAAACACACTTAGCACATCACTACTTCTTGTCACTCTATGAAACCCATAGCACATAACACAGCTATTTGTAGAACTGTATTCATACTGGGGTGCCCTCTGTTGGTGTCTGAAGTATGTATCACCTCTTATATGAGCAGTGACTCATTTTTGTGTAGAGAGTTTATATATAATGAATGTATTAAAATACTAAGAGTTGCTTACTTACACTCAATCAGAGTTCAAAATGCTATGTAATTTAAAAGACCTTATTGCCCAAAACTATGAAGAAAAGTATAAGAATTTGAATTGTATGATTAATAAGTTAATTAATAATTTTAATAAGTCACAAACAGGACTCTTTTGACATTTGTGCTCCATTGGCTGTGTAAATAACAATGCGTAAAGAATGACCAAGAAGCAAGGCTAATGCTATTTAAATGGAGGACAGTGGAACGTTGATGTGGGGGGGTGATTCGTGATTACACTACAAATAAAGACCACAAAAGATATACCTGAGAATGCATAAGCATCAGAACTACATCCTGCACAATGCAAAACTGCAGGATTACTGTATAGTATTACAAGCGATATGGTGTATGTATGAATCAACACATGTAAGGTGGCACCAGTAAGCAAGCTCATGCATGCAGAAAATCAACACATAGCACTGAACATACAGTACAGTTATGTGCTGCAGAAAATCGTTAAGTAAAACAAAATAAAACAACGCTTAAAATATGACAGAATATCTTTTCTGCAGCTCAGCCTAAAACTGTATGAGTATCGCAACTTAAAGGTAAGCGGTTGGAAATATTGGAATGTTTTCATATAAACTAACCCATGGCATCATGCCAAGGACTTATTGATTTTAACAATTAAGAATTAAATTTCTGTAAAGATATGACTTTAGCATAGCAAGGAAGAGAACCAACCTGAACACATGGATATTGCTTTCTGTGATATGGTACAATAATCAGTCCTTCATACTGCTCACTATTGAATGTGATGCTTTTTTATAAGTATTTGTACTGATACCATGTTTGTTGTATTTCTTCTTGAAGTTGAGTTATCACAAGATTTTGGTTATGTTCAATATGTCATGCTGAATATTTCATATGATTAAGACATACTCCCTGCATGGAGTTTGCAAAGCACTCTGAGTTGTGAGTAAAGCGTTACATTAATGTAAAGAATTATTATTATTATACTTGACAATTTGTTAATTTCAATTTTTAAACGTTATGTTTTTTCATCATATAAACAAAACATGGGCTAGGACTCTATATACAGTGCATCCGGAAAGTATTCACAGCGCATCACTTTTTCCACATTTTGTTATGTTACAGCCTTATTCCAAAATGAATTAAATTCATTTTTTTCCTCAGAATTCTACACACAACATCCCATAATGACAACGTGAAAAAGGTTTACTTGAGATTTTTGCAAATTTATTAAAAATAAAAAAACTGAGAAATCACATAAGTACATAAGTACTCACAGCCTCACAGAAAACATACAAATATAATGAGTTCATGAAGATGATATTCAAAGAAGGTCCTATGAACTTTATAGAACTAAATCCTCATCGGGCATCTCAGATGTGTCTTAATAAGTGTGATCTTACTTTCATATATTAAGTAATTATCTCCTAGATTAATAATTAAATTTGATAACAAAAACAAAATATTAACAGCAAACCAAAAGAGTCAAAGGAACAATCAAGAAAACCAGCTTTGGAGCAAAAAAGCAAATTACCTGAAATTACCAAAACCAGAAAAGTAATGGAAAGAGGAGTGAAATCCATTCACAGAATCTAAGTTCAGAAACTTGCAAAAATGCTGTTTAAACCGAAACAGAAAGAAAAAACAAACAAAAAATAAACAAAAAGGCAATAAACTTTACTTTTACCAGATTACTAAATTATTGATAAGTCTACAACAAGCAAGAACATAACTTTTGGCTCCAAGACAATACTTTAAGAGTCACTCTAGTCCTTACTCTCACTTTCACTGAGCTTGCCATGTCTATCAGGGAAATTGCCATATAACTCATCCAAACTGGGTCTGCATGCTGTGGTCTGTAGAAGGAGGCATGACCAGCATTAAAAGTCCTTGATACAAAAGGTCAGAAGGAAGCTATGAGCAGAACTCATGCCAAACCACAGCAGGAGCCAGTTTCCCCAAGTGTAAATAATTAGACTTTAAATGTTATTATCCATTTTGAGCATACTTTGTAAAAGTTCAGTAACATGCATTTCAGATCATGTGACCACAGGTAATCTGTCAGATCCTTTCTGAAATTGAAGATTATATGCAAACATGCAAATCTGCAAATCAGTAATAGCATAATGTTCTGAAGCCCAACAGTCTTATTCAGGGTCATAGGGAGAAGGCAGGAAACAGCCCTGGACAGGCCGCCAGTCTATTGTAGGACTCACTCATAAACACCCTCACACATACTCAATCTGTTAAACTGTTAAAATGTGTTTTTTTAATTGAAACCAAGGCTATGAGAAAACATGCTTTAACTTAACTTATTCAATTTAAAGCTTTCATTATACAGAAAACTTGAAAGTACACACTTTTCCAACTATTTTTAAGCTCAGTGGTTATGAATCCTGCCCACACAGAAAACCCTTACATGTGATTTCTTTTGTTGTATAAGATCACATTATTTTAAAAGCAAACATTTAGCTAATTCATTGAATCGCCTCTTTCTGTGTTTCACTCTAAGAGACGATCTGATTCTTTTGCTTTTTTATGCCTTTTGGGTTTTCTCTACTTGGGAATAAAATGCATGTATTTCTATGCTATTATTTTTTATTACTGCCAATTTGATTGACAAGGTGGGAATAAGCATATAATTTTGAAAAGACATCAAACACAGTATACTTTAAAGAACACAACAAGCTTTTAGGCATGATCCCAAGTTTGAAATTTTCAAATTTGGCTGTCCTTTATTGCTTTAAACTTTCTAAGTTAGATGCTCATAATCGGCTGGCATTACATAAACAGCTTGTCTATCTGTCATCTTTTTTCCCCAAACCTTTATATAAGGGTGATAAGATGTAACGTAGTGTACTTTTATGTTCTTGTAAGGTGTCATTTTATTATTTTTAGGGAAATGATAGATGATCAAATGTGACACTTTTATCTACAAATGCTATGACAAAATCAAAGTGCCAATCTAACTTGATAACATCAAAATAAGGGCTCTGTTTTCCTATTTCCTACAGGTATTTCATAAATAATAGTGGCTTGTTATGTAAATACCCTCGTTTTTCAAATCACTGTTGCTTAATCAAACTTTCCTGTTTCGTGACCCATACCTCTAAAAAAAATGATGTTTATCATCTGTAGCTGGATCTGACAATCTCCTATGAAACCCCCATGAAGAGATGCAAAGAGGAAGTAGATATGTTACTGTGTGAGGAACCACAAGATATTCCAAGGAATTCCTTTTTGTAACACTAAAAGTCTTCACAAGAAACAGTTTTCAGTCTGCAAACAATGTATTATTAGTACCAGATTGAGTTTGCTGTTGCATTTGATATAATCAACAGAAGTAGTGCATTCAATTGACAACGTTGTCATTTTATTAAGTTTAATTACATGAATTATATGATGTAGTGATTCAAAGCTGTACTTGCTATTTCCATTTTCTTTACCTTCTATTTGTATGCTTATTTGTGTCTAGAATATAAGAAGAGATAAAAGGAAATGTGCTGTAATTGAACCTTTTTTTATTACTAATTACTCTATTACTATTACTAGATTCACTAAATCACTGAAACTAATGCTGGAAATCCTTTCTTCCCATATGTCTTTGTGTTTAAATACTCCAGGAATATTGCTTTTTTCTTTGTTTTAATGCTAACAATTACATTTTTAGAGAAAAAATATACTGTGCAGTATGAAAATTAGCTTGATTCGAGATGGAAAAAATTTATATAAACACACAATATGAAATGGCAGGCAGGCTCAAAAGCCATTTAATTGACAACTTTAATATCTCCACTCATGGTACTCTATAGTGCATCTTTTAGTTTGTTTGTGAAAACTTGATGTGCTTTATATGTGGTTGATTGCATTTGTATCCAAACACTAACAACATTGAAATTGTTCAAATGTGATTATGAATATTCTTTCTCTTTTTTTAGGAGCCACTGCATAAAATACCCTTACAAGGATGTGATGAATAAACATCAGTGGGAGTATTTTGATCAAAAGCGTAGAGGTGTGTGTGTATGTGCAGATAAACACAAAGGATTTCTTCAACTCTGATTACCTTCTTTGAAATCTAACAGGAGGCTCTTCTGTCTGTGATTTTGTCTTATTTTATGATATGTCAATCACTGTGCCCGTGAGTGGTACATATTTCAGCATCCAACACTGATCAGATAAGACTCTTGAGTGACAATGGCTGAAGAACTTTGCAAGCATTAACCCTTTTCAGTTGGGACTGCTGTACATTTTTTCTTTTCTGATTGAAAAGCAAATGTGTGATGCTGAACCCCTGAACGCTTTATATTAATGGTTGAAACAATTAAAAATCAGAACTAATTACTACAAAAGCAAGATCACCTAAAATAGACAAAACCTGGTCACACGCATGTACAGTATGTTACATGTAAAACGTATAAGATCTAAAAATATTATATGAACATCAGAGAAACACACATAGCCTGTTAAAAATAAAATGTTATGGATTATATAATAGGGTTACTTGAAATTTCATAGAGGTTTATTTAAATTAATACAAATTAGGACTTTTTATAAATTGGATATTATAATATGCAGTAAATTTTAAAAGTACTCTCCACCCCATAAAGTACTGTATAAACAGTATATGTAAATGAATAAGGAGTCTTAGCAATTTCTGTATTGTTACTTAATACAAATCAAACTCGTTTAGCCATCAGTGCATTTTATGAATCTGTTCTTTCAGTTAAATGAAAATAGGAAGCCATGGATAACAAATGAAGTAAGACAGCAAACATCCATTCTAGGGGCAAAAGCTCCTCACAGGGGACACTCACTTGGTCGAATTGAAATCCCCAGTTAACCTAGCAAGGAGATATTTAGCATGTGGTAGGATTATTCTGAGAAACCCCTTTGGTGAGCTATAAACTCCACACATACAGTATCCCTTCTTGGAATTGAACCCTGGTTACTTCAGCTATTTTTAAAAAACACATTATAGTGCCATCCTGAATTTCACTAATCTTCACAAAAAAGTTATTTTTCAACTGTATGCAAAATAAATGGATTGGTTTTAAAAATGGAAGTAGATAAAATGACACTTATATTGTAAACTACCAAATGATATGCATTAGATTCAAGTAAAGAAGCTATAAAAGGCAGCAAGTTACATTCTCTAACTAGATTCTCTTAATAATAGAAATTTGCCCTTGAAATATAAATCATTATCAAATGTTTGTTCTAAACAAAATGCATCATTTAAGATAAGTCAATGAAAATATTCATTTATGATGCCATTTCATATTGCATCTAGGAATTTTTTTAGCATAACAGCTATGCCTTTGTTCTGTTGTCCATGAAAGACATTTGTCTTTTCGTGTTTTTTTTATTCAAACACTTTACTTAGAAAATTCCATAAATGTTTATAAAAATAAGAATTGTGATGATCGTCTTAAATGTGGTTATATCTTTCATAAAAATGGGCTCAGCTTCAATACTCACTTTTCTCATCAACCTGAATTCTATAAACACCAAGTGATTTTCTTCTCCTTTTCCTCATATTCAATTCAAAGTGGATTACATTTAACAGCTAAACATTAAGGTCAACATGTTTTAAAAGATGAATTATTTCAAAGTGAATCCTTCACCATTGCACACATATCACCTTGTTTATACCGATATTGAAGCAGCTTGTTGAAAGCAAGGGCATTGGTTGGCAGGGAAGTGCATTGTTTTGTGGAAAGTGAAAATATTTGAGAGGAGCAAATAGCATTTTTTTTATCTGTGTGTAACAGTTGCAAAGTGAAATCAATTTAAAAAGGGTAAACATAATGATTTAGCTTACCGAAATTTGAAATGCCATTTTATTCAGTAGTTATTGACAAATTTAAAAAGGTTGGCTTTCAATGATACAATTTGTTTTCCCTTTCCTTTTCTTAAAGTCCTTTCTGTTGTGTGCTTAAGTCAACATCATTTGCCAAGGATTAAAAGTACAGTTCAGAGGGACAGAGTGCAGAAAAAGGTCAAGGACTAAATTGATTCTTTAAAAATAAACTAGTCAGGATGCCTGGTTTTAAATATTTAACTGAAAAGCCTCACCTTCTGGTTTGATGAGCACCTCCTGTTGGTCACTGTATACAGTATACAAATGTATGTGTAAAGAGATAGATATAGATTCATGTGCTTGGGTCAATCTGGCATCGGGAGCAATAGAGCAGACTCCCTTAGTTGGGAATGAATCTAGTTTAGAGCAAGCTCATACACCCAAGGCCAATTTACAGTTGACAGCTAACCTGATATGTACATCTTTGGAGTGTACAAGAAAACCAAAGTTTCCAAAGAAGAACCATATGTCACAACTGTATATAGATGGCAACTGGATGCAGGATTTAAAACCAGGATGCTAGATCTGAAAGGCAAAAGCCTTAACTGTCCCACCATACTGCACTATGTAAACTCCTGAATAGTCTGAGGTGCAACCTGGCAGCGTCGGATGGACCGAAACATAATGTCCCAGAGGTGTTCTATTGGATTTAGGTCAGGCGAGCGTGGGGGCCAGTCAATGGTATCAATTTCTTCATCCTCCAGGAACTGCCTGCATACTATTGCCACATGAGGCTGGGCATTGTCATGCACCAGGTGGAGCCCAGGACCCAGTGTACTAGCATAGGGTCTGACAATGGGTCCAAGGATTTCATCCTGATACCTAATGGCAGTCAAGATGCCGTTGTCTAGCCAGTAGAGGTATGTGCGTTGCTCCATGGATATGCCTCCCAGACCATCACTGACCCACCACTAAACCGGTCATGCTGAACGATGTTACAGGCAACATAACGTTCTCCACAGTTTCTCCAGACCCTTTTACGTCTGGAGACCTGCTCTCATCTGTGAAAAGTACAGGGTGCAGTGGTGGACCTGCCAATTCTGGTATTCTATGGCAAAAGCTAATTGAGCTCCACGGTGCCAGGCAGTGAGCACAGGGCTCAGTAGAGGACGTCGGGCCCTCGGGCCACCCTCATGAAGTCTGTTTCTGATTGTTTAGTCAGAGACATTCAAACCAGTGACCCGCTGGAGGTCATTTTGTAGGCTCTGGCTGTGCTCATCCTGTCCCTCCTTGCCCAAAGGAGCAGAAAGAGGTCCTGCTAATGGGTTAAGGACCTTCTACCGGCTCTTCTAGAGTAACTGCCTGTCTCCTGGAATCTCCTCCATGCCCTTGAGACTGTGCTGGGAGACACAGCAAACCTTCTAGCAATGGCACGTATTGATGTGCCATCCTGGAGAAGTTGGACTACCTGCGCAACCTCTGTAGGGTCCAGGTATCACCTCATGCTACCAGTAGTGACACTGACCATAGCCAAATGCAAAACTTGTGAAAAAACAGACAGAAAAGATGAGGAGGGAAAAATGACAGTGTCTTCCACCTGTTAAACCATTCCTGTTTTGGGGGTCATCTCATTGTTGCCCCTCTAGTGCACCTTTTGTTAATTTCATTAACACCAAAGCAGCTGAAATTGATTAACAACCCCCTCTGCTATTTAACTGACCAGATCAATATCCCAGAAGTTTCATTGACTTGATGCTATAATCTGTTTAAAAAGTGTTCCTTTAATATTTTTGAGCAGTATATAATATTGTAGCTTAGAAGAGGCACTCCTAAGCAGGCCTCTGACCCAAAACAGCCAAGGAGACCAAAAATAAGAGTATGTAAAAGAAAAAGGTTTATTATTACCAAACACAATTACAATAAAAACCTATGACTTCAGAAGTAACAAAACATGAATTATGAGAGGCAACAAACCTGCTGGCTCTTTGGGCCTAACTACATAAATGTGATCCAGTCTGCTTGGTAGAATAACTGTCGCACTTCTCTATCTTTTAATACCTCTTGCTCACTCCTTCTGCCTTCTCATTGTTTCTCTCATTTATTTGGCCTTTGGCCCACCAAGGCTTTTGTCAACACCATTCCCTACAACTTTCAGGTCACTATTTTCTGGTCTGGAAGTGCCTTTTAAATACTGCATGGGTAGTCCTTCTGAAGTAGGCACGTGTACCACCACCAGATCAAAACAGACTAAAAGAACTCCTAGGGCCTCCTAGCTACAGCTTCATCTTCCAAATCCCATGGTGTTCCTGCTGCCCCACATATGTGTTAACAGGTGGCCATAGGTAGACTATTGGACCTCTCTCCAATATCTAGCTGGTGAGTTCCTACCAACTCTCCCCAATAATAATTTGTGCCCCTGGATGAAATAGCTGCAAGATGACTGCACAAGCACGGGTTAACATCCCTAACTGGTGATCTGTTAAGTACAAGAAGGGAATTTATATCCTGACTCTCACCCTGCAGATTGCTTTGTCAATGCATTGCCAGAATCTCTCCACAAGCTTGACCAGAGACAGTGCTGGAAAACCATGGAAGAGCTTGAAATTACTTCCATCTTGGAACTCTGACAGTACAGAAGATTGACACTGAGAGAACATCCAGCTGCTACATGTCAGCAAGAAAATGCTTCATACAAAAAACTAATATTCGTCCACAGTTTCAGATTTGGTGAATTGGATCAAACCATCAATAACTGCCAATACAGTTCAAATACAAATGTAATTGAGTGTGGGCCTACAGAAGAAGAATATTATATTCTCACTGTGTTCTCTCATTTGTGTAACCCTAATTGTAAGAAGGTGATGTTTAATGGACATAGGCACACAGAATAATATTTATTGTATTGCTTCATGCTTGGTCTTGCCATGGTATCTTATTAAACAGGAGGTCTCAATTACCCATATTCACAATGAGAACCTCCCCCATCCATTCATGTAAAGAATGGTGATATTAATGGGAATCATACAAATGGCCAGATTATTGGTTCTTCACAAGCTTCCTTATGAGGCTGTTTTAAGACATGGCTCACCTGAAGTAAATGCTGTTCTCAAAGCCCTTCTGTACGTAAGTCTTTCCTGATGATGGAGTATGCTGCATAACCAAATGGGTTGCAAAGAGGGTTGACATAGACCAATGTGTTTCTGCATGCTGTACTGGACCATACCCCTCAACAAGTCCAGGTTTAAACAAGTTAGCTGACAGGGGTGGGGATTTCTATGGAAACAGTCATATGGAGATTTCCCTACAGATCATAGGCAATTGCCTTGTTATTTTAAAAGGGGATAATAGAAGCATACTAGGAATTTTGTAGTCTCCGTTTAATAATCAGTTCACTGTCGATTCCATACTGATAGGTATGTGGAACAACTGCCATGGATATTGTTGGCCCCTTGACACACTGATTCATGGTCACAAATATATTCTGGTGACTGACCACTATGCTACTGTCATTCCACTTTGGACAGCAAATTCAACAACAAATTGCCCAGGAGTTAATAGGGATGTTCGCATGTGTAACAACCCCTGCAGAAATTCTCAAGGATCCAGGAATTTATATCAGAAACTGTTAAAAGGACCAACAGACTGTTAAGAATTAAACATTTTAAAATGTCTGTCTAGAATCTGCATATGGATAGCTTGATTTAACCAAATGCTAAAGCCAATGTTAAGGAGGCTTGTGACAACAAGTGGAAATGACTGGGATCAACTACTTCCTCTTGTACTGTATACATACAGGGAGGTGCCACAAGCCTCTACAGGGTTTTCACTTTTTGAGTTGCTATACTGGAAAGAATCTTGAGGGGTTCTCACCCTATGTAAGGAAAGTTGGGAATTGCAGCTTGACAACAAAACCAACATTCTGGAATATTTTCCACAATTGAGAGATAGACATGAAAGGCTGTAAGCCCTAGTGTGTGAACACTTAAAAATGCTAAATGATCGCAGTCACGACTTAAAAACTGTGAGGATTCTCTGGTGGGATTGAGTTATGGTGGTCATGTCCACCTCCCACTTCAAATTCTTGGCACACTGGCAAGGACCATAAGAAATTAAGAAAAGTGTTTTTGGATTATACAGTAAAGCACACTAATAGGTGACTTAAACAGCAAACATTTATGTCAGCCTGCTCGCCCTCAACAGCTTATCTCTTCATAGATTCACCCAATTGTTAAACTTAGTGTGTGGCTTACTTAATTTTGTATGACATGCACACTGACGCAGGATTTATCGATAACCTTATTATATCCCTTAGGCAAAACATGCAAAAATCGAAATACAGATTCAGAACATGCTCAGCCTGGTCATGATTGAGGCCTGTAAAGAAAACCGAAAATTGGCAGAGTCCAATTTTTTTCATTACCAAAACATCTGAAATTACTTTAAGCAATTCAATCAGCTCTCTTGCTTTGATGTCTAACAAAATACCAATGGATGACAACCTTATTGAGGACCTTAGCTCTGTGGATTTCTATAGCACAATAGACAGGGAAAACACAGTGAATCCCTTTCACAGAATCTGCAAATAAAAAACACATTCAGCATTCCTCGTGGATGCTGCCAATGATGTGTCCATCCTTTTGGGCTACAAAGGGTTCCAGCTGATTTTCATCCTCTAGTGGCCAGACTGTTTAAGTCAGTAATTTTTTTACCTTTTTTGAGTCATGGACCCCTTTAAAATTTGGTGAAACCCCCTTCCTCCTGTAATATTCTCATAAACACAAATTTGCATGCAATGAATATAATGTATTTTATTTATCGAGATTTGATTGTCTCATACTTATATGACATACACAAAATATTATTTAACTTTAGAATAAACAATCTAAAAAAACACTCCTTTTTTATGCAAAAAGTAATAATTATGAAATACAATCTTCTTGTGCAAATTAAAACAGATCTGCTACTACTATGTTTTCTACTACCATTACTACATCTACACTAAATCAGCAATACAGGGCTGTGTAGTGAATATAAATGTTAATTTTTATCTGACCCTCACGGACCCCCTGAAACCCATCCATGGACTCACTAGGGACAACGTACCTCAGGTTAAGAACCACTGGTTTAAGCCTTATAATGCCTACAGTGCCTACTACCTAGGTGACATAATCATGGATTCTGGCTCCTGGGAAGAGCACATATGCCATCTGGAAACAGTATTACAGACTTTCAAAAGCATTGGACCACACATTAACCCAAATATTCAGGTTATGTTGTAAAACATGATAATGTCAAGCCCCAGGTGTCCAAAATAGAAGTCATTCTGAACTGTCCCTGGCTGCAAACAAAATGAAGGTATAGGCATTTCACTTTCAGTCTACAATCTACAGTCTTTTAGAACAGCAGCTTTTTTCCAAGTCCACACAGATTTTTTTTCAGGTAATCTGATTTCTCCTCACATCCTAAACACACACAGGGTAAGTTGCTTGACAGCCTCTAAATTGTCGTTATAGAAGTATATCTGCATGAGTGCACACTGCTAAAGACTGGTGTTCTAACCGTGGCTTATTCTTTCCCTTTGCTGCTGGGATAAGCTGTGTTCCTCTTGACCTTGAATTGATTTGGTCCGGTTTAGGGGATGGAATAACACAAGAAAATGACATTTTTAAAAGGGGAGAGCAGATAAAATATACTATTGTGTTTATGATTAACCTTGGTTGATACACTGTATTACAAATTGTGCCACAACTGTAGCTAAACAACTTAGTTAAATGTAAGAAGTGATTCATCCATCCACTTTTTGCCAAATTTAGGGTCACAGCAGTGCAGAACCTATCCAACCAGTATGAGCACAAGATATAAACTCCACGCAGAGGAAACAATATCTAAAACATGCAATTATATTTAAACAGAAGACAGCTCTGCCATTTTTAGTACAGACCAGAAACTGAATATGTTTTGAACAAGTCTTCACATTAGCTTAAAAATCAAAAATCATAAATGCTCATAATTGACAAAATTCTTGTTTTGCATTAAACTTGGAGGTTCCTTAAAGGAGCTGCCAAAACCCACATATTAAATTCTGATATTGTATACTGTAGTCCTTTATTAGCTGTGTGCAGGTACAGTAGCATGTGCTCAGAGATTTGTAAGATAAGGAGTCTGTCAAGAATGAGGCTGTCAAGATTATTTCCTTTAACTTGAAAGGTTGATCTTGTTTTATTGTTTAAAGTACAATCTCTGTGAATAACGTGTTTGTTTAGTTTGTTTGAGTTTTTGCTTTAGTTTCTTTTCATTTGTATAGTGGTGCCAGTGACTAAGGAAAAAAGTCAAAGAGTCTAGATTGTCCTCTGCCCCAATACTCTAAATGTACAAAATAACAAATAAATTAAAAAATATATAAAGAAAAGTGTCTCAGTGTGGAAGCAAGCAAGAAAGTTATGACAATGGAAAATAATAAAAAAACATTCTTCTCTAGTGTGTTGCAAAAATTGAAAAATGTTGGTACCCCAATTCATCTTCATAGTATAGAAATAGCAATGTAGCACATGATTCTTAAAGCCATTTAATTAATTTCATGGCAATTCCGGCATAATATTTCTTAATATGTATTTCTCTGTTCAAAAAACACTTGGATTTAAATGTGAACTTCCAGATTTTCTTATTTGTATTGGTTTTATTGTTTTTTTCAGGAGTTTTTGGCTTTGTTTAATTTCAATCTGGTAACTTAAATTGTAGATATTAGGTTTTGCAATGTTAAGTTATAATACTCACAAACTGCTTACTACCTAAATAAGCTACGAAACAAAACTTGTATGTGTGTGTGTGTGTGCAAGACATTTAACTCAGAAGCAGTGATTTTCTAAACATGCCAGTACTGATATGTGCTAAACCATAACATAGCTTCTAGGTATGAACCATAAATTGTGTTCACCATTTTATCACCACTCAGTAAATGAGCATGGTAGCATAATTGTTTCATAATTACCACTTGTCGGTAGTCATTGTTCAACACCTTATAGTCCATGGATGCTAATTACCAATATCAATTACAAAGGAATATGTTGTTGTGGAATCCAGCCTTAAGAGTGTTTGGGAGATGCTGGCAGGAGTTGTTGAAATACGTGAAGCCCAATAGGGACGGCCACACCGGTCATACCAGATAATTTGCTTCTGCCTTTGGCTGATTGTCTTAACTTGCAAAAAGGGCAGACTTGACAGTTTGAAGGTGCTGTGACTGTCTAGCAGTTCCTTTAAACATGAGGAAGATTAATAATAAAATAAATATTACCTTGGTTCTCTAAAAAAAAGTCAAATGCTTCAATCAATTACTATAATGTAGTGTTTTTTAATTTTTTGAAAAGTTCTTTTAAATCTGTTATCAAAGGAAAATGCTTTTTGTTCTTTGTTTTTTACTGAAAGCTAGGAGAGATTAAGTATGTGATATAAATGGTCAGTGTTACAAAATGCAAGCCATTTTTAAACAAAGAAGAAAATAGCAATTCTAAAACTAAGTGATTTGCCATGAGTAAGTTAGCAATACAAAAATGTAAAAAATACTTAAAAATATTTCAGGATTTTTATGTCACTAATTGGTAATAAAAAGGGTTACAAGGAAATTGTTAAATATGTTATGGAAAGGGGAATGCATTTTTGTTATTTAAATTGTTTGTATAGCATTAATGATAGATCAGTTCAAAATCAAATATATCAGTTAGGTTTGATAACATTTACTATAAAAGCTTGACAAAAACCTGTAATGGAAAATGACTATCTTCTTATACAATACGCTACTGTGGCTGTCCGTTTGTCTGTCCAGGATTTTAAATCACCGTTTGACCTATTGACCTGAAATTTGGTACACATATACTACGTGACGTCTACTGTCCGCTTTCAGGGTGATGACTGACCTCCAAGGTTATTCCTCTTTTTATTTTTATTTTATTTTATTGTAGAATCAACTCTCGGCAGCAGGGTGACTGTGCGGCGCATGTGTACAGGTGCCGTTCTCATCCCTACTACCTTCGCCGTCACTTCCTCTACCTCTTCATATCTTAAATCATTCTTGAGGCAGATTGAACACTTAAGTGCCAGCTTAAGTGAAAAATGAAGGAAAACGTACTAAGTAATTGCAACACAAACACTGACTTAATCATTTTTAACGTGAAAAGATGGCGACGGAAGAAGACAAGAAGAAAAGAAGAGCTGCTTAGGAAGCAGCAAGCGCATCAACCTCTGAGCAAACATATGCTAAACGTACAGAGAAAGAGTAGGAAAACTAGGAATGCTCAAGTCAAGTGTATTCACTGTAAGTTATCGTGCAGTGCGTCGTTACTGGTTATTATATATTTACCATAGGTAATGCCTTTTTATCTAAGTTGACTTGCAAGATGAGGACATATGAACTTTTTATAGATATTTTTTACAGTCAGAGCACAGGCAGATTAGATAACTTGTTCAGGGTCACTTAGGGAAGCACAGTTAGAAATTGAACTGGTATCCCTTTGGTTTTAATTTACTGTGTCCCGTCTACTATATTATACTGCTAAGTTGAATAAGATTCACCATTAAAAGTTAATACATCATTTATAATAGATTTATCAAACTTGGGAAATAATAAATATACTAAATAGTATGAATTCAGTCGTTACAGTAAGCTTTCAAATTGTCTGCCCTACTGAACAATCACCATACAATAAAAAGTGTTTAAGGTATTGTCATGAAATCACTTCAAGAGCATTCACAATGATTAATCTGGATTTCTGAAGTCAAAAAATAGCAGCCATTTATTTATTCATATTCTAAATCCCTTATTTAAATACAGCCTCAGAGATGGCTGAAGTCTCTTCTGGTAACTTTGGTTGTAAGACGAATATAAACCTTGGATGTAATTGTGGTCAATTATTGGGACAAAGTCTCTCACAAATACATCAGTGTATTTTTCAGGACCTGCTTACTGCAGTACAAAGTAATACCTAGCTGTAGCTTATGCCAGCACCCTTGGATGCATAGTAAAAGCCAATTCTGGACAAGCCACAGATTCATTGCAGACTGCAATCGCATACTCATCAGACCAATTTACAGTCATTGATGAACCTAACTTGTGCTTCTTTGAGTTGTTAGAGGAAACTAGAGCAATGGAGAAAACTCCACACAGTGCTAGCACCAGAGTCTGAATCCATGTCCCTGGAGCTAAGAACTTCACCACTATGCTGATCATGGCTAACATGCCTCTATAATTACAATGAGAGGGAGCAGTGCTTTCAAAAAAGTGTAACGAAATAATAACAGAGTTGTCAAAGTGTTGAGAACCAACTGGGAACTCATCTAATGCAAAAGAAACTAAATGAAAAAGAAATGTCTGAAAAGGAGTTCACAGACATCAGGAGTCCTCCAGTATCTCTCCCAGGCTAAGTCAAACTTGCTGTTTGTTGCAGAGCTCCATATAGTTTGCTGTCTTGTTTTAAAATGAAAATGAGTTCCGGACCGGTATCTCTTTAAATAGCCTGAGGAATAGAACAGCCAGAACCGCCGGTACAAGTGATGTCAGAGTTTATTTTGGGACTTTGCCTCTGGTTTGCAGGTGAAAAAATAGAGAATGTTTGCAACCCCGCTTCCCCAGGTGTTGGTGCTGGTGCTGTTGTAGTAGTTTCCTTAGTAGTGCCATGCGACAAAAGGTATAACTTAAGAAATAGCAAAATTTGTTGCCCACAAGGCCCATGCACACACACCCAACACTCACTAATACTAGGACAGTTTAAAAGTTGCCAGGTAATATAACCTGTTTATTTTTAGGATGTGGAACAAAATGTAAGCAGTGTTCAGACCTCTATTCTAACCTAGAACTGTGGTGCTCTAAAGCACAAGCAATAACCACTGCTCTACTATGCCACCCCAACTCATACTGTATGCAGCGAAAACAGTAAAGAAAAGAATTTTAAAAGTTAGAAAATTATTGAAACAGAAAGATTATCGTAAATAAAAGTGTCACCTTGGAGCCAATAGATAACTTGTTTAGTAGAACTGAAACCCTGAGTGCAGAATTTTATTACAAGCTCTCCATTATTGTATATAGTTAAAAGGAAAACCAAAAACAGGTTTATTCATTAATTTTGATCTTGCTCTACTCATTTTTGTGATCTTTAGCTCTTTGCAGTAAGCACTCCTTAAATCAATGATGTGTGATGGCCTTTAGCATTGAAAAAATCTCTTAAGACAAAGCTCTGATATAATGGTGATAGGCTATAGCGATTTTTTTCAACAGAGTCTAGCTGTAAACCTCCAGAGCTCTGCTCCATTGATGAGGTTGTCACTTTGCATTATAGGTTATGCAATGTTATGTCTGGTTACACTGTGGTTAAACTTAGGATTTTGGTTATCTGGCTCCAGTCAACTAAACCAAGTGACTAAAACGTGCAATTCAATTGGCTATCCATCTAAGCTGCTGAATTGCTGATCTGTGGTTGTCTCCAGCTGGACACGTCTCAATTTTTGTAAAGATTCTATATTTAGAAAATAAGTGATTTTGTATTTGCTTGCTGCATAGTGCACAGTGTATACGGAACAATAGTGGTAAAACACCACATTCAGTTTGCTAAATTATTTTAAAATACACTTTCACTCTTAAGCAATAAATCCAGCCTTCCATTCATTTTCCATCCTACTTATCTAGTAGATCACAGGGCCTAAAGCCTACCTCTGCAGTACTGAGTGCAAGCTTGGAAGCAAAAACTACACATTATACCAGTCCATTGCAGGGCACATATTCACACACCCATAACACATTTACTTCTACATACTCAATTTAGAGTTACCAATTACTAGCAAAGGGCAATCAAAATAACTTAGTCCCTTGGCAAAAGGAGGGGAAAGGGACTATGACCAAATTGTACTGCAAAATTAAAAGGAGCATTAGTAAAATAAGTGTTAGTGCAGCAGAAAATCAGCTATTTAACTATGAATTCCAGTCATATTGCAGTTGCACCATTAATTCATGACATATACACTTCGAGGTGGATTAAATTATAGGATGAGAACTGCCAAGTGTCCGCAGTAACAAGTTCAGAAGCCTTCCAGGGAGAAGTTTGGCTGATAGAGTAATGAGACAGAATAATCCACATTAGTTGGTGTTAAGTGGTAGCATAGAGATATTTAAAGAAGCATGGTTTGAGGTAATGGTGGACTATTTAAAGAAAGAAAATAATAGTGACATATCTGAATCCAAAACACAAAGATGAGAGGCAGGGCCAGGACATATGAAGAAAATTGCCTTGTTTACTTAGGGTACATAAATAATTATAATAATCAAAATGAGGCCCATCAGTTGGCACTTATGTAAAGAAGGGTAAAATCTGTGCAGAATTCTGAATTGGGTGAACTGGCTTTTGGGGTTTCTGGAGGAATATCTCATATTGGTAAATATAGTATTCCAAGAAAAGTGGGAAAAGAGAGTAGAAAGGTCTCTGGAGAGAGGAGATGGAAGAAATAATGAGTAAAGGGTGCACAGTTTTTTGTCATGAGTGAGACAGACCAAGGTAGAGGGTATTAGTGATGGTAGAGTGAGAGTGTAGATAGAGGAGCAGAACCTTACTTCATGAGCACTGATTATAGATGTATGTAGAAAAAGTAAGATGTCAGAGGAAAATTAAAATAAGCCTCTAAAGTGAAGAATGTCAGAAGCCCTGAGCTTTTAAAAAATCCCACTAGTAATCTTATTCCTGTCCACTGCCAAGATGAAAATACACAGAACCAACCATGTATCAGGAGGGTAGGGTTGTGGAGTATGTGGGGTGAAATAAAATCCATCAGAGGGTGCAAAGAGATTTTACATGCAATACCATACGAAGATTTCATATGAAAAGACAGATCCCAAGTAGAGCTTGGAGAGCTTTGAGTTTAGGAAAATGTACAGTATATTCAGAAGAGAAAGGAGAAAACTGTGTATATACTATATACAGCTGGAAGCCATAGGGTTGAGTAGGTGAGAGAGAAGATAGAGCCATGACCAAATAGCATGGAATGTGAAAGCTTAATTGTAAAATTCTGGTTTAGGATGTGGCAACTCCTGGATTCACTCCATCTTGAATTGAGGGCATAAAATTAGGTCTCTTAACCATTCCACAAAAACAGAACTCACTGACCCAACTTCAACACAATATTTAATGGGAATAAGAATTAGAACAATAACATTTATAAAATAAAAACATAATATAATGTTGATTTTGATAATGACAAGATGAGACTAGAAATAGGAAATTTAGACCAGTTTTTAATTAAGATCCTTATATCATCAAGGATGCATGAAAGGTTGTTAGAGGATACTGTATATCTGAGACTGATGCATAAACGTTAACCCTTAAGTATCTGAGACTATTAGATAAAGGGACAAACTAGACGAGGGAGATTTGTTGGCACAGATCATTAAGAGACAGAAAAAAAAGTATCCAATTGATTTTGTAACCAGAAAATACTTTAAAAGATGTGAACAAATCTAACACATGAGGGATATCAGACAATGCATTAACTAAATTGAGACGGACATTGCCTGTGTATAAGGATATTACATGACTGGAATTTAAAACTGTAATGGGTGCTACAAGCTAAGAGTTTTGTATGGCAATAGGAAGTAGACAGAGAGAGAAATTTAAAAAAATTGCTACTCTACTAATGGAGATGGGGTTGAAATATTTAAATTTGAGAGAAGAGAGAAAATAAAGAGTCTTAATCGCATTTTCAAAACCCACTTAATAACCTGACTTGCCAAATGAAATGCCAATTTATAAAGCTGAAATATTTCTCCATATGAAAGGAAAACTGAGCAGTGGGTCTAGAAAGAGAATGAGTAGAACTGATAACATGCAGAAGACTCTGATCATGATATTTTAATTTTGTGAAGAGTTTCTGTAAGTGACAGGCCAGGACATCAACTAATAGCTTTGCATCTGTGTTCCAAAGAGAGAGGGGCCTGTAACTCACAGGTTACAGCCATTACCTTGTTTTAAGAGTAAAGTGTGATCTGCCATATCAATCCTTGGCCAAATGAGGTGGTGTGAAGATAAGTATTTTCAAAATGAGGAAACTAGCTCAGGAAGGAGTCCATTTAACCCAGGAGTCTTTTCAGCACTCATAGTCCAAAGCCTCTGTTCAACCAAATAAATGGAAGGATCTAAAAGAGAGGTCTCCTTATGTGTGAGACAGGGAAGGAGAGGTTACTGAGGAATGACTTGATATCAGAGGGAGGAGCACTAGAGGATTCTGTAAATTCTTTGGTGTAGAAATCTAAAATTTCGTTATTGCTTTTCTGATTGTCATTTGCAGACTAGATTTAGTATGAATACAAGGTAGAGAGGCAAAAGGGGCATTCTTCTTGGTTCTTAGAGAAGGTAGCCTTCCCGCTATAGCCCCAGATAAACAATAGGCATACGTATACATATTAAGCTAGTGCAAACCTATCAAATTTATATTTATACGAGATAACAAATCTAGTATATACTTCACAGAATCAATTCTGCTGCTATTGTCATTCCACATGAGTAAGTTGACTCATTTAAGTTTTTTTTTTTTTCTCATGAAAATACACAGTGGTTATACACGTTACTTTTACTGATTGGCAAAGAAAGAAGTAACATTCAAAAGTTGTGTTCCAAATTAGCTATCAAAACCCGTTAACCAGTTAAAAAGTAAATTGTTATATTGTCATCATAAAATGCTCAGCCAACTTTCTACATCTGCAGTAAAATAGTCACTATCATAAAAGAGTACAATACGAGGTGCCACTCTCTTCAAAAGCATGGCACTTTGAATGAATGTTATCCACCACAGTCTGAGACCCAGCACAGGAACAGAGAGGATTTGAAAGCAAGCTACAATTACCTTGCCAGCCCTTCATCACTGCTTCATTTTTTCTTGATAAAACTAAACTTTCTTTTTTTCCCTTTTCTCTGATATACAGATCTAGTGGATGTTTTCTTGTGAATGGGTGACCACCAACATGGAATGAACTGCTGCTCTTCATCCCCTTGTGACTGAGTTCATTCTAGGACAGTCAAGACTCCAGTGCTATCCTCATGTTATTAAAACATGTTTTATCAGTAACTTGCTTTTGCAATTTCTTTTTCTAAAATATTCAGTGCATCAGTCCATACCTAGTTACACCTTCAACTCATTCTTGACCCAATGCTGGTATTTTATCAGCTGTGCTCTTACAACTACCTCCTCACAACACTCCTGGACTTTGCCATCAGATTGCTTTATCAGATACATAAAGCTACAGACCATTTACTTTACAAGCTTTTGTCATCTGCTCAGGTTACATCATTCAGTTGCAACCAACAGCAGATAGAAACTTATACTTTCTATGCCCTGTGTACCTCCAGGCTATGGTCACATCATATGTACAGCAGAAACCTCTGCAGTTGGCCTCAGATGTGCGATGACGGTGATATATGGGTGCACTCAGCACCTCTCAGCCCTCATCCTGGAGCACTCTTTAAAGTTTTTTTTGTATATATATATATTTATTATACACTATATGCCTACTAAGTAATTAGTTGCTTGAATCAGTTGATGATACATCATTATTTTGAGATTTGATCATTTTATGAGATGTTGCAGTTGTATTAAAACTGAATTGGATTGAGCAGGTTAGATATTGTTATGTTATGATGCATTTTCTAATTTTTAAAAAGCTGTTGCCAACAACTTCAGAGAATTTCACATTTCTGACGACTAAAATACTAACAGCTCATATTATAACTGCTGAGATTTTTTTCCTTGCCTTTTTTGTAATTCCTACACTAAATGTGATACTATTCGTTTTCCTTTAATCTCTTGTCAATTGTATTTTTTATGTTTTTAGGTTTTCTGCATTTAAAGAAATAACTTATCATAGTATCTATGGTCTGGTGCTTTTATGGTTATGTTATACTTAAATTAATGCACTAATCAAATAATTAATTAATTAAGTACATCACTTAGGAGAAAGATGTCAATTAAATTAATAAATAAATATAACTATATGCAGTGTTTGTAAACAGTATATTGCATTCATGCCTACATTTCAGAAATTTTCTTCTTATTAGTTAGGATTCATCTTATTAGTTAGGATTCATTTTTGCTACCCTCTGTGCTAAGAAAGAATACACATACTGTAAATATTAAACTAAACGGTCGTTTACTTACTTATAATATAATATAATATTCTGAAGCCTACTTAAACTAATTCAGAATATTCCAACAGCATCAAGCACAAAGCTGACCCCACCCTGGGGCCTCTGGCCATTACAAGACAAACACATATACTGTATGCCCTAATTCACAGTCAGACTGGGTTCAATTAGATTCACCAATTAACAAGCACTTGTTTGGGATGTGGGAACAAAGCAGAATTTCAGAGAAAAACTCAGACACAGGGAAATTGAGCAAATTCCAAACAGACTTACAACTGGATGCTGGACTAAAGGAAACAGCAGCAGTGAGCACTGTACCACCATGCAACCCTCCTGCAACAGATATACAGATATATAGACTTTTCTGTTCTATAATTAAAGAGAATATGCAAACATCACACATAAAGTGACTGGGTGCAAGATGTTGGAGGCATTAATTCAAATAATATTATGCCAATAATTCATTTGTGTGCTACTTTAAGATGCTATTCAAACATTGCCACTGTTAGATTTTGATTTTTTTTTTCAAAATACAGTATGGAATAAAGCATCAAAACATGTTGCACATTCTAAGATTCAATTCCATTGGTAGTACAGATTGGGCATCTGCTATATTAGTCTCAGGCATATGTTTGTGTTTTGTTTTTAATTAAAAATAATGCATACAAGTTAAACCCACATATTTATATCTCAAAATCAGGTTAGGAGGACAGCCTCAACATATATAGAGAGAGCCCAAGCTCATTCACACCCATCTCCAACCTTGAGTTGCCCCCTTTGGTCTTCAAATTATAATACCAAAAATTCTATATTAGCAAATCAACTACAGTGCCAAATGAGAACCATACATCAAGCATTATCCAAGAAGAATTATTGATTTGCATCTAAGGACATTCCAATAAGGACAAGTTGAAGAGCTTAATTAATCAGTTGTGGTGAGAAAGAGAATCTGGCATTTCCATCTAGATGCCAATATGATCTTTTGCAACTATGGAATCTAATAAAAGGACTCTCTTCTGGGTGAGTCATCACCCAAGAATAAAAAACATGGACTGTTTGGAACTGATGCCTTAACAGGGTGAATAAAGAATAAGAAATCAATAGCAAGACAAATGGAGACCAAAACTGGAACATGCAGAATATAAATGATATAGTGAAATGCTTATTGATGATTGTTAATTGAAGGTTATAAATGCTTGGTAATTTTTGGGGATAAATGGTGGGTGGCACATTCTAGACTGCAGAACTTCAAATCAGAGGACTAATTTTTGGCAGGGAAAGTTTTACAGTTTACAGGAAAGAGGTTGAACAGATGAGCTCCCCAGCAGCAGAAAAACTTAAGGGTAGAAAGGTAGTTAATTCTTCGCAACCTGTTTGACTTCACTGACAAATGTCAAGGCAACAGCTCTTCTAATGTCATGCAGGTGTTAAAAAGAAATGTTAATTTGGAAAAAGTGTACACATACACGACCCAAAAAGGTAAAGTCGATTTCCACATATAGACATGGAATAATTAGCTAGAGCTATTAACAATAAATTAGAATGTGAATCAAAAAATCAGAATCAGGTACAACACATGCTAAAATGGGATTGTGGGGATTCATATAGATGAAAAGAGAAAGACAGTTGTCACCACAAGGAATGAACAATCAGATTTTATTTTGCACTGCTAGTCACAACCCTCCTACGCTGGGTATTTGAAGTTTTTTTTCCGGTGAATCATTTATTGATAAAACTTTAACCAGAAGTTATTTAGTTTTACAGATAGAATGCCAAAAAACTTGGTGAGGTCTAAAGCTTATTCACTATCTTTGTGTTTTAGATATTCCATGTGTACAGCATATAATGAAACTCTGGTCCATTTTCTAGCTTTTACAAAATGGTACAATGGAATATTAGGCTGCAGTTACTCCATATTTCTAAACAAAACAGAATAGTGTTCCTTTATGAACAGATATAGTAGATGATTTAAGTTAGGTTTTTAAATCATTAGTAGCAGTGACTGGGAATCCAATAATTATTCTTTACATGAATGTAATTTGTTGTATGTGAATTGAAAGTGAATTATCTAAATGACAGATTCCGGGCACGGCAACCACCTAAAAGTCATAGAATAATTGCAAAGGGCAGACCTGGAGTATGGTAGTATCATCCATTAATCCTGAGTGGCTATTGGGGGACATCATGCTCCTTGGCACTACCTAATCTTTCTGTGATACTAATGGGTTAATGAGGGGATGCTGTGTTCAATTACATGTTCATATTTAAAGGGAATGCTAAGCAATTAAGTTTAAATGCTCTCAAAATTCAAGAACTTTTGTGTATTTTACATATTCAGGCCAGATACATTGCAGGTTATAAAAAATTCAAATATTAATGTTACAAAACACAAAAGTAAATAGGAAAGGAACATGATTTTTGTGCAAGTAATTGATATTTTCACCAGCAAGGACCATGGGAAGGTGTCATTACTGTGTGTGTGCACTGGAGTTCTTTTGTTTTGAAATTTGGGAGTTACGACACCTCTGTCAGATGAAGACCAGTCCTTTACTCTCATGTGTTCTTTGTCCTTTTTCTTCTCAATCACATAATGGTGGAGGCAGAAAAAAGGCAGCTTGGCTTCCCTCCAGTGCTCTAACATTATGCATTTTAAACTTTTTAATAGCGATCCAGTTAAATGCTTTGCCAAGTCCAGACTTTACTGTTTTGACCTTTTGCCTTACATTTTGGATTTTATCTTTTGCTTTTTATTGTTAAAAATTGGGCCCCCAGCCTTGCTTCTAGTTGAGCTATGTAGGGGATCATTCAGACTACTCCAATCCTGATGTTTCCACTAAAGCCAATGGAGTAAGTTTGTGCTAAGAGAAGGCATGGTGGATTGGTGTGAACAAGAAAGTTTTTCTACATTTATTTTTCTTTTATGATTCTGGATTAGAACATTAACCACAATGGCAGTAAAATAATTTCTAATTCTGTTCTTAAAATTTCAGCTCTTTAACCCATCTGAAATTAGCAGGATTGATATTATCGGATAGGGAGGCCATAAGGGCAAAAAAATAAAGGACCGGGAGATGAAATCTTAATCTCACATGAGTCAAAATCAGGGATCAAATGATTGCATGATAAAGCCCAATATACAAACCAAAAATAGAATTCTTTGAGAACCTAGCCAAGAATACTGTATAAACTCGTGTGTAAGTTGGGTCTTGAAACCCGAAAAATTGATCATAAAATCAGACCCCGACTTATACACCTGTTCAAAAATGCAATACTTACATTTTTTTTTTTTACATCTTCTTGCCTCCTCCAATCTCACATCAGTTTCTCAGACGCATCGAATTTTGTTGCAGCAGTGCAGTTACCAATTTCTTTCGCTACTTCAACAACGTTTAATTTAAAACCAGCTTCATATTTTCTGATTGAACGTTCCATCGTAGGTAAGGGATGCTCTTATGATAAAGGTGTATGAAGGTGTGAGATACAAAAAACATAAATCAGTGCAAACATTGCTTCAGAATAGTTCAGGTATTACTGTGTGGTCTACGTAGGCACAATACGTAGAAAAAAAAAAGGCAGTGTGCTCCGTGGTTACTCACTCAGATGGACGTTAGCATATCATAATCCCTTGTACCAATAGCGTGAGTTTTCCACATTCGACTTACATGACCGACATTATAAAATACCAGAAATTATACGGTAAAATCAAGTCCTGACTCATCCGTGGTAGAACTTATCCGCGAGTATATATTGTATGTCATAACCACAAAAACTACAGAGAACCACCAGTGAAAGGTTTTAGATTATATTAACACATGTGGACAAAAAGAGAGACACATGCCTTGTTTTCTGGGACCCTGGTATATCATGGTAATAGCTCCCCAAAAGATTAAAGCAAGGAAAGAAAAGCAATTGAGTACTATCTCTTTGTCAGGTCATCCAGGCCCTCTCCCAAATTCAACAATAAAAGAAAAATAATAAATTATCTTTTGTTTTTATTTTGTTCATTTGCCTTTTCAAGAAGTGAAGCAGGGTTTGCCTGATGGCACCCTACAGGTTTGGTAGTCTCCCCAGAACAAAAGACACATCGTCTAGTCTTCTCTCTGGTACTGTTTACCTCTTCTCTTTCTTTTGTTATTCCTCCACTGTTCATTTCAGTGCAATCCATGGTCTTTTTTTTCCTAAACAGACATTCTTTATTATTATCAGAAACATTAAGATGTACAAACAGACACTGACCACAAAATACACTTGACAACTGTTACAGTATACTGTATAGATACTGTCAATGTTAAGCAGACACAGAAATTGTGTTTTATGCACTCTCTTCTTTTTCTTTTTGTCTTAATCTTGTATGACACATGGATGGAAGTTAAAAGACAGCAAAATGCTGAACACAGCACCTGTGACTGAGATGCAATAAAAAGTCGACAACTTTATGTCAGACTCTCTCAGACTTCTTTAATCACAATGAGTGGTAGAGAAGACAGACTTTGATTAAGACCAGTAAGCCGATCAATAAAGTCCTTGAACTTGCATAAGTCACTCTTGGCTACTTTCAATAATACTGATAGCCTATGTTTTATTCACAGAGGTCTTAAGGCATATGCCCTTTATAATACATGGACCAGAGTGAATTTTAAGATGATAGATAGATCTATCTGACCCTTTTTATAGGAGGAATGTAATTCTTAAAATACTGAAGTGTTCTAATTTACCCTTTTTCTCTTTTGATCTAACAATGTCAATACAATACAGCTCTTTGGTCACATTCATCCTGTAATGACTCCTAAGATATTTGTCTCATGAAGGTCCAAAAATTCAGGTTTCAGTGCCACGCTATTGATAAAATATATGGGGCTCAGTTGAATGGAAAAGGGGAGGTCAGGGTGTTGGGGGGCACTATTTCAAAGTCCTCAGCATACCTCAGCTATGAGACTTAAACAAACAAGAAATTACTTTCATTGATTAAATGTATACTGAATTGGAAGAAAAAAATGACATGTCCTGCTAAGGTTATGTCTTTCTGTCATTGTTTAACTCAGCTTGACAGATTCAATCTGCTGAGCCCAAAGGAAGGCCAGGGATGTCACTCATAGGCTGTACACAATACAGGAGCCTTAGAGGAGCAAGATCGAAAAGTTGCACTTTATCAACTCACAGCCTGAAGCCACTGCTCTAATTTGATCCTATGTTACCAGAACAACCCTCCTACAGCAGGCACAGGGCCACTTCGAATAATAATTATAAGTATCCCACAGGCATTGCTATTGTTGCCTTTGAGATTTGACAGAATTCGTCTTGTCGACACAGCCAAGCAGATGGGGGCTGTTTCCTTTCATCTCTTCGAAAGGCCATCTAGAACTAACATATAAAGCACCTTGATGAGGGATATTTTTTGTGCCTGTAGGGGTTGGCTGATTAGTAGAGGCTGCCCTCTGTTTTTGTTAAACTCCATAACAGTTGGCGATGCCTTCATACGAATAAACTAAAGTGTTGACTCAGTGTTACCAAGTGGCAGGAGATAAAGCTTTTGCACTATCTCACTAATTTGTATCACACACTGTACAGTGCTGTGTATGGATGGTAGAGAAAAATGAAGCAGAAAATTGATCCTGAAAGGGGTTTTGTCCTGCTGTCAGTTTATGTGCAAAAGAAGAGGCGCTGAGTCTTTTGTTACATAAAGTTCTTTTATATTGTTTCATATTATCACTGCCTGATCAGGTACTATAATTGGCCAAATCAATACTCTCAGCTGTTCCTCCTTCTGATATACTAATTAAAGTTACTTATACAGTTCTTTATTGAATAGGCTGTTTAATTAGCATGAAGTTAATTTTTAATACTCTGATAATTTTAAAAACTGACTGATAGCCAATTGAATTAAAATGTAAACTCACATTTCTTACCTGCCCTATATTTGGATTAAGTGGATTTAGACAATACATGGACCGATGGAAAAAAATCTATAGTCTAATAATATCATAAAAGAAGAGGGATATACTTAATTTGTGAATGCTTCAGTCAAGTACAAAACTCATTTCTGTCACAAATACCCACATTTATGCCTGACTCAATGCATGTGTCCTACAAATTAAAATAAGATCAGTAATAGTTAAACTTGGTGCTGGTACTCAATGCAAAAAGCTTTCAGCAGTGAAAACGAACATTCTTAATTATTATTGTCTGAAGTTTTGCCACCTACAAATAGATTTTCTGCTTTTTTGTGTTTGAGGACCAGCAGTTTTTACTCACTTTGTGTTTAAACTTAAAAAGGTTATAATTAAAGACTATAAAAGAACTGTATGTCGGAAGTATATAGTTTGGGTCGGGAGGCGAGGCCAGTAATGAGTTTTAGGTTACGGGGATGTCAGGAATCACTGGAGCTCTGGCCTGGTGTCTCTGGTCTGATTATCGGCTAGCCTCTGACCCAGAAGTAATTCAGGACAACACTAAAAGTGACCCTGAAGAAAACTTACAGGGTAGGGTATAAAAGGCTCTTTTGGAGTTGGGAGGGTTAAGTTTGGCAACAGTTCTCCTGGCAGGAGAAAGAGAGATAACAAAAGGAACAAAGGAGGATGAGCAACCAACAAAAGGAGGTTACAACAAGGAAGATGAGTAGGCCAGTCATTCTACCAGACAGGCAAGGTCAACTACTGTTTAGATAGGTACTGTGGGCTGAGGTTTATTATTTTTCCAATTGCAATATTTACTATGTCTTTGTTATAATAAATAATTATTTTCATATATTTTGGCTTTTTTTTTAGTTTAGGTCTGCATTGGAGAACACCCTTGAGACTGCAGGACACTATAGGCGAAAGCAACATTACATCAAGAAACAAGATTAGGTTTTACATACTGTGTAGAATATGTATTTCTGGGCATTACTTTGTCAAATGTTTTTCTAAACATAATACGTTATTCTGCTGCATCTGTTAATTTTTAATAGTTGCTTTATTGTATGTAAAATTAAGTTTAATTTTGAATGTTTATTTAGCTTTTGGAATAGTTTTTGTTGTTTATTTTTTGATTTAAATTTTCAGTGATGCCATTTTGTTTCTTTATTGATGTGTAACCATTTTGAGTCTTGTCTACTATGATGCAATGGCCCATTGGTAGGAGCAGAGCCCTGTGACATCATCGGCACAACAGTGTTTAAGCCAGTGTCACACTTTAGAAGGCATCCAAGATTCCGGATTGCTAAGAGAAACCTTTGTGTGATGAAATTTAACTTTTGATTGACTTGATAGTTTGAGTTGATTTACTTTCATTATCAGATTGTGATTTTTCTAAGTTAATTAATGCTTAACACTTTTTGGCATGTTCCTTTGCTTCCCATTCAGCTATGATTTTGTCTCTTTCACCATTCTTCTGCCATTAACAGATACGGCCACTCAATGAATACAAACTATAAAGAAGAAAGAAAAAAGCAAATTAAACAAAGTCAAACTCCCACCCAAGAGGAAAATAAGAGAGACAATAGCAAAAAAAAATGGCAGATGAATTATTTTATAGTGAGCCAGGAGGTGAAAGACAAAGAAATTTAAGATGAATGGGAAGCAAAGGTCAAGGCCAAAAATAAATCACATTCTGAGATGGAAGTGACAAGACTTATAAAGCTGTAATATACCTCAGGTGGGACAAAAACCATGGAGCTGAGGTGAGACTAGTTGAATCCAAAACCAAGCTAATGCTGCTGAACTGGAAGGGTGACATAGTCAAAGCATTCTCAATAGTTCTAATAAAGACATTTTAAAATTTAAGGCAGAACACATGTTTTCAAATAAGATATCCAAAAGATAACATATTGAGAGAAAATAATACTGTTCCCATTCCTGAGCCCTAATACAGTAAACAGTGTATTTTATTTACAGAACCTACAGAATATAATGGAGAAGTATTTCTATACATTCTGAAAATGATTAGATAAATGTGATTTAAACCATGCTAGAACTGTCCCTAAAAGCCACACATAATTATCACATCTGAATATGAAAGAGGTGTAATATAAACTACACTTAAAGTAATATTCCTCTTAAAAATATTTTTTTCTTCATTACTAATCTTGTATTTTGTAGTGATGACTGAGAAAAATTATTTTAATATCATGTTTATAGACAAATCGGAGAGAAAATTTTTTATGACGTAATAGAAGGTAACAATGTTGTACAACATCAAACGATGTTAAAAACATCCATGGGGAAAAAAAATCTTGCATTACTTGTGATAATCTACGTGTCAGTTATCCAGTCATATACTCAAAATGGCAAAATGGATGTATTTTTGCTAAAATGTTGTTAAATAGTAACTTCCTAAATTATGAGTGTGCCTATAAACGGTGTGCCAGACGGCTGGGGACCCTACCCAGCCGGGACTCCTGGACGGTCCATGAGAGGGACAATACCTCCCCTGGGCCACAAGAGGGCAGCCGCCCGGGTCTGCTTGGGGGCCACTGGAATGGAGCTAGGAAGCTCATCCCTATGGGAGGACATGGCCACTGCCAGGGGGCGCCCGGACGGTTATGGAACCCTGGATGGCACCACTTCCGCCACACCAGGAAGTGCTGCTGGAAGAAATCCCAGAGGCACCCGGCGTGCTTCCGGGTACTCTCCTGACACTTCCTCCACACCAGGAAGTGTTGTCAGACACGTAACCCTGGAGCTCATCCGGGTCATTATAAAAGGTGCCGCCTCCCTCCAGTAGACGAGCCGGAGTTGGGAGGAAGGAGACGGAGCTTGTGAGGAGGGGAGTGGAGGTCCAAGAAAGAGAAAGAGAGAGAGAGAGAAAGAAAGAAAGAGAAGAATGTTGGGATAAGGCATTGTGGTGCTGTGAAGAAAATAAACGTGTGTGTTTTGGACATTCTGGTGTCTGTCTGTCTGTGTCCGGGGGCTGGCTTTCCACAATGGGAAACCTAAAGCCTCATGGAAGTCACTTTTTGAGTTGAAGGCCAGAATCTTAACTAACAGATGAGGAGGAGAGCTGGGTTTGCAGGTCATTCCCATGCAGATTCAGGTTTCTTGGTTTTGTGCATACTGAAAATTCAGCAAGTAAATCATTAACAATATTTGTACATTTTGGTGGCATATTTCTTTAAGTCTAACAGCATCATAACCTGAAAAAACAGTCAAAGTAAATTTTATTTTATTTTGGCATTTATTTACCTTCCTTATAACCAGTAATAATAACGCCACTAGCAGAAGATAATTTAATGATCTCACAACATAAAAGGCTGTTTCTGTACAGTGACCAGTGCAAAAGATAGACTTGAACCTTTTATACAAGGTGTGGTGACTCACTTGAAACCTAATATTTTTTATTTGATATTGATTTATGATTATTTATTGTATTTGGGGTTAAATTTATTTTTTCTATACAGAACTGATATGACCCATATTTAATGTGTCAAGAACCCTTAACAAGAACATTTTAGTGATTCTAGTTATTTTCAAATTTTGATTTATTTGTAATATTGTCATGCAAATATGTGTGGTTTTTCTGTATTTTTTATATTTATTACAATGACACTATCATAGAACCATTTTAGATTATGTTTTTTATCATGGGCACCTAACATTTTACACTTCTTCTGTATGTCCGTGGGTATGTTGTATAAGAACAATGCGTGTTGCCATCACGTGACATCATTGCATGATCTCTATAAACGGTAATGCTGCAGTAACACACATATCCAAGCTTTTTAGAGATTCTAAAAAAATCTGAACGTGAACTTCATTGTGTTTTGTATGAACTTCACTAACAGTTTTGTTTTGACCTCTACTTCAACCTTGTTTTGTCTGATGATATTTGTGGACTTT
The DNA here is from genome assembly GCF_900747795.2 of Erpetoichthys calabaricus. Classification (NCBI taxonomy): domain Eukaryota; kingdom Metazoa; phylum Chordata; class Cladistia; order Polypteriformes; family Polypteridae; genus Erpetoichthys; species Erpetoichthys calabaricus. Next base: position 160,480,286 of record NC_041400.2, read on the forward strand.
TTGATTTTGCTGTTAGAATAATTTTTTCTGTTTTGTCATGATAACCCCCTGCTTATTGTCTGTCCTGTTTTTTTGTTGCTTCATCTTCTGGTCCATCTCTCTCTAATAAATATAAAGTGGACACTACTTTTTTATAATGTTGACATCAGATATATGGTGTTTATAATGTTCAAAAAAGGTGCTGCAGATTAGGAATTTGTAAACTTTTGAACTTCTTTTTGTTATTATTTATCACTTTATTAGTAAAATTATTTATTTTTTTGTGTTATTTATTCCACACTCATGGTCATGACATTTATGATTACAGCTTTATTGCACTTAATTGGCTTTAAGTCTTGTGTGGCATTATGGTCCTAATCATATTTAACTGCTCATCATTAGGAGCTGCACAATTACTATTGTTTGGGAAAGGATTTTTTTTTATCTTTTTCTTCTCTTTTAGTCTAATGATGTTTTTGTTTTACTTCCTGGTAATTTTGACATTTTTGGCTCTGACCTACTCTTTTTATATGATATTTTTTTTGATTAGATCTTCATCCCCTGGTTAAAAAACAGTATATTCTGTTCATTTTTTAACTGACCTTTTCCATCTAACAAGAACAGTAACTGAGTACACTGCACAACAAAGTTTTTGCTTCTTGAACACTGTTGGGTGTTTCTTATAGATTTTTGGGTGCTGATCACGAATATCACATCAAAATTTACCCATCACGTACCATTTCAGTTTTGTCGTGATTTTTTCTCATGTTTGTATCCAAATATTTTCGCTCCCGTAAGTGACTTATCAACAATGGTTTGTGCAGCCTGGGCATGTCCAGGCATGGAATCAGGCCAGGTTGGAACCTGTTCTGTGGAAGTTGACATCCTGGGCATGCCAGGGCAGGTCTGAATGAGCTTGACGTTGTCTCAGCATGCTATAAAGGTGGCGTGCATATACCGATCCTGCTCATTTGGTTAATATAGATTGTTAGTGTGTTTGTATAGTATCAGTATAGTAAAGTATAGTATCTGTAGCAATATAACAGTAAGTAAGCTTGATGCTATACACGTTTTGGTGTCGGGCTATATGTCTCGTCAATGTGCCACATGACAACAGTCTTCCAATTCTGAAACCACCAGAGGATTGGACCTTAGACGAACCAGATGAAGAAACTGCAATGCAGGGTACTGACAGTGACATTGACCCAGATTTTGAACCGTGCTCATCAGGCGATCCACAGCTGATAACAGTCTGAACTGAATGATTTGGTCAGAGATTTGGGTCTGTCAAAAGCAAAAGCCAAGCTGCTGGGTCTGAGACTGCAGGAATGGTGTTTGCTGTCACCAGGTACGAAAATTTCTGTGTTTTGAGGTCGACATCATGATATTACCAAATTTTTTGCGCAAGTCGACAGTCTCTGTTTCTGTTGTGACATTGAAGGATTGTTCTCGACCTTGGGTTGTGATCACAACCCGGAAGAGTGGTGTCTCTTCATTGATTCATCAATGTTAAGCCTGAAAGCTGTTCTGCTACACAATGGCAATGTTTATCCTTCAGTACCTGTTGGCTATGCAGCACACATGAAAGAAACGTATGAGAATATGGAACTGTTGCTGAAGCACGTCCAGTATAGCAGGTCCATCCATCCATCCATTGTCTCCCGCTTATCCGAGGTCGGGTCGCGGGGGCAGCAGCTTGAGCAGAGATGCCCAGACTTCCCTCTCCCCAGCCACTTCTTCTAGCTCTTCCGGGAGAATCCCAAGGCGTTCCCAGGCCAGTCGAGAGACATAGTCCCTCCAGCGTGTCCTGGGGCTTCCCCGGGGCCTCCTCCCGGTTAGACGTGCCCGGAACACCTCACCAGGGAGGCGTCCAGGAGGCATCCTGATCAGATGCCCGAGCCACCTCATCTGACTCCTCTCGATGCGGAGGAGCAGCGGCTCTACTCTGAGCCCCTCCCGGATGACTGAGCTTCTCACCCTATCTTTAAGGGAAAGCCCAGACACCCTGCGGAGGAAACTCATTTCAGCTGCTTGTATTCGCGATCTCGTTCTTTCGGTCACTACCCATAGCTCATGACCATAGGTGAGGGTAGGAACATAGATCGACTGGTAAATTGAGAGCTTCGCCTTGCAGCTCAGCTCCTTTTTCACCACGATAGACCGATGCAGCGCCCGCATTACTGCGGATGCCGCACCGATCCGCCTGTCGATCTCACACTCCATTCTTCCCTCACTCGTGAACAAGACCCCAAGATACTTGAACTCCTCCACTTGGGGCAGGATCTCGCTACCAACCCTGAGAGGGCACTCCACCCTTTTCCGGCTGAGGACCATGGTCTCGGATTTGGAGGTGCTGATTCTCATCCCAGCCGCTTCACATTCGGCTGCGAACCGATCCAGAGAGAGCTGAAGATCACGGCCTGATGAAGCAAACAGGACAACATCATCTGCAAAAAGCAGTGACTCAATCCTGAGCCCACCAAACCGGACCCCCTCAACGCCCTGGCTGCGCCTAGAAATTCTGTCCATAAAAGTTATGAACAGAATCGGTGACAAAGGGCAGCCCTGGCGGAGTCCAACTCTCACTGGAAATGGGTTCGACTTACTGCCGGCAATGCGGACCAAGCTCTGGCACCGATCGTACAGGGACTGAACAGCCCTTATCAGGGGGGCCGGCACCCCATACTCTCGAAGTACCCCCCACAGGATTCCCCGAGGGACACGGTCGAATGCCTTTTCCAAGTCCACAAAACACATGTAGACTGGTTGGGCAAACTCCCATGCACCCTCCAGGACCCTGCTAAGGGTATAGAGCTGGTCCACTGTTCCGCGACCAGGACGAAAACCACACTGTTCCTCCTGGATCCGAGGCTCGACTATCCGACGGACCCTCCTCTCCAGGACCCCTGAATAGACTTTTCCAGGGAGGCTGAGGAGTGTGATCCCTCTGTAGTTGGAACACACCCTCCGATCCCCCTTTTTAAAGAGGGGGACCACCACCCCGGTCTGCCAATCCAGAGGCACTGTCCCTGATGTCCATGCGATGTTGCAGAGGCGTGTCAGCCAAGACAGTCCTACAACTTCCAGAGCCTTGAGGAACTCCGGGCTTATCTCATCCACCCCCGGGGCCCTGCCACCAAGGAGTTTTTTGACCACCTCGGTGACCTCAGTCCCAGAGATGGGGGAGCCCACCTCTGAGTCCCCAGGCTCTGCTTCCTCATTGGAAGGCATGTTAATGGGATTGAGGAGGTCTTCGAAGTACTCCCCCCACCGACCCACAACGTCCCGAGTCGAGGTCAGCAGCGCACCATCCCCACCATATACAGTGTTGACACTGCACTGCTTCCCCTTCCTGAGACACCGGATGGTGGACCAGAATCTCCTCGAAGCCGTCCGAAAGTCGTTCTCCATGGCCTCCCCAAACTCCTCCCACGCCTGAGTTTTTGCCTCAGCAACCACCAAAGCCGCATTCCGCTTGACCTGCCGGTACCTATCAGCTGCCTCCAGGGTCCCACAGGACAAAAGGGTCCTGTAGGACTCCTTCTTCAGCTTGACGGCATCCTTCACCGCCGGTGTCCACCAATGGGTTCGGGGATTGCCGCCACGACAGGCACCGACCACCTTACGGCCACAGCTCCGGTCAGCTGCCTCAACAATAGAGGCACGGAACATGGCCCATTCGGACTCAATGTCCCCCACCTCCCTCGGGATGTGGTCAAAGTTCTGCTGGAGGTGGGAGTTGAAGCTACTTCTGACAGGGGGCTCTGCCAGACGTTCCCAGCAGACCCTCACAACACGTTTGGGCCTACCACGCCTGACCGGCATCCTCCCCCACCATCGAAGCCAACTCACCACCAGGTGGTGATCAGTTGACAGCTCCGCCCCTCTCTTCACCCGAGTGTCCAAGACATGTGGCCGCAAGTCCGACGACACGACCACAAAGTCGATCATCGAACTGAGGCCTAGGGTGTCCTGGTGCCAAGTGCACATATGAACACCCCTATGCTTGAACATGGTGTTCGTTATGGACAATCCGTGACGAGCACAGAAGTCCAATAACAAAACACCGCTCGGGTTCAGATCTGGGGGGCCATTCCTCCCAGTCACGCCCTTCCAGGTCTCACTGTCATTGCCCACGTGAGCATTGAAGTCTCCCAGCAGAACAAGGGAGTCCCCAGAAGGTATGCCCTCTAGCACCCCCTCCAGGGACTCCAAAAAGGGTGGGTACTCCGAACTGCTGTTCGGTGCATACGCACAAACAACAGTTAGGACCCGTCCCCCCACCCGAAGGCGAAGGGAGGCTACCCTCTTGTCTACTGGGGTAAACCCCAATGTACAGGCTCCAAGTTGGGGGGTAATAAGTATACCCACACCTGCTCGGCGCCTCTCACCGGGGGCAACTCCAGAGTGGTACAGAGTCCAGCCCCTCTCAAAAAGATTGGTTCCAGAGTCCAAGCTGTGCGTCGAGGTGAGCCCGACTATATCTAGCCGGAACCTCTCAACTTCGCGCACTAGCTCAGGCTCCTTCCCCTTCAGAGAGGTGACATTCCACGTCCCAAGAGCCAGCTTCTGTAGCCGAGGATCGGACCGCCAAGGTCCCCGCCTTCGGCCACCACCCAACTCACACTGCACCCAACCTCCTTGGCCCCTCCCATAGGTGGTGAGCCCATGGGAAGGGGGACCCACGTTGCGTCTTCGGGCTGTGCCCGGCCGAGCCCCAAGTATAGCAGGTACAACTGGAATATCTGTGGAGATCTTAAAGTCGTTGCTCTGTTACTAGGACTGCAGCTCGGCTATACAAAGTAGTGTTGTTTCATCTGTAAATGGGACAGCCATGCCAAAGAGTCGCACTATTCTCGACAAAATTGGCCACTCCGTAAAAAAGTTAGTTCCAGGACAGAAAAATGTAGCATATGAATCGCTTGTCGACCCGGCAAAGATATTTTTGCCTCTTCTTCACATAAAACTGGGATTCATGAAGAATTTTGTGAAAGCACTGAACAAGGAAGGTGAAGGTTTTCATTATTTAAGACAGATGTTCCCAAGAATAACTGACACCAAGATCAAAGAGGGCATTTTTGTTGGCCCCCAGATCAGACATGTTATAAGTGACAAGCAGTTTGAAGATCTGTTAGTTGGGCCGGAAAAAATTTCCTGGAAAGCCTTCAAAGACGTTGTTGACAATTTTCTGGGCAATTACAGAGCCCCAAACTACATTCAGCTGGTAGACAAACTTCTCAAAGCATACAAGACAATGAAGTGCAACATGTCACTCAAGATTCATTTCCTCCACTCACACTTGAACTTCTTCCCCGCAAATCTCGGTGCTGTCAGTGACGAACACGGTGAAAGATTTCACCAGGACATTGCTACGATGGAGAAGCGATACCTGGGCAACTGGAATATGTCAATGCTTGCTGACTACTGTTGGACACTGCAACGTGATGCACCAGACATTGAATACAAAAGAAAATCAGGAGCAAAACACTTTTAATTCTGTTGAATTTAATAGCTTATGTGAAACATAAACGTGACTAAATACGTTATTGTCAGTAAACATATAAATGTCTGTTTCTCAGAGTTCCTACGTGATGCTGTAAAACCAAAACTATATTTGTGCATACCCATTAGGTACCTGTCACAATCAGCAAAAACTTTTCAGGGAGCAAGACATTTCAAAAAAATTGTTGTGCAGTGGTATGTTACGTGTTCTGAATATTACACAAGGACTGTTTTGGTTATTTTCTGTTAATTTGTGACAGTAGGCCAGATAATAAACTTTCTTATAATATAAATGATGTCAAACAACTTTCTTTAGCACACATGTTTTTGAAATATTAATTTAACTATTTACATGTTATAATTTAACCAGGATGAGTTGCTTTGTACACAGTCTATTTGGTTTTGAAGAGAGCCACTATGTCTTAGTTCTGCTTCAGGGACAATAAACTATCATGACATGTTAAAGCCAATCAAGCATAGATCAAAATCCAAAAAGGCAAAATTACTAGCCAGGAAAAAATTAATTGGAAATTGTAACCCAAGTGCTTAAACGGAAGGATGCTGGTGCACTGAGTGTGGGTCAGGAAGATACGAGACAGGAGTATCACCCCTGTTGGTGGCCTGAAAATTTGTCATTTGTCCATTTGAAGAGGAACTGAACAAATATTAAGCATGCCCTCTGACATTTTAAAAAGATAATTTGACATGTTACATTAAATCAAAAAAAGATACTTTTTCTTAGTGTAGAATGGGGACAAAGAAAATTGCAAAATCCTCATAGTAGAACCTGAGGCATCAAAAATTGCATGCACATATCCATTATAATAACTTTCTAATAAGACAAATTGTATTTATATTGACTCAACAAGTGCCAGTTTTCTGCCTTTATTCTTAATTTTGCATCCCACAAATACTTTAAACTACTTAAGGGTCATTTTCAGCAGCATAACTATAAGTAGTACGGGCAGAGTGGTTGGTTCTGGGGTCCGTGGGACCCATGGTAACTGAATGGTTGTTGTTTTGCCAGGTTTTCCTCTCAACATGCTTGCCTACTTGACATCTGAGTGAAAAGCTTAATGATATTATCAGTCCCACAACTCCATAATGTTTATTTATGTCTTTTGACTTTTAATGTAGTTTATATTCTTGATGTATCCCATTGATGATGGTCATTTTAAAATGAGATTTAATTTTAAATAATGGGGACGTCATTTTTTTCACTTGAGCCTATAAAATTCTATACTTGTTTTATATAGTGTCTTTTGTTATGATCATTTTTATTACAAAAGCATCAGTTTCATTTTGTAGCAGATAACACCTGATATTTATGAATAAAGAAACACAGACTTTTGATATGTTATGATAATAATAGAAATCCATTTTATTTTAGAAAACTCTTCTCCCATCATGCACAAAATCAAAGAATAGTAGTTGTTAAACAATCCATCCTTTCATTATGAAACCTGCTTAGGAAATAATCATGGACTGGGTGCCAGTAGTCCATCCAACCATCCATTTTCCAACCCGCTGAATCCGAACACAGGGTCACGGGGGGTCTGCTGGAGCCAATCCCAGCCAACACAGGGCACAAGGCAGGAACCAATCCCGGGCAGGGTGCCAACCCACCACAGGGTGCCAGTAGTATTAAACTAAATTTAACAATTTATAGTTAACTTGGAAAACACGCAGTATGTAAGGAGAAAAATGAATATTTACTAGTCATTGAAAATGTAATTTTTCAAATAGGCACCTCAAATAAATGCACATAAATTACCTTGCATATTTTGATTCCTCACATTGCACAAGTCACAGCCTTACTTGCCTTTAAATATACTTGATGTTAATAGATTATGAACTGGAATAAATATTATAAAACTGTAAAAATAAACATTTTCTGCTGATAATATTCAGCCTTTCCATATCAGCTCACAGGTTCACATCCAATGTGTTGACAGACTGAGTTTTATATACAGGTCAAAAAAATAAAAATGATTTGGTTTTTTAGTGTGAGTGACTGCATCTGGAAAGACCCCTGATGAATTGAAAGGTGTCCTTCAAAACTTACGGTAACACTCCCTGCTGTAAATGCACAAATGGAAAGCAGCCGCCTGACCTGAATCCTTATAGTACAAAAGTACCGTATATTCAGCCATGAAGCATTTTTAATTGACCATTACAAATTATTGGGGACAATAGAAAAAAAAATCTTCCTAATGATTTTAAGTAGCTTTTCTCTCCTCAAATGAATATCTTAGAATAGCAAATAATTCCAGATTGTAAATAAAGACGTTTTTCTAGTGAAAACACTGAATGTGAATTTAATGTACCGGAAGATAAGATACACTCTTTGTATACGGTAAGGGTTTAGTCCAATCTAGGCCACCTAACATTTATTCTTTCTCAAGTATACTCATTTAAGCCATAATTGACTGCCCCAGCAATTATTTTGAATAGCAGCTGTCTGCTAGTATAGAACAGCACATATATAATGAGGAGGACTAGAGATCAAATCAGAGCATAAGTGCAAAGAACAAAGCAAAAACAATAACTAAATAGGCTTTTTTCCATTTGCATTTAATAATCCAAAAGCACCAGACCTCTAAGACATTTCCAATTAAGAGCTGCCACTAGCATTTGAATAAAGGTGTTGTTCTATTGGACTGCAAGCAGCAGTGGATATTTAAGAGATGAAATTCAGTTTATCATCTATGAAGATATCAAACCTTGTTGATTTCTGTATGTTGGCTATTCTACTATTTTTCATAAATGTATTTCTATAGTATGACTGAACAACAAGAACAATAATAATATAGTATGTATAATATGTACAATTTAAATAATAATAATTATACATTTTTCTGATGTGCTAATCAAGTTTGGATTATATGTCCACAACTGCATTGGTATAAGCTAGGAATAAATCCTGGATGGGGTGCCAGTTCATAAAAAGGCACTTACACAGGGCACATTTGGAATTGGCAAGTAACCTAACTTGCATATCTTTGTAAATGTTGGAGAAAAACGAGAATGCTTGGTGGAAAAACCACACAGACATGGGAAGAAAATGCAGACTCCATATAGACAGCAACCATGCAAAAGTTTTAAATATACAGGACACTGAGCCTATGAGACAGCAGCTAACCATTGTGGCATCTGTACAAGTAAACAGCTTGTGTAGAGATATCATTTCACACACTCACATACATACATACAATATTCTTGTATAACGGTAAAACATAGTCAATATTGAAAAAAACATATCTAATGCACATTTGTTTTATAGAAAAAATGTTTAACATCAACTATATACTTGTGCAGTGAAGATGCACGAGCTCATAAATTGGCTTAACAAGAACTTCCTAAATATATACAGAACGATTACAAATCTGCATGTTTATATACTGTATGTATGCATGCCATGTAGAAAGTAATGCAAGCAGAGGAACACAAGAGTATTTTCCTAGTCACAATTTCCAGTGTACGTGGCTCCCGTTGGAAAGCTGATTTTACTTGTACAATTGATCTCTGATTCAACTGGCTGCTGTAGAGAGTGAAAAAGAAAACCAGTAACATTAAGGAGGAAAAGAAAACGGGAACTGTTGGGATAAAGCGAAAATGTAAGGAAAATAATTTTAAGTGATAATAGTTGCAATTAAAGGAATTTTAATAAATTTAAAAGGTGGTGTCTGAAAGCTCTTTGACTACCTCCTCCAACATTCTGTAGTTATTATGTTGGAGTTTCAGTATTAGCCCTCTTTATCTAATTGATTGTCTCATCACAGAGATGAGAAAATCAATGGTGATCAATAAGACTGTCCTCCCAAATCCCTCTTGCAGATAGATGGCCCTCTTAATTGGCTACACAGGAGGCTCCACTATCCTTTGTGTGTTTGTAGGAGTCCACAGTAATGTCATAGACCTTGTAAACTATTTTACTATGTGCAATAGTTATTGATTTTATAATGAAATCTTACAAAAATCAATAGCAATCAGGGATATAGATCAAGACTGGTAAGGTATGTCAAAGTGGAGGGCAACCTCACTTTGCTAGCCTTTTTAGCTGTAATGTGATTACATACATTACTTAAAATATTGTCTTTTTTACAACACACTCCTGTTAACACCAAATGGCTTCTTCAGAAAAAAGACAGGTTTTACTCAGGATCAAGGTGCCTTTCAGAAGAAGTGCAGACGACAACTTCCAATTAAACTTTCAAGATAAAAAAGCACATTGTTTTCTGAATATCAGTTATCAGCACATTTATTGTGTCTATCTATTTATCGATTTGTTCATTTATAGAATACATTTTCATTTAAGTGCTTTGTAATAATGTCTTGTTTTTTAATTGCTGAACAGCATACCCAAATAACAATTTTGGAAAGTCTCATAAATAAATGACATTATCAATACACAAACCTTAGGCATTACATATATATATACATAGCAGAAACAAACCTAAAGAACAAATATTTCGTGTCATCAGAAAAATGAGAAACAATTTGAATAGTGTGTTTTACAAATTTGCTCTTTAATTTCTTTTACTTTATTAAAAACTTTGTCATTTCTTTCTACCTGTCTTTTTCCTTAGCCAACCCATCATTTTATCTAACTTTTCTCATACAGTATATAACATATATCAATAGTACATACAAAATATGAGATTTATGAAGATATTATATAGATGATGTATTGTGATACCTGTTTCAAATACAGGAGCTATGGCACTTTTATGCTTACAAATGGAAAGCACACAGGATACACTTTTATAGGAGCACTTACATGATTTGAGGAGGTCACTCTAGTAATGATTACTCCCTAGGCAGCTATCTTTAACAGCCTAAGTGATGGACAGCATTGCAATAACCATCTGGGTGCAATAATGGCATTTAAGATAACAGATTTCACATCAGAATATTCTCTTTTAATGCATTTTCATTTTGCTTTCTTTTTTGCTTTCCCTCTGTATCACTTTCAATTTTAACTGGTAATTTCTCTCTCTGTTAGTCTTATATACTACACTATACATGTGATGTGTATTTGGTATATTGGCACACACACATATTTCCAAATTTATTCAATGTGATTATCTGTACTTTGACAGCTGAGATGTTTAGATGACATTCACTTGTTAAACTGCATAATTTGCAGGAAAAAAATCTAAACAATTGCTTTTCTTAATGTGACTCAGCAAATATTCCTTAAAGTCTGAAAACATCATTTGTGAAAGCTATCCGCTTCTTGTGGAGAAAGACAGGACATGGGTAATATTAATAAAAAACAACACATAGTCCAATTTCAGACACCAATTCTTGTCCTTAGTAAAACAAAGGCCCTTCCACATAAATCCTTTTTTTGTTTGTATGTCTGTAGTAAAAGGAATCTTCCTCATTGTCTTCCTCATCCCTTTGAGAATGAGCATCAACGCTGGTAACATTTGTTGTTGAAATGATATGGGGATGAACAAAGGGAGAAAAACAATAATAATGGCAACAAATCAAAAATAAGACTTTCTACTGCCCCACTAGGCCTTTTAAATTATTTATGTATACCTGTCTTTCAGTTGTTGCAGCATCTCCACTCTACTGTCTTCTGATACATCACAAAAGAAATCTCCTCCTCTGTTCCCTGCTAGAAGCTATTCACTCCTTCTCACCTCATCCCTGCAGACATATTCTTTTAACATTACCTGGAGATCACATCTAGGGTTAGCAGAGAGTTTTGAAACTCTTGAGGTTGTTAAATATGAATGCTCATTTAAACTTCCTGAGGCTTTTGCAGCACCGCACAATGAATTCTCCAAGAAGACCTCCAAGGAGGCTTCTGGGCTACCTGCTCTTTCTTGTAGGGTACAAGGTCTTAGCTTGTCTCTGTTGTTTATCTGTGCTGCCACTGGGTTGGTCTCCTGCATGTTATCGAAGGTCTTATCTCATTTTCTGACATTCCTGGAGGATTCATCTCTGTTATACCATTCGCAGTGACAGGGCGTTTGACCCCCTGGCCCTCTGAGAAGAGGCACATTTCTTCTTCCTGTTCGCTCTCATTTTTAGGTGTTTGATGGTTCTGTGCCAGAAACACTCTGAATCATAATTGTTACCATATAACATTTATTCAACATCTATTTCTGGAATCAGACAGAAGAGTTATATTGCTCTGTTTCTTGACTATATGGAACTTCAAAGTACTCTGGCTTAATTTTAAATTATTACAGTAATCATTCAATGTCAAAAGATAATGACACACCTATTGTATATATGTGGTAGTGTTTATAGTGTAGTTTGCGATGGTGATAAATAGCCAACTTGCTTTTGAAATACTATAGAAATAACATAAAAGCAAAATATAATTCTGTTTCTTCAGCAAAAATAAGTAATTAATGCTGCTTATACTTTATATGTAAAATCTTTTAAACGATACAACACCTTAGTTTCCTATGATTTTGGTATTTTTAGTCATTAGTTTCACTCTAATAATAAAGATGATCATTTCCTGTACTTAACTATTCGCTATTATTTATTATTATGTTTTTAATAATAGACAGGTAGCTTTATTTACAAAAAACTAAAACCCCCTTATCAAAAAGACCAGATGCCTCCTCAAAACAATGAGAGTGTCTGGATCAGCCAGGATTCTGTTCTTCACACAGGACACAGGGAAACCCATGAGAAATTTCTCCCCTGATGACAGAGAAGGATCTCAGTGTCCTGAAAGGAAACAGACAGTCTTGAGTCAGGATTTTGTCATGGTACCTTGGCATAACTATGTCCTAAAAAAGAACAACATAACTGGTGGATTGGCACTGTGAAATGAGGACCATAACTTCCTTTATTTGTTTGGAGACACTTCAACACTTTTGGTTGATAAAACAGATAAGTCCCTGGGATTTTGTTTCACAGTGATTGGTATTTCCCTGTTTGTTTATGTCAGCAATGAATGACATGTTAACAAAGGTGGCGTGGCGTAGGGGGGTTGGGAGTAGCAACATTCAGCGCAGAACACAATGAACCACAATAATTAAAATGGTTATATAGAGAGAGAATTTGAATACTGTGTAATAATATTTTGGTTTTGAAAACATAACATAAATTAAAAACAATAAGAATGAATTTGCAAGATTTTATAATTATATTGCAGAAATAGCAAATGACTACATTAGAAAAAATTCACAGCATGTTATGTTTTGTCTGTTTGTTAATTCTCTGTATGGGATTTTGCCTAGTGTGATTTTATAACAATTAGACTAATGCAACAGCTCTTTTAGATAAAAGACGTTAATGTAAATTTTAAGGAACACATCCGTCTCTCTCATATTTCTTCAATTTGTTCAATTTGATGTAGGCTTTATTAGAATATTTTTGTACTACATAATTAACATTGCATTTAACCTTCTTTCAATTAGCATCAGTTAAAATAATCAAATGTACTATATGATAGGCACTGAAATGAAAAAAATATTGTCTAGTACAGCTGTTAGCACTAACGTATGAAAAAACGTGCACATATGTATTTTATATTTAAGAAAAAGTTCATGTGCTGGTTGCCATTTATTTACTTTCATTATCAGATTTGCTGTTTATTTTTCCTGCAACCTTTGTTTGAATAGATTGTGGCACTACACAATATTATAAGGTCACCATAAGGTTAGGTTTACAAACCATTTAATAATTTTTTGTTGTTGGGAATTTCTGCACAGAAATGTTGAACATGTGTGCAATAAATACACAGTGGAACCCAAAAAGGACCAAATAGTGCCCAGAATTGGTATAGGATATTACAAGGTTTAGATCATCAGTGTAAAAATATGCTGGATACAATACATTTGAGATGTTTATGATAGGGTGGGATAGAAAAGGTTAAGTTCTTTTCTATCTTACAGTTGTTTATTGTTTGTCTCCTATAATGACAAAAAAAAACTGCTGATAAAGTAATTTATGATTATTTTCTATAAAACACACACTAGTATATAGTACTGCATTGATGACTACAGTATTTAGCAGTATCTATATAATTATATATATATATATATATACAGTATATATATATATATATACAGTATATATACTGTATATATTTTTTTTTATTTACTTCATATTTTTAAAGGAAAGAATTAAAAAATTAAAGCCACTAGGGAAATGAAAAGGAGGATAGTGATTCAGGAGCACACTCAGTAGATGACTGTATAACTGTATAGAAGAATACATGTCATATGTCCAAGTTGCTGTATCTGTCTGCATGTTATTCCATTACTGAGACCCCGCTGTTTAACTTATGCACCATTTTTATCTACAGTACATCATAATTTAACATGCCATATTAAACCTGCTTAATCCAGTTCAGGGTAACAGGGAGCTGATCCTTATTCCTGAAGCATTGGGCACAAGGCAGAAACCAGCCATGAAAGAGGTGTGGGTACATTACAGGGCCCAGTCACACACACACCCAAACTGAAATGGGGCCAGTTCAGAATCATCAGTTAATCGAATCTCCATGTCTTTAGGGATATGATAAGAAAAATGGAGTACCCAGGGGAACACCTACACAGAAAAAGCATGCAAACCTCACATAGACAATGGTCAGGTCCAGAGCTGTAACCCGAGGTAATGAATCTGTGAGGCTACAGCGTTAAACCCTGTAACACTTGGTATTTGAAATACAGCAAAACCTGACATAAATATTTCAATATTGATAAACAACTGATAAAACACAATTATATATAATATAATGGCCAGATTTATACATATACTGTGAGTTCATTGATATCAGTAATTCATTTTGTAAACAGCACATTTTGCTTAGGTATTTTGTTTTTAACAGATGCAGTTGGTCCTTACTTACCCAGGGAGACCACAGAAGTTATTGGTCTTTCTTTTACTCTACTCCTGGTTGGAGTCATTTACCAAATAAGACACAGGCTGTTGTAGAAAACTGCATTCACAATGGACGATCAAAGTCAGAGCTGAGCACCCTGTTCTATAAACTGAAAACCTGGAAAAAGGCCTGAAACTGATGATGAAGAATATTGTCTACATTATGGTAAGCCAAACCAAAGACAAATATGTAATGCAAGTGCTTCTGGTTTTAGAGGAAGCACATTTGTTATTGTTGGCACTTTACAGTAGCACAAAAACTATGCTTGCAGTAGCATTTAGGAAGCATGGTGGTGCAGTGTGTGGAGTTTGCACATTCCCTTTGTGTTTGAGTGGAGTTATTTTCAGGTGATTGAGTTTACCTCCTACATCTGAAAGATATATTTGTATTAAGGTAATTAGCAATTATACATTGGCCCTGCAATGGACTAGTTCCCACTCCAAGACAGCTGAGCAGCAAATACTACTGTATATCAGGGGTGTTCAGCTCCAATCCTGGACGGCCGCAGTACCTGCAAGTTTTCCTTCCTGTCACCTTTTCAAACAATGTCTAATTTTTGTAGTTAAATGACTTCTTTTCCCTTCATTTTAATTGCCTTGTTTTTTTTAAGACAGTCCTCTGCATTGCTTCTTTTTTTCCGTAAATGGCAGCCAAACAAAAATTAGATTTGAAGTGAGCCAACAGATGACCAGCTAAATTGGGACCTCAAACTTCAACCAATTTCACTCTGGCCAGTTTCTTAATTAAAACTCTATTCTTGTTATTAATTAAACCTGTTATTTAATCCCATGAGTTGTTGGTTCTCTAATATTTTATTTTGTCTAAGAACACCATCAAAATGTCTTGTGGGCCTGAACAGATCAACATTACTGAGACCGTCACCTTTCTTTATTTTCAGATATTGTATGATGGGCACATGTTAGCTGGTTGTGTGTTGTCTTGTCTTGTATCTCATTAATACTGTATTTGGGTGCTAATTAAAGAAAAAAGAAACAGTTAAGACTTCTGAGTCTTTAATACAAGTCAATGAAAATGAAGACAAAATAATGTTAACAAGTTAATTAGCAGAAAAAACTGGTCACTAATTAAGAAATGGGTTAGAATGAAAATCTGCAGCCACAGTAGCGCTCCAAGCTCTGGAGTCAGGAGACCCATGTGCTACAGTATATAAGTAAAAATTACTCCTTCATTTGGATTTATGATTTAAATAGGCACTGTATGCAAATATGGATTTGATTTTCAGCTGTACTTTGCTTACATATTTTACACATAGATTTTGACCTACATATAAAATGATTGTAATTTGCACAAGAAATATTAGATGCTAAATGAACTGAGTTATTTAGAAGAGACAAGCTTTAAACAAGGATATACAGTAGCTGTAACTTGCCAGGATATTCTGGCCAAAGACAGAAAGAGAGAGAGACAGAGAGGAAAAGAAGGTGGTATTATTAAGGTTATCTGACACTTTTTATTAATGAGCGGCAGAGAAGAAAAGAGGTCTTTCTTTAGGGCCCAATAAAAGGATTGTCATGGTCATTAGCCAAGGCCTAAACACAAAAGTCATTTGAATATTCACCCCACTTGTATATACAAAACAAAGTCATAGCTGAAACAAAACAATTAATCAACGAAAGAAAAGTCAAAACAAGTTTGTTAGTTTCCTCGTTAGCAATTCTCTTGTGAGGTATCTCTTTTAAATGCTTAAAATGGCAGTGCCCATGAAATCCAGAAACACAGAATTGTGCATCCTTGCAAACACATGCACAATTACAGGAAATAGAGATAAGATGAAATTACCAAACTTGCCAAACTAACAATACAAAATATAAAGAATCAAAAATAAAAGCAATGGCATAAATAAATGTTGCAAATAATTATTAATGTGAGCCTTACAAAGTCATTTTCATCAAAGAGAAGGCTATAAGAGCTCCACTTTGTCTGTGTGTGTGTGTGTTATGTGTGTTTTCATACATGCAGAAGTTTTAGGCCACTGATGAAAAATATTTTTAAAGCTGTAGTTATCTGTGATGTGTTTATTTTCTCATGAACACATTATGTAACAAGAAGAAACAGAATAAACACAAAAACATTAATGCAATAAAAAGTAACAAGAATGTCTTGGATTTATTTTGTGTGGTCTCCCTTACATTGGAAGAGTGAAGAAATTCACCGATACAATGCTGTAGTTTTTTCAGGTATTCCCATAGTAAACTGTTCAAGGTTTCTTGCAGAATCTGCCTTTGCTCTTCTTTTGACTTTAATTGTTTAGTTTTCCAAAAATATAGTTTTCCAGCATTGCAGAGACTTTTTTCAGTACTATATACATACTGTATATAATCATTTACTTTAATGAGGACATTTTAGAGTTGTCAGTTTATTTAATCTGCACTTCTTTGGGATGTGGGAAAACAAAAAAATAGTACACCCTTGTGGCGGACGGCTGGGGCTCTTTCCCAGCCGGAATGCCTTTATTATGGAAGGATCGGGAGAGAAGCAATAATAAGTGCCAAGGGACCCAGCCGTCCGCCACAACCCCTAAAAAACCCATACATACAGTGTCTGGACTATGATTATAACCCAGTTTTTGGAGTTGTGAGGACGCTAATAAACATTAAGATATTATCTTAGCAAAGTAGCCAGGCCGTCTTTTCTGGCTTATTTTATTAGGGTGTACATTGACTTGTGTATATGTAGTTGTCTCTTTAAGTTTGTGTATCACCTAAAGTTGTAAACATTCTAAAATGCTGATCTCTCCCAGATATCATTTTCATTTTATTGTGAGCAGGGATTTGTTTTAACCGTCTTTGTGAGTGTTTGTCCCAGTGTGTGATTTTAACAGTCCTTCTGTATTACACATACTTAAGGTGAAAGCAACTAAGGAAGATTGCCTTTGCCAAAATTGTAGGTTTGACTTATCACTTTGCCTCAGAAACAAATTTCTCTCAGACAAATATGCAAGATGAGCAAAGCAAGGTTCTATACTACTCTTTTAAAAAGGATATTAAGAAAATTAAAAGACCGTTAGAAAAAAATATTGCAGAAAAGTTGAAAGATGACACAAAGATGACCGATTCTTTTCAGTGTTTTATTGCTAAAAGAACAGACAAGGAAGAGGTGAAGTGTATTAGGAACAAATTGCGATTGCAGAGAGTGATCAGGCAGTTCCAAATTAATGTAGGCCAGTAAGTTTAACATGCATCACCGATAAGTGAGCAAAAGCAGTATTTAAGGAAAACATTGAGCATCACTTGGCAGGATTATGTGTATTAGTGAACAGTCAATATCGGTTCAGACAGGCAAAGTCATGTTTTACTAACGTACTGGAATTTTATGATGAAGCAATGAAAGCACATGATTGGTATATTACTTATTTTAATTTTCCGAAAGCATTTCATAAGGTAACAAACGAAAGGCTAAGCATCTGACTAAAAGAATTGGGAAATCAGGGTGTAGTGTGTAGATGGGTGCAAAATTGTCTCAAACACAGCAAGAAAAGGTTTATAGTGCAAGGAACCCCGGCAGAATTTAGTGATGTTAAAAGTGCTGTCCCTCGGGTCAGTACTAGGGCTGTTGCTCTTTTTAACATTGTAATAAACACCAAAAACGAAGACAAACAGTTGATGTCCCAGCCAGGAAGTCCCTGTTTAATGAGAGAATGTTCATGTTGTTTAAAGATCCACCCCAGGGGTCTCTTATGTCCACCTGAGAAGCAATGTCTTCTGTCTTCATGCTGATTGTCAAATGACACCTACTTCCTGTCTTGTTGGCTTTATACTATCTTTATTAAGAACTGGTGGAGGGATTAAACCATAGACATGACATCAGTCCTTGGACTGGTCTTCACATTAGCTGAGAAAATGAACAGAAGTTATTATTATAGGAGGTGTAACACCCTTTTCAGTCCCCGATGTGTTCTTTTTAATTGATCTCCATAGGGTAAAGCTCATGTGTCTCTGGATCTGCTTATTTTCATACAGAGTTAGGGAGATGGGTCCGGACCATACAACATACTGGTTGCATTAAGTGCAGGGCAGGAACAAACCCTGGACTGGGCACCAGTTTCAAGCAAGAGACATTCATTTGATCCACCCACACGTAGTGACACCTGGCTCATTAGCAGTATACATGTCTATGCATCCATTCATCTGTTTTGTGCATACATTTGTTTATTAAAAAGTCATAGAATGTTGTAGCCTAATGCTGCAACAAGTCAGATGATAGGTGGGATAGTACTGAAGAGCACACATTATGACACATATACTCATTCACGTAAGGTATAGTAAGATTCACCAATTAATCAAATACACGTATCTTTGGACTGTGGGGAAGTACTTCGAGAAAGCCTATGCAAGCAAGGGTACAACATATAAAATCCAAACAGACAATAAAGAAGCAAGGGATCAATCCAAAATTATTGTACCCTAATGCCTCCTTTAATGCAAACATTAGTGGACTTTATGATACACTGCTGTTGTATCCCCTAAATATAACCCAGTCATGACAGGCACTGCATCTTACTCAGGAGAATACATCTCACAGATGGCTGTGATACCCGGTAAAGGTGAATTTTAAGAGGGCCTTCTCTAATACTATAGATACATTGAAAATATTACCATTAATCCATATGCCCACCCTCTGACTAGAGTAAACTTTAAAAACTGTTTTTCCTTCAAACTAAAGATCTTGTAAATGTGGAAAAAACTACTCAGTTCTATAGATCATCCTGGTGGCATTGAGGAGGCACCTTGATGAGATATTGGAGTTTCTTATATACAGGGTGAACTTGGAGGGCTGAGTGTTTTCGTCTTACACAATGCATTTTGCTTTTTTTAAGGCTTCATTTATTATTAATTATATTGGAAGACACCTTTATCCATGACATTATGAATATACATTGTCACACATGTGCACATAGGAGGCAGCTAAGGGGCCTGAATGAGAGTAATTCCACAACAGACCAGGGGGTGGCGGAGTATACTGATCTTTTCTCTCTTTCCACTGCATTTGTTAGTTGTGGTAATTATACTTCTATGACACATGATATTCTATATGGTGTTCCACAAGGCTCTATCCTGGGTCCGCTGCTGTTTTCGATTTACATGCTTCCGTTAGGTCAGATTATTTGGGGCATAATGTGAGCTACCACAGCTATGCTGATGACACACAGCTGTATTTATCAATAGCACCTGACGACCCTGACTCTGTTGATTCACTGACACAATGTCTTACTTGTGTTTCTGAATGGATGAGTAGCAATTTTCTCAAACTAAATAAAGAGAAAACTGAAATTTTAGTGATTGGCAATAATGGATATAATGAGGTTATTAGAAATAAACTTGATGCATTAGGATTAAAAGTCAAGAAGGAAGTAAAGAGTTTAGGGGTAAATGTTAACTGTGACCTGAATTTTAAATCACATATTAATCAGATCACTAGGACAGCATTTTTTCACTTAAGAAACATAGCAAAAGTTAGACCTCTTATATCAGTGTAAGATGCTGAGAAATTATTTCACGCTTTTGTTTTCAGTCGACTAGATTACTGTAATGCACTCCTCTCAGGATTACCCAAAAAAGACATCAATCGATTGCAACTAGTGCAGAATGCAGCTGCTAGAATCTTAACTAGGAAAGAAAATCCAAACACATTTCTCCAGTTTTGATGTCACTACATTGGTTACCTGTGTCATTCAGAATTGACTTTAAAATACTGCTTATGGTTTATAAAGCCTTAAATAATTTCGCTCCATCTGACACCTTACACTCAAAATTGTAACCTTAGATCTTCAAATGAGTGTCTGCTTAGAATTCCAAGAACTAAACTTAAAGAAGTGGAATAGATTGCCAATAGGAATTCGCCAGGCTAATACAGTGGAGCACTTTAAAACACTGCTGAAAACACATTACTTTAACATTTCTTTCTCATAACTTCATTTTAGTTTAATCCTGATGCTCTGTATATTCAATTAATTATCATTATTATTCATGGTGGCTTCAAAATCTGTACTAACCCCTACTCTCTCTTCTGTTCTTTTTCTGGTTTTCTGTGGTGGCGATCTGCGTCACCACCACCTGATCAAAGCACCGTGATATCCCTCCATTGATTAAAGACCAGAAGTCCACATGACCATCATCATCAAGTCCTTCCATGAGAACCCTGAATGCAATGAGGACTGATTGAGGTCATTTATGTTAGGTAGAATGCCTAGAGGGGGCAGGAACCCCTGCGGATTTTATTTTTTCTCCAGCTGTCTGGAGTTTTTTTAGTTTTTTCTGTCCTCCCTGGCCATCGGACCTTACTTTTATTCTATGTTAATTAGTGTTCTCTTATTTTGCCTTTTTTTTCTCTTTCTTCATCATGTAAAGCACTTTGAGCAACATTATTTGTATGAAAATGTGCTCTATAAATAAATGTTGTTGTTGCAGACCAATTACGGGAAAATCCGCCTGGTCCCGAGGATGTCACTTCCGGTTCTGGGTCCAGTGACATCACTTCCGGTTCTGGGCTCAATGACAAAACTTCTGGTTCCAGCCCTGATAACTGCCATCTTTGCCTCATCAAGACAGTTCGTTTTGGTCTCGAACCTGTACACAACCGTACTTTTAATTCAACTATTTTGCAGCAGGGAATAATTATATAACTTTTTGTGACTCTGTGTCTTGTCTCTGACAACATATAAAACATTTGAATAATTAAAGTTACAAGGTAAACAAGAAATAGAGAAGATGTTTTAAAGCAGAGCAGAAGAAGCTAAAAGTTATATTTTATTTTAGTTGAGCCTTAAGACTAAGTGTCTAACCAAACCACAGCTGTTGGATGGTTCAGTGGGTCAATACATCTGCAGACATCTAGGAGAAGAGAAAGGGGGTAGAAAGGCAAATCAGCACCAGAATGGTTATTGAAGAGGTGTTTTTTCAAGAGGTACCGGAACATAAGAAGAGTGGTAGCACTTCAGATGGTAATGGGAAGCTCATTCACCAGCTTTACAAATGGGAGGAGAGAGAGACTGTAAACCATATGGAAAGAGAGTAGAAACTGGAAAAATTAAGGAGTGACCCGGAGCTGGGGTCTGTAGGTCTTGTGCATATGTTTTCCAATTGCACACCAGTGGAGAGAGTGAGTGTAGCAGAAGAGAAGTGTGGGTAAAACAAGGAACAAAATATACTAGTCAGTCAGCAGTGTTCTCAATGAGGGAGCCCTTTTAGAGGAGTTGAAGTGGTCCTGAAAAGGGAAAATAACAAGATTTTCAGTGGCATGAATAGCAAGAGATAATTAGTCTTGTTGGATATTGTATCTTCAAAATAATTTCATATGACTACCTGCCATACAGTCATCTAAAAATTGTGTAAAAGGAGAAGTGAATTTCTCCTGTGAAGTGAATGTGTTATCAACCAGCTAGTAATGTTTGCAAAATTTTACCTTTCATTTTCTAAGAATTTTTTTGAATCATTACATATATTAATGGAAATGAAACAATATTCTCATATAAATTTAATCCAATTCAATGTCTCATGGAGACAGTCTATCTCAACGTTACTAATTGCAAAGCAAGAAGTAGCTGTGGACAAGGTAATAGTCCATCACAGTATATGCTTCTGAATGCAGCCACAGTCACTAACTTATATAGGGCTAATTTGGATTGACCAATTCACCTGACCTGCATGTCTTTAGGGATTAGAGAGGAAAACAGAAGCACTTGGATGAAGACCCAGAAAGAAAATTTAGACCATAAACAGACAAAATCCAAGTGTGGGATTCCTAACCAGGATCCAAAGGGCAACAAAACTGAATGAAACAACAAGCTCTTGAACATTTTTTAATCATTCTGTGCAGGAGGTTACCTTTAAATGCAATCATATTAACATTTTCATACAAAATAAAAAAATAATTGCAAGCAAGTTATGGCTGCACAGGCTCAAGTCTCCCTACTTGTGTATGACTTTTTAGAAAGACAGGAGATGTCTGCCTTGAATGTCAATAATGAGTGAAAGTTTTTTTTTTTTTTTTTGCGAGTGAGTTAAACATGAGAGAAGGTTAAATGAAGCTATATGCTGTGATTTTGATTGTACTCTCAAGGCCCGAGCTGTTGAGCGATGGTGGAGACCATAGCAAAAAAAGCAAAAGGAAACCAAGGTGCCCCCAGGAATACCTTGTAAATACAGTGGTCACATCTTTAATTAATTTGCCTATCCAGGCAGCAGTAAGGGCATACTTAGGCACACACCTATACTAACTCACATCCGGTTCATTTAGAGACCAGTTAACTTAATACTATATGCTTATGTTTAAAATAAGGGAGGAAAAGACATAGAAGTTGCAGTTAAAAAAAACAATGCAAACACAGAGAGAACATGCTAAAATCTACAAAGATAAGAGATAGGCCTAGAACCCTGAAATATTAGCTGCTCCCTTACGGATACATTTTCATTTAATAGAATTTGTTTCTTTAGAGTATTGTCTACCTGGCCCGTGCCCACCCAGCCCAAAACATGCTGTCTATTTTTGTACATTTGTACCCCCCAAGACATCCATCCTCTTCTCTAGTAGACCCCAGCCATCCACCTCTTTGAAACTGGGAAATATTTTTGACAAAAGGAGTTCCACTGTCTGGGAAAACTAAACATTTATTTTTTACCCCATGGCTTCATGCATGTACTGGGATGGTAACTTCATTCCCAGAGCTGATGACAGCCTTACAGCTCCAAAGACCTGCCTATATGGAGATTGGATGTTTTCCCTGTGTTTGAGTGGGTTTTCTCCCCATCCTAAAGACTTACATGTTAGTTCAGTTGGTACACGATGCCAACTGGCGATCTGGTTGCGTTACTCCCATGACCCGCCGGGCAGCCAACCGGGTAACCAAAGTCTTTGGGTTCCGGGGGGAGTATGGTTGCAAAGCTGAAACTGAAAGGAATTGACGGAAGGGCACCACCAGGTGTGGAGCCTGTGGCTTAATTTGACTCAACACGGGAAACCTCACCCGGCCCGAACGTGGCTCACAGGTGCATGTGAACTGTAGCGTAAGGTTGCAAAGCTGAAACTTAAAGGAATTGACGGAAGGGCACCACCAGGTGTGGAGCCTTTGGCTTAATTGGACTCAACACGGGAAACCTCACCCAGCCTGAACGTGGCTCACAGGTGCATGCGACTGAGGCGGTGTGTGGAAAATGAACAGTGAACGTGATTCACAAGTGCATGTGGACGGTACACAGATGAAAGCAATTCAGTTGAGGAGTTGGGGGCGGACACATAAGCAGGCAGTGCGCACTGAATGATGACTAAGAGATGACTTAAGAAATTGGCAGACTAGAATGGCGGGTTCGGAATGGGCGTCAGATGATCAAACTTGCCTATCTAGAGGATGTAAATGTCCTACCACAGGTCCCGTAGGTGAACATGCAGAAGGATCGTTACCGGTTGGACGGTTAGGACCCGAAACCTCTCGGGCCCGCTTCCCCGCCCTCTCTCCAGAGTTCCATCTTTGCATTCACTTTCAGTCGTATCCTCAAACCCACCCCATTTGAACAACTGTGTCTTTCAGGAAGTGTTCACCCATCAATACATAATTATGCGGCGTATGCTACGCCGCGGGTTGGCTAGTCTGTCTTAAAACATAAAAACATTTTGTGCAACTTCAAATAAGGATTAGTTTACTGTTTCAAGTTTACTTTGAGACAGGTTACCTCAACATGTATATCTGTATATATAATTCACAAAGTTGCCGCCACAGCAGGAAGACACCCATGAAAGCACGCACACCAAAACAAGACACCCATGAAAGCACGCAGGAAGGGGCGTGGATTCACTAAGCCGCCGACAAGTAGGAAGGAGCCATGCCCACCAACTCTATGACCATTGGATACGACGACAACTCGCAGAGCCACGCCCACCACCTCGGACGCGACGCCTCAGAAAAAACAGCGTCATTTATGTTCGTCTGTGCAACAGTGCACATGGACCTCTGAGCCACGTTGACTTTTCATTAGTCAACCTCAGTGGAACCTTGGTTCACACAGAGGCAGCGCCAGAGAGAGACAGAGGCACACACACGCAGCCCGAGAGAGAGAGCCACGCACACACAGGCAGCGCAACAGGGAGACAGAGGGACACACACAGGCAGCGCGACAGAGAGAGCCGCGCAATCCTTTAAAACTGAGGTTAAAACACAATGAAGGAAGCAGTCTTTAAAAACCAATAAGCCCTGTGCCTCTTTTTCATTAGCGTCTCACCTGCTTCACCGCCCTGCAACAGTCGAGATGCTTTCTCAGCAGCTGACCTTCTCTGTGCCTGACTCCACTACTGTCAGTCGCCTGATTAAAAATGGTGAACTCCTGCAATGTTGCTATCTTGGTTGGCTTTTAAATAAAGTTCGGATTTGTTGAAACGTTCCTTTTTTTCCCCCTGTGCTTAAAACTCATTTAAAAAAAAAGTGTTTATACAACTGCTGCAATGTTACAGAGAGAGAGAGGGCTCCCGTGCTTCTAAGAGACAGAGGGGGAGGGGGCTCGCGTACTGCTGAGCGAGAGAGGGGGGGGGCTGGGGAGGCTCGCGTGCTGCTGAGAGAGAGAGGGGGAGGGAGCTCGCCTGCTGCTGAGAGAGAGAGAGAGAGTGGGGGGGCTGGGAGAGGCTCGTGTGCTGCTGAGAGAGAGAGAGAGAGTGGGGGGGCTGGGAGAGGCTCGTGTGCTGCTGAGAGAGAGAGGAGGAGGGGGCTCGCGTGCTGCTGAGAGAGAGAGAGAGTGGGGGGGCTGGGGAGGCTCACGTGCTGCTGAGAGAGAGAGGGGGAGTGGGCTCGTGTGCTGCTGAGAGAGAGAGGGGGGGGCTGGGGAGGCTCGCGTGCTGCTGAGAGAGAGAGGGGGAGGGGGCTCGCGTGCTGCTGAGAGAGAGAGAGAGAGTGGGGGGCTGGGGAGGCTCACGTGCTGCTGAGAGAGAGAGGGGGAGTGGGCTCGTGTGCTGCTGAGAGAGAGAGAGGGGGGGCTGGGAGGCTTGCGGTGCTGCTGAGAGAGAGAGAGGGGGGGCTGGGGAGGCTCGTGTGCTGCTGAAAGAGAGAGAGAGAGAGGGGGTGCTGGGGATGCTCGCCGTGCTGCTGAGAGAGAGAGATCACTATTACACTGTGCATTCTATGGTGTAATAATTAACTATATTTGTGCTTAAAAATCTTTAAAAAAATATATTTACATACAGTTCGTACGGTCCGGAATGGATTAATTGTATTTACATACAATCCTATGGGGGAAATTGCTTCACTTCACGACCAAATCGGTTTACTACCAGAGGTTTGGAACGAATTATGGTCGTGAACCGAGGTTCCACTGTATATTGAGTCTAGAAAACATGATCAGCAAGTCTTTGATAGGCTGCAACAAAATGATGAAAGAACGGGCACATTTTTTTCTCACAAGCTGGGTGGGTGGGTGTTAGTTAGTTAATTAGTTACTCGAAGGATTTCAAGATTTAACACTGCAAAAGCAGCCCAAACCAGAAAAGACGGCTGGCAAAAAGTGGCTGACAAATTAAACGCGTGTGCATTGTACTTACTGAAAGCGGCATTACGGATTTTGCAAATGTTCATTTTTCCCTCTGTTTAAAAAACATTAAAAAAGCGGTGTGATTATGCGCCGCATACTACGCCGCGGGTTGGTATGCAGCGTGTAAAACAGTTTGTTTGTCGCGGACAATTTGCCTTTTACTTTAACACGAAGACAGTTTCCTGTTAGATTTGCCTTTGCGATGACAATTGATAAGGCACAGGGCCAAACTTTCAAAAAGATGTGCATGTATCTGCCAAAACCAGTTTTCAGTCACGGACAGCTGTATGTTGCTCTCTCCAGAGTTCCATCTTTTCATTCACTTACTGGTATGCCTGCAGGAACACGTGCAGCGAGCGAGAGAGAGCGAGCGACACACACACGCATACAGGCGCGCAAGAGAGAGAGAGCGCTGGACGCATAAGAATAATAATACTTCATTACATTGATGTACCGGTGTTTTCAGTATTCAAAGCGCTATCCACAGAGGGAGAAACTGGGAAGCAAACCCAAAATCTTCCACAGTCTCCTTACTGCAAAACAGCAACACTACCACTGCGCTACAAGGCAGTTAAAGAATGAACCGGCCTCGATTTTGTTTTCACTTCTGTTTACAGCGATCGGATCGTAGCGTGCATTGTTGCAATGTTACTTTTCTTGGTGGCTTATTACATTATGGATGTTTCACATGTTAATTTTTTTCCCTGTGCTTAAAAGACATTAAAAAAGTGTTTCTCAACTGTGACTCCGGAACAACTCAGTACGCAAGCTATATTAAGCGTCAACAACGAAGACTCGCTACACCTTAATGAACAAGTGCTGAAACTTATCCCTACCGGCGAAGTAACTTTCACCAGCATGGCCTCCATCGTCACAGACGCTTTCAGTCACGGACAATTGTATGTTGCTCTCTCCAGAGGTCCATCTTTTCATTCACTCACAGTGGTATCCACAAACCCACCCCATTTGGACAACTGTGTCGTTCAGCAAGTGTTCATCCATCAATACATAATTATGCAGCGTATGTTACGCCGTGGGTTGGCTAGTATTATATATTTCTTCTTTTATTCATCCAACAACTGCTCTTAGATGCATAATGCAGGTTGGTCGAACACCAGATGAGGTGTACACAAGCAGGCCACACTTCTGGTACACCAACTCATTTCTCCTGCTGTTTAAGGTAAGCTAACCATAAAAATGGCACTCATCTAGAAATGAATGTAAGATGAAACAAATTATACAAGCTTTATTCTCCAGGCACAGAGTAAAGCAATATGTACTCAGTATATGCATTATGTTACACCAAAAACAACTTCACAGTTGCATTGTCCACACATTATAATGTCCTAGTTCAAAGATTATCACTGTTGCTACACACAGTTCCAGGCACATGGGTTCAATTATACAGTGTATGGTGAACAAAATGTGTCACTGTGAGTTCAACTTGGGGATTCTGGCTTTCTGCCATGGCCCGCTAGCTAAGTTTCCTCCTTTGTGAGTGTATGCATCATTCTGTGCTATGATGAATTATGTGAACCTTGTACTTGCTTTTCATGGAAGCTCACAAAATGGATGGATGAGTGTTTTATTTTTTTATAAATATACTATACATGCAAAGATACATTAAATATATGACTATAGTCTTTAGCTAAGGTTATTTCAGTCTTCCAAATGATTGCTTTCAGATTCATATAGGTTTAACAGTCTGTGCATGTCATCAACCTATTTATAAGTATTCATAGTATCCATGTCTACTCTAATAATTTAAAAAAAGAGTGATGTGGAACATATTTATTATTGTTCAGGCGCAGACTCTACTAAAATCCTTTGGAGTCATATACGTCATGACAGATGGGCCATTATCAATCACATTCTGCAAATTAAGAAAATTACACAAAGCAGAAACTAAGCGCGTTTTCAAAGAAAGATCTAAAAAACTCTAAGAAAAATTATATGGGTGGGATAAACATGAAAATGTCCATAATTTATTTAAAGCAATAGTGTTACATAAATCAATTAAATTACACAAGGAGTAGCCCTGAAGAAGGATGAATTGAAAATGAACCATTTGCTCCTGTTTAATATACTGGAAAGAACTTTTTTTTTTCTCTGATGTGATTTGTTTACTTTATATTAATCTGCTTTCTACTTTATTTTGAAGAAAGAGAGAGTGCTGTGACTTTAGTAACAGACGTGACCAGAGGGCGGACCGTAATAACAGACCCTAACTCTATTACTGAAGCAAGGTCAAAAGAAGCAGGGTGAAGTGCTGTCTGTGAGGCTGCCAGTGTTTAATTGAAATGTTGTGATAAATTTCACTGCCAGGTCAGATGTTGCTTTCTGCCTAAGTTAAGGTCAGAAAGGTCTTCTGAAGAGACCATTCCTGATCTTTATAGTGTCCACTAATTTGCTCAGAGCAGTTGATTTGCCTCAGAAACTACTTGATCTTCCGATGACCTCAAAACTCACAGAGCTGGAAATGGCTAAGTTCATTGGTAGAAAGAGCTTTATTAAACCCACTTCCATTTTATTACTGGCAGAAAGGATCAATGAAACAAAATCATTCACCTTGTTGTTTAAGACGTTTGACTTTGGGTCAATATATGAAAAGAGAAGTGCTCCAAAGTACAGCGACAATAAATAAACAAGGTGCTAGATTAAAAATACTACTCAGGGGGCAAGATTATTTACATTGGGTTTTATGGGTCACCCCTGGCTTCCCTAAATAAAAGAAATCCTTCATTTTTACGAGCTTTAAATTTAAAGAAGACATAAAAATAAAGTGAAGCTCTTCTTTTTTGCTTGTCTGCATTTACTGTAAGAATGATAGTTAAATAATGAAAGAGGCCTTTATTGTGTGTAAGAGTATTACTGTTTTGCTCTGTACAATGAAAAAAGTTCCAAATGCAGTACATAAAACTGTTTTAAAAGCCATGTTCTGTAGAGATTAAGTGCATCTATACATATACATACAGTATCTTTATATAAATATAGGGCAGCATAGGGTCAAGTGGCTAGTGGTACTGCAAGAGAATGGCTTTGAAACCTGGCCACCAACTGTGTAAAGTATGCTGATGTTTGCGTGGATTTTTCTCCTAATAATCCTGTTTTCCTACCACATTCCACAAGCACTTTGTTAGATTGATTAATAACTCTATACTGGTCTTGCCTGAGAAAATACTGGTATTCTGTTGAGTCTAAATGAGGTTTTTATTAGATAAATAATCTCTCTCTCACTCTCTCTCTCTCTCTCTCTCTCTCTCTCTATATATATATATATATATATATATATATATATATATATATATATTGTGATATATGGCCGGCAGTTTATCCCGGCCAATACCCCCACATTGCTAGATGGAGCTCTTCTTGTAACATGGAGGGGCCCCGAATTCCAGCAGGGCATCACGGACGTTGGAATTTTTCTTCATCGCCCTGCTGGATGCAGTGGGAGCCACCAGGGGACGCTGCAGGGAGGAACAAGGATTTATATTTTCCACATAGACTGGAGGTACTCCCTAGTCATGGGGACAGAAGAAACAAAGTACTTCCCGGCTGAAGAAAAGAAGGAGTTTTTCATCTGACCCGGAAGTGCTATGAAATCACATGGTCAGGGACTATAAAAGAACGATGGGAAACCCCAGCAGACTGAGCCAAGTTGGGAGGGTGTGAAACGGAGCTGCTGGGAGAGGAGGATTGATTAGTGTATTGATTATTGTTGTTTATTGAGTATTGTGGAGTGGAAGTGCTTAGTACACAGTAATATAATAATAAATTTAATTATTGGACTTTTTACCTAGTGTCTCAACGTGTTGTCTGAGGGTTCAAGGGGCAACAGCGACCCCTATCTGTCACAATATATATCTATATATATATATATATATATATATATATATATATATATATCCATCCATCCATCCATCCATCCATTGTCTTCCGCTTATCCGAGGTCGGGTCGCGGGGGCAGCAGCTTGAGCAGAGATGCCCAGACTTCCCTCTCCCCGGCCACTTCTTCTAGCTCTTCCGGGAGAATCCCAAGGCGTTCCCAGGCCAGTCGAGAGACATAGTCCCTCCAGCGTGTCCTGGGTCTTCCCCGGGGCCTCCTCCCGGTTGGACGTGCCCGGAACACCTCACCAGGGAGGCGTCCAGGAGGCATCCTGATCAGATGCCCGAGCCACCTCATCTGACTCCTCTCGATGCGGAGGAGCAGCGGCTCTACTCTGAGCCCCTCCCGGATGACTGAGCTTCTCTCCCTATCTTTAAGGGAAAGCCCAGACACCCTGCGGAGGAAACTCATTTCAGCCGCTTGTATTCGCGATCTCGTTCTTTCGGTCACTACCCATAGCTCATGACCATAGGTGAGGGTAGGAACATAGATCGACTGGTAAATTGAGAGCTTCGCCTTGCGGCTCAGCTCCTTTTTCACCACGACAGACCGATGCAATGCCCACATTACTGCGGATGCCGCACCGATCCGCCTGTCGATCTCACGCTCCATTCTTCCCTCACTCGTGAACAGGACCCCGAGATACTTGAACTCCTCCACTTGGGGCAGGATCTCGCTACCAACCCTGAGAGGGCACTCCACCCTTTTCCGGCTGAGGACCATGGTCTCGGATTTGGAGGTGCTGATTCTCATCCCAGCCGCTTCACACTCGGCTGCGAACCGATCCAGAGAGAGCTGAAGATCACGGCCTGATGAAGCAAACAGGACAACATCATCTGCAAAAAGCAGTGACCCAATCCTGAGCCCACCAAACTGGACCCCCTCAACACCCTGGCTGCGCCTAGAAATTCTGTCCATAAAAGATATGAACAGAATCGGTGACAAAGGGCAGCCCTGGCGGAGTCCAACTCTCACTGGAAACGGGTTCGACTTACTGCCGGCAATGCGGACCAAGCTCTGGCACCGATCGTACAGGGACTGAACAGCCCTTATCAGGGGGGCCGGTACCCCATACTCTCGGAGTACCCCCCACAGGATTCCCCGAGGGACACGGTCGAATGCCTTTTCTAAGTCCACAAAACACATGTAGACTGGTTGGGCAAACTCCCATGCACCCTCCAGGACCCTGCTAAGGGTATAGAGCTGGTCCACTGTTCCGCGACCAGGACGAAAACCACACTGTTCCTCCTGAATCCGAGGCTCGACTATCTGACGGACCCTCCTCTCCAGGACCCCTGAATAGACTTTTCCAGGGAGGCTGA
Source organism: Erpetoichthys calabaricus (assembly GCF_900747795.2). NCBI lineage: Eukaryota > Metazoa > Chordata > Cladistia > Polypteriformes > Polypteridae > Erpetoichthys > Erpetoichthys calabaricus. The sequence continues at coordinate 160,511,372 of NC_041400.2, forward strand.
GGAGTGTGATATATTGTGGAAGCCAGACCCAGACACAGACAGACAGACACCAGAGCATCTACAAAAAGCATATGTTTATTTACATAAAGTCCTCACAGCACACGATGCCCCTGCACCACACACCCGGCAATTCTTCCTTTGGCACCCTTTCCGAGGTCTCCATGCCCCCAAACCTGGCACATCCAATGGTGCCACTTGCAACCCTGTCTTCTCAGCTGACCGTGGGGCTTCCCTCTGACACAGCAGAGGGTGGCCCTTCACCGGACGTGAGCTTCCAGCCTCACGTCCTCCCTTGTCGCAGGAGCCAGCTTTCTTTCTCCGGGTCCTCCTCTTACTCTGGGGCGCCCTGACGGTTTGAGTCTCCTTATGGGAAAAACGGAGACCCCGCACTGTCTGCGTCCCTGTAGAGCGGTGTAAGACCGACGCTGGCTCTGGCAGCATGGCACCTAGACCTCGGGACACAACAGCCGTCGTCTTACCTGCCCTCTTGCTCGTTCTGCCCCTGCCACATGATTGACACTTACCTCCAATGTCAGAGGTATGGCTACTCGGTACCCAGAACCGACTGAAAAAAAATTACCTACCTGCACCGTCCACGTCACTCCAGCTGGAGAATCCAGCACTGCACCGCTTAGTCCACTGTTGCAGCATCTTCAGAGGAGCGATCGCCCATCAACTCTCGGAGGGATTGTATGACCTGGAGCAGTGTCTCTGGGGGCTGAAGGCAATCCTCCAGCTCACGCAGAGACGCTAAAAAAGACGGAACATCAGCCGGCGGAGGACTTACCCTATATTCAACCATGATGGGACGCTCTCCTATCAGAGCTGAGCACGATCAGATGCAGTGGCAACGTTTGACGTTGGAGCATACCTACCTTCCGCTTGGCCAGAGATACCTTGCCAGCTTTTTACATTTTTGGCAAAGAGATCACAGCTACATTCTCGCCCCTGATAGCAAAACCAAAAATATTGTATATCAAGAGGCCCTTGGATTCGAAAACTATCAATATAAATTCTTCTCAATGCAAATTGTTCTTCTTCTTCTTTCGGCTGCTCCTGTTAGGGGTTGCCACAGTGGATCATCTTCTTTCATATCTTTCTGTCCTCTGCATCTTGTTCTGTTACCTCCATCACCTGCATGTCCTCTCTCACCACATCCATAAACCTTCGCTTAGGCCTTCCTCTTTTCCTCTTCCCTGGCAGCTCAATACTTAGCATCCTTCTCCCAAAATACTCAGCATCTCTCGCTTTGAACATGTCCAAACCAACGTAATCTCGCCTCTCTGACTTTGTCTCCCAGACTTGGACTGACCCTCTAATGTACTCATTTCTAATCCTATCCATCCTCAACACTCCCAGTGCAAATCTTAGCATCTTTAACTCTGCTACCTCCAGCTCTGTCTCCTGCTTTCTGGTCAGAGCCACCGTCTCCAACCCATATAACATAGCTGGTCTCACTACCGTCCTGTAGACCTTCCCTTTCACTCTTGCTGATACCCGTCTGTCACAAATTACTCCTGACACTCTTCTCAATCCATTCCACCCTGCCTGCAAATTGTTACATTTTTAAAATTTTTTTATTGTTTTTTGAAGTTTGTCCTATTTCACTGCTATGCGGGCAGAGCCGCAAGGGCACAGCTCCCCAGACACCCAACACAACAGACATAGGCACAGGTTCAGCAACACACAAGGCATTTACTTTTAGTGGGAAACACTTTACTTTCTTGGTGTCCCATCTGCTCTGCAGAGTGCACAATCCAAAGCACAATAAACATGACTGATGCACCAAGCACTTTGTCTTCTCTATTTTCTTCCTCTGTCTTACCTTCTGCTTTCACTCCTCCTGGCAAACTCTGTCCTCTTCCTCCTGACTCTGGCTCCTCTAGTGAAGTGAGGAAGGCTCCTTTATGCTGCATCTGAAGCCTAAAGTAGCGGCAGCTCCCCTTGGTGACTGCCATGGAACCTTGAAGGGCTGTATTAGACTCCAACTCCCAAGGAGCCCTGTAGGGATCTGAAGTGCTGCTGCAACCCAGGATAGCTGCTCTGTGTACATCTGCTCCCTGGGTCCTTCCACTATAATGGCCTCCTGGCTGGGCAAGGGTGCTGGCCATACATACACACACACACATGTGTATGAGTTACAATTAGTTCTAGTTCTGGCTGCCGCAATGGCATTGCTTTGGTTGCAAGCCATCAGGTCATACATGTTACATGTAACTGTATTATAGCTTATTTGTATGTCCAATTGTTTGGTTGCTCACACGTCTTGAAAAACTCTGCAGTGAGGTTTAAAGTAAGGTGCAAAAAAGTCCACCTTTGAGCAATGAATCAACATCAGATCAACATTAGCATCTCACTAAATCAACATCCAAATTGCTACAAATATTCCAGCATGTATTCAGTCACCAAGGATTTAGCTCTCATATAAGATCTCATCATATTGTTTTGTTCTCTGTTCTGGATTTTTGTCATCTCTTAATTACAGCACCTTGTCTTTTGTAGATTTTTACCACAACCTCATGCTCACTCCAGTTGTAGGGTTTCCGGTGACTAGTGCCTATCTGAGCAGCACTGAGCATGAAATAGGAACCAATTTTAGACATGGTGCCAGTACATCACTAATACATAGACACATACTATTACAAGGACAATTTAGTTATTATACTCTTTCTGACATGTTGGAGAAAAAAAATGAAGAGGAAGGTGCAGACTCTTTATAGAGAGTGATCAGGCCCAGCCTCCTAAACGATGAAGCCTCAATGCCTCCCTATATCATTACTTCTTGGTTATAGAGTATCTTTCAGTTTAGGCTTAACTAAAAAATTATTAATTACCTACAGACTCAATGGCTTAGTTTGCTCATCTAATAAGGGGGTGGTAACAAGTTGCATGATGAGTAGAACATGCATTAAGAACTATACCACACTCTGTACACGTGGCAGTAATGACCCTATAAACCATATAAATCCTACAATGTAGAGAGTAGTTTCCTTAGCATTTTCAGTCTGAGTGCTCCTTTACTCCGGCTAAAAATCACAGTGGGGGAAGACTGTGGCCCCAGCAGAGTTGATAGACCCCCCCCCAGACACCTAATCCTAAGCAACAGGATACTAATTCAGTAAACTAGAAAGAAATCATTTTCACAAGCTGCACATCCATATTTCCTCAAAATCTAAGCCTAAAACTTTAAGGACACTTTAGTATATTATTAAGTTAAGGTTAGTGGTTATCTTCCTCTGCTGGATGTTCATCCTCTTTGGAACAGTTACTGTTTACTTTCAGCTTTGGCATCCAGGCTTTAGTTACAGAGAAGGCCTTGTGCCAGCATGAGGAGGTAAGAGTTGCTAGTGGCATTATTTGAAACTTGATTCCAAACCTGAAGTTGGGCAGCAAGAGAACATGGTCGTGCAAACAAAGGGAAGTAAACTGATCGGCCAAAACAGGAACCAAGGGGAAAATGAAGACATGGTGAAAGATTGTAGTAGAAGTCTAAGGAAAACAAAGGACAGGGGTAAGGCAAAGGCTTTAATAAAAAGCAATCAAAAGACAAGAGATTCTGCGGCTTTAGAAAAAAATGATAAATAATAGAATACCTAGATGAAGTCGATTGTAATTTGCCAGGAACACATCTATGAATGTGAAGAATGATATTTATGTACTTCCACGCAAACACACAGATATCACCTTTATACTCTAATACTCAAACTCGACAACTTGTCCTGTTTAACCAGACCCCTTTTTTCACAAAAAATATATAGACAAAACTTTACATTTGTGAGCAGATGTACACTTTTGAAGACTAATGATAATATCTTTGACAAGGCTGAATGGATAAAACAAATGCAAAAAACTACACACTGTGGCTCAGATACAGTAGATAATTATTTTTCCATGCCCATATCGCTTTTCTGGATGCATATTGATCTACACTCCTAATTGGAATTTCCCTTTGACATTTCTCGCTTTTTTGTGCTTCAATAAATCTACCATTAATGGCTTGCTGTTCTAAAAATGGTACAGCTTTGCTTTCTTTTAATCATTCTTATACAGTTTCCAGAAAATTAGTTGGGTTACGGAAAATTACTGAGTAATTGAATTGAATTGGATTGAACTGAAAAAAATTCATTGCTATGCAATATAGTTTCTTGGAATTTTTTTTTACTGTTACAGCCATAAATAAAAGACTAATATCAATACTAAGCTCAATGCACAGTAAACAACATCTCACAACACCAACAAACAGAAATATTTGTATATTAGTAAAGTACATCCTACAGTTGAGTGTTGAAGGCACTTATGGAATTACAGATGAGACAAATGCATCTAAGTGATGATACCTTAAGGATGAAACTTCTGAAATCCACATCCATTGGTGTGTTTTGAAACCATGTTGTTGGCTAGAGTATGAAAAACAAGAAAAATGAATGCCAACCTATCAGTTATGAAGGTAGATGTTTAACTTTTTATATGTTGCTGCCATTCTGAAAGTGAAAAATTGGGGTTCAGTTCAGATATATATATATATATAACTATCAAAGCTTGAAGTAAAAGTAAAATGTTAAGATTAGAAAAATTTTAGCATCAGATAAATATATCCATCCATTATCCAACTCGCTATATCCTAAGTACAGGTTCACGGGGGTCTACTGGAGCCAATCCCAGCCAACACAGGGCGCAAGGCAGGAAACAAACCCTGGGCAGGGTGCCAACCCACCACAGGGTGCCAGTAGTATTAAACTAAATTTAACAATTTATAGTTAACTTGGAAAACACGCAGTATGTAAGGAGAAAAATGAATATTTACTAGTCATTGAAAATGTAATTTTTCAAATAGGCACCTCAAATAAATGCACATAAATTACCTTGCATATTTTGATTCCTCACATTGCACAAGTATATATATATTACAACTTTAGCAAAAGGAAATTCAAAGCATAGTTTTAAGAAATGTATTATTATATTAATTTAGGGATGATTGAATAAAATTTCCATGCATCCATAATAAACCCAATTAATCCACTTCAAGCCAATGGGCCCAAACTCTTTTTTGACAGACAGACAAGATATAAACCAACCCTGAATATAGTGCCATCCCACCACAAGGGACTCTTTTCTCTACACATCTAATCACACAGGGCCTGTTTAAAGTTGCCAATTAACCTAATGCACGTCTTTGAAGAAACTAATAAAATATATGTAAAAGGTGCACTAAAATCACAAATCTGTTACCATTTTTTTTAATTGTTTGTCTTACGTGCACATTGTTTAATTGAGCCGTTTCTTTTGTTATTTCAACAGATGTCTGGAGTTTTCTGCAAGCAGGTTTTTCATTGTGAAACAACTATTTCTCATATGCAAATAGCCTTTCATAGTGTGATTACACGAATTTTTTAAATTTCAAGCCAAAAGGCCTGTTACTTCAGTTGAAAAGCAGAATAAGACCAACTGCCCTTTATGGCATCAGCTGCACCATGGATTTTTCTTCATGCTGTTTACAACAAGTCTTTTTTAAAGGGCAATTAACAGTAATGAAGTCTTGCTGAATTGCCTTGTTTTAGTGTTTGTGCTTATTTGTTAGAAATCTGGGCGGGAACAAAGAAAATGACACAGTAGGTAAAGTTGTATGTACAAGCCTGGTGGCCCAGACATCAGATGGGTCAGCCTGTAATTCTGCACTTAATGGCCTCCCCTTTGGTTTTAAATCAGGCAATAATCATGTTGTTGTAATGCGTATGAAGGAGACCCTTCTGACTGCTGTTTGCTGTAGAGCTGGACTTTCGTTTAAGCACTTCAAATTTAAGGCTTTTGTGATAAGGAGATGAGATAAAATTTACACAGAGGGACAGAAGCAAAAAATAAATGAGAAACAACTTAGGTGGGATTATCAAACTATGTGGAGCCATGAAAGGGTATTTGATTCATGGCACTCTGTATGCAGAGATCAAAAAATAAAGTGGATAAAAAATAAAATTAATGACTGAATGGTAAATTCTGCTAGAAAGGTCATGGATTATACAATAAACAATTAAACAGTCTTAAAGTGAATGTGATATGTTTATTTATTTATTTATAAAGCACTTTAAAAATAACATCAAGGCTAACCAAAGTGCTGTATAATAAAACCCTACATATAAGACACACAATAACCAAAGGGTAAAAGAAACAGAAACACATAAGAGCTGAAGCTGAGCTGAAGAAATTCATAATAAAAAAATACACAGATAGTCAACGTCTCACACTGGGTCAAAGGCCAGGGAGTAAAAGTGTGTTTTTAAATAAGATTTAAAGGCAGCAAGCGAAGGAGCCTGCCTAATGTGCAATGGCAAATCGTTCCAGGGTTTTGGAGCTGCAACTGAAAAAGCCAGATCACCTCTAAGTTTACATCGTGTTTTAGGAACAAGTAAAATCATCTGGTCTGCTGACCTGAGAGAGGGAGATGGTACATATGGGTGCAGCAGTTCCGACAGATAAAATGTTGCACAAACATTAAAGGTTTAAAAAAAAATACAAGAATCTTTAAATGGATTAGAAATCTAACTGGAAGCAAGTGAAGGGAAGCCAAATTCGGGGTAACGTGCTCATGTTTGCTTGCACCAGTTAGAAATCGAGCAGCGGCATTTTGTACCAGCTGTAGGCGAGGAATGGAGGCCTGGCTAATTACAAAAAGAAGTGCATTGCAGTAATCTAGACGAGAGGTTATAAAAGCATGTATCACTGTTTCAAGGTTGTGTTTAGACAAAAACATTATATAGTATATTTCAACTTCAAAGGATGCCCAAGTGAGCTAATGGTGCCACAGTGGTTAGTGTGCTGCCTCACGGCTCTAAACCACTGGGCTTAAATGCTGGGACCTGTGTCTGTGTGAAATTTTATCTGGGTTGTCCAGTTCTCCTCCTGTATTCCAAGATGAGCATGTTAGGCTAATTGGCCCACTAAGGCCTTGCCCTGTGATGGACTGGCATCCTATCCAGATTGTACCCAGTCAGTCCAAATAGTTACAGGCTCCCAGCAACTAGATGGATTAGTGCGTTAAAAGATGGATGCAGAAGTACTTTTCTCATTTATACTCACAAAAATGATTCTGAACTAAGGAGGTTTAGAAATGTTTTCTTATGGTATGTTATAAATGTTGTTTACTACATTTTTGGCTGTAGAGTTCTGCATATATTTTAAGCACAGTCCCTTAAATGCAGACAAACTATCACTTTCATGTCTTTTTCACACCTTGTGCTAGCTGCTATCTACTCCCAAACTCAGTTCTTATTGTCTGTTATTTGTTAACATTGGGAATAAAAGCTCAGGAAACTATCCTGTCTTGCATTCTATTTTACACTCAACACAGCAGACACAACCAGTACAATACCTGCACCTGCCACCTACAGACATTTTCAGATGACTCCTCCATTAATAATGGAGACAAGCTGGAGTACAGAAAGGTTATGGAGGACTTTGTCTTGTGGTGCAGGACAACAACCTGCAACTCAACATCAGCAAGATAAAAGAACTGGCGGTGCAGCTTTGATGTGGAAATGGTGCAGAGCTACAGGTACCTGGGGGTTCACATAATCAGCAAACAGGACTGGTCTGATCACATAGTAGTGCTGCACAAGATGGACCAGAGCAGACTGTACTTCCTGAGGAGACTCAAGTCTTTTGATGTGTGCAGCAAGCTGCTGGAAATGTTCTACCAGTCCATAGTGGCCACTGTAGTGTTCTATGCTGTGCTCTCCTGGGAAGCAACTTGAGCTCAAAAGATGCAAAATGGAGGAACAAACGTACCAAGAAAGCCTGCTCCACAACAGGGCAAACCATGGACATAATGGAAGCTATTGTGGAAAAGAGGTTGATGGCAAAATTGGACACCATAATGAAAATCCCCTCTATCCCCTTCAGGTGGTGCACTCTTCAAAAACGTTTAGCCACAGGCTCATTCAACAATGGTGTGCGCCTCTGGGGTTCTTTTCTGCCCACTGCTATCAGACAATTCAATGCTTCCTCCAGACATATTCAAAATTCATTTTGAAATTTCTGCATAATCTCTTATATATATTTCTCTTCTGGTTCGTCCTGCTTCCACTTTAAAACCGGTCCCGCCCACATGCAGCCGACACAGAAATTCTCGATTCCTATTCGTCCTCTTCCAAACCCTTCCCCACGCTACCTACAGCTCCTCTTCAAAACCGGTCCCGCCCACACGCACCCGACACGGCATTTCTCGATTCCTATTCGTCCTCTTCCATGTCATGCACTATACTGGCCTGCTGAATGTAATACAGCCAACAAGTACTCGAGGTGCTGCCACAACGGTAAAGTAACTTTACCACCTTTGTGGGAGCCACCTGTGTCTTTACAACAGTTTCTTACACAGCAAACATCAGAAGCTAAAAATTATCATGAACACATTCGAGAATACAATTCTTCTCTAGCGTTTGCTTTCATGGGTGCACAGATAACTCAACCCCCTGGCCACGGACCATACTGTTTTAAAATACACGGGCAAATTTTATCACCAAATCTCTCCACTATACGCTAACACTTCTACCTCTCCAGGATATGGACAGTTGTATGTTTTTGACACAGCGCAAGCTACTGAAGTACTCTTACAAAATAAAGCAAACTCTGCATGCAGCAAAAATGTACTTATCCAGCTAGATTCCATGCTCAGATCCATCAACCCCTTCGCTAAATCATACAAACACATGCATTCAATCGCTCAGTCCAATCCAACAGCATCTGTACGAATGGTTTTCAAGGAAAACTCTAGGCAGGATTTACGACGATACAATGCCTCGACATGTCACACTGGTGTTGCAGCAATTTTCATCAGAGAAGATGGCGAACCGCCTGAGGAAAGGGACATTTGCATCTATCCCATAGGCAACTCCTGTAAACAGATTTGAATTGTGATCCTATGGTTTACCCATTTTTATTCCATTACGGAGACATTGGCTGGCACAAAGATTTACAACATGTTCCCGATAAAAGAACCGCCAAGCGAATAAGACTTACTCAATGCCAGTTTTACGCATACAGATTAGCAATGAGGAATGCATTTAGTATTTTGCACTCCAGCGGCAAACTATTCCAACAGTATGTCGTAGATGCGTATGTTAAAACAGAGGGCGCACGTCTGAACTATCTCAGATTACATCAACAAGATCTGCGCGTGGAACTATCAGACGCACTGCAAGCAAATGCTGAAAATAACAACGTATGTGTAGTCAAGTCCTGCGGTGGGTTGGCACCCTGCCCAGGATTGGTTCCCTGCCTTGTGCCCTGTGTTGGCTGGGATTGGCTCCAGCAGACCCCCGTGACCCTGTGTTCGGATTCAGTGGGTTGGATAATGGATGGATGGATGGATGTGTAGTCAAAATGATCATATTACCGTCCACATTTCCAGGAAGTCCAAGATACATGCAACAAAACTATCAGGATGCCATGGCCATAGTACGTAAATTCGGAAAGCCTGATTTATTTATCACTTTCACATGTAATCCTGCTTGGCCAGAAATTCTACATGCACACTGCGTCTTTCAAGAAGTTTTTATTTCTTCTTGATTTCTGAATTCCTTTCTCACCGTTTTCCATTCCTATTCTTACACCGCCGTATGCTACGGCAGGCGTCGGCTAGTATACATTTATTTATTTACTTATTCATTGATTGATTAATTGATTGGCTGCATTATTTGTCCTGTGAGTCTGTATTCATGTTTTTTATTGTATTTTTCTTCTTCTGTGTGCCTGTGAATTTCCCTTTGAGATTAATAAAGTTTATCTAATCTAATCTGAATGAATCTAATATGTCTTATAATAAGCAATTAATTAATACATCTCCATTACTTTCTATTTTTGAAGTATTTTAGTACTACATGTTTGCATTTTGCTTGTATGTTGCTTGTAAAGTCTTGGCATGATTCTTGTGCTATTTTAGTCTGATTGGCATGGCTTCTTAAAGAATAGTATTTTATATTTTCTAACAAACACTGGAAACTGTAAGTGGGCAGTAAAGGAGATTGTTATTCGCTCTTGGCAATTTCAAAGTAGTTTTTTAAGATCATTTACACTAAACAATTATATTTACAAGATTGCCTTATGAATGGCCTCCAAGCAGTAAAATAACACCCGAACAGTTTATTATCAGCTATAGAATGGGCATTATCTGTTTTATCATCCTCCTATGAAAATACAAGTAGATACCTACTGAGCTTAATATAGGTTCATTATAAATGAATGGATGCATAATTCCCACAAGCATTAAGTGCAAGTAAGCATTTGTGAAAGTATAAATGACAGTGCCATAATTTTCATTATTACTCTTACACTGCAATAAGTAATGAAATAGTGTGGACTAATCATTCACTATTGCTGAGCCAACTTGATCCAAATCAGGGTCATAATCACTGGAGTTTATCCTAACAACACTGGGGGCAAGGCAGGGACCAAACCTGGATGGAGTGCCAGTCCACTGCAGGGCACACACATATATCTCCACTGATTCCTACTGGGCTGATTAGCCTACGCCTACGTAGAAAAAACACACAACACCTGTTGGAAAGTTCATAGAGACACAAGGAAAACGAGCAAATCCCACAGACAGTGTCAAAGCCATGATTTAAATTCAGGACTCTGGAGCTGCAAGGCAGCAATAATAACTACTGAGCAACTATGCCATTTGGATTAAGCAAATCTTGCAAGATTGCACTGTGTTTAGGAAAAGCATTCTAAGGAAGCAAAAATCTGTGGTTTTGGCATATGATGTTGTTAAAATGTTTCAAAAATTACATCTATGCAATGAATAATGAATAACGCTTTAGCATGTGCTTATGTCAGCACCCTGGCAGTTGGAAATGTTAATGGAGCTTGGAGCTAAGCCTTATTGTCACTCATAATATTGCTTATGATAAACCTCCTAAAATATCTAGTAGCCTCAGTATGTACCTAATTGCTGTTTTGATGTGGACCGATAACACACTTTACAAATGAAACAAAAAAAAAATGTGGAAAAATGTAAAAAGAAGTTGCATATTCTATAGCTTAAAATGTTCATTTTATTAAAATCATTGTACAATTTAACATTATTTTTGATGGACTGGTACTCATTTCATGGTTGCTCCCTTATTTGCCCAGTATTTTGTAGGGAAAGGCTCTGGCTTCCTACAACTTTGATAATTGGTTAAGCAAATTTCAAAATTGATGGGTGAGTTAAATACATTAAGAAGGCATAAAAAGCTTGGAAAGTGTGTTTACATTAGCAGAATGTGTTTGCCATCCTCCATACATAATACAGTACTTTATATTCTGGGAGACTAATAGTCCAATTTTGATTTTTCTCTATTAAGTACAATTGTGGAGAAGAATTACATTTCGATAGATTGACATTATGTTGACAATCAAGTTGGTCGAATGGCTCCAATGAACATTAATGATTTTGTCCTGCAATGTTATTTACCTTTCAATTCAATATTTTTTTATTTTATAAATAATGATGCTATTCCGCTAGTACCAGGTAAACTCAAGAAAAAGAGCCAAGAGCTAAAACTAAACTTATAACCTGGTTTCCAGTTTTTCCATTACAAGCAAAAACACAAATGGTGTTACTTATATATTCAATGCATTTACAAGCACATACAAAAGCACAATAAAGGTGAGTAACCCAGTTTTGACAGAAACATGTTTTATTTTTAAAGAGCATTTATATGTATTCTCCTTTGGCAAAATACTCATATGTCATTAAACTGCGCCATTATTGTTCTACATCATCATTGTTCATTTAGTGGAAAAACTTTCCTCTGTTTTCAAAGAAGTCATTCAGTAGACCAGATGAAAATGCAGAACAATTGATTATTTGTACATAGGTGTGCACGAATGTCTCAGTCCATGAAGTGAGCAGTCAATAAAACAATTCATCTGCCTTTATGCTTCTCTGTTACATTACCTCATCTAATACAGTACATCTCATCATCTGACTCTTAATATGCATAATATGCATAGCTTCCTCCAATCAGCGAGTGCCACCAGTGTTTTCTGACTCCTTTTGACTCTTTCATTGAACTGAATATTGCCTTGTAATAAGGGTGATCTGTGGACTCTGCTATTGATTTCAGCACCACTTCATAGGAGGGGTGTTTGGGCGTTTCCATTAGTTTATTCCCACTTTCTAGAGGGGAGTTTGTTACTCAACTGTCTTGATGGCTCCTCTAAGATGAGGCAAAAGCCTCATGTGCCTAGGATTAAAATAACATACCTTTAGCTACATTCAATTCTGATCCTTATGTTAAATAATTCATTGTTATAACTATAAGTATATACTTGTATTAAATTGCAAATTTCTATCATGTATTTATTAAAAATATTGATTAAAGTTCTATATTCACTGTGAATCTTAAAACAAGCATTGAGCCTGTGATAATTGTCTTGTGTTTTATGCATACAGTACATTTAGTCGTTCATATGCCCTGAAGTAAATAACATCCATCCCCTTTATACATCCCCTACATTAGCCCCCAAAAATTCAACATTTGGTCACTACAATTGTGGGTTGCATAGAAAATGCATATGTGTGCTTCTTGTCTTACACTCAGTACTGCTGGAATAATAATAATAATGTGGGTATTTTTACTCTAATAAAAAAAGTATTGTATTACATTACTTGTTACTTTGAAAAGTAATCAGGCTATGTAATGGATATTTAACACGTTACCTCCAACACTGTTCCTGAGGTTGTGCTGCATAACATAGTATTGTATGTTCAGGTCATCAGCAAAACGCCAGGGCCGTCCTAGCAGCATAACAGGCCCCCGGGCAAAGCAGTGTGCTGGGGCCCCAGTTTTGATAGCAAAACAGAAACATACATAGGCTTCAGAAACGTTGTGGGCCCATATGCTCCCAGCCAGTGAAAATTGGCCTTGTGGAAACATCTTCTGTTTCCTACCCATGGCTGCTGGATTCATGTACAAAGCTGACACATGTGCAGGCAGAGTGCAATGGGCATGCACAAACTACTAAATCCTTAACTGTAACCCAGTCAAGGGTTTACATGGCCAGATAATCAGGTTACTTGCAGAAAACTCTATGTGTGTTAACCTGGTTTCTCAGAGAAAAATTTCTCAGTTTTGCTAACTGGAACAATGATTTACATGGTATCTTAGAAACCAGGATTATGTGAATAACCAGGTTATTAAAGCACATGTGTGCATTACATTTAAGCAGTTTATATTTTCAAATTTACAGACTATGAAATTATTAATGAAATTATTGTGATGCACAATGTTTTCTTGCTGATTTGGTTATACAATTGTTTCAGTTTTTCTTTTACTTTTTTCTATACTGTTTTACCCTCTGCAGGAATGCTAGTCCATTTCTACCAATCTCTTTGATTTTTGCCTATATAAAGCACTTTGTTATGGATCAAAATTGCCAAGAGCCAGTAAGTTCTTGATCTTTGTCAAAGCCAAACAAATCTAAACAGCTAAAATAAAATGGTGGGCAGAGAAATAAAGCTTAAAGTACAAATTGAAAACACAACTTGTAACCAATCGGTAACTGTGAGGTAACCATGGCTTTAGTAGGGATGTTTCCGGGCTGTTATGGGTTTCACATATGGAGCAGGAATAAACCATGCAGTGAAACCTCACTGGACTATCATAAGAAAGTGATTGGACCAAAACAGGAGCCAGTCATATAACAGCTGGCCTCAACATTGCCATACGTTACCAGTTGTAATTTATTTCCATTGAAGAAATGAAAAATGCAGTGGTGAATTTTACTCTTTACTTACATTTTAAATAAGCCATTAATTAGGAAAGTACTTCAAATGACCAAGCCAACAATACTTTGAATTAAAACATAAAATCATTTGATGACAAGTAAATATCAGGAAAACAGAAGCTATCACATAACTGAAAAATATTTCGACTGAATTTGTTTTTCTCACACAGGTCAAAATGCTGCTGCTAAAGTTATGACAAAAACCAAAAATTTTAACCATATTAAACTGCAACTAGCAGTGAACATCACAACACTCTCTTTTTGTTTATGAACTACCAGTACAATTCTCCTATAATAATACAAATCTATATGACAAACAATTGAGATCATCAGATGCCAACCTTCCAGTTGCATTAAAGTTGTTAATTTATACCTTGGAAATGTATGTATGGAAAATATTTTCCAATGTACACATTAATTTAATGTTGTTAAGTGTTAATTTAATACTGGCAATTTTGCTATGCAGTGCAATTCTCAATGAATGTTTTCTCAGCCTCATGTTAGTCAATCAATAAATGCTCTTTGTCTAGGTTGTTCATTTGATTTTAACAATAAAATAAAGACCACCATTATTCATTATTTTACAAACTGCTTTTTATATATTTGAGCTATGCCACCTGGTTTGGTGTGTTACTGTACATTTGCACTTTTCCTGTGACGTAGTGGTTTAATGTTGCACTTTAGTATGGTATTTTCAGCTTTTGCTCTGCCCTGATCATTTTTAATGTTGTTTATGTGAATGAAGATTGGAGTTGGGAAGGTTCTTAATTTATGTTTGGTCCTTTTCTCTTTTAGGTAATGATAACACCTTCAGAACTGAATCTTGTGAAGCACCTCATTGTTTTAATATATTAATAACTATGGAATTCACGGGTAGGGCTAAAATTTGCTTTATCTTTTCCAGTTTTGTTTGCCTTCAATTGCTGGCCATCTGCCCATTTCATGTATTTGTGAAATTGGACAGTAACTATCCCAATTATAAACATTAAAGATTCAAAAACAGTCTAAATTAAGTTATAATTTAATTTACCCTCACTTTTGTGAAAGATTTTTCAATTTTTTCTTCTACTTAGTTTTTTAATATTTGTCTTTTGCTAATTGTAATGAACTTTAACCTACACTCTTTAAGTGAAAATGTGCTTTACAAATAAATTTTATTGTTATTCTTATAGTTGTACTCTATTTTCCAGTAATGTTAGATTGATTCCCAAGCAAGGAACAGATACAAATGCTGTTTGTTTAGTTCTGGATTTGTGAAGGTATTTCAGTTAATAAAACAATTACAAGCGCCAAGAGGACTGATCTTTTAAAATATCACAAATTTTAAGCTAAACAAACAGGTTTTACAAAAAGCACCAACACTGCCATTCAAGCAATGATTCAAGCATTGTTGTTAACCTTAATGTTTACCTAAGCAGGCACTGATTTTTTCTGTTGGAATTGAATACACAAATCTCCTCAACTCTAAACCAATCAATTAATAATTAACAAAATGTGTAATACATCTTCTGCATTATGGGTGTCGACAAGAAAATATATTAAAAAGGGAAGTGTTAGTAGGTGCCCTATGGAAACCTATAAAGTACAGACAATGAATATTGTTAAATGGTAAAAATGCAATTGGTTTTATTAGGGAGACTTAAAAAATGCCAGAATCTGTCAGTTTAATCCATAGTGATACAGATGCATAAAACAATGTCTGTACTTTGAGCTTAAGTTATTCTTTTTTTTTTAACATTTTATTAATTTTATTAGAATTAAACAACAATCTATACAAGCAGTCAAGTTTAACAAAACTATGTTCGAAACAAATCAACCCCCATAGTTTTTCTGGTAAAGCAAAACAAATTGCCGTAAAATCTGGTAATTAAGGGGCAGAAATGTGTTTTTGTTCAGAAGCCTTAATACATACTATTTTGGGAAAATTAAAATGATAAAATATTCAGAAATAACGGCTAAGTTGAAATTAAGAGGTTTCATGGTAAGTTTCATATTTGGTTAATAATATTTGATGTTCTTGCCATCAGGGAATTGCAACATACTGCATGTTGGTCAGATATCCATCCATCCATCATCCAACCCGCTATATCCTAACTACAGGGTCATGGGGGTCTGCTGGAGCCAATCCCAGCCAACACAGGGCGCAAGGCAGGAAACAAACGCTGGGCAGGCAGGCAGCCCACCGCAGGGAACACACACACACACACACATTAGGGACAACTTAGAATCGCCAATGCACCATGTCTTTGGACTGTGGGAGGAAACCGGAGCACCCGGAGGAAACCTACACAGACACGGGGAGCGAACCCGGGTCTCCTAACTGCGAGGCAGCAGCGCTACCACTCCACACCACCGTGCCGCCCCTTGGTCAGATATACAAGTAAAAATTTCACTGTACTCTTATAGTGCAACATTAGTCTTCACTAATTAATTAAATATATGAGACTAATTGATTTAATATATTAATTAAACATTAAATAAATATACACTTTTTAAAAATATTATTTCAGCCATTTAAACCTTGTGAAAATGTTCTTTAACTATGTTACATCATTTCATATTTATTTCACACTAGCTGAAGTACCTGGCATTAAATGGGTATATTTTTAGAATGGGTTAAGGAAAGAAAGCAATGGTTTATGTGTTTCTAAAATGGTGACCCTGTTGTTATTGCTAACTGTCCCATCTATCATCCACACTGCCAGTCTATTAATGTCTCTGCTCTTGTGAGTCGAGAATTTGTTCTTTTAGGTTCCGATAGGATTCTAGAATTGCAGCAACTCTTTGCTAGGTTCTAACAATGAATGCTGTTATGTCTGACTTGTCCTCTTAGTTCAAGGAGGACAGTTTGTAGTGCTTAAACTATGGATAAAATCCAACAAAGCTGACGTTAAACAATTGTGTTGCTCCTGAACCAACACCCAATGAAAAAGCACAAGATACTCCATTTTATATTACAATAGATAGAAGCAGCATGCGGCATTGCCCGCGCAAGTAATTTTATTCTTTGGTCATTTAATCTGCTAGACTGGCTTCAAAAAAAAAAAAAAACACTGGGAGGCCCAGGGTCAAAATCTTGGGTTCCAAAGTAGTCAATCCTGTTCATATGGTCCTAGAGAGCAACTATGCAACATTTTGACCAGATCAGTTAAAGGAAGTAGTACTATATAGGGAACATGAACACAGACAGACATTCTATTTTATATATGGTATATAAACACTATACTTTAAGAATAGTTTTAAACTTCAAAAGGCCCATTAAATGTGTTTGCAAGTCCAAAATTTTGGGTTTGAATTACAAATTATAATTTACCTAATAAAAATGATGACACGATTTGAGTTCATTACTTGGAGTTATACAGTTTGTATTGAAGAATACTGTCGCATTGAATAAGTTATTGGTCATTATATTTTCATATTAAGAAACACTGTAGTTTAATTACATTGACAACTTTACAATTGCATTTGCATTTTAAATATATGTAATTGCCACTGCTGTATAAACTCAAATATTACGTTTTATTAAGATTTTTAATTTTTCCACTCACTAGCTAATACATTTTAGAGTGTAATTACATTTACAATGCTTAATTTATGATGGTTAATAAAATGCAGAAGAAAATAAGATAGTAATAAAGCTTTTCATATGATAATATATATTTTTTTAGCCTTAGCACAGTATGCTGTGAAACCTTCAGATGAAAACATGTTTTTATCTCAAGACCATCATTCGCTGCTAGTAGTAAGAGCTTATGTACATTAATGTCACCCCTTGTTCTTCTATATATACTGGCATGTCCTCTTTCTACTAATACTATTGCATTAACAGCTTTGACTAACCTCAAAGAAAGCTGAATGAGTAAGGACATCATGTATTTCTTGGTGACCTGCAGCAAGCTGCTGTAATCATAAGCTGATACGGCTATTTCTGTAACATTTAAAATTATGTTATATAAAAGATTAAGATTTAGTGTATCCAGACAATGACACTCATTAGATAGATAGATAGATAGATAGATAGATAGATAGATAGATAGATAGATAGATAGATAGATAGATAGATAGATAGATAGATAGATAGATAGATAGATAGATAGATAGATGCTGCATTCTTGAAATTATATGATTAAAGTCTCTATCCAGATAACTATGTATAGGCCACACTTATACAATGACTTGTATATCATTGTGATTAAAGAAAGGAATTTCTGCTGGAGCAAAGGGCGCCATGGTTCATTAGATAACAGTACAATGGAAGAATAAATGAAAGAAGGCCATTTGGTGATCAGACTCCATGAATTTCATTTGTGTGTTATTGTTACACAACAATACGAAGAGAACATTACATTCATCTGTCAATTTAGCTCTGTGAATTATTTATTGCTTAATTGCCATGTTGTTTATGGGCAGAATATTTGATCAATCATGAAACACTTTGGTTTTCAATTCTTATATTTTCTATTTATCAAAAAACATTAACATCTACATAAAATCTAGTAGAGTAGAAAAATACCAAAAAGGATTAAAATACACATAATAACACCATCATATTTTCATTTGAAATGAATAGGTAGTTGAATGTTTTCTCACATTGAAACATCAGTATATGAGTACTCCTTTTCTTTGTCAATGATAGTGTACTTTACAGGAATAATAAAAATAAATTGTTAGATATACAATACACACAAAACACTACAGAGCTTCCTTCAGTGTATTCATAGAAGTGTAGTGAATATAAAATAATACACACCTAACTATAGTGACAAAATGATTAATTTTCATGACATGATAAATCTGAAAATGTTTAACAGGAAGTCAAATTATTAGTGTTGCTGGCACATGTTCTTCAATTTCTGGTACAAAATCTTCAATTAACAGAATACGCAATGCAGTCATAAATATCTATTTTGGATTTTTTATATCCTAAATAACAAAACTGATAGAAAATCAAAATGTTTAAGATAATTAACAGGTGCTGTATTATTAACTTCCCAATATACTGTATATAACATTTCATGTGTTACCTTATCAAAATCTTTCTGAAAACAAAAGATAACTAATACCATGTGCACCTCCCTGATCAGACGTTTTTGTTACTTCCTCAAAAAAACTTCAGCATATTAGTGAAACCCAATCTTTGCCTTCTAAGCCCATGTTGACTGTTCACCTGTACAGCTTTTTCTGAAGTATTGTTTCCATTAATTTGCCTGTGACACATGTTACTTACTGTCACTAACTTGAATCAACTCAATCGCCTTTTCATATAAGAGGATAACATTTTCTAGCCTCCCCGTATTACAAGAAAGACACAAGTGCAATAAACTTCAGCTTTCCAGTTAGGAAATAAGGGCGGTACCTCCATGTCACTTTAGGTCTCCATATCACTTCTCTGCCTGTGCACTAGCTTTTCATGATGTTTTCTTATGAATACTGCTCTTTTCATTTCTCTCTCACACAAATAAAGACTACTTTCCTTCTGACAACATAGATAGGTTGATAGAAAGATAGGAAATTATTTGTTTCCAATATTTGAAAAACAAACATGGCAATTGTGACTGATTTTTTAAATTTCTAATGCTCAAAATAAGAGAGCACCTATTTCTCTTTTAATCTCTTTTGAAATTAAACATGTTATCTACTGGAAAATTTTGCAACCTGAAACTACTATAGGTAGTTTTAATTATACGTTTACAAAAAAGCAAGTTGTCTGATAGTTAGGGAAACAGAGACAGGTGCGTATTTGAAATCCTGATGTTCAGTCTGTCTTCTTTTATGAAGAAAAAAAATCCCCCTAATTTTGTTGCCCCTGGAAAGCAAATCACCATACTGACAATTTTGGATTTTTTTTGTTGTAGTTTAAATATGGTTGTGCTTTAAACCAGTTTGATGTGTTTACGTATTTTGTATGTATTACAACAAAGAATGGATTTCTAAAAAACTCAGAGGAAAAATGTTTAATGTGCTGACACGGATTGGTCAACAATTAGCATTTAACGTTATCCTTCCTGTAACTCCTTTCTGAATTTTTCCTTTTTCTATAGGAATGGACACAGACATAATAAAGAAATAAAGACAGGTTGACGCTTAATATTTGCTTATTAAATCCTTTTATTAAAAAATACTCTTCTGATGATGAAAAAGTAAAATGTTTGATCTTAGGCAAGATACATTCATAATTCTTAACTGAAAAACTGCTGGAAGTGTTCCTTGAACTCCTTGTAATTTGCTGGGCTGATTTAGCCAATATAAGAATTTACAGTGCACAAAATACTTTCTCCCGAATCTGTAAGGGGAGTACATTTTGTTTTAAATAACGCTGATATGCTATGATTAGTGTAGTATTTGTTGTTAAACCAAAGTGATGCAAATTATTATGACCTAACATTATCCCTATGTCACCAACACTGCATACCAAATAAAAACCAAACTTGTACAGGGCACCAGTCCATCATATTGTCAACTCAATTGGGACCATGTAACCTAACTTAAGTGATTTTTGAAATTTGGGAGGAGGTACCTGGAGAAAAACTCATGCTGACAAGGGTAGAACAGAATCCACACATCCAGTAGTAGTGCATGATGCTACAGTGTTAGTCAATGTGTTGTCTACAACTTAATATAATGAAGTGAACCAGTATATTAGTATATACTGCAGATCGTATCTTCCTGCCTCTGCCATCAATCTCTTGAGATGTGATTTCTGCATAATTACCCTCATCCTTATGGAACACATGATGATCTGCATTGGTGAAGACAATTGACTGCAAGAGACTCTTTGGTTTGGCAATCTCCAATAAACAACATTTCAAATGTCACATATGAGCCATTGCTCCACTCCTGGATGTGATGTAGTTAATACATAATTACTCCTAAATACCATATTAACAATTTTATGCAGTTAAACATGAAGTATTAATATTTAGAATTGAATATTGTAGAAGCTGGAAATTGGAGGTGTGATGATGAATGTTGTTAGTGCATATGAACCACACGTTGGGAGAGCAATAGGTGAGAAAGAAGATTTTTGGAGTGAGTTGGATGAAGTGATGAACAGTGTACCCAAGGGACAGAAAGTTGGTGATTGGAGCGGATTTCAATGGGCATGTTGGTGAAGGGAACAGTGGAGACGAGAAGGTGATGGGTAGGTATGGTGTCAAGGAGAGGAATGAAGAAGGTCAGAGGATAGTGGATTTTGCCAAAAGGATGGACATGGCTGTGGTGAATGCGTATTTTAAGAAAAGGGAGGAACATAGGGTTACGTACAAGAGTGGAGGAAAATGCACACAGGTAGATTACATCCTATGCAGAAGAGTTGATCTGAAGGAGATTGAAGACTGCAAAGTGGTACCAGGGGAAAGTGTAGTTAAGCAGCATAGAATGGTGGTATGTAGGATGATGTTAGAGATCAAGAAGAGGAAGAGAGTGAGGGCAGAGCCAAGGATCAGATGGTGGAAGTTGAAAAAGGAAGACTACAAGGTTGAGTTTAGGGAGGAGGTGAGACAGGCACCGGGTGGCAGTGAAGAGTTACCAGACAGCTGGGAAACTACAGCAGATGTAGTAAGGATGACAGCAGAAGGGTGCTTGGCGTGACATCTGGAAGAGGAAGGAGGAAAAGGAAACCTGGTGGTGGAATGAGGAAATACAGGAGAGTATACAGTGGAAGAGGATGGCAAAGAAGAAGTGGGATAGTCAGAGAGATGCAGAAAGTAGACAAGAGTACAAGGAGATAAGGTGCAAGGTGAAGACAGAGGTGGCGAAGGCTAAAGAAAAGGTGTATGATGAATTGTATGAGAGGTTGGACACTAAGGAGGGAGAAAAGGACCTGTACCGATTGGCTAGACAGAGGGACCAAGCTGGGAAAGATGCACAGCAGGTTAGGGTGATAAAGGATAAAAATAGAAATGTACTCACAAGAGAGGAGAGTGTGTTGAGCAGATGAATAGAGTACTTTGAGAGGCTGATGAATAAAGAGAACGAGAGAGAGAAGAGGTTGGATGATGTGGAGATAGTGAATCAGGAAGTGCAACGGATTAGGAAGGAGAAAGTAAGGACAGCTATGAAGAGGATGAAAAATGGAAAGGCCGTTGGTCCAGATGACATACCTATGGAAGCACGGAGGTGTTTAGGAGAGATGGCAGTGGAGTTTTTAACCAGAATGTTAAATGGAATCTTGGAAAGTGAGAGGATGCCTGAGGAGTGGAGAAGAAGTGTACTGGTGCCGATATTTAAGAATAAGAGGGATGTGCAGGACTGCAGTAACTACAGGGGAATAAAAGTGATGAGCCACAGCATGAAGTTATGGGAAAGAGTAGTGGAAGCTAGGTTAAGAAGTGA
Organism: Erpetoichthys calabaricus; assembly: GCF_900747795.2. Taxonomy (NCBI): domain Eukaryota; kingdom Metazoa; phylum Chordata; class Cladistia; order Polypteriformes; family Polypteridae; genus Erpetoichthys; species Erpetoichthys calabaricus. The sequence goes on from NC_041400.2 coordinate 160,533,473, forward strand.
GGTGATGATTAGTGAGCAGCAGTATGGTTTCATGCCAAGAAAGAGCACCACAGATGCAATTTTTGCTCTGAGGATGTTGATGGAGAAGTTTAGAGAAGACCAGAAGGAGTTGCATTGCGTCTTTGTGTACCTGGAGAAAGCATATGACAAGGTGCCTCAAGAGGAGCTGTGGTATTGTATGAGGAAGTCGGGAGTGGCAGAGAAGTACGTAAGAGTTGTACAGGATAAGTAAGAGGGAAGTGTGACAGTGGTGATGTCTGCGGTAAGAGTGACGGATGCATTCAAGTTGGAGGTGGGATTACAACAGGGATCGGCTCTGAGCCCTACCTTATTTGCAATGGTGATGGACAGGTTGACAGACGAGATTAGATAGGAGTCCCCATGGACTATGATGTTTGCTGATGACATTATGATCTGTAGCGATAGTAGGGAGCAGGTTGAGGAGACCCTGCAGAGGTGGAGATATGCTCCAGAGAGGAGAGGAATGAAGGTCACTAGGAACAAGACAGAATACATATGTGTAAATGAGAGGGAGGTCAGAGGAATGGTGAGGATGCAGGGAGTAGAGTTGGCGAAGGTGGATGAGTTTAAATACTTGGGATCAACAGTACAGAGTAATGGGGATTGTGGAAGAGAAGTGAAAAAGAGTGTGCAGGCAGGGTGGAATGGGTGGAGAAGAGTGTCAGGAGTAATTTGTGACAGACGGGTATCAGCAAGAGTGAAAGGGAAGGTCTACAGGACGGTAGTGAGACCAGCTATGTTATACGGGTTGGAGACGGTGGCATTGACCAGAAAGCAGGAGACAGAGCTGGAGGTAGCAGAGTTAAAGATGCTAAGATTTGCACTGGGTGTGACGAGGATGGATAGGATTTGAAATGAGGACGTTAGAGGGTCAGCTCAAGTTGCACGGTTGGGAGACAAAGTCAGAGGGGCGAGACTGCATTGGTTTGGACATGTGCAGAGGAGAGATGGTGAGTATATTGGGAGAAGGATGCTAAGTATTGAGCTGCCAGGGAAGAGGAAAAGAGGAAGACCTAAGCCAAGGTTTATCGATGTGGTGAGAGAGGACGTGCAGGTGATGGGTGTAACAGAGCAAGATGCAGAGGACAGAAAGATATGGAAGAAGATGATCCAGTGGCAACCCCTTATGGGAGCAGCCTAAAGAAGAAGAAGATTGTAGCAAATTGTCCGTGCTGTATGTTTTAATTATCTTCAGTTTAATGCTGTCTGCTTTAATTGTCTCTATAATATACTCAAGAAACTAAGATTACTGACTTTAGGATTTACTTTTGCAATATCTAATAAATGGGAAAGTCAGTGGAAGGGACAAGCTTTTGTCATAAAAAATTTCAGTCATCCTTTATCTCAAAGAAGCATTGTATACTCTACTTTGAGGGAACCTCTCTGTCCTTCAGTCTATCAAATGTTCTTTTCTAAACCCGCTGTCCTGTCCTGTCAACAATAGGTGCAAGGCAGGAACCAAACCTGTGCTGGGCCCCATTCTATCACAAAGTAAACTCATACACTTGCACTTTTTCACACAGGGCAAAGTTAGACATATGACATCCAGAGAATAGCCATATGAACAGTGGGAGAGTCTGTGCACCTAGTGATTGAGCTATTAATCAAAGGCTGGTCTTTGAAGCTGAAAGGTAGAGAATGAAAGTCAAGTCAAGTCATTATAGTGCCCTTCACTGATTACAGGCACAGACTGTGCAACAACTTTATAGTTAAAGGACAAATTAAAAATTTTCAAATTAGATGATGGACATACACCAAAATACAAATTGGGATAAGCATACAGTAAAAGGTAGTGATGGGCATTTTGATTCATTTTATTGAGTCGATTAACTACCCATTTAAGTAAATCGATTCTTTTGATTCATTTGATTTGTTTCATTCATTTAAAGTCTGGGTTATTTGGGAAGTCCAGGGTGTGTGTTAGGCCCCTCTGATCGTATCACAAATATATTCAATAAATTTTATAATTTGTACATTATTTTGATGCATATGTACTGTATATGTGTGCATAATATTGTTTAGTGATTTCTAAATAAATAATTAAATATAAATATTACAAATAATTATATATAATTTATATAAGTATGTAATTAATTAGGTATTTAACATGAGAGTTCACATATAATTTTCCTGTTTCCGTACACAAAGTATGATAACACATTTAAGATGCATAATTAGGATAAGATGTTTCATTACAGAATTATAAGTGAATGAGAACTGTGCAACTTGTAATATTCAATCGCCAATCAGAGAAATAAGAATCAATAAGCTGGTTCTTGGGAAAGTGACATGTTTGCGAATCAAAATAACAAGAATAATTAGACTGATTCACAAGTAGCTACTCATTCACAAATCAGATCAGTTGAGATTCATGATTCAGGTGGATCTTGCACATGCGTTTTAAACATTTACCAGTGAAATGACATCATGTTCACGAATCCGTTCATATGATTCACTGAGTAGGGAGTGCAGAACAGGGTGTTGTGGTCCACATCAAGAAAGGATGTCATCAGTAACCAGCATCTTTGGACTAAACCTAGAGATCAAGGGGACCCTTTGGAATTGTCAGCACCTTTTGGTAAGTCATTCAAAAAGAAACAAGCATTTGTGAATTGGTGAATCACCCATCACTAGCAAAAGGGAACAATATCCAAAAGATTAATATAACCAGATTAAGACAGTATTAATTCATTAATAGTATAGTTGAAATATGGATAGTTGACAATAGAGGAGACGAAAACAAAAACTCATCTAAAAACTAAAACTCAACTAAAGCAGCATCTCTGGAGAAGTAAACCTCTACGGGGTCCATGGTTGGTTACAATATTTATTTATTGAGCTTCTGTAAAAAGCTAACTTAGTATGTATGTATGTACGTATCTATCTATCTATCTATCTATCTATCTATCTATCTATCTATCTATCTATCTATCTATCTATCTATCTATCTATCTATCTATCTATCTATCTATCTATCTATCTAACAGAAAGTAATAGAGAAGGTCACATACAAGTCACAGTCACAAACTGGCCTTCATCCTCATCCTGGGCATTTTACAGTGTAATGTATGTTTCCTAGATAGATAGATAGATAGATAGATAGATAGATAGATAGATAGATAGATAGATAGATAGATAGATAGATAGATAGATACTTTATTAATCCCAATGGGAAATTCACATTCTCCAGCAGCAGCATAATGATACAATAAATAATATTGAATTAAAGAATGATAATAATGCAGGTGAAAAACAGACAATAACTTTGTATAATGTTAAATGTTAACGTTTACACCCCGGGTGGAATTGAAGAGTCGCATAGTTTGGGGGAGGAACGATCTCCTCAATCTGTCAGTGGAACAGGACAGTGACAGCAGTCTGTCGCTGAAGCTGCTTTTCTGTCTGGAGATGATACTATTTAATGGATGCAGTGGATTCTCAATAATTGATAGGAGCCTGCTGAGCGCCCTTCACTCTGCCACAGATGTTAAACTGTCCAGCTCCATGCCAACAACTGCCTTCCTCACCAGTTTGTCCAGGCGTGAGGCGTCTTTCCTCTTAATGCTGCCTCCCCAGCACACCACCGCATAGAAGAGGGCGCTCGCCACAACTGTCTGATAGAACATCTGCAGCATCTTATTTTTTTCCTCTGCAAAATCTAATACGAAGAGTGGATCTTTTTATTCTTGGATTCCAATGCTCCCATTTTTACTTTTCAGGGGCAAAAGTAAAGGCTTGGAAGTATAGTAAAGAAGTGAAAGAGGATAGGGAAGGGTCAGTGATAGTTTAGAAATATTGTGTATAGTTTAGAAATATATGTGTATAACTGTAAGAACTGTAATACCAAGCCATTCCATTTTTGGGTCCATTTGCATAAAACTGTTCAAAATATATATGTATTCAAAGTCCATCCATGCATCCATTATCACACTCACTTAATCAAATTTGCGGTCTAGATCCAACTCAGATGGCAACGGACACATAGCAGAAGCCGACTCTAAACATGGTGCCTGAGCACTGTAGTGAAGAAGGCACTCATGCAAATACCGGAATAATTTAGATTGACCAAATACCTCAAGCTGCATGACTTTTGAATTTGGGAGATAAAACAGAATAAGTGCTGGGATTCAAACCAAAGACCCTGGAACTGTGAGAAAGGAATGAACCACTGCATCATCATGTTGCCCTACAATCTATTAAAATAAGTAGAATCACAAAGTAATAGAGCATCATGTATTACTCAACTAAAAATGTAATGAAAATGAAAAGTTCTGCTTTCATGTAAATGTTTTATTTAACTTAGTGTGATAAAGTGTGTTTTACTGAAAATTTACCCTTTATTACACACATTTTGGATAATAACAATGCTACCCAAAACCAGAAATTATAATACCAGCTAAGCAGTATTTACATATTTTCTTTACCGTTAATTAAAGGGAGCCTTAGCAAATGAAGATGAAGACACACATAACCAATAAACAACCATTAGCTCCAAATGGCTTCTTTTACAGGTGATGGTGCTCCTACTTACTGCTGTTGGCAATTTATATTAGAACTGCATTGCCTGCATTGGAGATTCAAGCCAAGGATTCAATTTAATTAATGTACCACATACTCAGAATGGTTAATGGTCTAAATAAACTTGTGCAGCCAGTTCTAGAGTAGTTTTCTGCCTCCTTCTATCTGGATAGGCAGTTTCCATTTGGTATGGCTACCTAAATGTTAAACCACAAGGTGCTGACAATTCCAAAGGTTCCCATTGCTCTCTTGGTTTAGTCCAACGATCCTGGTTACTGAAGACATCCTTTCTTGATGTGGGTCACAACACCCTGGTCTGCACTCCCCTATGTGTAACGTTTGGGATTTCACATTCACATCCCTGTTATCTGTCTAGAGTGGAACAACTTGGGACAATAAATATGTATATGTGTTTGTGTCTGTGTGTGTGTGTGTGTGTGTGTGCGTGTGTGTGTGTGTATTATCCTTTTAAAGTGCTTTGGGAAGGGATTTGAGATCTGGCATTAGACAAAAAAAAAAAAATAAAAGTGCATCTGTCACAAGGGAACATGGATAAGAGATCAACAATTTACATGGTGAACGAGGTTCATATGGTGGCAACGCATGTCATCTTGTACACAACAATAGATTTAACACTCCCTTAAGGCCCATATTTAGGCATGAGCCATGTGGCACTAGAAAAGAAAACATCTCACTTGACTCTGCCTCGTTGGTGGTGTATTGTTAGTTCACAGCAAGGGTCTGACTTTATGTTCTGATCCCTCTCGGAGGAAGTGTAGCTAACCTTAATTTGCATTTCTTTGCTTTTCTGAGCAGTCAGCAAGCTTGAGCACAACCTCCGTATAACGTAGAACAGATGGACCCATTTTAGTCAGATTAGTTCCACTGCAAAATGATACCATTTCAGTTTTCATGTAATAGACAAGAGGATTTTTTTTACTTATTTAGCACCTGATCCTTGGTACATAAGACAAAGCAAGTAATCAATTTTTTAAAATAATCAACATGAAAATAATGAAAACTATAAAATAGATATTTTAATGTTGCATACTCTTTTACTTTTAGCATGCTGTCTTACATTTTTGAAGAAATGTTAAAAACTTTTTCATTATTTTGTGTATTTAAGAAATATGCAAGTTTTATCAATTTATACAGACAACTCATATTCTTTCTGTGATCTGAATGTGTACACATTACTGATAATTGCAATGAAGTTCTATAGCTAACATACAGTAAAGCTAATAATACTATTACTTCATTTTCTAAGTTTAGCTTCTAAGCTTTTTCTAAGTAGGTGTATGACAAAATCCAACCCTAATAACTTTTTAAGTTTCATTACATATCTTTGCATAGTTATGAAGCAATGGTAAAGTCTTGAGGCAGATTGATTTCACTGCAGGTTTCCAGGACAGATGGTAGTTAGCCTTAGCATTCTGGATTAACACAATACAGACAACACTTATATCATCCTGAACAGTTCTATATGAACACTGATAAATGGCTGCCTTTGTGTAAAATGAGTGAGGTGTGGCTGTTGCCCTTTGATGAACCAGAAAATAAAATCATTACTATTGGACTCTATCGACTCGACTGGTTAGAGCACTGTTGCTTCTTTTGAAAGGTTAATTGGACTTGAACCCAGAAAATCAAGAGGTTAAGAAGGGTCATCGTGACAGCAGGTCCCCTTTTTTTCATAAATTCTTGCTAATAAGATTTGGCAGAGGCTGGCAGGGTTTCAGATACTTCAACTGAGATTCTGTTTATGTCTTTATCGTATTTCTGCTGTGCACTATTGATTTTAAATAACAACATTATTCCAGCTGACTCTGAAAAACACAAAAAATATCTCCAGAACAATTTGAATGGATGAGTAAGCATTTCAAATTGACCAGATTTTAAGTAACAGATTCCCCAGCATTTCTATGAAAGAAATATTCTTGTGAGCCTTGGTCAATTTTTAATCTGTATGTACAATTTTAAGTTAGCACAACATAATTGTATTCAGGCTATGCTAAAATTTTGAAGAAATATATTCTAGAGATGTATTTTATGTTTTTTTGCTGTGCTATTCTGTTTAATGTCAAACTTTTTAAATGTGCTATTTTTTACGTTATGAGGATCACATATCTATACATTATTTCCTAGTACATTTTTGTTTTTAACACAGAATTTGCAGCAGCCACCCCTGCTTTTCTTCACCACTAACATAATACAATGCTTTAAAAATCAATCTTAAATATTACACAAATTGTTGCATTGGTTGCTTTAATGACACCTCGTTCCATCCATCCATTTAATCAATTCATGCTTACAGGAAGCTGGTGCTTATCCTGGCAGCACTGGGTACAAGGGAGATGTCAGCCTTTGAATGGTTAGCAGTTCATCACAGGGCAGAGCTGTACCTACTCATTCCATTAAGAGATGCCGATTAACCTAATCATCATGACTGTGGAATGTGGGAGAACCTGGACATATGGGAAGAAAGTGAAAAATCCACACTGGGCCAGGATTTACAACTGATACAAGGTGCAAGGGATAACCACTACATCTCTGTGCACTCCTTTTCTTCTTTAATGTTGATTTTGTACTTTTCATTCAATCCTTGATTTCTGTACTGGGTTTCAGTATCAAGTGCAAGGCAGAGACCAGCCTGTACTGAGGTACCAGTCCATCAGTAGGCACACTCATCATCACACCCACTTGGGGTAAAACAAGATTTACAAGTCCACCTAACCTGAACATCGATGGGAAGAAACCTGGAGTATGTGGTGAAAAATCTATGTGGGTACTCTTTCTCTCTTCTGCTTTTAACACTTGACTGAGGTTCATTTCAAAACTGCATGTAAACCCAACAGTGAAAACAATGAGGGTGATATTATTTAGTATCTGCCACCTCATAGTACAGAATTTACCAGGTGATACAGTTAAAGTATCTTTGAACTCAGACACTATTCATTCAGTACTTGAATAAACAGCAATAAACAAAATTAGTAAAAAATTAAAAATGTGGTGCTTCTTTTATGTGTGCCACTTATTAAAATGAGACCAAAAATGTTCTAGTAGCAATAGAATAAACTTATCAAGATATGAAATAAAAATATCCTTTATTTAATCTAATTTTGGGTCATGCGGTGTTTGTGCCTATCTCTGTAGCCAATTGCTTAACTTCCTTAGAAGTACATTTTTTCTCATAAAAACATGTAGAAAGCGTTGCATTTTTTTGGCTTGAAAAATGACATTTTTATTAAAACTCATCTTTCTACTGTAAAGCATGCAAAACACTTAAAATACAAAGTCAGAAGTGTAGAAAGTATAATAATGATGCAAATAACAATAATGACGATTAATAACAATAATAATGATATAAACAGCACACTGCACTTATGTGAGTGAAGCAAGCGTCAATTTTGGATTAATCAGAATCACTTTTCGTTTCACTGACAATTTCAATTTCACCGCTGAAGAGAAGCGTTTCATATGAGATGCCATTACGAGGCTAGAAGAAGACGCATCTACACCATTGCCTGGGTAACACTTGGGCCTGATGCTTACGCTTGGCACTAATGCTGTTGGTAATCCTCAGGTCTTACACAAGATGCGTCTATACCATTGCAGGAGAGAACACTCGAGACTAATGCTTTTAGCACTGTTTTTACAGCATGAGTGCCACTCGGGTTTAACACTAAGGCAAGATAGAGCCCTAGACAGAGAGCCACTCCATCGCAGAGCCCTCTCTAGCACACATTTTCACTCACACTTCGGCCAATTTAGAATTGTCAACTGAACCACACCTTCACACCTTTTGGGACATGGATGAAAAACCAGGGTACACAGAGGACAACCCACAAAGACATGGGGAAGATCCAGGAGCAAGACTTGAACCCAAGACTTGCAAGCAGCAGCACTAACCTTTATGCTAAAATAAAAGCAAATAATAAAGCAAAATGAAATAGTATGGCAAATATAAGCTGTGTATGACAGTTCAAGCATTTCCAAGCACCATTCAGTGCAGATTGGACATATCATCAGTGATGTTATCCAGGGGTGTTTCGGCTCTTTCGAACATCATACACCCTCTCCAAGGCAAACCAACTGGAGCTGATCAGGCAAGTCTCCGGGAGGAGAAAATCATCACTGGCTTATTATATTTCAAATTTCACATACCACATATGCAAGATTGGTTCCTGGAAATCCCCTGTTGCTCCTAGGAGAGGTGCAGACCCAATACAACCCTAAAATTGTATTAAGCAGGGTTCAAAAATGGACAGAGGAATCGATGGACTTCTTTATGTGTCATCCATACAGAAAAAAGAAAGAAGGTTTTGTCATCCAATTAATTCCACTACAGGATTACACCACTAAATAAGGTAAGAAGGAAAACTGCAGGAATGATGCTAGTCCACTGGTGGGTGCACTCATGTCCAGCCAATTTAGAATCCCAGCTGCCCCAACATAAATATTTTTCAGATGTGGTAGGAAGTTAGAGTACAATGAGAAAATCCTCAAGGGCAGGGAGAACAAGTCATTTAGATATACTGTAAATACTGTGCAGACTAAGATCTGGACTCTGGAGTGGTGTGAGGCAGTAGCACTTCTCACTGTGCTCCCCATCTTTCACCCATGTACTTCAGCACATATAAAGCAACAGCCATGCCACCCCACGCCACTTCATTAAAATGTTATTCTTAAATTCTAGCTAGTCTTTACCCCTTAATAAAAATAATGTACACAAAAATGAAGGGGTTCTAAGTTGAGAACTGATTTGAATCCAGGGTTCCAGAACTATCAGTCTGCAGTGCTAATTACTATGTCAGTGTACAAACCTTCATTATATTATCATTGCTCAGAATAACTTAATTACATAAAAATTACACTAAGTGGTTATATTCTTAAATAAGCTGATCTTCTCATAATGATTAGCTAAGGTCATCAAATTTTTATTTTTGATTTTTTTACATTGTGTAGTCCTCCTCGTAAGAAGTTTATAGCTCTAATAACAATTTTCTTTACATTACAATGAAGCAAGACAATCTGACCCCATAATGTCAGTACCGCAGGAAATAGTCCAAACTGTACATTATGTAACTGTACAGTAGGCATTTAAGCGAGTATTGTTCTTCCCATTTCATGTTACTGAATACTTTGTCTTTTTTATCTGATATTTTTGTTATTAAATGTTAATGTGTATGGCCAATTAAATTGTCCATTCTGATAATAATGATCACTTTGACCTTGGCAAGTGATACAGTGCTGGCAATCATGGTGCCATCTAGCATTTGCTCACATTGACAAAGCCTCCTTCCACAGCTGTATCTACTCCATCCAGAAGCCTTGTATTATTTGTGTGAATATTATGAATTAACACTTATCATATAGAAAATTAATGCAACCTATCCAAACTGACAAGTAAAGAAGAAATATGAAGAATTATTTGTTTTTATATAAGAGGGATGATAGCCAAGAGCTGTGCCTTTCACAAAGAAATGTCAAGCCTCATCTGTCATATTTATTATTAGGCATAAAACACTTGGCCTGTCAAAAGATATTATTGTTCCAGCCCCTTCCAGATTTCTTTTAATTCCCCCAAAATTTAATTTAGTTACTTGTTTCCAGAGCATCTTGCTCCCTTCTCAGCTCATGTGTTGCTTATCTCCTTACCTTGTAATTGTTCACTCACACATGACACTGTGATTTAGTTTAAATCACTAAATCCTGTCTGTAAGAAGTCCTTTGTGTGCAAGTCAGTCAAAATCAAAGCTTTGCTCCCTGTGTAGGAAAAGCAGGGCTGAGTAGTTTAATAAACCATTAATTATAAATGACTAATAATAAGCATTTTTGGGAGGTTTGAAACAAATACCTTCCTCAGTTGCCAGATTCACCAGATCAGAATATGTTTATTTTTACAAAGCATGAAAGACGTTATGCACATTAAATATTTATACATTTGTAGAATCTGACATTTTTTCATTTTTCAATCTTTATGGAACTGTAATTGAAAAGGTTTGTGCAGAAACTAAGGACTAACTAAATTAGTCCATAGACAGTGCTGTTTGGCAGTGTGTTGTGTCTGCTTATCACAGTTAGCTAGGCTGTGTTTTACTGTTATAGCTAAAAAGAGAAACCTTACAAACCTAGAAATGATTGGAAATGCTTCAATCAAAGCATCAGGAGCCAAAATGCTTTTGCCTGGATCATGAACACTTTTTTCCTTATCCAGTTCAGTTTACTTTGGCTTTCATTTTGCTATCTGGCACCAACCTTACAATTCTTACTTTCTTCACTATAACATGGCACCAACCCTTTCTAACACAGTCGACTTAATTTTACTTGATCAGGGAGGAAATTGTGGAGTCTTCTGTGTATAAATTTTGGTAATATTCTGTCTCCTGTCCTGTATTTTCTAAGACCAGATACTTTACACGTTGACAACTACACGTGCATGGAATATTTTCAACAGTGTAATGTGACTTTTTCAAAAGTAATGATTAGAAAAGAAATCTACCTGTTGAAAACTCACAAACTGAATGGATCATTGTGTGCATCCCCTTACCTTTATTCATTTGCTTGCTTGGTTTGGTGTATTTTAACATTGTTTTGTGTTTCTAAATACTGTACCCCAATTTGATCTTGTTTTCGTAATTGTCATTTTTATTTCTATTTCAAGTTGCCATTTTCTTTTTTTCTGCACTTTTTCAATTGTATTATTATGGATGTAGCCATATTGTTTGTGTTGCTGTTGCTGGCATTGATATGTTACTTCCTGCCTCTTTTTAAGATTGCAATGCGCATTTTGTCAAAGTTTTGGGATTTAAAAATTTAAAAGTAATTTGCTTATTAATATTTGGTTTAGGAAAATTTCTGTTCTAATTTAATTTCTGATTTCCAGTGCTACACTTCTCGATCCAGATTTTAATCATCCATTTTAGTTTTGATTGCTTGAGTTTACATTTCTCTGGTTACTGATCTGACTATTATTTTGACCAGCTGTTTGCCTCTATCTTAATGCCTTATTTATCTTTCAGTCCTCTTCCTTAATTTTTAATGCCTACGTGAAAAGTGCTTTATTGCCATCTTGCCGCAATGGCTATTTCTTTTCTTTTAATAAGTTTGCTGGCAATCTCCAACATTTACAGGGCTTCAAGATGGCAACCATGTGATGAAATAATGGGGTGTGGTCATATAGTGCTGTGTGTGTGGCCATGTGCTCAACACGGATCATCTGGGCATGGTTATGTGGTCATCTTGTCCATTTAAAGTCCACTATATAAGCATGGTCAGATCGCCAACTGTTTTGATTTATTTTGGAAAAACCTGAATTTTGTGACCTTCCATTGATAAATATCTTAATGGATTTTTCTGTTATGAATTGGTTTCTACTCCTACATGTTTCTGTCTTTTCTGTACCAATTTCAGAAATCTGACATAGTTTAGGGCTTTTGGGGTCAAAGATTATGATTCTGACATTTATTTTTGATATCCTCATTTACTTTAAGTTTTACTTTCTATTTTGATTTCAGCTGCCACTCCATTTTTTGTAATTGTCGCTTCAAGTCTATAGGGCAGCAGCCTGCAATTACAGGAGCATTCCTTCTGGAGATGTGACCTTTGAATAACCACGCAAAGTGTTAAAAGGATGGCCAAGTGATCTTTTTTTTTTTTTCTCGGAGCTGCATATAACAAACCTATTTTTCAAAGTACTTGCTATGATCTCTTTTTGATTACAAGTTTCTCCTGTTTTTGACTTTTACTCACGTTATTTTTAACTATGTATTTTGTGTCTCATTTTGGGTTTGACACAAATTTTTGATCTCCTGGTTTTGACACTTTTCTGTCCAGATATCTGTCTCACAGTTTTCTCTCAAATCCTCTTCAGTTTGCTGACATAATGTTTTCATTCTCTGGTTGTGTTCTTGAGCTTCTTTAGACATTTTGAGCTGGTTTTGTTATTTTGTACTCCTGTTTGCTTTGTTTGTTTAAAAGTAATCTAAAATGATTGTCTTTTCAATTCTTTCAACTCTAAAGTGGTTAAATACTCATTTAGGAGCTAGTTAAAGTAGGTAGGTGCCAACTCTGACTGTGCAAAGTATAGGTTGATGCAAGATCTTTGTAGTTCTACCCTTTAACATTCAGTTATTCTGGTTCATGATAATACCTGCTGGGACGGACCTTTTACATCGTGCTATTTTCAGTATCGTGTTCCACTGTAACTGTTAAAAACTTGACAAATCAGCAGGACATTTCATTTAAAATAAATGCACTCTTCTTTTTTCATTTCAGTTCAATGGGGAGAGTTTGAGTGAAGATGTTCATGGGATTAAAGTCATCAAACCGGTTAAAGGAGGCTTGTGCTGTCCTACAGAAGATAATATGCTATTGACAGTTGGTTAACATAAAGTGATAGCATAATGGCATGGCCAGCTCTGCACTGCTTTCCAAAAATCTGGATACTGGATGTTTGTTTTTAAGCCTGAGGCACCTACTTTGTAACATCCCAGAATTACACTTGTATAATAAATATACTACATTTTGTATAATTTACTAAATTCATAACGTCACTTGCCATACTTGGTCCATTTTGTTTTACTGAACTAAAAAGGAACAGTGCTTTAAAACAAAAATATCTACAATAATGCATATAGGTAATGAGCAGACTATTGGCACCTAAATCTCTGCTATGCTTTAACCAGACTTAAAATAAAAATTCACAGGGCAATATTCTTCTGGAAAACAGAAAGAGAAGGCTGCTCATAAAGGAAGCATCTAGCTTACAGCATATATAAAACAACTGAGCCTGACACTGCTAATTAAGAAAGAGCAACAAAATGGGGAACAAATCAAACTAAAATTCAATAAAACACTTTTAATACACGGGGACAATAAAAGTGAGTAGCAAACCTTTATAAACGGGGAGAAAATAAGGAAATAACCAATCATCAAACTGCTACCGGCTCCATTAACGTGTCTGTAATTTGTTTACCCTGTCGTTGACAAATCTACAATTACTTTTATCTGTATTGTGTGTATAGATGTATTGGCTTTTTAAAGTAACAGACTTTAAGTAATAAAAAGGTATTCAGATCCACTTTATAAAAAGTGTCAAGACGGACAAAGAAAAACTGTGAAAGGAAAGACCTTGTTGAGACAATTTAAAGGTATTACATTACTTAATATCAGGACGTACAAGACTTCTGTCAGAGTGTTAGCTTGCTGTACACTGGTTGGTCTGACCTTAGTTCATATTGGAAATTATGGGTCTCTTAGTTATTTTGGGCAATGGCTGTGATTATCTACTGCAAAAGGAGTATGCAAGAAATCTAAATAGGCAAAAAAAATGAACATGGGAAAGAAGTCAATTTTCTGATCCCACTTAATCTAATTTAAGAGTGGAGCCTACTTTAGCAGCAATGCAGAAACCAGCCCTGGTTGAGACATCAGCATACCACAAAGCACATTGATGCCTAAACCTACTCTTATTCATACAGGTTTAAAGTTGCAATCAATCTAACTTGCACTTCTTTGGATTATGGGTGCAAACTAACATCCATCCATCCATCCATTTTCCAACCTGCTGAATCCGAACACAGGGTCACGGGGGTCTGCTGGAGCCAATCCCAGCCAACACAGGGCACAAGGCAGGAACCAATCCTGGGCAGGGTGCCAACCCACCGCAGGACACACACAAACACACCCACACACCAAGCACACACTAGGGCCAATTTAGAATCGCCAATCCACCTAACCTGCATGTCTTTGGACTGTGGGAAGAAACCGGAGCGCCCGTAGGAAACCCACGCAGACACGGGGAGAACATGCAAACTTCACGCAGGGAGGACCCGGGAAGCGAACCCAGGTCCCCAGATCACCCAACTGCGAGGCAGCAGCGCTACCCACTGCGCCACCGTGCCGCCGCAAACTAACATACAGTATCTGCCAAAAAAGCTTTACAGATGCAGAATAACAAGAAATCTCTAACCCAACTGTGACTGAGTGAAATTCAAAATGAGTCTCTTGGAACTGTAAAGCAGCAAAATTGACCACTGCATCATGCCATCCATTTTTAAAACATAGAAAATTATTCCAGCTTTGTTTTTTGGGCCAATATCACATAGTAGTTTTATGAAAGTGTGAAGCGTTATGGAAAATTTAGATTATAATTTCCTTCCTGTATGGCATGCATATCCAAAAGATGTACATTCTATATATATGCCATATTAATTTACAAGTTCTTGTATGAATGCGCTTGGATACTTGTGTATGTCCCGTGATGTGTTTAAACTTGCTGGGACAGTCTTCAACACTGTTTGAAGCTAAAAAAAATTTACAAGTCTGCATAATATAAATAAAAGATCTTTTAGCTCATGCTTGAGTTCTGTGGTGTTATGTCATTACTTTCAAAGAATTAATGTAAAATGTTACCGTAGGTTGTCTTATTGCTTAAAACAGAGGTTCTCAAAGTCGGTCCTGGGGACCCAGTGTGGCTGCAGGTTTTTGTTCCAGCCAGCTTCTGTTTTTAATTGGACTCCTGGGCTAATTAAGTAAACTGTTATTGCCTAGATTCTGTGTTATGGGAACAATATAGAAATTAGAAAACTAGGTTTGGTAAAAAAAAAAATATATATATATTAAAATGTACTAAGCAGTTATATGGGAATAATGCATTTATTTTCTTTTTAACAATATTTTCATCTTGATTGTTACTGTACTTTTCCAGGTGTTCTAATTGTTTAATTAATCAATTATTTACTAATTAGTGGGTCTGACGCTAAAGTAGTTGCAGCCTTTCATGATTCAGTGTTGTTTGCCTGGGTGTCTGCTCGGCTTGTTTTTAATTGTCATTAATAAGATACAAACGTAGGGGGAAAACTGCACAGAGACAGGGCACATTTAAATCTATAGCAAAAATAGAAATATTTCTAAATGTCTTACAAATGTAAAAATCATGCTGCTGTGCTTTTCTGACTGTAGAATAAGTGAAGAGGAAAAAAAATACCAGCTAATTAAAGGAAATCAGTGTTATCAGGTGTTGAATCTGGCTGGAACAAAAACCTGCAGCCACAGGGGGTCCCCCCAGGACTGAGTATGAAAACCCCTGGCTTAAAACATTCAATATTTTTTTTTTTTTAATTCTCCGTTGTTCTAACAACTGTATACTACGCCTAATGGCAACGTCTGCCACCTTTAATTACTTTTCTTTTTTAAATATTTATATTTACTGTGAATTTCCCTGTATTTGTAACTAGCTGTGTAATCCTAGAAACTACTGAAATTGTCAGAAAAAAAATGAAATGCAGAGATGTTGGGTAATTGAAAGGAACTACTCTGGGCATCTCTCTTCAAGGAGGTTTCGTGTTGCTGACGTGCTCGCATAGCTTGTGTATTAGTGGCTAAGGGACTGTCTTTCTTCAGAGGTTTCGTTTTGCAGATGTGCTCGCCTCACTTGTGTATTAGTGGCGGGAGGAAAAGTGAAAGGGATACCTTTTTGCCGATGTGCTCGCCTCACTTCTGCATTAGCCACTAAGCGAGTGACTCTTTCTTCGGAGGTTTCGCTTTGCTGACGTGCTAGCCTCGCTTGTGTTTCCTCGGAGGTGGAGCCCTTACCCATACTCCACCTCTCACTTCCGGGCCAGACAGACACACACACTTTCCACATGTACACATTTATATATAAGATTATTAATTCTCTGCAATTGATTGGTGCTGTGTCCAGAGATTTCTCTCCTTTAGTAAATGTAGTCACAGGTTTAAATGAGTTTGAAAAATGGATGGTTCCTTTACATACCATACAAAATAAAATTTGAAACACATAGAATTATTTTTCTTTGCTTGTTGCAGAAATGCAAGCAAAATGGAATAAGGTGTTTCATTATATTAAGCATTAACAATCTTGAACTTTCTCTACTGCAGGGGTCTCCAACTCCTGGAGAGCTACCGTAGGTGCCGATTTTCATTCAAACTATTTCTTAATTAGTGACTAGTTTTGATGCTAATAAACTTCCTTTTAATTGACTTTCATTCATTCATTCATTCAGTCCTCTGAGTTGCTTCAGTTCTTCCTTGAACGGCACCCAAACAGAAATGACATGTTAAATGAGCCAAGAGATGACCAGCTAAGTTGGGGCCTCAAACTCCAACCAATTTCACTCCAACCAGTTTCTTAATAAGCAGTCAATTCTCGTTGTTAATTAAACCCATTATTTAATTTCATAGCTGGCTGGTGCTATCAATCTGCCACAGCAGACATTTCCAAAATTGTTGATTTACTACCATCAAAATGTTTTGTTGGCTTGAGAAGATCAACGTTACCAAGACCTTAACTTTCCATTATGTTCATATATTGTATGATGGAGACAGGTTCATATGTTGGTTAGTTTTGTATCTTATTATTGTTTGGCTGCTAATTAAGGAAGTAATAATTAAGGTGTCTGAGTCTTACATAGCAAGTAAATTAAACTTAATGGAAAAGAGTTAATTATCAGCAAGGAACTGGTCACATTGTGGTATCCCCAGAATATATCTGAGCAGTTCTGGGCAACTACGGTAAAAAAAAAAAAAAAAATTGGACACCAAGTTGAGAATAATGTAATGATTCCTAAATAATTTTATAAAAATCTAATAGTTGTAAGAGGTACAGTAATTGGGTTTGAGTGAACTCCAACTATTTAGCTTTGAGCTATTAAAGTTCAAAGTGTTAAAAGCTACTGGTATCTACAGCTAAACAACTCCTTAGAGTTACGCAAAATTTATCATACACATTTAGGACTTTGAAATCAAAACAAATTTTGTAAATTTTGAGTTCATTCCAAAGCTTGAACTATCATGAGAACAGACTGCATTAAAATGTTTCATATATTTAACCAAGATATTCTATTTTGCCTGGAATATCCACTTTCATCAAAAAAACACTGTTTCTCATTTTACTTTCTCGTATACGAATTATAGGCAAAAGATTGTAATCGTTCAAAAATTCAATTTCAAGGTTTTGATGAATATTGACGTTTTAGACCTCCCTAAGACCAAAAATACCATTTTTGGAATTATGTCTGTGTGTCTGTCTGTATGTGTGTGTGTGTATGTAAGCATGATAACTTGAGTATGCTTTCACTTAGGTCAACAACATTTTGCATACAAGTATTAGGTACAAAACGTTGATTTCTATCAACTTTTGAGCTATTTCCGCTAATCGGAAGTGGTACTTTTTTATTTGTGCTGCTGCAGAGTTTCGATTTATTCAACTTTATTTGTATAATAATTGTTCAATGTATTATTAATTTGATTTGATTTGTTGTTGATGGTTCTTTAATGGTTCTTTAATGTACATAACATAAAAATATAATCATTGTCATTGTTATTCCTCAAATATCCATCCCCATATCTTTGTTAACATTATACAAAGTTACTGTCTGCTATACCTGCATTTTTAACACTCTTTAATTTAATATTGTTTTTTATCAATATGCTGCTGCTGGAGTGAATTTCCCCTTGGGATTAATAAAGTATCTATCTATCTATCTATCTATCTATCTATCTATCTATCTATCTATCTATCTATCTATCTATCTATCTATCTATCTATCTATCTATCTATATCTGAGTTTACAAGAAAGTCTAGATGAGACCACTCCTGATTTTTCCCTTGGACTGTATTATTAGGGTTACTGTATATTAGAATGCCCAACTTCTGTTGTTCAGCATCTTCATGGGACTTATTTAGGCCTATGCCATTTTTGCACATATTAAAAGTCCACCTAGATTCACTAGTGACCAATATAAAAATTACTAAATTCTGACAAGTACCTTACTGCATGATAGACAGTGCAGAGCAAGCAGATAACTGAGTAAGCTTTCCCATCAAGCAAAATGTGAAAGATTGGCATTTTGTTGCCATGGGTTTTTTTGCCACGTTTTCTCACCATTATTCATACAAAATGAGAAGAATGCTGAAATAAATAGGCAAACCTAAACCAAGGTAGTACATCTATGCCTTGAAAAGCCTTTCTTTTAAGTGAGGTGAAGAAAAAGAATCAAGGTATGGAATAGGTAAGACCTGACAGCCCAATGTACAACAGTTCTCAAGGCTGGATAAAAAAATGAGGATAATAATGCAAATTTACAAACACTTCAAAAATAAAAAAATACATGATTTTCAATTAAAATTAACATTATTTAGTAGATTCATTTTCAGAAACACACAATACGAATGCTATCAATCAATAGATAACTAACAACTGAATATGTGACAAGGTTTATAAAATTCAACAACTCAAAAAAAGTGAAACTAATACTGAAGAAAGTGGCCCCTGAAATATTCGAAATGGTTTAATAAAGACATAATAAACATGGTCAGAAAGATGGCAGAAACACCAAACATAAACCAGACACCAAGAAAAGTAATTTTTATTGCATTGGCATCTGAGTAAAAAATAGAAATCTCTGCTTACAGTGTGTGCCTGTATTAACTTCATAATGAAAAACAACATGTTGGTTGAAATAGCACAAATAAATGATATCTCCTAGTAACAGTAGATAGCAGAAGAACAAAAGAAAAATTAAAAGTGAAATATAAAAATGTCTGCCATCATAAAAGAATGGGCTCAGGGAGCATCGGTCAAATGGAGGTTGTGAAGCATGTGTACTTCTTGGACACCAAAACCAAAAAAGCAATCCTAAAAGATTTTTTTGTGTTTATCTAAGTCAATGAAGTTATATTCTTCAGACTGTTCATGTATTTTAAAACTGTCCATAACTTCTCAGAGCAATGTTGCGCACTATGCAAGCTGCAATGATAAAGCTGTCACAATTTCATGGCACATGCTGCAGAGAAAGTCAATTATCTTGTTTATCGGTTCATACGACTCCATTCCTTTTTAATTTTTCCTAACCTGCTTTCTAAGCAACAACAGAGGTTTCAAGAGTCAGTCTTTGACAGGATATCAGTCCATTTCATTGCACAATGGCACACCCTTATACATATATTTTTCCACTTTAATTAGTACTTTTTACAAGATAGCTTTTAACATTTCATTGTCAACTAGTCTCTAAAACATTCATGTATTTTTGCTTAAATGTATAGGTAACACTTTAGTTTAGTTAGTGCAAAAATGCATCTATTACTCATTTATCTTGTGTAACAAGACCTTAACTCTGGCTTCTTATGTTTTTAGTGACACTTAGAAAGCATCAGTTATCCTGTGCAATGTGGCCTACTAAAATAACGTCACCTTGGAACGGTGAGACGTAAATAAGTGAGACAAATTCCTCTTGATTTTGCTTACTTTAATATACAACCTGAAAATCTGTAAACTTGTGAATTTCCCCTTGGGATTAATAAAGTATCTATCTATCTATCTATCTATCTATCTATCTATCTATCTATCTATCTATCTATCTATCTATCTATCTATCTATCTATCTATCTATCTATCTATCTAAATCCTTCATATTCATAACAAATTTTGCCAGTATATCAAATTCCAACACTGCACAGAGATGAATGGCCTATCTATTGATGCTCTGTGTCATTAACAGCAAAGGAAGTCTTAATTAAGATTTTGTTACTTTAGAGTAAATGAGTAATAAATGACTAATAGATGCATTTTTGCAGTACCAAGTGTTACTAATGTATACTCCATGCTAAAAAAATACAACCCAACCTAAAAATATTTTTCAGGTCTCCCTTATTTTGGGAGACTGGTTTGATTTGTTTTTCTTCTGTCACTTAATATCGTTATTTCTTTTTGCACTTTTGCGTCAGACAATTTCTGCCACGATGAGAATCATATTGAGCCATGTGTGCATTTGTGATATGATCATTTCTGTGGCTCTGACAGAATATGCCTCTGAAATTTACACAAGCTCTTGTCACTGATGTAAACCTGTTCTTAGTGGTGTAGCACATTATGGAAAGTCACCATGTATTTCATTTAATAATTTCTTCTCATTCTTGCAGTGCTTACAAAATGTCAGTTGTATCTATATGTAACATATTAAACAATAATTACTATTATTATATAATTTATGTTAAAGTATTATTATTCAATTCATATCAAATATTATTCCACCTATTAACTAAGTATTCTAAAGGTTAATCAAGTATCTTTTCATTATAAAATTCGTCTTGTTCTTAGTGTTATTTTTCTATCTGATCTGATAGAACTTCTTTAACACTCATCTTCCTTCCTGGCCAATTAACAAGCTAAAACAAGTTCAGGAGGCTAGTCTTCTAGTATTGACTTGCACCGGACTACTTCAGTTCCCTTTCTTGCTTTTTTACTAATCTGTGCTATCAGTGCCACTTAAGATTTCTTTCAACTGCTGATCATCATCCACATAGCATTTTGCCAAATACTGTATGTGTTGTTCAGTGAACCTGCAGTCCACACTCATGATGTTCTTAACAATGCAAAAACTAATTGGACAAAAACTGCAATCTTTTGGCCTGATATGCATAGTGTTTTTTAAATACGGATTCTTAAGTGATGTTTTCTTAGCTTAGATGTTTGTTACTCACTACAAGCTGATTGTTCTACTCCCATTTATGTTACTTTGAAACGTTACATTAAAGCAAAAATAAAGAACTTTTATCATTTTTATTCATCAAAGAGCTTTCTATCTACTTTATAACCTGCTTATCCAGTTTGATAGTGACTCTTATGCTGTGGAGTACCAGTACTAACGACTGCACCACCAAAGCAGAAAGTTTGATAATAATTTTTTTATACGAATTGTACAGGAAAATCCTTTCCTCCCAGGTTATTTTTGAAACTGTGCAAAAGAAAGCAACATCTTAAGTACCTTCTTTTATTTGCTAACTACCCCCTGAGGTTTATGTTGCTGTTGATGCATGCTGAGCGTGACATTCTGATTTCACACTTCTGTTGAACCCACCAAAGCCTAGCAAGCCGTGAGACAAACCAGTGCTAATTACTCTGTCATCCTGCAAACCTGTCTTGTTTGGTTGCAATTATATGCTCATTTTAAATATCATAACTGAAGGAAAAAAAATGAAATGCAATGTTCCATTAATTAGAGTTTTTTGTTTGTTTATTTTTGTCAGTTCATTATGCATTTTGTTTAGTGGCTAATTTTTTATTAGATATCTTGTATCTTCACTGTTTGGCTTTCACATAGTATCACAAGCTTCTCTTTGTGTTTCTCTTTCTCTGAGCGAGGGACTTCAGAATGGCTTTGTGTTTACTGAAAATGTATTGAAGCTTTATAGTGTTTTGGATCTTAGTGTTGTAAATAAATTAAATACAATTAATCAATTATTTTGTACTGCTGGATTATAAACTGCAGTTGTTGGCTAGAATGTTGGACTATAAACTACAGATTTTATAATTCAATTGCATCCCAACTTACTGCTTGAAATTGGCCAGGTTGCTGCATCTGTCTGTGTTCTATTTGTAACAAATATATTGTATGTCAACTTTAACCTACGTAATGTAAAGGCCTCCCTGTACAAAATAAAGGGATTCTCTTTCACGTTATCATTTGGATACTTTAACATCCTAATTAGTGCGTATAACTTAATCTGAAGCCATGTGTATATTTATTTGTGAATATTCATAATGTTTTTGTCTTCATCATTGTATATTTTTTAATGTAATTATGTGTTTAATATTTAAGGAGAACATTACTGGAACTGCTTTAAAACAATGTAAAAATACATTTTATTTAAGATGATAGATAGATAGATAGATAGATAGATAGATAGATAGATAGATAGATAGATAGATAGATAGATAGATAGATAGATAGATAGATAGATAGATATGGAATCATAATGAAAAATAGAAAATAGCTGGTCTCTGTTAGTGTGGTGTAGTGCCTAAGGCTGTGGGTTCAAATCCTGCTACTAGCACTGTGTGACCATGAGCAGATCACTTCTCCTGCATGTACTCCAATTGGAAAAAGACAAGAAATGTAACCAATTGTATCTTAACTGTTGTAAGATGCCTTGGATAACAGTGTACATTAAGAATATATTCAGATATTCATATGGAGTGAGAAGAGGTGGGGTGCATGGGAGGAGAGAGAAACACTACAACATAACTCCTCACCGTACCACAGCAATATCAAGTAATACCTGCAACAAGTTGTGTACCTTTCTTCTCAAAATCATTATAGTATAAGCATATTGCTACAGTTTCATGTTTTGTAAAAAGAAAAGATGAGTTGTACTAGGAAGAAGAAATGTAAACAACTTTAAATTTACAAAATAATTAAATAGTACATTCTTTCAGTCCACCATTAAGAGACACGCCTATGAAATGTATTCAGTTGGACGATTGTTAAATTGAAGCCATTTCTAATAGAAATCTCAATCTTTTGTGGGCTGGAAACTCCATTACAGATTAAAAATAAAACAGAATGTTTACAGACTTTCATTTTTAGGCAGAAAATTACTTGGCTATTTAAAATGAAAGGCTCTACATTTTAATTGTGTTTGTAGTCAATTATTTTGGATCAGCACAAAATAATCCAGCTTAGAGGTAAAGGTTAAATCTTTATTCCACAGCAGTCTCACAGTCTTCACAGCTTTCTCACTGCTATTTTTGTTTCCTTGCATCACTTATGCATAAATGCATAGAGTTGTGCCAAAGATGATAACTAAATATATATTTTGTCACTAATGAAGGAGTTTGTCTTCACCATTGAAGAGGGAGTCACTTACCATGTAAGCAAAGGTCACTCAAAAAAGAAGTATCAGTTCCTCAACAGCTCTTGCACACTTTATTAAACAAGTTTTAAATATATTACAATTTATTGGAATTAATTATATTTATATAGGTCATGTTGTTATAAAATAAACCACACTGAAATGAAGTACTAATTCATTTAAAAAATGAAAAAATCTTGACAGTCATTCTTTAAAAATTGAATATATATATAGGAATAAAAAGACTATTTTAGGAAATGTGATCCATTTTCTCCCTTTGTGGATTTCCAACTACAAATTATGCAAATCATATTACAGACCTTCCCTTCCATATATATATATATGTATATGAATATACATACACAGTATATTCAATGGTTGTTACAGTATCCTATTTATAGTAAAATAATGATTACTCACATTTTTTATATTTCTATATCACCTTTCTATGGGGAATGTCATTCCTGAGCACTTCACAAGTTAATGAATTATTTAACACTCAAAGCACAGGGTATCTTAAATCATTTACTTAGGAACATGCATTGAACCGACAACACCTTTTTCACTTGGCTACACTTCCTTGTTTACTGCAGTCTACAAATGTTATTAGCAGGATGTTGTCCTGATGCCACCTTTTTGGTGTTCCTCCTCTTCTCCAGTGAGCACCACTCTACTCCCCCTGTGCTTTTAACCATGTTATTGCACACTTCCTAATCCTGCTAAAAGCATTGCCTGACTTGCCAGCAAATCTAATAATCTTTTTCTGATCACTTTTATTTGTTTAATGCTTTGCTAAGTACACCAAGCAGCTCTGATTAAAGCTACTGAATGAGAGAATCAGCTCATGCATGTCCTGGAAAAACATCTCCATTGCACATTATTTTGCATTTTCATGTTGCGTTTTTTTTCTATCCATACAGATTTTTTTGTGTTACTTTTGTCATCATCAGTGAAATAAAGAAGGACATATATGCGCTTTAGATATGAATTATTAGTTAAGAAGAACTGCATACAGTTTTTTAGTCAATAAAATACTATCAGTTAATAAAACATGTCATGGCTTTAAGATTCCATGGATGGAAAACAGGATATAGCGGGCTGGACAATGACGGACTGACTGACATGACTGGATGGAAAACATATCAGTAATTGTTAAACCAGCACTAAAACTTCATTTATTAGTCAAACAAAAACCTTCAGCATGTAAATTAGTGTAATAATTGTGTTGTTAATGTAAAATTATCTCACAACAGGTCTCTGGAAAAAAAACAAATTGCAATAACCGTAGAGGCTAGATTTGTTTTCATTTTTTATTTTAATTTCCCTAATATTCTTTTAAATCTGTATTTCACATATTTATTATGTATTACTATTTACCGTACATCTGTGAATAAAATCGAAAAAAAACACACAATCAGATTATGCTCACCTTGTATGGGATATTTATTTTTGTTGTTTTATTTCTAAAAATGAAGCATTTTAAATAAATCTTTGCAAAATGTAATAACAATGAAAAAGGCATTTAGAAATGATCATGATCTGTAATCTTATGGCATGTGTGGGCTTGGGCCATTTTAAAGTTAATGTAATAAGCAATGGATTTTTGCAGCTCTTGCTGAGCTTTTTGAATAGAATTGATTTTCGTTTTGATGTAAGCAAAGAACATCTTTGGAAACTGAAACAGTCAAAGGGGGTATGGAAAGAAAGAAAGAAAGAAAGAAAGAAAGAAAGAAAGAAAGAAAGAAAGAAAGAAAGAAAGAAAGAAAGAATTTGTGAAATATGAACACCACAATGACCTCATGGAAATAAAACACTAAAACTGGCCCTCTTTAGAGTGTTTCATTAATCATTTTTGTTTGTATCTGTGCTTTAAAACACATTTCTAAAACAAACAATACAGGAGAATCTTACAGTAAATATGATATGTGGACAAGAAAAAAAACATTTTCTGCCTGACATAACATTTTCCAGCCATATAGGAAATGCATTATATTGCCCTACTTTAATGTAAACTTTAAATTGTTGCAAAGATTTTCAAATTCATTTTTAATATTTTTGATAAAAGGTATATTCAGTCATGAGGAACAGAAAGATACTTTTAAAATACGAATTCCTACCTTAATAAATAAAGTAATTTATTGCACTCTTCTAGGCTTTTGCTAGCATACTGTTATTTTAATTTGTTCATGGACATTATCTATCTATCTATCTATCTATCTATCTATCTATCTATCTATCTATCTATCTATCTATCTATCTATCTATCTATCTATCTATCTATCTATCTATCTATCTATCTATCTATCTATCTATCTATCTATCTATCTATCTATCTATCTACCTAAGAACCACAGCCATTGCAGCTATTTCTGAGCTGCTTGGTGAATGGAAAGGTGACAGAAGGGTCAGGAGATGTTTCTTTGCTCTGTGAGTCTCCTTCCACTGCCATCTGCAATCAGATTGTTAGCCCGTCAGCTCAATCTGTTAGAATCCCTTGAGCGTTGCTCATTCAGCCATGGGGAAGCACCTTGTGTATTGGCAACGGATGTCCTTTAACAATAGCCAGTCACTCACTCACTCACTCAGTCTAAACAGGGAGGCTGACAATACCTTTACACTACAGCATGTTAGCAGAGCTATTCACTGGCATGCCTTGACCTACTATCAAATGGGCAAGGTTGAAGGGCCTGTTTGTTACTGACCCGACCTGTGTCTCGATAGCAGCAAAAAGAAAATGAAAACAAAAAAAGGCTTGCAGTGTCCACTGAGTTAGAACAAAAAAAAACATTTTTCCCCTTTAAAATGACAAAAGACACTTTTATTTGTAGTATGATGATGTGACCACTAGATGACACCAACACCTAGGTCCTTGTGTTATTGATTTATTATCACAACCCATGATATCAGCTGGTGGGCAAGGAGGTTATTATTGCTTAGATCATAGTTAAGATCACTGAGGTAAGCAAATGAAGTGATCTGGCATAAATTAGCAGCATCTTTATTCTAATACCAGCTATTACTGTCTGTGAGTGTGAAGAGATGAGAATTTATGAGTATGTGGAACAGTGGATCTGATCCCCCACCCACTTTCTCGAGGACTATGTACTTAATTAGGTTATTATCTTAATGGATTTTCTTGCATTATTAATCTCTTCTGTGATAGAGTACCCATCTTCTGGAGATACAGACAAAAATTAAATTAGCAGAACCATTTGGATGTTTTTAACAGAGTTTTTACCCTACATCTTATTTTAGATTGCAGGTACCAAATTAGAGAGCATATGCACTCACTATATTATTGGTGCACTTAGCTGGAGTGTTCCAAAGCATATAATTACTGTGTAGGCTTATGGCCCTGAAGTATATGTGGAAAGTGGTGCTGTGTATTCATGAGTTGAAGGATACACTGCAGTGGCTTCAGAGGCAGCACTCTCTGCATCCATTCTAGGTCTTTTGTGTTTTGCTGGTTGCCATGGCAAATAATTGAATAGAATTTCAGCCATTGTTGTCCAGGTGGGAAATTCATAATTCTACCCTTTGCCTAATTTTGTATATTTAAAGAAGCTACCAGTCTCTGAAGGAATTACATTCTGCTTGTAATAAAAAAGTAGGTCCTCCTGTGAAATGATTCTGAACAGGTAATGCCTCTAAGCTACTATTAGGAACCAGCTACTGAATAATTTTCCACTGATTACATGAAGCTGTATTAGTGCTGAAATTATTTACTCATGAAAAACCAATGTGTACAAAATGAATTAATTCAATAAAATATTCAATAATTCAATAAAACGGGTATATATATATATATATATATATATATATATATATATATATATATATATATATATATATATATATATATATATATATATATATATATATATATCTGTTCCTTTTACTAATACAAACATTCTATTAAACTATTGCTATTTTATTTAGAACAATAATAACCAGAAACACATGTGTTATAGAAAACTCCTTTATCTGCACTGTTCTTATTAGCTAAACATCAGTCATCTGCTAGTCTGTTGACTTTAACACTTTGCAACTTTTATTATATAACAGTCAAACTTTATTTCTTATTTCATCCATTTTCTGAAACTGCTTTTATTCTTTTGTAGGACTGTAAGGAGTCACAATTTATCCCAGCCTGAATGAGTACAAGACAATAACCAGTTTTATACGTGCTTTCTTACACAGCCACAATCATCCATACTGATGAATTTAAATAAAAGGAGTGACCGGCTGGCACTTGAACCCAAGACCCTGGATCCAGTGAAACATGAACCATAACTACATTACCATTAAAGCAATCAATACTTTTGCATTTATTAAAAACTAGCTGTGTAAGCCCACAGGGTCTTAGAAACTATTGAAATGTAAAGATGTCAGGTAATTGAAAGGAACTACTCTGGGTATCCCTCTCCTAGGAGGTTTCGTTTTGCCAACATGCTCGCATCGTTTGTGTATTAGCGGCCAAGTGACTTTGTCTTTCTTTGGAGGTTTCGTTTTGCTGACGTGTTCCCCTCGCTTGTGTATTAGCGGTGGGAGGAAAAGTGAAAGGGATACCGTTTTGCTGATGTACTCGCCTCGCTTCTGCATTAGCCACTAAGTGAGTGACTCTTTCTTCGGAGGTTTCCTTTTGCTGACGTGCTGGCCTTGCTTATGTATCCTCGGAGATGGAGTCCTTACCCCGACTCCACCTCTCACTTCCAGTCCGTACAGACACACACACTTCCATGTGTAGACGTTTATATATAAGATATGTACAATTTTTAAATATTTAATTTTTGAGAACTGAGCTGCCTGTTAACAACACCTAGCCTCACTGATTTTAAAAAGAAATAGTTTGTTGGTTGATTTCAGTTTTAAGTGCCTAATGCACAGTCGAAAGAATATTATGATATTGACTTTGTACTTTCTGTAATGTAAATTGAAGACTATGTCAGTACTTGTTGTATCCATATTTCCATATTTAAAATCTAAAGATTTTACAATGTTGTAATGAGTATAAAGATAAAAACAGGAGTACAACATAGAAGTCCTAGTTGAGCTCTTCCATTAATGTGTGCATTCATTATGACATCAAAAATCAGACTGCTCCATATACTCCAAACTGTGAAGTACACTCTCCCAGAGTTAAGACCATCTGGAACACCTCTAAAATAGCAAATACAAACTATCCTGAACTGAACTTACTTCACCTTACACACATTCTTGTGTGGCAATCTTACGTGTGTGCTGTTTCTGTATTGTATTTCTGGTTCATTGCTGTCTAGTACTGTATGTTGTCAGCTGTCTAACATGTATTATAGTCTTTGCCCACAATCTCTTCAGTTTGTCCAAGTACCTCCATTGTTAATTGCCACCTCATTAAGAAGTCTCCCCAATATATCCCAGAAGTGCTTGAATTCTGGAAACGAATATTCCAAAAGCGTAACACAGTCCTCATTCCAGAGGGTCACGATTTAATATGATTAAATCTCTCATTCTGTAAAACACATTTTCCATTTATTTGTTC
The DNA here is from genome assembly GCF_900747795.2 of Erpetoichthys calabaricus. NCBI lineage: Eukaryota > Metazoa > Chordata > Cladistia > Polypteriformes > Polypteridae > Erpetoichthys > Erpetoichthys calabaricus. Next base: position 160,562,191 of record NC_041400.2, read on the forward strand.
TTTATGCACAAATTTGATTTTCAAGCTAAAGACTATAAATTTTAGACTAAGATACTTCTTACCATAACTTAGGTTTTGATACATAAGTTTTGGCTTTGCCCACCCGTGCAGTAGGAGTGAGTATAAAGAAATAACTGTTATGCCACATATCCTGGAAGTGGTATGTAAGGAGACTAACACAGTAATAAATAGGACCAGATATATAATGTATTCAAAAGGAAAAATCTTAGGTCAAAAAAGAAGGAGACAAAGGGATTATCAACCAAACAAAAAGCCAGGAATTCTTTATACAAGACCTGAGGCTCAACAAAAAACGGTCCATCCAGTATTTACGCTGGCACAGATATTTAGATGATATACAGTACACTGTTGCATTTTTGATGTAACCTCACACAGCCATGGAAACCATGCCCTTAACAATGGGTGATCACTTCATGGCTACAGGAGCTCAGAATGGCAACACCCTTGAAAAACAAAAAAGCAATCCAGTGTGGTACCTGGATGGGGGTGGTACCCAGCCGGGACGCCCAGGAGGACCAGAGGAGGGCTTGTGCCTGCTCCAGACCACGAAAGGGGCGACTGCCCTGTTTGCTTTGGGGGCCATGGGTACAGAGCTGGGAAGCTCAACCCTGTAGGGGCCTGTGGTTACTGCCAGGGGGCGCACCAGTGCCTAGAGAGCCCTGGACCTCAGCACTTCCGCCACACCAGGAAGTGCTGGGGGGAAGAGGAGCAGGGACACCCGGAGTGCTTCCGGGGATACAGCCTGCACTTCCGCCACACAGGGGAGTGTCGGGAAGCACCTGGAGCACATCCGGGTGCTTATTTAAAGGGGCCACCTCCCTTCAGACAGGGACTGGAGTCGGGTGGAAGTGGACGAGAGTTGTCTTGGAGAGGAGTGGAGTTGGCCTGAAGAGTGAGGCACTGGAAGAGAGGCATGGACTTTGGGGGATTGGTGCTGGAGGCACTGGATTTGTGCTATGACTTTTGTACATATTGTAAATAATAAACGTGTGTTGGGTGAACAAACGATGTCCGTCTGTCTGTGTCTGGGCTGCTTCTCACACCAGATAAAATTGAAAATAAAAGTGAAGTTTTGAAAACTCCACTATATTCCACATAGTGAGAAGACCACAGTACCATTAACAAAAGTGGAGAGAAAATTTTATTTGAGGAGAAATATACATTTTTAAATTAGCTTACATCATACCAATACCACAGTGTGATCGACCAACAGAGAAACAATGACATGCTGTTTCTGATGGTGCTGTGATAGTTAGCATCCTATCCTTCCAAACAAGAAATCTACATTCGATTCCTGTCATTTGCATTTCACTTTTTCTTTAGTCAGTCATTTTTCTTACTATTTTTTCATGGCTCAAAGGCACCTCAGGTGGGGCCATGTTGCCCTGAGGCTATACTCATATACTGTATATTGCAATTTGGGGGTGAAATTGTAATCTGTCACTATTTCTCCATCATTGCATTCTTCTCAGCACTGTTTCTCTGTCATAGTAGTTGTAGCTGTAGTAATAATTCAATCTCATAACAAATTGGTATTGCCAATTGTGATAAGTCTAAACAATTTCTGCCCTTTAAATTACAAAAGACCTTTGAAAAAATACTAGGGTGAGATCAGGCAACACAGCTATATCTCTTTAAATAAAGTGTCTTGGAGTCTGTTTGTACTGTATTTACTGTATGTGTGTCCTTATGTTTGTTCTGGAAACATTTTTTTTCTCAGTGTAGATCTAGAATCATTTTAGCCCAGTTTACCCATTATCAGCTGAAGTTTTATTTGAAACAGGGCAATTTATGGATATGATCCCATAAACTATTCAATATGGATATTTTGGGCAATGTTCTCTCCTCTTTGTCGCTCCCTCATTTTTCATTCTCAGTCTCTCTTCCTCTCTTTTCTATATTCTGGTATTTTGGCTAATGATTGCTTCTCCATGGGTGACATTTTCTTTATATTGAAAAGAAAGTAAACCTCCATTGCACTGTACACCATATGTGAAAAAGTGCATCAATTTACAATATTCTACCATGTAATCACCACCAGTTTACACTTGCTGCTCAGAACTACAGTTAAAAATTATAACATATTAGAAAATGTGAACAAACAAATAGCCTGAGATTGTTTAACACAATGAAAAGGAGAAGGGACTCTAAGTACTTCAGTAGAGGAGAACCTGGAAGAGAGTCACAAATATTAGACATTTGAGTCAGGATTGAGCTGGGGCTCCAGCAAAGACAATTTTCTGTGCAGTTTACCTTGGCCACTTCCATTTTCATCTGTTGCTGGGCCACACTAATCATGCTGGAGTCCCATGATGGGATAGGTAGTAGAAATAAATTTGGGAACCTTGCTCTACCTGTAGCATTTTGCTTATGTACTATTGCACTAATCTTTCATCTTTGTATTTACATGTATGTATTTTTTTTACATTTTTGCTCTCTTTTATTCCTGCCTTTGGTTTTTGCCTACTCCCCCTGCTTAATTACAGATTTTAATATAATACACACACACACACACACGCACACACACACACACATTTATTTATTTTTTCACATGCTGGTGGCTTTTAAGTTCTCTTCACCTTGCCTATAGGGCCAGGGATTGGGGACTGCATTGATCCCTGTCCTTACAGATTGCTTTTCTAACCTGGTAAGCTACAGCTGGAGAGTTAAGGTAAGAAGCAGTCATCTCTGAATGTGCATTAAGTATGTTTACTCCTGACAAATTCCAGCTACAACTGGTGGCATATTACATGACTTCTAGTCTGAGGGGATGTCAAACTTGATGGCTGTAGTCGCTTATCCCAGTGGTTGTACTGACAGACTAAATGACTGGCGATCATGTGAGCTTGCTACTAAGATATAGTAAATGAAATCTGTGACTGAAAATCGCTGGAAAGGTGCGTAATGTGACAGGGCCTTAACTAGCGTCATTATGACTAAGCTGTATTCAATGTGAGTATATGTATGTTCAACGATTCCTAAAGAGAGTGCATTAAAACAGTGGAATGAACTGTGGCTTGAAATGCCTCAATGAAATGCTTCTTAAAAGAAGGAATTAAAAACAAATTATAGTCTTTTTTATTGTAGAAAAATATTAAATGGAAGGACTAATATAACTCGAATGGCAGATGAACATTCCAACCTTTTAAAGTAATTATAAACTAAAACAGGAACAGTCCCAGACATATTATAGGGAAAGGAAGTCTAGAAAAAGTCCATTATGCCTGGGCCTATACCAGTCTTGTTTATCACTAAAACAGCATTGAATCTGACCCTTACTCTAGTGATATAGAATGACTACAAGGGTACTTCAAAGAGTCTTTGACAAACCATTTGCCAACTTAAGAAGATTCAAAGAAATGGCATGGGGCAAAGGGAGTTAACAAAGGTTATGGCCATGTACCCTCTGGTCTCTTGTTTGAGATGCTACAAGAAAATCGGTTCTGAAGCAAATGATGCATACTATCCAATCCCTGTGGCTTTGGAATGAGAGTTGTATTTTCATACTTGGTATTACAGTGAGTCAAGACCATTCCATTATGTGTGTTACCAATTGTCTGATCATACAAGTGAGGGAAGATATAATTTTAAGATTAACCAATGAATCAATGCAGCAGGAGTATTTTTATGGACAAAGTACAGAACAGTGAGGATTGGAGCTATGTCTACAAACAATGCTGTTGATTTTATTGGTCAGTCCACTATGGTTACAAACCCTGAATAGTGACTGAAAGAATGAGACAAGTATAACCCCAGACACCTTCAATGAGAGATGTATAAAGCACAGTTCGCTGGGAGAAAATCAATGGTCATGCATGCTGAAGGAATTGTATCTCTTGATTGTCCTAGGAGTGCCTAGGTATTCTCCAGGAAGTTCTGGAAGAAGTTTCTGTGACCTTCACCAGAAAAAGCATAGAAAAAACCCTCCTTCAGGACTTTGGTGCAGAAGAAATGTTCATGTCAAAGTAGAACAGTAACAGGTATATTTTCAACTGCTTTGCAGATTGTTTAATTGAGTAAATTATGAGGGACATTCAAAAAATTTCCGCACTTTTATATTTTTTTTGGAAATGGTGAAGGCGGGAGGAGTAGTAATTAGTCATTAAAAAGCTGGCACGATGCTGGGAAAATTGCATCGCAAAGGAAGGTGACTATGAAGAAAAGTGATGTAATTTGTTTTTGAAATGTCTATATATGTAAAATCCAAAGTCTGTCTGTCTTTCTGTATGTCTGTCCGCTTTTCACGAGAGAACTACTTAACGGATTTAGATCGGGTTTTTTTCTATAATTTGTTGGAACATTCCAGTTGATTTTGTGACTTCTCTCATAGTTCGCTTGCAGTACTAAGTTATTTGCGCTAATCCGAGAGACACGCAGCAGGCCGAGGGGAGGGGTGCAGGGCCCTCCTCACTCACACGCCAGCCTCGGGATGTGTACCTTACCTCCGCTTAGCTAGTGAACGAGAAAACTACTTAACAGATGTAGATCAGGTTTTTTTCTATAATTTGCTTGAACAAGTCCGGTTGATTTTGCAACTTCTCACATTGCGCTAAGAATCATAGTTTGCTTGCAGGAGCGATATATTTGCACTAATCTGAGATAGAGGCTGCGGGCCTAGGGGAGGGGGAAGCATGACGTCAGGAGTGTGGAGCCAGGCAGGGCCCTCCTCACTGTCGTGTTTCACTACTATGCGGGCGGAGCCGCGGGGGACCGCTAGTTTTTAATAAGTAGAGTTAAAAAAAGTGTGGAAACTTTTTTAATGTCCCTCTGATCTACAGCATTTTTTGTGATTATTAGAAAAACATTCTTAGACGCCATAGAAACAGTAATACATTATGGTGCTTTATGCATTAATTTCTATCTGTTGAGAATCAAGAAAGGAGGGATTAGCACAAACCACAAAGCCATACACTCAGAGCTGATTATACAAGTTTGAGTTATCTAAATTTATATCATTTTAGATACTCACAAGAACTGAACTCTAGCATTGGGCAACATGGTCAGACAGGGAGCAGCTTTATTGTAGAAGACAGGCACTATGAATTGGACATGAGGATTGCAGTACTAAAAATATGTCCATATCAGGTTTTATTAGTAGGTGGAGGCTGCTATTTCTTTTTGTAAACACTATTTTTAAGGATAGGAAGAATTCAAAAATTTTGAAAGTTTTGAAATACTTTGTTGTGACACTTATATAACGTTTGAGGATACCCTGACTATTAAAAACTCTTGACCAAGATTATTATTGTTCATAAAAACTGTAGCTGAACGACTAAAAATACATTTTGTTGGGAGAAATACAAAACATAACTAAATGCTAATTGAAAACAATTAAGCTGACCCCTATGCACCCGCGCATGACAATGGACATATATTGTTAGCATCCATTTATGTTAATCAGTTAAATATTGCTTTATTTACAGTATCCATCCAACCCCCTGTATCCTAACACAGGGTCACAGGGGTCTGCTGGAGCCAACCCAACACAGGGCACAAGGCAGGAACAAATCCCAGGCAGGGCACCAGCCCACTGCAGGACACACACACACCCCCACACACTAAGCACAGTGCACCTAACCTGAATGTCTTTGGACTGTGGGAAGAAACCACGCTGACACGGGGAGAACATGCAAACTCCATGCAGGGAGGACCCAGGAGGTGAACTCAGGTCTCCTTACTGTGAAGCAGCAGTGCTACCACTGCGCCACCATGCCGCCCCGCTTTACAATATGTCTCACATAAATTATATTTCTACATTATACACATTGTAAAATGTATAATTTGTATTTTATTTGTAAACTTGTTAGGGTGCACAGGGTGTCTATTCCTTGAAGAGCACAATACAAAAAATATTATTACGTAAAATGTAATTCAATTTAATTACCTTAATATGATAAAAGGTGAAAAACCTTACAATTGTACATTTAGGATTCTGTTTTCAAGAGTGTTCACTGCAAGAAAGTTAAATACACTTTTAACAGAAATTAATTAATACAATGGTATTATACAAGGAAGCTCAGATGGAAATCAGTCTTTGATGTAATGTTTTAATGATATCTCTTACATATAACAGTATCCTTGGAAGAGAAGATTAATCAGTCTTCAGCAAATGTTAATAAAAAACCTTAAGTAAACAGACATTAGAAAGCTGAACTATATTTCTCTATCCTGCAAATAGTCTGATATGTAGTTTCAAAGGACACTGCTATTTTCTATTAGAAGTTGTTTGGCTTTTCAAATTGACAGCATCATTTGTTTACTTGGCAAATTGTGACATAAGGCCTAGAATGGAAACCATATTAACTCTGAGACATTGCAAACATAAATCTTTAAAATTCTGCCAGTTATTTTTTGTTACAGACCCCTTGTCTTTAGATACAATACAAGTAATTTGCAACAGTGAGCTTCACATAAACGTGATTAGGACTCTGAAAGCAGTCTCAACCAGACCTTCCAGTGAGACATTTTTCAAAATTAGTTATAATACAAAATTGAAGGACAACATGACACTAAATATGATACTTTGTGTTGTTAGTATCACATTTAAGAATGACAAATCTTATGCTCCTTTTAAAGACAGAATGAGGTGAAACAGTATATCAGAAACTGTCCTTTAATATGTTCTTGCGATAATTCCAATTATGATTTTGAGTTTTATTTCTTAGGGTCCTCCCAGTGTGTAGAGCAATTTGAGTATTTACAAAAGTGATATATAAATGTAAAGAATTCTAGTTATTATTATTATTATTATTATTATTTAGGGAATTTAAAAAAACAAGATAAGCACCAGACTTGCAATTTTTAAAATGTTCATATTTTGTAAGTCTTTTTTTTATTATTATTATTTCAATGACAAAATACCATCTGATTGATTTGTATAGAGAAGGGATTCTTGTCCATGTCGCTTGGACTGCCATCCAGAAAAGGTAGACATATTAGTAAAGGAGCAAAGTAGTAAATCGCAACTGATTATCCTTACAGACAAAAAAAATTACAGTTTCATTGAGACATGTAATTAATCTTCTCTATTGTGAATGGATTTTCTTTTAAAAACAGCTGGAAGTCAAAGGGCGACAATATTCCTTTATAACCTTGATAGCTAGAAATCCACAAAAAGAGAAAAACTGAATCACATATTGAAATAGTTTTTTAATCCTGAGCTTTCAACACCTACCAGGTGTCATCATCAGAGAAAAATGACTAGACATACAGGAATCATATGTATATGTTGTATACACATTGCAAGTGTTTTAGATGTTTGTTCCACATTAATAGCTGGGCAAATATACAAGAGCATCACAATTCTGTTGAAAGGAAAGACCCCCAGTCTTTGATATATACACATGCAAATTCAAATTACATGTTTAACTGGGACACGGTGCAAGTAAGATTCAGGGTAAAGGTGCCGGAGAGCGTGGCTGAAACGTGACTATCAAATGAATAAAACGTTAACAGACATCTGGACATGAACCCATGTGGACCACCATGGCACATACATCTGCTCTAACCCGACACAGACAGGCAGAGACACAATTGTTACACAGTACACATTTTCATTTCTGTGGGGAAGTGTTTTTCTCTCGCGCCCCACAGCAACACAGTCCAAAGCACAAAACACACTCTTCTTCTCAATTTCTCTTCCTTTCTCTCACCTCCACTCCTCCTCCAGCAAGCTTCGTTCTCTTCCACCCGACTCTGGCTTCCTGAATGGAGTGAGGCGACTCCTTTTAAGCTGGTCCTGGGAGTGTTCCAGCTCCCCCTGGCGGCACCCAAAAGGGCTGTGCCAAACTCCAACTCCCAGTGTGCCCTGCGGGAATCCATGGTGCCACAGCCGCCCAGGAGGGCTGCCCACTAAAGTCCCAGGGAAGGTAGTGCCTGGCAGATGCCTTATCTCCTCTGGTTCTTCCATCCAGGTGGTGTCCTGGCCGGGTAATGGCTGTGGCCGCCTGTCACACCCAATATATGCAGACTTAAAAGAAGAACATCAAAATAATAAAAAAGACTTTAAGACCAACTCCCTCTGAACCACACCTTACTAATCCACCCCCACACCCAACTACCCCCCCTTCCTCATTTGCTCTATATTGCCCTTGATTCCTGTATGTCTAATCATTTTCCTCTGATGATGACACCTGGTAGGTGTTGAAAGTTCAGGAATCACTATTTTAACATGCATGATTAATTCTGTCTCCCATGGTGGATTTCTAGCTATCAATAAGCAAACAGTATAACGGACCTTCATTTCTGTATAATCTTACATAAAATGGTTTATCACCAATTGAGAGCATATTTCTAACATAAAAAATAATATAAACACACGGCCACATTACATTACACAGCTTTTCAGTTGCAGACTTACATAATATTAATGAGACGAGAGCAGTTACAGTATATTCCTGTGACCACCAGTGAGACATGCCCAGCGTCTTAGTTCAACTAGTCCGCAACTTATCCAGATTTGATTTTGTCTTATGTTGTAGGGGCTTGCTAATATGTATGCGAGAGTTGACAACCAATGTGTGCTCTTCCAGATGTACATACAATTGTAACAAAGGCGCTATATATGAGCCTGACCCGGCACAGAAGAACACAGAGGCACAGAATAAATCAATGGACTTTTATTTTTCTTCAGCCGTGGGGCACGCTTTCCCCGTGTCCCACAGGCTCAACACAGTCCCAAAACACTCACAATAAATCCACAACACTCTTCTCTTCCTTTATCACCACCACTCCTCCTCAGGCTCAATCCTCCTCCTCCTCCCGACTCTCACTCTCCTGAGTGGTGGTGGCTGGCCCTTTTTATATCCCACCCGGAAGAGTTCCAGGTGCTTGACCACCTGGTCCTAATTGCACTTCCGGGTGGGGCTGAAGATACGACCAGCCAGGCTGCTGACTCCATGCAGCTCCCCCTAGCGGCCATCCGAGCCCCCAACCAGGCTGTGGAGGACTCCATCTCCCATGGAGCCATGCGCCAGGTTGGGGAATCATCGTCTGCCAGGGAGGCTGCCACCAAGCGTCCCAGGGGAGGTATTGAGCTGTCCATGGTAGCTCCCCCGGAAGAGATGCAGTAGGGGTGTCCCTGCCGGGCATGGGACCTGGCTGTCCTTCACAAATATACATATAATGCAGCAACAAAGAAGTAAAGCAAGTGATTTGGACAACATAAACAAAAGAAGGGCTTATCTGTCTGATGGCTCATGTTCTACATACCACAACATAATGGAAAAAAGGGCAGAGACTGCTGCTGAACTTGTCACACCTATAACCACCTCATACAGTACCAGCTCTGTTACTGGCTGTCAGATAAAAGGGCGATTCTTCGGAATTATGAAACTGTGTTGGAAAGACATTAGAAAGTCAGCTAATTGGACATTTCCTGGGATTTCTAGTCATATGAACTGACATACTCAGGTGATGAAATCGGCAACTGCAGTACCCTCCAACTAGAAGTTGCGTAATGTGACATCGGCTTTGGTTATTCACTTAGACTAACACAAGATAGAAATCTCAAGCAAAACTGTTGAAGAGTGGTGGGTCGTGTTCAATCTTCCCAAATTTTTACTTGAAACTTAAAATGGTCATCTGCAGACAGAGACAGCATATAGAAATAGGAAGAGGATCAGAGAAATTACAACAGAAAAAATAAATTAGATAAGGTGCATGGAAAACCATTTTCCTTTCATCAAATTTGTTGTGGTACATAAAAAATGAGACATTGGACAGAAAAATCTCTCTTCTGTTTGCGAAGTCCAAAATTCTCACTTTCCTTATCATAATTGTATCATATTATGAGCTGTTCACTTTAAAAATGTATTTGTCTGAAAATAAATTTTTCTAAGCAAAAGTACATGTAGGAATATTGGTTTCTTTACCCTGGTTTCTTTACTTTTCATGGTTACTTTAAATGTATAATGTTTCTAGAGCATAGGGATTATTTATTATGAAATTTGGGGTGCCTTGATGCTAGTTTGTTTAACATATGGGTACTACAATGTTATGATACCTGTTACTGGGATGCAGCTACTGGTTGCTGTTAAACATGGTTTTGGACCTCACCACACCTTATGTTATGTGCACAATGCCTTAAATGCCAGTGTGATGGTTCATTCAGTATCCCTGATTTGGAATAACCAAAATCAAATATAGTAAGAAGTTCTTTCTTGAATTTCTGTTTTTTGTATTCCCTTTGACTTTGATTTTTGGTCACCGTTTAGGCTTTGATACAAAAGTAATGTCTTCTAGGTTTGAACCTGTTTCTGATTTTGACTAAGGTTCATCTCCTGGTCTTTTTTTCAGACTTCAGGCAGCATAGATTATATATATTGTACAAGGGACAATGGTATTAGAAACGGTAAAGGTGGGAGGAGTAGTAATTGGGCAATAAATAGTTGGTACGACTCTGGGAAAATTGCATCGCAAACGAAGGCGACTATGTAGAATAGTGATTTGTTTTTGAAATTCTTAATAAATAGAGGAACATTTTTGAACGTCCCTCGTATTTTCAGCTGAGCTGATTGGTTCTCAACTCTCACAGAGCCCATAGGACTTAAGACAAAATCAAGAAAAGTTGCAGACCAATTGGACTGAGTCATGAGCAAGAGATGCCAAACTACATCACAAGCAGTCATGAGAGTGCTCCACGACTGCCACTTACTCTCTAAGATTTTGTAAATGAAGTCCGCATCTGAAAATCGGTGGAAAGGTCACATAATGTGATTGCCTCCTTATTGCGTATGGTAAGTATCTTTGATTTAGTCTTCTTAGTTTTTGACTCCCAGTCTGTTTATTCTTGCCTACATTTTTATCTTTTTTGGCACCATGGCCTGCCAATGTTTCACTCATGGTTTAACAATAGCTATCTTTTTTCTATTGTAAGTTATTTCTAGAATGTTTAATAAACAAAATAATAAACTTTTGCTTCCTCGGTCACTCCTGGACAAAGGGTAAATGCTGTAATATTGTAAAAAAAATGAATACTTGTTATTATTCAGTTCTGTATTGTCATAACTGATTTTCAATACTGTACTTACCAATTTTTTCTGCTCATCTTGACTTACAAATCAAATGGTCAATTAAGTAACTGATTACATAAATAAATCAGCTTAGTAGCAGAGGGGTTCCCAGGATGTGTTTTTTGTGCTTGGCAGTGTAAGCACTTCACATGATATGAAAAGAGCAACCACTATTGTTGCTTTTTTCTAACACAACCATCTGGTCACCCAATTAAAAATAAAAATAGCTGCTACATATAAATAAAATTGTGTATTGATACTCAGAATAAAAAATCTTCTCACTAGATAATCATTTAGTAAGAAAGGAAAAATAAAAAACACAGCCATTTAGTTTGGGAGGTTGGTTTATTATGTGTGCCACCTTTGTAAACCAGAGCTCTTTAGATGGAAATCAAACTCCATGTGTTACAGAGCCCAACAAGAGCCTGCTAATTGGTGTAAAAGGTCAGAGATAAAAAGAAAGGCCTGTGTGGAGGAGGTGCTGTTTATGTTTATTTGTAACCATTAACACTCTTTTTAAAATAACATCTCACACCATTGATAGCCAGTAGAACAAAAGGAAAATGATCCACCGAGTTTAAAATATGATAAAATTTTAAATTAAAAACAAAATCGTTTAAAGAGTGTTAGTAAAGGGGTCTTCAGCTCATAAAGCTGCTAAAAATTAATTACCTTTTCTCAACGAACTAAAGAATTAAATAAGCTAGTCAGATTGTTCACCATGTTAATGTGTTGCCTTCAGGATATTATTTAGTTACAGTATTCTGAAAGACTTTGCAGATAAACAAAATCGGTGAGTATTTGTATCATATCAATTAGAAATCCTAAACATTTGTTACTGGCAAACAGTGCAGCGTCCTTAGATTAGAAAATTAGCCAGTAATTATTTAATCATTTAAACATCTGACATACTGAAATAACATTGCTTCTTTTTTATGTGGATTTAAAAAACACAGACTAAAGTACAGTATGTTGATTTCACCTTGTAATGTTCAAGTCATCCACACAAGTACATAGAATTAATTGGGAACATGTCCATTTATATTATATATAAATATATGACATTTGTATTTTTTTATTTATTTATTTTTAATCAGAATAGCCTCTTATCCAATGAGTATGTTCTAGCAATGAACTACAATTACTAAGATCAAATGAAATGAGTGGCTTGTTTTGTTCCCTGGAACAAATGTTTCCTTCTTGAAACTTGATTGTGATCTAAATCTGCCAAATATGCATTTCTTTAAAAATAAAAAGGTGTAGTTTTCCATTCATTAATTCTATTCAGTTGTATTACATTCATGGTACCTCTTGAGCCAGTGGTTCAATTTAGATTTTAATTTAGGGGGGTTGTGGGTAAAAAAAATAATTTTAACCCTTGATACTCTTTTAATTCCTGTTCCAGTCATGGTGGCTAAAGGATGAATCTTGCTGCTAATGCTACATCACACTTTCAGGATAAGGAAAATATGAGAAAAAAGGAAATGTGTCACTGTGTTAGTCTGCAATGGTAAGTTGATTTATTTACATTATTTTGACAAAGGAGGAAGTAATCACTGAGTGTGTTTACATGAACACACCAAACTGGGATAACGTAAGTAACCCTGTTAAGGTAGAAGCCTGGTATTTTGAAAAACCCAATATACATGTGTAAGTCCACTTATGAAGTTCTCCTTTGGCAAAATGCTCTGATTTCATAAAAATACCCTAAAAAGCATTAAACATCAACGCCTGCCATGAATACTAAACCAAGCATGGACCCTGGGTCTCCAGTGTGGGGAACATTACTTTTAAAAAGTAACTTTGTTACATTACAAATTGCTTACAAAAAAGTAAAAACTAAAAACAGTATGTTATACAGTTACTCATTCTAAATTGTAATGTGTTACAAAAATGCATTATGTTTGCTTTCTACAGCGTTTTTATCTTCAGCTTGAAAAATCCTACACATAAATCATCCTAACCAAAAGTCATATTTTAGAGACACCATTGAAACATTTCTTTTGACTTTTTTGGTCCATGCGGATATGTTAGCATCCCACAGTTTTTCTGCATACATTCATGCTGTGACTCTCCCGTTCCACCTCAACCAACAAGGGTTCCATTATATCCAGACTGGAATAAACCAAAATTACTGTCATATTTATGAAAGTTGGTTCTCAAGGTTCTCAAAGTGACACTTTCCACTTGGGAACTTGCTAACTTACTCCATGTTTCAATAATTCTCTGTGATTTATGTGATTTTACATTTATATTGGGATCTATGAAGTTCAACTAATATATACAGCATCAATGTAGTCTGGGTATTCGATAAGTTTTACACTCACATAACCTGAATATAAAAAAGTATTATTTTACGAACCACAAATTACTTATATATATATATATGTAGTACTAGGGTGTTGTACCGTGTTAGCCATTATGAATGTAGAGAAAAGCCAAGCAAAATGACACCTTTTATTGGCTAACTAGAAAGATTACAATATGCAAGCTTTCGAGGCAACTCAGGCCCCTTCTTCAGGGTTACATCTTGCCTGAAGAAGGGGCCTGAGTTGCCTCGAAAGCTTGCATATTGTAATCTTTCTAGTTAGCCAATAAAAGGTGTCATTTTGTTTGGCTTTTCTTTATATATACTAGCAAAATACCCGCGCTTCGCAGCGGAGAAGTAGTGTGTTAAAGAGGTTATGTAAACATATATATATACATAAACATATATAAATATATATACATATCTACATATACACATATCTACATATACATATATATCTACATATACACATATCTACATATACATATATATATATACATATATACATATATATATACATATACACATCCACATATATATACATATATATATATATATACACATATCAACATATATATACACATACATATACACACATACATATATATATATATACACACATACATACATACATACATACACACATTTATCTAAATATATAAAGGAGAGTTGGGATCCGAGAGACTGTGTGTGTTTGTGGAGGGATGGAGAGTTAAGGCAGGTGTTGGAGTCACGTGATCATCTCCCCTCCCATTCACCTCATTTCATTCACTTCATTTCGCTCCGAGCTGAGCTCCGCAGCTGGCGCGGTCTTGCTGTTCTTGATTTGCTTTTCACATGGCCAACTATACGTTGCATGCTCAAGAGTAAGCTCAGCGCACAACTTGGTCATATTACAACCGGAGGGGCGAACTGACAACATGGTATACAAAGAGATCCTTAACAAATAATTATTGGTAGAATTTCCCTCAGTTTATTATTTAAAATTTTAAAGCAGTACTTCGCTGCTGCGAAGCGCGGGTATTTTGCTAGTATATATATATATATATACACATACAGAGACATATATATACATATACATATTTACATATCTACATATATATACATATTTACATATATATATAGACATACATACATATATATATATATCTATATCTATATATATCTATATCTATCTATATATATCTATATATCTATATCTATATACTGTATATCTAAATCTCTATATACATCTATATATATATATATCTATATCTATCTATATATATATATATATCTATATCTATCTATATATATCTATATCTATCTATCTATCTATCTATCTATCTATCTATCTATCTATCTATCTATCTATCTATCTATCTATCTATCTATCTATCTATATATATATATATATATATATATATATATATATATATACATATATATCTATTGTAGCAAATACGCCCTTTGTCCACCTCTTGAACCCTCAGGTACCACTTTGAACACCAGATGAAAGTATAAATATTCTTTCTTTTATTATTAAACGGTGCACAAAGCACTCTCCCTACCACACTATTCATAAATCACAATACTCTCTCAAAACCAATACAATCCTCCACTCCCAGACACTTCGCCCTCCTACCTCCCAGCTCAGCTTAGTGTACTGGGCTTCCCACAGTCCTTTTATAGCCCCTGACCCGGAAGTGGTTCCTGGCACAACCCACAAGTCCATTTCCTTCCGGGTCAGGGCAAACAGTCCTCTTCTTCATCCCGGGAGCACGTTGTTTCCTCCAGTCACGTGACTGTTAAATTGAGGGAAAATATACCAATAACAATTTGTTCAGGATCTGTTTTTTTGTGAAGCTTCCTTTACACAGCCTGTCCGCTGTTTTATAAACGAACGCCATATAAGGCCTTCCTTTCTCCTTCACAGTCAGTTCACGTGATTACGTGGGAGGCGTGATGACGCGATACGCAACCCCCACAACCCCGCCTCCCACGCCCAGCGAGCTGCAGTCCATTACTGTATATGGACAAAAAAGAGGTTCCAGTTATGACCGTTACGCTTTAGATTTCGAAATGAAACCTGCCTAACTTTTGTAAGTAAGCTGTAAGGAATGAGCCTGCCAAATTTCAGCCTTCCACCTACACGGGAAGTTGGAGAATTAGTGATGAGTGAGTGAGTCAGTCAGTCAGTCAGTGAGGGCTTTGCCTTTTATTAGTATAGATGTATATATTACAATAACGGGCGCTAGAACAGTAGTGCATAAACATTAGTAGGAACAGTCTATATTAAATGGCAAGGGACTTTGACCTCATTCTTTTTGTTGGTCGTATTTTTCTTTCTTTCAGCCTTTCTTTTGTTGATGTTTACTTGCTGAGCTGACCGTTCTTCGTGGGCTGCCGCCGTGTATTGTATGTCTTTAATTTTCTGTGACAGTAATACTGTCTTGTATGGCTCTATTCAATAAGGGCGCGCACAAAAAGACGAGCTTCAAAAGGGCGACCTCAATTGAGCGCGGTGCGCTCTTATTGAAGGATGCCTGTGCGCGCCCTTATTGAAGGATACCGTCTTGTACGTCCGCTGGCTTGTACGTCCGTAATATACCTTTAATTTTCTCTGGCGGTAATACAGGCGTGAGCGTCGGTAATATGCCTTTAATCTCCTCTGACAGTAATACTGGCTTGTATGTGGCTGTAATATGCATCACTGTATTGTGTACCTTTAATTTCCTCTCGCAGTAATACTGGTTTGTATTTCCGTAAAATGCCTCTAATATTCTCTGACAGTAATGTCGCGCACTCACCGTGCCACGTGCATGTGCACTTCATCAGAAGACACCCACACACGGACACCTGGACGCACATAGGGATTTTATATATATATATATATATATATATATATATATATATATATATATATATATATATATATATATATATATAAAATATATATATAATATATATAAATAAATAAAACAAAGAATAAAGAAGAAGGTATGAAGGTTTGGGGACCATCAAAGTAAACCCTTTTAATGTAGTTAAACAAAACTCAAAAAAATGTATTTGAATAATAAAAGGTATTTGAATGATAGATTTTTTTTTTCAATATTCCTAGTAAGTGGGATGTTTCTAAAGGTGAGATCCATCCCTTTCAGATGACAATGAACACCAACTTCCAGTCTGACAATTTTTTAAATACAGTATTCGATGGGACAGAAGCGTGTGGGACTTCCATGAAGGAACTGGAAGTGATGTCAGCACTCTTCCAGTGAGCTGGCTTCTATTCTGAGGATAAAATGTGAGAAACCACCCAAGCCTAACTACACAATGATTTTGGAGATCTTACCTGGACAGAGTCCTCAAGATGCTTGCTAGACATGCATGTGTTATATGAAGTTATATATATACTATTTGTAGCTATTATTATGTTACATTACTTTCTTTTCCTTTTTCTTATGGGTCCTTGTTTTTTTTTTTCACTACTATCAGGTCAGGGATTGTACTGGGCCTCAGCATATGGGGCAGTAAATAGTTGTCTGCCTGTTCTGTTGTATGAATATCACCCTGATCTAAACTCCCTGCCCCCCCATTAAATGTACATACATCATCACAATGGAAACTCGAAGGAAAAAAAAACCTACCCCCTTTCCAATAAACTGAATGTCTTTCATTTTCTGTAGTCTCTTTTGTCTGAACGATGTTGGTGTTCTTTTTGCATTTTTAAACATCAAGGAATACATTTTTGAAGTTAATTAATTTCTTTCTGTTACCATTTAAAAGGTGATTATTTATTATTTTTTGTTTGATTATATATTATTTATTATTAATTATTTTTGTTGTTACTCAAACCATGTTGTTTTGAAATTTACCAAGTCCATTTCTTTGGCAGTCCTTCCCACACTCCACTTTGACGTTATCAACACAACAGTATTTGGAGTGTCATATCATAACAAGACTCATCCAATATTGAATCAAATAGAACTTTCCCATGTGACTTCTTTATTTGTGTTTTTCTGGCTTTTAGATCATCTACTTTGTCATTTAAAAATTAGAATTTTTAGACAATGATTAGAGTTTTGGTTAAAGAACAATTTAGCCTTTTGGGTACAAACTTGGAACGCTTTTCTATGTCTCCTTTTCCTGGTCCTTTATTAAAAATTTTCTTTGTCTTCCAAAACTAGTGAAACTCGTAGGTGTAACTAATTGGTTTATTGCACAAATGCAGCATTATGTTAAAGTTACAAGAAGTGTGACATTTGAGACCTCACAACTGATGAACCTCAGACATGCTGGGACATCACAACTGTTGACAAGATTAACCCTGGGAATTTTGAATTTTAGCCCTCCATTAACTGCAATCATCCAAACTTCTGTAT
Organism: Erpetoichthys calabaricus; assembly: GCF_900747795.2. Lineage (NCBI taxonomy): Eukaryota > Metazoa > Chordata > Cladistia > Polypteriformes > Polypteridae > Erpetoichthys > Erpetoichthys calabaricus. The sequence goes on from NC_041400.2 coordinate 160,579,893, forward strand.
GCTGTGATGGCATCTGGAGAAATTAACAGCCAGAGCACAGAGAGCACCCCAGCTAAATGGATCTCCCAGGAGAATCTGATTAAGGATTGTGTAGAAAGTTTCTTTAATAAAAGCTACATATAAAATTATTATTTGTTTCATGATAAGCTTTTATTGCACTTGTTGGGCTTACTTTGTTGCCATTGTGGCTTCAAGGAAGTATTGTGAGCAGAACCACTTTTCCATACCTCATTGCCCAGAATTGAACCTGATCTATCCATTGTGCTAATGCTCCCAGCTGAGCACAATTTCAATGTCAATTTGCAGGGGTCTCCAACACGTCGCTCGCGAGCTACCAGTAGCTCGCAACCCCTTTCCAAGTAGGCTCGCCATAATGTTAATGAATCCTATGTAAATTTGAACTAATTTGAATTTAACACAAAATCACGATCCACAATCTGAATTGCAATCTATCTTTTCAATGTGGCAAACACTTAAGAGAATATCCGGACTCAAACTCATAAAGACCTAAGTAACACTTTATTTTAAATATCAAACAAAGTTGAATTCAATTGTTCCCTCGTTCGCTAGCTGATCGGAGTTAAGGAACACGCCCCAAAGCTGGCGAGTGAATAAGGAAGGCCCCTCCCCCCGGCCCGTTGCGTGGATCTTGGATTTGCACAATATTAATCAGTACCGCAAGCGAACTATGATACATAGTGAAATGAGAGAAGTTGCAGAATCAACTGGAATGTTCAAGCAAATTATAGAAAAAAACATATCTAAATCTGTGAAAAGTGGACGGACAGACATTGGATTTTATATATTATATACTAGTAAACCTTCAAAATAATGTGCAGTTAAAGTCTCAACAGCATTCTCAAGCATTTTTGGAGCTTAGTAGAGCCAGATATCTATAAGAATCTTCACCAAGCAGCTCTGATAATGTCTGCTTTGTTTGGGTCTCCACACCTCTATGAGTCTGCCTTTTCTGACATGAATGTCATGAAATCAAAGTTCAGAATAAGACTGACAGATGAACATTTAAATGACTCCATAAGAGTGAACCTAAGTGGTTACACTCCACCATACATCTGTCTCTCTTGTTGACTCCATGCAGTGCCAGTCATCTCACTAACTAAAAAACACATCACACATGCATCTGGACATGTGAATACTCTTGTGAAGTGAAACAGTGACATGTAACAAAATGACAAATGAATAAGTAATATCTGTGTACAGTATTTGTAATTGTATTGCTTTGTTTTGATAGCATTCATGTTTTAATTCAATAGTGTGAGATACACTAGAAAATGCATACAGACATACAAAATGCACTTGCAGGTGAACTAAATTTTTTTTTGTGATGTTTTAATGCAAAATGTGGGTTGTGGACACCCACATTTTGTAAATGTTCAGGCAAAGCAAGCTTATTCAGTTTGTTTGGGTTGAAATAAGCTATGAGAATAAACGTTAGAAAACATGAGTATCTCTCGGCCATTTTCATTTTGTAAAAGTAGCTCTTAGGAGAAAAAAGGTTGGAGACCCCTGCCATAATATCTCTTAATTCAGGAATTCCTGAACTATGCAAAATTTGCCGTTCTATTTTTTTTACTGCGATTTTCACACTGAAGGCAATGAGAACCAAGTTTTCATTCCGGTTGTACAGGAACCGAATAGCATGCAACGGCCCAGCAGTAAGTCGGACTCATTCAGAGTGGGTGTGGTACTCCACAAGGGCTCTCCTCTGTTGCTGATTCTGTTCCTAATTTTTATGGACAGAATTTTAGGCACAGCCAAGGAGTGGAGGGTGTCTAGTTTGCTGCTTTTTGCTCCTATTAGTTTCATCGAGGTGTGTGACCTTAGACACAAACTAGTTTTCAAATGAGTATGAAGCATCTGGGGTACGGATCAGCACCTCTAAGCTTGAGGTCATGGTGGAGTACCCTTTTCAGGTTTGAGATGAAGTTCTTCCTCAAGCAAAGGAGTTTAAGCATCTCGGAGTCTTGATCTTGAATGACAGAAAATGGAAGTGGGAGATCAACAAGCAGAATGAAGCTGCGTCCACAGTCATGTAGATGTTATAGTGGTCAGTCATGGGGAAAAGAGAGCTGAGCTGAAAGGCAGAGCTCTTGATTTATGGGTCGATCTATATTCCTGTCCTCACCTATGGCCACAAGCTTTGGGTAGTGAACAAAAAAATTAGAATTACAACCACCAGAAATGATCTCCCTGTGCTTAACCTTATAGATATGTTAAGGAATGCAGATATTTGGGAAGAGCCCAAAGTAGCCACTGCTCCTTCACATCGAAAACAGCAAACAGAAAACAGTTAAGGTGGTTCAGCCATCTGCGTAGGATGCCTGCTGGATGCCTCCCTGGTGAAGTGTTTCGAGCATATTCAAGAGGAGACCTCAGGGCAGGCTCAGAACATGCTGGAGAGATTATATCTTTTAGCTGGCCCGAGAATTCTTCATGCTGTGGAGTTATAGGAGAAGGGGAAAAGGGATGTTGGGGCATCTTCACTCAGACTGCTGTGACCTGCATCCAAATAAGCAGCAGAAAATTAATGGATGAATAATTTCCAGTTTTAAAAATGTTTGGGACAAGTTTCTTGCTAACGAATCAGTGACAGAAATATGGGATGTTCTTCTTATGAAAACAGTTATTCTGCTGTATTTGAAATTTTAAATGCTGTATTTCTGCACATTTGATTTTTATATATTGTTGTCCTATGTTGATAACAGTAAAGAAAAGATGTTCAGAAATCCCAGTCATGTATTTTGCTTCCTGACAAATACTGCTGCAATGTGGCACTCTATGCATTCTTCATACATCAGGTTAATCTGTGAAAAACAGGCAGTCATGTATTTGTAGTACAGGTTTGTGTGTTGGAGATTTAAGGATGAGGCCAGAGTCAATCATCCAACATACACTGGCAAACAAACAATTGAGACATCCATGCTGCTGCAATTTTAATAGCAAATCAAGCAATCCATTTCTGCTTTACCCAATCGCACCAACACAAAATTTATAAAATAAGGCTTATTAACATAATTCAGAAGTTGATGTACACAAGAAAAAGAAAAGCAGATACAATTCTCACCGGTCAATCACAACCCCTGGCATTCTGTGGCATTTCGATGATGTATAAAATATTTTCATTACCGGGCAATAAAGCACTATTTTTTTTTTCTAAGAATAACAGACACACCATATATAAGAGGATGCGAGGATTCAGAAAGTTAATTTTAAACTTTGTTCACAGATTTTGCAAACACTGATAAAATTTTTTACTTCTTTTTGCAGCCAATCTGACTTCTAACACTTTCATGTTCTCTGGCTCCATTTTTTAGTTCAGTCACCTGTATATCTCCCTTGCTTACTCCAGTTCAGGCACACACAAAATGACGATTCAACAGATTGTAACTTCATAATTTGTTTTTATTAGCATGTTTTCTGTTTTTGTAGATATCGTTTGATTTCCAGTCCACTAACATTTTGAAATGAAGCTTCATATAGTACCTTTCACTATAAACAGCATTCCTAAGCATGCTAGATACAGTATCAAATATGATTGCTTACACACTTTCAGCCATCTATATGAACTTGTGATTTATAGTCCACCACCACCAAACTAATATAGAAACAGTAAATTTAAATATGAAAAGAGCAACAGTTTTTACTTGGCTTGGTCTTACATATTGAATCTTCCTCCAAATTCCTGCCGTGCTTTGACCAGGAATTCTGAATTACTGGACATATTTCAAATAGATATGAGCAATATTGATAGATTTTATTTGTGTGTGTGAAAGTGATTGTGGAAACTGGATGAAAGAAATCTGTATTATTTAAAAGAGAACAGCTTACCTTTTTATTTCCTAGGACCCAGGCAGGAGAGATGAAGTGGGATAATTGCACAAGGTGTTATGCAAAATTGTGCAATTCGATATTGTAATAACTGGCTAAAAGATCTGATTTAAAGTTTTCATTTTTATGCTGAATGTTTCAATTTACTGTACAATTACAACAGTTACGGTAAATTCTATAGTTGGGATTCATTTGGTAAAAATATCGTTATGATTCTGATTTTGTTTCTTTGCTACTTTTTTCATGTGCAGTGTATGTCCCATTAAAGCTTTTCACCAATGGCTTTAGTATTGTTCATATAGATTAAAAGGAGGCAGACAGAAGCGACATTATTTCACTTAAGGTATTATGTACTCTTGATAAGTGATTTTGTATATGACCTGTTAATTTTCAGATGATGGTTAATGCTTTCAAATTTGACTTGGTTTAACTCTGAAATAATTGGACATTGTGAGAAATGAAGAATTTAAAAGCTGATCTTCTACCTAGAACATAAATAATGTTATCCTGAGCACCTTCTTACATGGTTCTTCAGCTTTGACAGGGATAATCCCGTTATCAAGAGGAAAGAACACAGTAGACAGTTTGAGCTCTCTCTGACACTAACTTCTGATATAATGACTGGTTATTTGTCTCACACTGACAAATGGTGCTCTTGCCTGTGTACAAAAGGTAGCATTATGCCCTTCATTTTGTATACTGCACAAAATAAAAAGTGCTATAAAATGGGGAGATCTTCAGCTGAATATACTGCATAACAACATTTAATGTGTTATACTATAAAAAGAATTGATCTGGTATTTGACAATTCTGCAGTAGCTGAAACAATGCAACAAATGTGACACCTTTATGAACACTTTAGTGATTCAGCATTTCAAGTCATTTTTTTCTTGAGACTAAAATACTAATATCTAACAGCAGTAGGCATTAGTATTATTTCACTGTAGCTTAGTTGCATTTTTCCAGAGAATTACAAATGCATTAGCTTTCTGGACTGAAGCATTATGAAATCATGGGATATCTTAATAACATTTGTTGAAATTGAAACTACCACATGCAACAAACTGTAGGATTTGGTAACTTTTGCCCATACCCCTTTTTACATTTGTAAATAAAGCCTTATCTTATCAACATTGATTTTTCAGATCTTAGCAGTATTACTGTTCCTTAAATATACTTGTAGATCAATGATTTGTCATATTTCTAAGCATCAGGTCAGTTCAGCTCTGTTTTCTTTAATTTTGGTAACTTTCCCTGACCGTCTCTGCAAATGTTTCTGAAATGGGTGGCTAAATTGACATAATCTGGGATAAGTCAAAAAACAGTAAAATATGGATCCTCTTTCTATTTCATTTATATCCAGTATCTTATTAAAATATATCATGTAGTTTAAAAGTGTATTTAATGTGCTAGAGGGACTACATTTGACTGAAGCCCTTAGGAAAGGAAGCAGCATAAGTCAAGTCAAATTTATCGTATATATGTACTAAGTATGGTGAAATTCTTAGCTGAATTTATCCTCAGAACAGCCTGGCATATGTATATATTACATATACTGTACACACACACACATATATATATATATATATATATATATATATACAAACTGAGGGCACCGTGGCGGATGTTAGCAGATTGCTGGCCAACCACAAGCGTTACCTGGTAGGTAACCACCCATACAATCAGATTGTGACACAGACTACGAATGCCGTGAATGTAATTACCCCGATCTACATGCTGTCAAATAAACGAACCACACGCCGTGGCGCAACGTTAGGGGCATCGCCGCTGACGTCCGAGGTTCGATTCCCGAGAGGGAGTGCAGTGGAGTGTGTACACCTGATGAGCCCAGAATGAGGGCGAAACACGTGTCGTGTACTCTTTGCATTTATTTGACAGTAAACTATTTCAACCATATATAAATATATATATATATATATATATATATATATAAACGTCTATGTGTGGAAGTGTGTCTGTCTGTCTGTCTGTCTGTCCAGCCCGGAAGTGAGAGGTGGAGTTCGGGTAAGAGCTCCACCTCCGAGGAAACAGAAACTCGCTTAGTCGCTAATATACAAGTGAGGCGAGCACGTCAGCAAAAAGCAACCTCCGAAGAAATATAGTGCCTATAAAAGGTATTCACCTCCTTGGAGCTTTTCATATTTTATTGCTATTCAACATTGAATCACAGTGGATTTCATTTGGATTTTTTGACACTGATCAACAGAAAAAGACTCTTTAATGACAAAGTAAAAACAGATCTCTGCAAATCAGTCTAAGGTAATTGCAAATATAAAACATAAAATAGATGATTGCATACAAAGTCATTAATATGACACAATTAAATCATAACTAGTGCAGCCAAATTTATTTTAGAAGTCTCAGAATTAGTTCAATGGAGATCACCTGTTCTTCTTCTTTCAGCTGCTCCCATTAGGGGTCGCCACAGCGGATCATCCTCTTCCATAACTTTCTGTCCTTTGTATCTTGTTCTGTTACACCCATCACCTGCATGTCCTCTCTCACCACATCCATAAATCTTCTATTAGGCCTTCCTCTTTTTCTTTTGCCTGGCAGCTCTATCCTTAGTATCCTTCTCCCAATATACTCAGCATCTCTCCTCTGCACATGTCCAAACCAACGCAATCTCGCCTCTCTGACTTTGTCTCCCAACCGTCCAACTTGAGCTGACCCTCTAATGTACTCATTTCTAATTCTATCCATCCTTGTCACACCCAATGCAAATCTTAGCAGCATGTTCTGAGCCTGCCCTGAGGTCTCCTCTTGAATATGCTCGAAACACTTCACCAGGGAGGCATCCAGCAGGCATCCTACGCAGATGGCTGAACCACCTTAACTCTGCTACAGTAATTCCAGCTCTGTCTCCTGCTTTCTGGTTAGTGCCACTTTCTTCATCCCATATAACATAGCTGTTCTCACTCCTGTAGACCTTCCCTTTCACTCTTGCTGATATCCGTCTGTCACAAATCACTCCTGACACTCTTTTCCATCCATTCCACCCTGCCTGCACTCTCTTTTTCACCTCTCTTTCACAATCCCCATTACTCTGTACTGTTGATCCCAAGTATTTAAACTCATCCGCCTTCACCAACTCTACTCCTTGCATCCTCACCATACCACTGACCTCCCTCTCATTTACACACATGTATTCTGTCTTGTTCCTACTGACCTTCATTCCTCTCCTCTCTAGAGCATATCTGCACCTCTCCAGGGCCTCCTCAACCTGTTCCCTACTATCGCTACAGATCACAATGTCATCAGCAAACATCATAGTCCACGGGGTTTCCTGTCTAATCTTGTCTGTCAACCTGTCCATCACCACTGCAAATAAGAAAGGGTTCAAAGCCAATCCCTGATGTAATCCCACATCCACCTTGAATGCATCCATCACTCCTACCGCAGACATCACCACCGTCACACTTCCCTCGTACATATCCTGTACAACTCTTACATACTTCTCTGACACTCCCGACTTCCTCATACAATACCACAACTCCTCTGGAGGCACCCTGTCATATGCTTTCTCCAGGTACACAAAGATGCAATGCAACTCCTTCTGGCCTTCTCTATACTTCTCCATCAACACCCTCAGAGCAAACATCATATCTGTGGTGCTCTTTCTTGGCATGAAACCATACTGCTGCTCACTAATCATCACCTCCCTTCTTAACCTAGCTTCTACTACTCTTTCCCATAAATTCATGCTGTGGCTCATCAATTTTATCCCACTGTAGTTACAGCACCGCTACACTTCTTCTCCACTCCTCAGGCACTCTCTCACTTTCCAAGATTCCATTAAACAATCTGGTTAAAAACTCCACTGCCATCTCTCCTAAACACCTCCACGCTTCCACAGATATGTCATCTGGACCAATGGCTTTTCCATTGTTCATTCTCTTCATAGCTATCCTTACTTCCTCCTTGCTAATCTGTTGCACTTCCTGATTCACTATCTCCACATCATCCAACCTCTTCTCTCTCTCATTCTCTTCATTCATCAGCCTCTCAAAGTACTCTTTCCATCTGCTCAACACACTCTCCTCGCTTATGAGTACGTTTCCATCTTTATCCTTTATTACCCTAACCTGCTGCACATCTTTCACAGCTCGGTCCCTCTGTCTAGCCAATGGGTACAGGTCCTTTTCTCCCTTCTTTGTGTCCAACCTCTCATACAACTCATCATACGCCTTTTCTTTAGCCTTCGCCACCTCTCTCTTCACCTTGCGCCTTATCTTCTTGTACTCTTGTCTACTTTCTGCATCTCTCCGACTATCCCACTTCTTCTTTGCCATCATCTTCCACTGAATACTCTCCTGTATTTCCCCATTCCACCACCAGGTTTCCTTTTCCTCCTTCCTCTGTTCAGATGTCACGTCAAGCTGTCACCCTTATTACATCTGCTGTAGTTTCCCAACTGTCTGGTAATTCTTCACTACCACCCAGTTCCTGTCTCACCTTCTCCCTAAACTCAATCTTGCAGTTTTCCTTTTTCAACTTCCACGATTTGATCCTTGGTTCTGCCCTCACTCTCTTCCTCTTCTTGATCTCTAACGTCATCCTACAGACCAACATCCTATGCTGTTTAACCACACTTTACCCTGCCACCACTTTGCTGTCTTCACTCTCCTTCAGATTGACTCTTCTGCATAGGATGTAATCTACAGTACCTGTGTGCATCTTCCTCCACTCTTGTACGTAACCCTATGATCCTCCCTCTTCTTAAAATACGTATTCACCACAGCCATGTCCATCCTTTTGGCAAAATCCACTATCCTCTGACCTTCTTCATTCTTCTCCATACCTACCCATCACCTCCTCGTCTCCTCTGTTCCCTTCACCAACATGTCCATTGAAATCCGCTCCAATCACCACTTTCTGTCCCGTGGGAACACTGTTCATCACTTCATCCAACACACTCCAAAAATTCTTTCTCATCCATTGCACACCCAACTTGTGGGGCATATGCACTAACAACATTCATCATCACACCTCCAATTTCCAGCTTCATAATCATTCCATTTAATCTCTTGCATGCACAATATATCAACCTTCCTTCTCTGCTAACGCTCTCCCCTTACCAGTCATACTGCCAACATTCAAAGTTCCTACCCTCAGTTCCACTCTCTTTACCTTCCTCTCTCCTCCTGCCTCCGGACACGTCTCCCCCCTCTTCTTCTCCTTCTTATTCTTCTTCTTCAGCCAACAGTAACCGAATTTCCGCCAGCACCCTGTTGGCTAACAGTACTGGTGGCAGTCGTTGTTAACCCGGGGCTTGACCAATGTGGTATGGAAATTTGTATTGTTGTCCGCATATTGATTTGGCAAAATTTTACACAGGATGCCGTTCCTGACGTAACCCTCCACATTTATCTGGGCTTGGGACCGGCACAAAGAAACACACTGGTTTGTGCATCCCCTGTGGCTGGGTTTAGTTCAATGGAGATAACCTGTGTGGGGTATTAATTGACTGCAGTATACAGTAAATGCTCCACATCTGAAAGGTCCAACTTGTGGTGAGCCAGTATGATGGCTTAACTTCATGCAACTCCATGAAAAGATGATTGAAAACTCAGGGGAATATTCCTTTGATTTCGGTTACACAAATCATTAAGAAATGGAAATGTAAATCTGCCCAGAGCAGGCTGTCTAAAAAAACTGAACATTCATACAAGAAGAAGACAAATGAGAGAATCCACCAAGAGGCCAACAAGTGCATCCCAGGATTTAAGGTCATGTCCTACTCTGACAGACTCAAAAAATTCAACCTTTTCAGTCTCTAGCAGTGGAGACTACGTGGGGACCTAATCCAGGTATTTAAAAGGCATTGATAAAGTGGATCCAGCAACTTTCTTTCAGTTTAAGGGTGAATCACACACTCAAAAACATCAGTTAAAACTAAGGGGAAGTGAATTTAAGACTGAAGGCAGAAAGCACTTCTTTCCACAGAGTTGTGAATCTGGAACTGAAAACTACCAAGACTTGTACCAAGACTACCAAAAACTGAAACTACCAAGACTTGTAGTTAAAGCAGAAACCTTAACAACCTTTAAGTAAGAATTTGGATGAGAAATTGGGACAGCTTAGCTAATAGCTAAACAAACAGACTTGATGGACTAAATGGTCTCCTTATGTTTGTAAAATGTCTTATGTTTCTTAAGAGACACATGAGAATTTTGAAGGAGTTACAAGCTACACTGGAGAGACTGTGCATACAACAACTGTTGCAAAGGTGCATCATTAGGCACAGCTTTATGTGAGAATACCAAAGAGAAACCCATTAAATGTACATGTTATCTTGGCTAGAGTTTACCAGAAGGCATATAGGAAACTCTGAATTCAGCTGGAAGAATGTTCTATGGAAATTCAAGGTAAACACCAAATTTGGCATAGGCCAAACAAAAAAAAAAACTATGCAAGCATCATCCTGTGGGAGAGGCTCGTAAGGTTAGAGGGTAAAATGAATGCTGCAAAATACAGAGAAATCCTAGGGGAATACCTGATGTCTGCAAGAAACCTTGCAGCAAGACAAGAATCCCAAAAATAAGGCTAAAGCTACACAGGAATGACTTAAAAAGAACAGCATTAATGTCCTGGAGTGGCTGAGTCCAGATCTCAAACCAATTAAGAATTTGTAGGTGGACTGGAAAAAGATTACTCACAATCCCCATGCAACCTGACAGAGCTTCCTCAGGACTTACAATACATACTGACTTGGAAAGACAAACTTCATTATTTAAAACACCAGGGATTCTGCACTGTCACTTTTCTTCCTTGTCCATTCTAGTAAATATTATTGGAGCATTAGCACTCCCACCACTAGAGTCAAGGGGGAGTTTTTGCCCATGGCTCTTAGAAATGCTCAATAACTATTCATACTAACAAATCTTTATATATAATATGCTACCGTGGCTATCCATTTGTCTGCCCAGGATTTTAAATCAACTGTAGCTTGCAAACTGTTTGACCTACTGACCTGAAATTTGGTACACATATACTACGTGATGTCTACTATCCATTTTAAGGGTGATGATTGACCTGTAAGGTAATTCCTCTTTTAATTTTTATTTTAGTTTATTGTAGAATCAACTCTCAGCAGCGGCCAGCAGGGCGGCTGTGCAGCGCATGCATACGGGCGCTGTTCTCATCCCTACCACCTTTGCCATCACTTCTTCTACCTCTTCATATCTTAAATCATTCTTGAGGCAGATTGATGACTTAAGTGCCAGCTTAAGTGAAAAATTAAAGAAAACATACTAAGTAATTACAAGACAAACACTGACGTAATCAGTTTTTACGTGAAAAGATGCCGACGAAAGAAGAGAAGAAGCGAGCCGCTAGGGTGGAGAAAAGAAGAGCTGCTCAGGAAGCAGCAAGCACATCAACCTCTGAGCAAATGAATGTTAAACATACAGAGAAAGAGGATGAAAACTAAGAATGCTCAAGACAAGTGTATTCACTGCATGTTATTGTGCAGTGCGCCGTTACTGGTACAGTATATGTTCCTATATAAGAACAATTTACTATCGCTCAGTGAATAAATCTCTGTCTGTGTGAACAAACCTTTAGTTGAGGTTCACTTCAAAAAGTTTCCTAAAGATGTATTTGAAATTTCCTATTTTCACTTTAAAAGACTATTCCTGTTGATATTGCTCTTAAGGTCATTGTCAATCTGATTTCTGTGATTTTCCCGGTAACAACACTGTCTCCTCCTGACTTCTCTTTCCCTGGCTTCTCCTGATTATTTTCCACAAGAATCCTTAGGTGCTTGTACATACTCAAATGCAAAGAATAAGAGGCTCCAGCCTTCAAACCCCATCACTAAACCGAATAATTCAGGTTGCACATACTCAGGCACACCCAAGGGTGACCCTTAAAAAATGCAGGACCAATAGAACTATCTGTTTGTCATAAAGATTTTGGAGCACCTTGCGCAAAAACCATTTCACATACTACAAAAAGCAAAATCTTTGTAGATAAGAAATTACATCGAGTATATCATGGAAAATTGGAAAATATTGCATAAGTAGACAAAGTTAAGCTATTAATATTTTAAAAAGTTAACTGAGGGAAGGTTATTACTTTTTTTGCTCAACATCCCTGGCCTTTAATGGAAAAATGGCACTGACTATATTAATAAAATATTCAATGTCCTGTTGCAAATGTAAATCACCCTGTCTCACATTAATTACCTAAACCTCTCCAATGTCCTTTATTTGTATAGCATGGCATTTGGATGCACACATCTTCTAATCATGATCCATCCCATCATTAATAAAACAAGAAAAATTGAAAATGTGTGGGACTACTGCATTAGCAAAAACGTTTAATCTTATTTTAATGATAGCTAACTGTTTATATCCTTGCACACAACATACTTCTAAGATCCGCTTTATGCCTATATCATGCAAAGTAAGAGGAAGGCTGTTGAGTTTGTCTTACTTTACTTGAGTCCTCTGTATATTCTGGTTAAAACACAGTGGTAGTTTACATCAGTGTATTGTGGTCTTTTTGTTCTTTTGTGTTGAGCTAGCGGTTTCTGTAACACTCCTCCTCTTTTGCAGTACAGACATGACAAGATTGCTCATTGTCATCTAGCTGTATGACAACAAATAATTTCCAGTGGTCTTATTCCTGAACTCTGCACTGAAGTGGTTTAGCTAATCTGTCATAGTATCTCTTCTAATGACATTTTGTCTTTTTTTCAGTTTGCCCATACTTCCTTAAAGCTGCTTGTTTGCAAAAGTAAGGATTTAGGAAAGTGTCCAGTTAATCAACAGTTGGAGTGGGTCCTTGAAACTGTCAAGCACAATGTTAGAGTGTTTTCCGATAGTAAGCTATCCTTTTCTCTGACCTGCCTGAACATTTTACAACAATGGCTTTTTTTTTAAATGTGTACTAATTTCTCAAAATCATTGTTACTTTAAGGTTTAATGTAGTTTTGTTGAAGTAAGACTTAAGTGACCATTCGCTTGGAAGAAGTCTTAAAAGAACATTTAAGGGTATTTTGGCCCATCATCATTTTAGGCAAAGGTTGTTTTTTCCATGTATCACAGCTGAGGATATACTGCTTAAAATACTCAGTATCATCATAGTGCACACTATGATGATAAAGTTTATGCTTTCCAAGGGGAACATGATCAGTTTTGACAATCTGCCACAACTTAACTATAATGTCCATTTTATCATTGGCCCTTTGGTGTTTGAAGAATCAGTAGTCAAGTCGATAGAACAATTTACTACTATTTCTTCAATTTGCTTATATTTTCCACACTAAAAGATAATATTACAGGCTGTCAACCTACACTTTCACATTGCCAAATGGATGGCATGAACACATGACATTATGTTTTCTGAGAGTGGGTGGAGAGAATGAATTTATTACCTTGTTACAGTAAACAATGATGTATTACAGCCCCACACTAATATCTGGTATGCCCTAAACCAAGGTCTTCTTTTCTCTATTCCACTGCATTATGGAATAGATTATCATTCTATTCATTAGTTATGTTCACCGTTTGTGCTTTCTTTTTAATGAAATGATGTACCCTTACAAAAAAGGTAACTCTCCTTCATTTCAAGTACCCTTTGCATTTGACAACATCAATATATATAAAAGTCTTGGGTAGTGCGGTGGCACAGTAACTACTGCTGATGCCTCACATCTCCAAAGGCCCTGGCTTAAATGCTAGCTTATCACTGTCTATGTGAAAAGTGACCATTCTCCAACTGCTGGAATGGGTTCTCTTCAGATGCTCAAATTTCACATTATACAGTACCACTTAGACATTAGAATATTAGGACAATTGTGATGAGAGCATGTGATTTAGCCAAACAAGCTTGTCCATCTTATTCAACTACACAGATTCAATAACATCAAAATGATATTTAAAGGTCCTTAAAGTGCTACTCTCCATCACACTACCTGGTAATTTATTCCATGTGTCTATGATACTTTGTGTGAAGAAAAACATCCTTTGCAAGAAATATGATCTTAACATGTTTCCAATCATGTCCTCGTGTCTTTGTTGCAGAATATATTTTAAAGTAATAACTGGGAATTACTTTATTCATTCCTTTCATAATCACTGCAGTCACGTCTCACATTATTACCCATTTTCTTAAAACTGAGAAGTTTCTACTCCTTCGAACTCTTCTCATAGCTCATACCTCTTAAAGCCAGAATCAGCCTAGCTGCTCTTCTCTAGGACTTTCTCTAGTGCTACTATGTGTGTTTTGTAGTATGGAGGCCAAAATGGAACACAGTACTCAGTAGATGGTAAGGTAAGGTTGACTGACATCTCTAAAATGGAAATGTATGAGTGAATGGGTACAGAATGTGTGTGCAAGTGAGCGCTATGGTGTATTCCTGTCCCATCCAGGATCAGCTTCTGTTGATGTTTTGGGAACATGCTGTGTAATTGTTGATAAATGTGTTAAAAACTGCTATGAACCTTGTTTCCACGTCAGTCATATTTGTTTAAGCTTTTATTATCTTAGCCTGGCTTGGTCTCATTTGCTCCCTGAGCATTTATATCTATTTGTATTATGTATTGTTTCAGTTGCCTGCTTTGTTGCTTTCTGACTCACTTTATAGACAATTGGGTGGAGTGGACTGCTCAAGCTCCTATATACAATAATGCCTTAAGTTCTACTTGAGGCATTTTGTGAGACCTGGAAATATTTAATCATTTGAACAGCACTAGTTGAGACCCAGAAACATAAAAGTTTAGGTGTCTACCCAAGAAAAAGATATTCTCTCAACATTACCACTAATTACTAGCTGTGTGAATTTCCCTTTGGGATTAATAAAGTATCTATCTATCTATCTATCTATCTATCTATCTATCTATCTATCTATCTATCTATCTATCTATCTATCTATCTATCTATCTATCTATCTATCTATCTATCTATCTATCTATTGACTAAAATTTCCTTCAACATCACCTTTCAGTGACCCACAGAGATATAGTTTGTAGCACTGGTGCCTCACACACCCAGTAGAAAGGGGTTGTATAAATCTGCACCTAGATCTTTGTGGAGTGCACAGATTCTTCCCACATCTGTTTGAGATTTTTTCCATGTGTTCTGGTTCTGCTATATCGCATAAACGTACATGTTTGGTTAAATATGCAACAGTAACTTGTCCTTGTTAGAATAATAATGCTGCCCAGTGGACTGGATATCTCCAGGGGTGGCTCCTTCATGCTGTTAGGACAGGAGGCCTCTCCCCACTAAATCACTTCAATAATTTAATTAATGGAAGGTTAATACTTTGCTGCAGATCGATATTTAAAAATTTGCTTGGTTTTGAGCACAAGTCAACATTCTTGGATTAATCATAGTTTAATGCCTTGGGGCATAGTGGTGTCTCTAGGGATCTGTGCCAGCAGTTAGAAGGTTGCCGGTTCAAATCTCATAAACACCAGAAGTGACTCCACTCCATTGGGCCCGTGAGTGAGGCCCTTAACCTGTAACTTTTCAGTCCTTGATATGATGTTAATCTGCTTCCAGCCCTTCAAGTAGGCTCTCCAACCTGCTGGGAAAACTTAGGGGTTGGTGGCAGGACTGGCACTTCAGCCACTGTAAAAAACCTCACATAGTTGAGGCATCACCCGTTGCACAGCTGTGCTCAGATCTCAATCCGGGTGGTTTGCCGTGTGTGGGTGCAGCAATGCGTTGTATTCAGCACAGGCTCCCAACCTCTCTTAATGCCTAAATTGTCATTCTCATGTTATAAGCATGTCATTTTGGAAGATCTTTTTTAACTTAACCACCCATATTAATCCATTCTCCATTTCAATATAATTATAAAATGCTTTCTACTTTTTACACCCTTCCTCAGATAACTTTCAAATTAAATTCAGTGTACTATCTACTAAGTTCCTGTAGTGATTATCAAATTATTGCTGAACACTGGGTATATAATGAACATCCTGATAAAGTTTGATAGACTGATGGGGGAACAGATAAAAAATAGTGTCCAGAACAGCATACTGTAAGTAGCTACTATATTGTATTTATGTTTATTTGTCATATTCAGTAGTCAATGTCTATATATGGATGTTTTATAAGTCATGGCCTTTTTTGCATTTTTAGAGTTAATTGTTCACCAATTATCTATCTATCTATCTATCTATCTATCTATCTATCTATCTATCTATCTATCTATCTATCTATCTATCTATCTATCTATCTATCTATCTATCTATCTATCTATCTATCTATCTATCTATCTATCTATCTAGCTCAGTCACACAGTAATCATACAGCGTTCACACATACAACAAAATTGTCATAATACGTTTTCATATCTATCCCTTCTTTCACTCTTTTGTAAATGTTTCTCACTGTTTTTCCAAACCACAGAAGAAGTGCAATTCTTGTGATCAAAATTTACATTAAAAGGATACAAAGCACAAGTTTCACTTGCTAATAAAACTTGTGGCGCACGATGGACATATTACTGGATTTCAGTCAAGTCATCATAGTGCCTTGAAACTGAACTCCTGCAAATTGGGACTAAAGTGCAACTTAATAAAATGAGCTCCTTCCCACTCCATCTTGGCAGTGATCTCATCAGACCTGCCTCTACTGCAAAGAATCTTGGGGTCATTTTTGATTCCTCCCTTTCTTATTCCACCCACATAAATCACATTAAGAAACATTCTTACTTTCAACTCTGTAACATATCACATGTTCGCTCCTTCCTCTCCTTTTCTAACGCTGAGAAACTTGTCCATGCTTTTACCACACCCGCATCAATTATTGTAATTCCCTACTGGCAGATGCCCCTTCTAATCTTCTATCACAGCTCCAGCTTATTCAAAACTCGGCTGTAAGAATCCTTACATGGACCAGCAGCAGCTAGCACATAACACCCATCCTGCTTTACCTTCACTGGCTCCCTGTGTCTTACAGAATTGAATATAAAATTCTACTAATAACCTACAAAGCCTTAAAGAACCTTCAGTTGAAACTACATCAGTGACCTTCTCCATCACTATGTGCCTCTCTGCCCACTAAGGTCCTCTGATTCTGGCAATCTTGTTGTACCCCACACTAATCTACACTCCATGGGTGACAGGGCCATCAGCTCCATAGCACCCAGACTCTGGAATAACCTACCAAAATTAATTAGATCAGCTGACTCCATGAATTCTTTTAAAAAACAACTCAAAACTCATCTGTTCAGGAAGGCTTTTAGCTCTACCTGACTTTATTACCCTTTTTTCAGTTTACCTCTATGTCAAGATGCTAATGTGACCTGTATGTGTGTGTGTGCGCGAGACCATCAATTACAGTGGTGTGAAAAACTATTTGCCCCCTTCCTGATTTCTTATTCTTTTGCATGTTTGTCACACAAAATGTTTCTGATCATCAAACACATTTAACCATTAGTCAAATATAACACAAGTAAACACAAAATGCAGTTTTTAAATGATGGTGTTTATTATTTAGGGAGAAAAAAAATCCAAACCTACATGGCCCTGTGTGAAAAAGTAATTGCCCCCCTTGTTAAAAAATAACCTAACTGTGGTGTATCACACCTGAGTTCAATTTCCGTAGCCACCCCCAGGCCTGATTACTGCCACACCTGTTTCAATCAAGAAATCACTTAAATAGGAGCTGCCTGACACAGAGAAGTAGACCAAAAGCACCTCAAAAGCTAGACATCATGCCAAGATCCAAACAAATGAGAACAGAAGTAATTGAGATCTATCAGTCTGGTAAAGGTTATAAAGCCATTTCTAAAGCTTTGGGACTCCAGCGAACCACAGTGAGAGCCATTATCCACAAATGGCAAAAACACGGAACAGTGGTGAACCTTCCCAGGAGTGGCCGGCCGACCAAAATTACCCCAAGAGCACAGAGACGACTCATCCGAGAGGTCACAAAAGACCCCAGGACAACGTCTAAAGAACTGCAGGCCTCACTTGCCTCAATTAAGGTCAGTGTTCACGACTCCACCATAAGAAAGAGACTGGGCAAAAATGGCCTGCATGGCAGATTTCCAAGACGCAAACCACTGTTAAGCAAAAAGAACATTAGGGCTCGTCTCAATTTTGCTAAGAAACATCTCAATGATTGCTAAGACTTTTGGGAAAATACCTTGTGGACTGATGAGTCAAAAGTTGAACTTTTTGGAAGGCAAATGTCCCGTTACATCTGGCGTAAAAGGAACACAGCATTTCAGAAAAAGAACATCATACCAACAGTAAAATATGGTGGTGGTAGTGTGATGGTCTGGGGTTGTTTTGCTGCTTCAGGACCTGGAAGGCTTGCTGTGATAGATGGAACCATGAATTCTACTGTCTACCAAAAAATCCTGAAGGAGAATGTCCGGCCATCTGTTCGTCAACTCAAGCTGAAGCGATCTTGTGTGCTGCAACAGGACAATGACCCAAAACACACCAGCAAATCCACCTCTGAATGGCTGAAGAAAAACAAAATGAAGACTTTGGAGTGGCCTAGTCAAAGTCCTGACCTGAATCCAATTGAGATGCTATGGCATGACCTTAAAAAGGCGGTTCATGCTAGAAAACCCTCAAATAAAGCTGAATTACAACAATTTTGCAAAGATGAGTGGGCCAAAATTCCTCCAGAGCGCTGTAAAAGACTCATTGCAAGTTATCGCAAACGCTTGATTGCAGTTATTGCTGCTAAGGGTGGCCCAACCAGTTATTAGGTTCAGGGGGCAATTACTTTTTCACACAGGGCCATGTGGGTTTGGATTTTTTTTTCTCCCTAAATAATAAAAACCACCATTTACAAACTGCATTTTGTGTTTACTTGTGTTATATTTGACTAATGGTTAAATGTGTTTGATGATCAGAAACATTTTGTGTGACAAACATGCAAAAGAATAAGAAATCAGGAAGGGGGCAAATAGTTTTTCACACCACTGTATGTTGTCTGTTAGGCTTTTTTTTTCTGAATTTACTTTCTTACTCTTCTTTATTTATTTATTTGGTTTAGTACAATGCTATATACTGTATACCCTGCCGTTCTTTCTTAAACTCTGTGAAGTGCCTTGAGCATGGGAAAGGTGCTATATAAATAAAATGTATTATTTATTATTATTATTTATTCATTTATTTTCTGCTTAGTCAATGACATAATAATCACTGCATTTCTATGATTTTGGTTGCTATGATGCTATGTGGGTACACAGGTGTGTTACATGTGTTACAATGGTGGCCATCATATTAAGATATAAACTTTAAAGATTTGTGAATTATCAAACCATTTTGTTAACTTGACCTGTTTTTTTTTATTTGACTATTCTTTTAGTGTGCCCTAAAATTTCCGTTTCTCAATTTTTTTTCATCCAACCACCAATTTTTTATGGAAAATTTGAAATAATCAAAACAGACATCAGTTTTTAATTTACATGATATGGTACTCATAAGAAGCTGGTTGTTAAGAAATAGCTCCAGACTTCTCCTGATAATATCTAGAAGTTTCTTGGAGCCAGTGATTTCAATGTTTATTAATTGGTTATTTTCATAGTCTATTTCAATTCTACACTCTTAAAAATAAAGGTGCAATGCCATAGGGGAACCATTTTTTGGTTTCCATAAGATCCTTCCATGTGAAGGCCCCAGATTAGCCTTTATTTATTTAGATCCGTACCAGGCTTCATAATTAAACATGTACAGGTGATAACAGATTTGTGAAATACCAGTGGGTCATGATTTTAAAAGGACTTTCTCTGCCTACAATAACACAGGTACTAAGTACAGGTATTCTTCTTCTGTTATTGTCCTGCTAGGTTGCCTTCAACACATTCACATTTTCAGGTTTTAATATATATTAGGAAGTTTCCAAAGCACAAAGAGCCAACTTCATATACAAAGAGCTCTTCCCAGAATTAAAGGGTTCTTCGTCAGGTAATGGCTCTATGAGGAACCGCACAACCCAGTAAAGAACCATATAGTCCCATTAAAGAACTAGTATTTTTAAGAGTGTAGGAGTGCTTATGACTACTGGAGTTATGAATCTTCCCACTCTGCTGAACAGGCCATTTGTGACTCTCCTCACCAGCACACACACTATTTTTCCATCTCAGGCAAGTAGGGATACCTACAGTACACACTGTAAAGAGTCTTCTAAAAGTGTGTTCAAAGTGCTAGGTCCAATCCACAGTTAGTGGGATTTTATTAAAATATCCATATTTTATTATGTTCTCCTGGAGCATCACCATACTTTTTCTTCTTTTTTAAGCCCTGTTTATCAATGGTTAGGACTCTCTATAGTAAATATGTTTTCATTCATCCCCAGGCAGAGTTATTCCCTACCTTGAAGCGGCAAATAAACCAATGCCTTTCTGTTTCATTTTGCTAATTAT
This sequence comes from Erpetoichthys calabaricus, assembly GCF_900747795.2. Classification (NCBI taxonomy): domain Eukaryota; kingdom Metazoa; phylum Chordata; class Cladistia; order Polypteriformes; family Polypteridae; genus Erpetoichthys; species Erpetoichthys calabaricus. The sequence goes on from NC_041400.2 coordinate 160,600,114, forward strand.
CATAGTCTGGCATCAGCTAACCAGAAGAGGTGGTTCACTCCATCATGACAATCCACTATGTCAGGCAATCTCCCTAGTATTCTGGTGACCTTCCGGGACATGCCTTCATTTTGATATTTGCAGTATTCCCATGAAATGAGAGAACAGCACACTTTGAGGCAGTTGGAGTTCCTCACCTTTCCACTGACAGTTCTTCCTGTGTTTCTGGACCTTGCTGTAGTGTTTGGTAGGACAACTTGAATTCCTAGAGAACAGAGGTTGTATTAAATGATTATAAGGACAGAGCACAATAATAGTCAAATATAAGCAGGGTTTGATATACAGCAGTCATTTTATCTTTACAAATATTAATAGAGCACAAAAAGTCCAAAACTTGTTCCCAAAGTGATTATTTGTTCATTTGAGCGTCAAGTCTCTCATTGAGGTTTCCACAAATTCCCGTATGTGTGTTCCCCACCCTTTCTTCATGGGGAGGCATGGCAAACTGTGACAATATGTTAAAAACAAAGGACCTTCTTCAACAAAGTTAACTCAGAAATTTTGTCCCTTATCAATGTACAGTTGGCTTTGTAGTTGTTTCTATTTTTTGATTGTGAATTGGGAAAATGCAGATTTTAAAGTTAATAATTGTGTATTCTAAAAGCAAGTATACAAGTCCAAAGCTGAATACAGGAACAAAATAGAAGATAAACTGTACTCTGCTGACAGGCTATGTGTCTATAAAGACCTTCAACTAGTCAGTTGTCAGTAGTCACTAACAGGTGAAACTTCTAGCTTACAACAACAACAACATTTATTTATATAGCACATTTTCATACAAAAAAAATAGCTCAAAGTGCTTTACATAATGAAGAAAAGAAAAATAAAAGACAAAGTCAGAAATTAAAATAAGACAACATTAATTAACATAGAATTAAGAGTAAGGTCCGATGGCCAGGGAGGACAGAAAAAACAAAAACAAAAAAACTCCAGACGGCTGGAGAAAAAAATAAAATCTGCAGGGGTTCCAGGCCACGAGACCGCCCAGTCCCCTCTGGGCATTCTACCTAACATGAATGAAATAGTCCTCTTTGTATTTAGGGTTGTCACAGAAGGACTTGATGATGATGGTCATGCAGACTTCTGGCTTTTAATCCATCAATGTTGGAACATCACGGTGCTTTGAGTAGATGGTGGTGGCACAAGCCACCACCACAAAGAAACCGGAAAAAGAAACAGAAGCGAGCGTAGGGTTTAGTACGGATTTTAGAGCCACCATGAATAGTTATTATAATGAACTGAATATACAGAGTATCAGGATTAAATTAAAGTGAAGTTATGAGAAAGCCATGTTAAAATAATGTGTTTTCAGCACACATTATAGACAATCTAAACCAATCCCACTGCAGCTTTAATGTTTCATCCACATAATACAAGGAACATAGAAGAGACAGATATACACAGTACATAATTCCTACATATTATTTAAATAAAACAATATTAACTAATTTTACATATTAACAAAAAACACATGGAAAATAATAATTAAAAAATAACAAATAGCAACAGAAAAGAAAAGAAACATAAACTAGGGTACAAGCCTTGGCTGTAAAATAAAAATTACTTTTTATTTTTATTCTGACATAAAGCTTGTAGTGAAGCTGAAGTACCCTATCTTTAGTATGGACAACCTGCAGTGTTGTCTCCTCGCTCATTTATTCATTCATTGTATTCAAATGATCAAATTTCACATGGAGATACTGTAAAAATATTGAAATTCACAGTTGACAGCACTCTTGTAATGCTGATCTTAAATTATGTTGGATATGTGTAAAGGAATGAAGTAACCAAAACTATCAAATAATGTAGCCTAAATATCCAGGGACAAAAGACCAGCAAAACAAATAAAATTAACTTTATATGAAGGAGAAGAACACCCCCCATTTTATACTTTCAGTTACAGAGGTGGTAGTCAATTTCAAGTTCTTCGTTGTTCCCATTCTCAACACTTTAACATGGAGGTCCAACCAACCCATTATAGTCAAGAAATCCCACAGGAGTGAACTGATCACTCACTACAGTAATTGATAAATTTTTATTTATTATAAACCTGTTAACTGAAAGATTATATGTCAAGCTGTGATCATAACTATTGATGTGGGCACTGCTAAAACTTGCTCAGCGTTCATTGGCTTTAAAGAAGCAGATGCGACAGAGATGCCCCTTCATGACATGCATTCCAGAATGTCACTAAGTAAAGCAGATGAACTATTGTATAGATTGGCCAGCTTGCATTCTAAATTTCACCTAATTGACAATTAATGAAAGAAATGTTCTGAAGACCAAAAAGAGCCTGAAATGACTTTCATCTGAAACTTTTACTTGCTTAGTCTGATCGACATATGCACCTATAGACAGACAATGAAATATGTCTTGGAGTAAACTACAATCTAACAGAAGCTACACTGTCCCATAAAAACTAGCTGCACGCATGTATTTCTTCTTGGGAAATTGAGATTGAAAGAACTCTATCCTTATAGCTATTGGGTGTGAATACTCTGGGATCTTTACGAATACCATGAGGAGGGATCAATAAGGTCCACTTCTTTGAGTTTTAGCTATGTGTCATTTACTAAGTCCAATATTTGAGAAGAGTCTGAATTTCAAGAAGGGGATCACAACTTTTGTGCCAGAAAAAGTCACACTTTTCCCAAAAAGGTTGTATGGGACACAGTAAGGGGTCTAACAGAAAATGTGAGCTGATTAAAAGAGCACAAAACCATGGACATGGAAGAAGGACCATATGACAGATAATGAGTGTATTCCAGAGCCAGTCAAATTCTTCATAATGGCATTGGACATCTCAGATTGGGCATCTGTAAATTTGCTTTATTTGTGCTAAGATAAATTGGCTTGTAAACAGTCATTCAAAGACTAGCTTTCTCATGTGTAATGGTTACTATGTAATAAGGTCATGATCAACAGTGTCAGGCAAACTTCTAGTGTTATTAGAAGTAATGACTAATTGGAAACTATAACTCCTTGAAAAATGTCTTAGACCTTTCTCATTCATGACTGGGCATTAGAACAAAGGTGAGATGACTATGATGTTGCAGTAAAACTACAACAAAACTTTTAAACAAACCAAGAATTATTTGTTTGTCTGTTTAAACTGTCTTGTTAATCAATTATCCTATTTCTATAATCCTTTTGTTCATCAGTATTTTGTATTATTCTGTTTCTAAAATTGATTGCTTCCATTACCTTGATATAGGTCTAATAACAGGACCCAACAATCTATGTAAGTAAGTAAATGTAAGTAAAATGTAAGTAAATGTTAGTAAATGTAAGTAATGTAAGTAAAATCTAATTGGGCTCTTAAAAATGTTCCATTAATTGTTGGCACTGCCAAAAGCAAAACAGATAAATAATTGATTACAGTCAATCAGTCCATTTCTTAACTCACCATCATTTTTGGTGTCCCTGGGTGGGACCAAACTAAAAATTCAGTTGGAGTAGTTTTACTTGTTACAGAAAACACATTTTTGTATGCGTCTGTGAAGAGTATTTTGAGCCTCCCATTTGCTTCATAGTATTGCAATATTATTGTTAACGACAAGAAGTAGCAACCGAGTACAGTGTACAGCTTCTAAAATCAGATGATGTCCCCTTTCCACTGTATATTAGCTATACTGTTTAAAGCGAAAAGGTAAAAGTGTTAAACTCTTACCTAACCCATCACATTTCAACCACTTATTTTCTTGTATAGGTTCTTTGAGGCTTTCATATTAGTAGTTATCTACAAGTTCTGAGATGCATTAGCCTTACAGCCTGAATTGATTAACATGTCTAAGTATTTTTATTGAAATGGTGGTTTGCAAGCTAGGCGTGAATAATAATAATTAAAAAAGGCATGCTGAAAGGCTTTTACTTATATTTTATTTATATGCACTTCACCAAGTTAAAAGTTCCTGCACCTGGCATTGTTATGGCAGTTAAGTAAAGTAACCTACACACTTGGAGCTCAGAAACCATGGTTTTGGATGAGCTCCTGGATTTGCTGAAGGACAATATTGTTTCATACTTGTTTTGTCCAGACAGCTGTTGTTGCTCATTTTAGCTGGAATATATTCTGCACTTGTGCTTGATACAATTTCTGTAATGAGCTAATCAGATTTTGATTGCAAATTTTCCAATATTGTATTTTATTATTATAAACAACTCTTCAGTAACATAGCACGGAACTTTGTGTAAGGAACTCTCTCCTTATTGTTCTTTAACTTCTACTTCTGCAGTTAGGGTTGAAGCTCTATGTTGCTTTGCCGTGTTCCCAAGCTTCTGTTTATTTTCCAATCTCTGCAAAATTGACCTTGGGTCTTAATTATCTCATGGGCTACTTTTTTAGTAAGTTAGCCCATGAAGAAATGCATTGGTTATGATTTGATTTGCTGGTTTGGCTCCACTCCAGAGCCATATTGTGTGCTTGGGAAGGGCCAGAACTGTGTACTCAATCCACCTGAAAATTGGAAGTCTGCTAGATGTGGGTGGTTACATGACTCATCCAGAGATAGTAACAATAACCAGCGTAGCTGGAAATAGCGTGCAGGTCATGTTGTGCTCAATTAAAGCATTCAGTGCCCTTGATTCAGGCAATGGATATTTTTGTTTGTACAAATGTTGTCTTTTGCAGATGTAATACTAGGAAAATCCTCTTTTCTATCATGTTCTTGAAAGGTTAATATTACCTGCAGCCAAGCAGAGGGGCTACAATAGCATCTAATTCTTCTGGATCCGTTTTATGTTCACCATTGCTTTTATCTTTTTATTTACTACCATGAACAATATAATGTATTTTTTACTGCTGTAAACAGTTGAGTCTATCTCTTTTCAAGTTATAAACAGTTGGATTTTCCTGCTATTAAGAACAGTTGAATCTCTCTTTTCTTTTTATGCTTTGTTTGTTAAGCTATTGGCTTAAAATTTATTGTGCCCATAAAAGTACTGACACACTTGACTACACTGATATGTGCAACACAGGCACAAGATACAATGTCTTAGTGTAAGAGAGAAGTTCATGTACTGCCTCATGACATTCTTGAAATTTATTTTTTGGAATTCCCAAAATTGCTGCACCTTTGAAGCCTCATCTCACACAGCAGACAAACTAAATCCTTTTATTTTATTACATTCTTATTTTCTTTAGTGATACACTGTTATTTAAGTCCAACAGCACTAAACAAACATTTATATGGTATACAGGCAAGTCACTGGCGACTGAACAATGGCAGAAATTTGTGTATACATGCTGCAGGCTCCAGATGATGGACAGCAAAAGGCCATTCAACACAGTCACTGCATGGTAGTAACCTTTTAAAAACATTTGTCAGTACCTGGAGCCTACAAGCAAACAACTACATTTTAAATGAACATCCCAACCACTAGGATGATACATTTTTACTTTCTTAAATTGTAAGTTATGATCCTTCAGTCCATTCATTTCAAATCTGCTTATTCTGTTTAACTACAAAAGAGCACACTCATTCACACACCCAAACCCAGTTGGTCCCAATAGAGTTTCCAATTAACTTAATCATATATATATGTGAGTTTATACCCTTAGGAATTGTCTAAGGGCATAGAGTTTATGTCTAAATTACTGTATATTTAGAATTTATTATATAATGTCATGTTTAGCATAGGGCGGCACAGTGGTGCAGTGGTAGCGCTGCTGCCTCGCAGTTAGGAGTCCCGGGTTCGCTTCCCGGGTCCACCCTGCGTGGAGTTTGCATGTTCTCCCCGTGTCAGCGTGGGTTTTCTCCGGGCGCTCCGGTTTCCTCCCACAGTCCAAAGACATGCAGGTTAGGTGGATTGGTGATTCTAAATTGGCCCTAGTGTGTGCTTGGTGTGTGGGTGTGTTTGTGTGTGTCCTGCGGTGGGTTTTTTAATCAATAGATAGATAGATAGATAGACAGACAGACAGACAGACAGATAGATAGATATAGAGATATACACACAATATAATATCAATAATTATATAATAACTAGACATTAAGCCCGTTACAATAACGGGCGCTAGAACAGTAGTCCATAAACATTAGTAGGAACAGTCTATATTAAATGGCAAGGGACCTTTTACCTCATTAAATTTTTCCCGTAAAATGCCTGTAATTTTCTCTGACAGTAATACTGGCTTTGCTGTCCATAATATGCGTTTAATTTTCTGTCACAACAGTGGGCAATCAGCAGATTCTTCCCCGGCAACTGATGTAATGTGCGCGAAAATAAATCTACTTTTAAAAGTCATCGTATTGTAATATCATGAAAATTCGTATATTTAGGAAAACCCCTTCAACAACTGACACTTTACACTTTACCGGGCCAAGCTTCTTAATCGCAAATCTGACATCCTCAGAGTGAACACTTGCACAACAATGGAGAAGCTGGTCTTCCCGTCTCAGTACCCTATTGGATTTTTCGTGTTTTATGTTTTAGGTCTTACCTCATTTACCAAAATCCGATTGGATCTGCCGCACGATATTTTATAGGTCCTGCCCTCTCTGTGTTGTGTGACGCATCAGGTAGCCTTTGAAACATCGCACCATGCCCCGCGCATTCGCACTTCACCAGAAGACACACACACATGGACACTGGACGCACACAAGGGCTTTATGAAAGAGGATGTAAGAAATATTTACTCATAAGGCAGTATCACTCTTGTAATCAGCTAGCATAACAACGGGCATGATATGAGAAGACAGTACAGTCTGAAGACTATAGGCAAAAAAGACCCCCAGCAGTTCTTCTTAGCAAACCACGGGGAACAAGCTGGTGCTCAAGTTGCTCCAGGCCAACAGGTGTGTGCACCCCTTAGGGGGATTGGTTTGTGCCATGTGCCCATTGCTGCCAGGATAGTCACCAGCTTCTTGTAAATCTGAACTGAATAAGCAGATTAGAAAATGAATGCATAGATAGATTAGTCGATAGATATATGCTTCTGTTTCCATTTTATGAATTTGCTTTCTCCAATAAGAATGTGATAAATAGTGAAAACTGAGCATCTTGCAAATATTATTCTAGTCTATAGCACAGTTTAACTATCTGTCTGCTACAAAGTATAACCTATACATCCACTTACTAGGACCTCGGGATGATCTGTCTCCGTGATTATATTAAATTCGCTATGCTGATCTGCTCCCGTTTCATCTTACAGTACTCTACGACTGGGAACTGATCTGATGTTTATACTAATCTGGCTTTTGGCTCCGGGGCGATCACGCCTGAAATTACCAAGCGTTACTGTTTGTGGCTGTGTATTGGAACCTCCAAATCCTGCTACCTCTTCCTGCTATGCTTTCTGCTGCTTGCTATCGCCGCTCACCTATGCTACCACACCCGCCTGTCCTACCGGTTCCGCTGTGCTGTGCTACTTCTCCACCGCTATTCAGATAAGTATTGCCCAGTATCATGCTAAAATACTCTCATGACAAACTCCTTCTTATTAAACAGTTTGTCCAGAGCAAATGGTCCGACTGGAACATCCTAAAGGACGCCGGTATTTTGCAGCGCCCGGAATATATACATCGCGGGTCAGGTCGCCGCCACCGCCGCGCTGCGAATGAAAAGACCACTGGCAGCATTTGCTCAGGAATATGCCGTCCTTCTCATGACCCTGGAAATAGAAGTGTCAGTGTGCCAAATTTACATTATGTGGAAATAAAACCTGATTGCGGCTCTGTGCAAAAAGAAGCATCATTAACTAATATTGCACTGTTTAACTTGAGGTCTCTTAATGGCAAAGCATTGGTGCTGTCAGAACTCATCACTGACACCAAACTTGATATTCTGTGTTTAACGGAGACTTGGCAAAAACCAAATGAATTTGCGTCTCTCACAGAGGCGACTCCAATTGGTTTCACTTTCCACACAGAGCCTCGCAGCTCAAGACAAGGCGGTGGGCTTGCAGTAATTGTCAGAGCAGACTTAAAAATTAAACGAATCCCAATTGATTGTCCATTGTCTTTTGAGTGTCTGGCTCTTAAACTAATAACGAAATCAGGTCCTGTCTCACTCATTGTTCTTTATCGTCCCCCAAAATACAATGCATCCTTCTTATCCGATCTGATTGAACTTTTGACCCACCTAAGCTCTTACTCTCAGAGAATTATCCTTCTTGGTGATTTCAACATCCATATTGACACCCCCACATCTAAACTGAGGAATGAATTCCTATCCTTACTGGACTGTTTTGAATTGACACAACATGTTGATTTTCCCACCCACTCTGGTGGTCATATATTGGATCTGATCTGCACTTCTGGACTATCTGTTGACAACATCTGGGACTCTCTGACCATAAAGCAGTATTTTTCACTGTTTCACTGCCTTTCCCTCCTCTTACCTGTAAACAACAAATTTCTTACAGAAACCTTAAAAATATCTGTCCCTCTATCCTTTCTGGATCCATTTCTGATCTTTTACTGTCTTCATCTATTTCATCAACACTAGATAGTCTTGTTGACCACTATAACTCAGCCCTTCATTCAGCATTAGATAAAACAGCTCCTTTAAAACATAAGGAGGTTTCCTTTAAACGTTCAGCTCCTTGGTATAACTCAGAATTGTGATCTATGAAAGCAGCTGGCCGACGCCTTGAGAGAATGTCACGTAAGACTGGCCTCACCGTGCACATCCAGGCTTTCTCTGACCACCAAAGAGCTTACAGAGAAGCACTAACTTCTGCCAAGAACACCCATTATGGCAGAATAATAGAAAGTGGCCACAATAACCCAAGGGTTTTGTTCTCTGTAGTTAATAAACTACTTGAACCTGCATCTGGCCCAACTACCTCTTCTACTGAAGTCTGTGAGGAATTCCTCTACTTTTTCCGTAACAAAATTAACAATCTAAATAATTCAACTAACATAAATACATCATCTGTTTATATCTCTCCCTGTTTTCCCACTCCATCCAGCTCCTTCTCTAAGTTCTCCCCAGTCACATCTGCGTTTGTTAATAACCTGCTTTGTAAGATGAGGCCGACTACTTGTGTACTGGACCCCATCCCCACCACACTATTTAAATCCTGCCTTCATGCCATAATCCCGACTGTTGCAACAATAATAAACTCATCCCTTGACACTGGCTCTGTGGCACTCACTTTTAAAATTGCTTCTGTAACCCCAGTGTTAAAAAAGTCTGGTCTTGATGCTGACAATCTTAACAATTTCCGGCCTATTTCCCACTTACCTTTCCTGTCAAAAGTTCTTGAGCGTGTTGTAGCTTCCCCAACTCACCAATTACCTAACCTCTAATAATTTGATGGAAACCCTTTCAGTCTGGTTTCAGGGCACGGCACAGCTGTGAAACTGCTCTGCTACGGGTAACCAATGATTTGCTTATGGCAGCAGACTCTGGACAAACCAGCATATTAATTCTGTTAGATCTCAGTGCAGCATTTGACACTGTCAGACATGACATCCTACTGTCCAGAATGGAGAACATGCTGGGTATCTCTGGCACTGCCCTCCAGTGGTTCAAGTCCTATCTGACTGATAGGCAAGAGTTTGTTAGTCTTGGGAACAGCAGATCCAGCTCAGCGCCGGTCACACAAGGAGTCCCTCAAGGCTCTGTCCTCGGTCCTCTGCTTTTCTGTATTTACATGCTTCCCCTTGACCATATTATCCGTAGCTATGGACTAGGTTATCATTTTTATGCAGATGATACTCAACTCTACTTCAATGTTAAAAGTGGAACTTCATCAGAGCTTTCTCAGCTCTCAACCTGCCTTTGTGAAATTAAAACCTGGATGGAGCAGAACTCTTTAAAATTAAATTGCAATAAAACTGAATTCCTGCAAATTGGGACTAAAATGCAACTTAATAAAATGAGCTCCTTCCCAGTCTATCTTGGCGGTGATCTCATCAGACCTGCCTCTACTGTAAAAAATCTTGGTGTCATTTTTGATTCCTCCCTCTCTTATTCCACCCACATAAATCACATTAAGAAACTTTCTTACTTTCACCTCCATAACATATCCCGTGTTTGCTCCTTCCTCTCCTTCTCTAATGCTGAGAAACCTGTCCATGCTTTTATCACATCCCGCATCGATTATTGTAATTCCCTACTGGCAGGTGCCCCTTCTAATCTTATATCACAGCTCCAGCTTATTCAAAACTCAGCTGCAAGAGTCCTTACACGGACCAGCAGCAGCGAGCACATAACACCCATCCTGCTCCGTCTTCACTGGCTCCCTGTGTCTTACAGAATTGAATATAAAATTCTACTAATAACCTACAAAGCCTTAAAGAACCTTCAGTTGAAACTACATTAGTGACCTTCTCCATCACTATGTGCCTGCCCGCCCATTAAGGTCCTCTGATTCTGGCAATCTTGTTGTACCCCACACTAATCTACACTCCATGGGTGACAGGGCCTTTAGCTGTATAGCGCCCAGTCTCTGGAATGACCTACCGAAATTAATCAGGTCAGCTGACTCCATGAATTGTTTTAAAAAAACAACTCAAAACTCATCTGTTCAGGAAAGCTTTTAGCTCTACCTGACTTTATCACCTTTCTCTCAGTTTACTTCTCTGTCAAGATGCTAATGTAACCTGTGTGTGTGTGTGTGTGTGCTAGACCATCAATTATGTTGTCTGTTTTTTTCAGAATTCACTGTCTTAATCTTCTTTATTTATTTATCTGGTTTGTACAATGCTATATACTGTATACGCTGCCGTTCTTTATTATATTCTGTATGTGCCTTGAGCATGGGAAAGGCGCTATATAAATAAAATTTATTATTATTATTATTATTAGTTTATAGACATGGGACATGAGAAAAGTTATCTGGGGAAACCTACTTGGAGAGCTAGTCTTCAACCAAGCTTACTTAAACTGTAAGCAGCAGGACCTGCCAATGTATCAGCTTTTTAAAAAAAGTTACTATTATTAAGAAAATCCTCAAAGGTTGCCGACCAGGAGTATCAGTCACTATTTGAGAGCTGTGTGTAAACTTTAAAAATCAAAGCTGATGTGTATTGGCACCACTACAATTCACAAAAATAATGATCGCCAAGTCTAGTTCTATAATACTTGATTATTTACTGGCCATAAATGTTTGATTTTCCTGCATAAAGGAGCTATTTTAACAGCTCTTTTTGAGTAAGTGTAGAAAGCAAACTGAGGAAAATGCTTTTAAACATGAAGACCCATGGTGGCTAACAGTAACCAACCAGATTACAATTCTGCACTTGTGATTGGAGCCTTTCAGTAACAAGTACCCGTTTATAAAGAGGTACCTTGATTTGTGACAAAGAGGCCCATCGTGTGGAGCACACAGCTTCATTTGTTAAAACGGGAGACGTTTTGAGTTACAGGTTAGAAGAGTGGCGACTTTAATGCCTATTTACTCTTGGTACATTCACAAAAGTTGTTGTAATGAAAATGCAACAAATCACAGCAGACCTCTCCCTTTTTTTTCACAGTACCCTCATGTGACATTTTAGTCCTAAAGGATGGAAAAGGAGCAGTTTGTAAGGTGTGCAGAATTGTTTTTTTTCTTTGTGCATGTAGTAGCACTTAAGTGTCATGTTAAGCCCAAGGCAGAGGAGACTCTAAATGACCCTGTTCTGACTGGAATTTGTGTTTACTGTACTATGCTTAGAAAAGCAGTGCAGGATCCCATCTCTTATCAGTGCATGGAGTCTAACAGATTGCAGACTCAAATTTCCCCTTCTAGGCAGTGTTGGTTTTGTCTATTGTTTACTCTGACAAAGGTTTTACGTATCCTACAGCTTGAGTTTCTGACTATTTCTTTCCACATATCACCCTCTAGGCCAGCCAAAGAGCATTTTCAGCTTAGAGGAACTGCCCAAAAGGCCCCCAGAAGCAGTAGCATGCTGGAGAATCCAGGTCTGACATACATTTTGCTTGTTTGCCTTTAGGAGTGTCATTATATAGTTGTTCAGGCAGGAAAGCCTAGCTTTGTAAAGAAAACAAAAACAATTAATATCTCTTAAAGGCAAGGATCGGCTCCGTCTGGCATATTATACACAGTCTTGCTAACTGCTCTATTAATGCTGTGGGATTATTTAAATCCTTTTTATTTTGTCAATCAATCTTATTCTTGATTGACACCTTTAAAAAAAAATGAAGTTATTGTACATGCTTTATTTTTACTATGTGCTGGAGTGTGACTCAAGTAAACAGAACAACCATGCCTTCCAGTGTGAAGTATAAAAATTAACCAAATGTGTTAATTTACCTGAAAATATGGTGCTAGAAGATGAAAGAGAAACAAACTACAGCCAAATTAAAATAGGAAAATGAGATGGGCACTGTAATACAAGCAGAAGTTTGCCTGAAGTTTCGTATAATAATAGCACATACAATGTTTTACCTTTAGGGATTCGTGTTCATTTCCCAGCTCAGTCATATTTGACAGTTGCAGATCTATTTCAAGTTGTTCTAGTGCCTTTGTGTTTCTTACAGACTGTTCTTTTTACCATTTTACTTTTTATTAACATAATGCCACAAGTGACTGCAAGTTTAGCTTTTCTTTGTTCATTATTCTGATTCACAGTATGCTGTGTAGACAGATCGATACAGGAAACGCCATATTGAAGAGTGCCTTTTGATTAATGTAACGTACACTCAGAGGTCTCCCTGCCACTGAATATTCAGCCTTGGGCACTTTCTGCATCAATGAACAGATGCAAAAACATGTCTCGAGGGCAGAAACCTTTATTTCATCTTTTTTCTACACTTCTTGTTTTGCAGTGAGTATCTTTTTCTTTGGCCAGCTGGCTTGACTTTTCAATTGTGTGCTGTCCATGAGAAGTGAAATCTATTTTCACATAACTTTATTTCAACAGTTAGTTGTAAATAGGCAAAATAAAAAGATGTATATCTAGGTATCCAACATTTTATTATTAAATGGACATATTCTTTTCACCTCAGAAGCTGCATTCAAGTAAAATGAAATCAGCACAATAAGACTTTTTTTTATTTACAACATAAGTTATCTGTTATGAGATAGAAACTGTTGAATAAGTGTCAACATAAAAAAAAGAGTATATTTATATTTTAATTTGTTTTTGGAAGGTGTTGTATTAGGTAGGTTACATTAAAAAAATCCACTGGTTCAAATATACCTGTAATGCAAACCATTTTAATTCAGATTAGTGTGCAATAATGTAGCAGGGTAGTGCAGTTACTGGTACTGCTGTTTTATGGATCCAGTGCCCTGGGTTTGAATCCTGCTGATGCTATAAGCACTCACTGAGCAAAATTCTATTAATCCTGGGTAGGGCCTCCATTAGACTCTCAAAACAGTCTCAATGTTGAAAACATTTCTTTGAGATTCTGATCTATCGTTGACATGACTGCATCACACAGTTTCTGCAGATTTGTCAGCTGCGCATTCATGCTGTGTGTCTCTAGTTCTACCACATCCCAAAGGTGTTCTATTGGACTCAGAGGCAGTGACTGGGAAGGCCACACTGAAGAATACTGAACTCACCGTCAAATTCATGAAACCAGTTTGAGGACAGCTTTTGGTTTGGGACATGATGCATTATGATGTTTTGAAAGTAGTCATTAGAAGATTGAATTGTGGCCATGATGAGATGTACATGGTCAGCAAACAATACTCAAATAGATTGTGGCATCCTGCAAACATGTTTTTGGATGTGACAGAAAACTCGAGAACATACTCAGAGAGTGAATGATGGGATTTGAACCCCAGACAGTGATGATGGCATGATTTGCTTTGGTATGGGATATATGAAGGGATTTACTGTTAGGAAGTTTCCTTGTAAATACAGCTGAGATTATGCTGTAACTTATTCCAATGGACATTTTCAATTGAACAGATATGAGGTATTGCAATATAAATAAGTCAACATATCATAAAAGAGTTGGGTTGCCACAGATTACCCCATTTAATGAAGAAGTGGAAAATAAAGAAATTGCATACGTAGACTTTATAATGACACTAATACTAGGGTGTTGTACTGTAGTGTAGTGAGAAGTCAAGCAAAATGACACCTTTTATTGGCTAACTAAAAGATTACAATATGTATGCTTTCTTCAGGAAAGATGTAATACAGAAACTGGAGTTCCCTAGTGTTTATATAGACACTAGGACAGATACAGCAATTGAAAACCTTCAAGAGAGACATCTTAAATGTAAAAAATTAATAGACCTCTTCAAGGTAAGATTCATCTAAGCAAGAGAGGAGAACAATGTATAGTCAAGATCTTTGGATAAGATAAACTGTCCAACAAAGTCTTTTGAAGTTTCTGATGAGTTTTTCAATACAAATGTGGGCCTGTAGACAGAGTGTCTGTGTCAGTCCAAGAGATGCAAACAATCCTCATATCTGGCCATAAAAACTCCTGTCTCTATTCAAACCATGCTGTAATGTGTTAAATTTTTGCATGAATTTAACTTCCCATTCTTTCTCTTCTGGCTGTATTCTGAAGTTGCCCATAAGCACTGTGACTTTAAAGTCCCCCTCCCAATGTCCCATGGCTGTTGAAGTGGGATGCTACAGGAACATCTGTGTTGCCATGCTTGATGTGGCACCTGTGTAAGTACATTCTCTGGCGGAGTGTTTGTCCAGTTTCTCCCCACACGGAGTGCAGTGTGAGGACATTTCATACAGAGAATTAGGTAGCCGACATTAGATGATGGGCAGCATGGTGGCGCAGCTGGTAGCACTGCTGCCTCGAAGTTAGGAGACCTTGGTTCTCTTCCCGGGTCCTCCCTGCGTGGAGTCTTGCATGTTCTCCCCGTGTCTGCGTAGGTTTCCTATGGGTGGTCTGGTTACATCCCACAGTCCAAAGACATGCAGCTTTAGGTGCATGGCGATCCTAAATTGTCCCTAGTGTGTGTATGGTGTGTGGGCGGATCCGTGTGTGTGTGTGTGTGTGCCCTGCGGTGGGCTGGCGCCCCTACCCTGGGTTTGTTCCTGCCTTACGCCTGTGCTGGCTGGGATTGGCTCCTGCAGACCCCTGTGACCCTGTGTTAGGATACAGCAGGTTGGACAATGACTGACTGACATTAGATGATCTGCAGGAACATTATCCCTTTATGCGATGTTCTAGTCGGTAGTGAGGTATGACTACACAGTCTGTATCTATAAATGTGAGCACACGTTTATACATCTTTTCTGTAGACAGGTAATTGTGTGGCGTTTTCTGCTGTTGACACTTAGGGAGCTTCAGACAATTAGTTGCTAATGATACTAATACTTCTTGTCCCTAAATTGGTTCCCCAAATGACAAGGACCTACTCTGTTTGAGTTGTGGTTAATGGACAGGCTTTTGAGGAAATCACAGGACATTCCAGATGGTTGGCCTCTCTTTTTCCAGATGATAGAGGAGGAAAAACAGGTAAGCTGTGGTGCAACCTTCAAATCCTTGCCACATGTAGATTTCAAAATTGACCTTATAAGAAAGTCAGAAAATCTGGCATGTGACATCTGTGCTGATATTCTGGTTTTATTCCAAACTGTAATAAACCCAAACAACGATGAAAAATGAGTAGAGCCGAGTGGCACATGTCTAAACAAGTGAAATGACATTGGTGTGGGAGTTCCTTGCTGGGCTTATCATCTCTGATCCACTATTATACAGTCTGAATGCTTTTTATACACACACAATGGATGGCACTTCCGGTTCCACAACAATAAAAAGACAGTCTTACTTTTTACTATAATGTTCACCCTGATTTGTATTCATCAATATGTAGGCAGTAAATGGCCTGGTACTAGACAAGACTTTCCAAGCGGTTTGGCATATTGGCTCAGTTGATGGACTGTAGTTATGAAGGTGCCAATGAACAGTCAGGTAGCCTTGAGCTTACTGTAAATTAATTAATCACTGTGATGTATAAATTCCTCCGAGTAAAAAACCAGGTCAATAAATACAGCACATACATATTCTGTCTCTGTAAATCTGGTTATATTACTCCTTTATCACATATATAATAAATTTCCATAATTCATCCCCCACCGGATACAATAAAAATCAGGTGTGGCTCCCAAATACTCTATGACCTCACAGAAAATATTCATGTTGCTTGGAGTATTCGTTTCCAGAGGATGATATGGTGCCTAAGTTCATAATAAATCAAATATTTAATGGGCATTAAGTTTAAAAAAATGTTTAAAAAACAATTCTGAAAAGTAAATATTGAGCCCTGAATACAGTTATCTATGAAAAACTTTACATTTTTATGCCCTCGTTAAAGTACTAAAAATTTGCTAAAAAATTTGAATTTATGATGTCCCTTTTTACTCTGAGTAGCATTTTCAACTGAGTGATTATACTGGGGAAGAAGTAAGAATGCTGAGGAACCAAAACTACCAGATGAAAACATTCTTCTGACATCTTTTAATTTTTGTAAACAATCTGTGCTTTTGTAATTTATATCACTGAGCAAAAGTGTTGTTATATTTCAGTGTGCTGTATACTGTCAAAAATCTAAAATGTGTGGTATTGTTTTGTATGTCTACTGAGGAAAGAAACATTGCAGCTATATTTTATTATATGATACCACAGTTTATTTTTTAAAGCCATTTGGCATGTATCATATGTAATATATTGTTATGTCTTATTTTGCTCTCTTGCCAGTTGCTTTTCCACACGTGTAATTCTTTTTTGATTGGTGCCATTGAGCCCAAGAACAAAGGAACGGATATGGTCATGTTTTAAAAATGAACAGTTGATTACAGTAACAGGAAGGAAGAAAACATTTGTACAAGAAGAGATCCAGCTTTTCAAGATGTACGTTATTGGGGGAAACGTTTATTTCATGCTACAAGCTGTGATATACATTTATAAATAAAATAAAATTATTGTTCGTATTATTAATTACATTTAACTTATATATTGTCTTTCCCAGGTTGAAAACTGTGCAAAATATTCAAAAAGGTGTAATGGGAAAAAAAGCATATAAAAGTAAAAAACAAAACACTGTATAGGCACTAAAATGAAAGTGTTTCAACACTAAGTAAAGATAAATAAATTATATAAAAAATTATAGTTTAGCAAAATAGTCAGAAATAAAATAGATGGTGCTAGATGACAAAGTGCAATGTGTGTGTGCACATATGAGACTGGCAAAATAAGCTTTCAGTGTACCTTAGCTGAACTGGTGCTCATTCAGTGCATGTCACAAGGTCTCTCACACTGCCAAAGTGCTGCCCGCCTTGTGTTCTCCATTACCTCACTTATTTAGTTCTGGAACTGTGGTATAACTGCAGTTCCTAAGTTCTTCTTACTACAATATCCTATTACGTTAAGGACTACTGATTGTTAACTTGCATTTGCTTCTGCTGTACCTGATTAATGGGAATGTTTTCTCAGTTGGCTTTCCTGGGTATTGGAGGACTTCTTCCTCTTCTTCTTTCGGCTGCTCCCGTTAGGGGTTGCCACAGCGGATCATCTTCTTCCATATCTTTCGATCCTCTGCATCTTGCTCTGTTCTTCTTCTTCTTCGGCCAACAGTTGCCCAATTTCCGCCAGCACCCTGTTGGCTAACAGTACTGGTGGCAGTCGTTGTTAACCCGGGGCTCGACCAATCCGGTATGGAAATTTGTATTGTTGTCCGCATATTGATTTGGCAAAATTTTACACCGGATGCCCTTCCTGACGTAACCCTCCCCATTTATCCGGGCTTGGGACCGGCAAGAAGAGACACAATGGTTTGTGCATCCCCTGTGGCAGGGCAATGTGGCTTATTTACTGTTTTCTCTCTCTCTGTCCACAGTGTATCTCGGTCTCTATTTCAACTTAGACCTTCTTGTCCCAATGAGCAGATGTGCATGTCCTAGCTGTGACACCTTTATAATTATGAATGGAGTATGACTAATTGTTTTTTTCTCCTTATCCTACAGTATACTGTACACTCAAATTCTAAAATAACATTTTTTAGTCTGTGGGAAAATATTGGCAAGTGAGACCCCTATTCAGTACTTCAATAAAGTTTGCTCCACTCCATAGTACAGTGCATTGTTTTTTTGAAAATTTAGACCTTCTAAATGCTGCTGATGTTTTTTTTCTCTTTCCCACAATCATATCAGTGAACAAAGACAGGTAAGAAACAAATATGTAGTCAAAAGTAGAGTGCAGAGTTTGTTTTCCAGAATGTTGGATCAGTCTTCTACTTAGCTCAAAATTAAACCCAAACCCAAAGTAAAAAAAAAATCATATTTAAATATCTGTTGCCAGAAAGAATGATACCAAGAAACACATGAAAAGAGATTATTTGCAAAATCGTACAGAAAGAGGACATCAGTGTTGAGCCTTTGTCCTTTCGTGCAGCTGATGTTACCATTCATACATCTCTGGTATTTTCTCAAGGAAAAGTTCCAAAGTGGTGACACCTATGAGAAACAAGTCTGACATCAGAAATTATAGAAAATTATTTTAATAACGTAAAATTTGTTTTCCCCTCCTCGAACTGCCACCTTATCATGGTGGAGGGGTTTGCGTGTCCCAATGATCCTAGGAGCTCTGTTGTCCGGGGCTTTATGCCCCTGGTAGGGCCACCCAAGGCAAACTAGTCCTAGGTGAGGGATGAGACAAAGTGCAGTTCAACACAACCTCCTATGATGAATAAAAAATTTGGATGGCGTTTTCCCTCGCCCGGACACAGATCATCGGGGCCCCCCTCTGGAGCCAGGCCTGGAGGTGGGGCTCGATGGCGAGCGCCTGGTGGCCAGGCTTGCACCCATGGGGCTCGGCCGGGCACAGCCCGAAGAGGCAACGTGGGTCCCCCTTCGCATGGGCTCACCACCTATGGGAGGGGCCAAGGAGGTCGGGTGCAGTGTGAGTTGGGTGGTGGCCGAAGGCGGGGACCTTGGCGGTCCGATCCTCGGCTACAGAAGCTGGCTCTTGGGACGTGGAATGTCACCTCTCTGAAGGGGAAGGAGCCTGAGCTAGTGCGCAAGGTTGAGAGGTTCCGGCTAGATATAGTCGGGTTCACCTCGACGCACAGCTTGGACTCTGGAACCAATCTCCTTGATAGGGGCTGGACTCCACAAGTTGCCCCCCAACTTGAAGCCTGTACATTGGGGTTTACCCCGGTGGACGAGAGGGTAGCCTCCCTCCGCCTTCGGGTGGGGGGACGGGTCCTAACTGTTGTTTGAGCGTATGCACCGAACAGCAGTTCGGAGTACCCACCCTTTTTGGAGTCCCTGGAGGGGGTGCTAGAGGGCATACCTTCTGGGGACTCCCTCGTACTGCTAGGAGACTTCAATGCTCACGTGGGCAATGACAGTGAGACTTGGAAGGGCGTGATTGGGAGGAATGGCCCCCCCCCGATCTGAACCTGAGTGGTGTTTTGTTATTGGACTTCTGTTCTCATCACGGATTGTCCATAACAAACACCATGTTCAAGCATAGGGGTGTTCGTATGTACACTTGGCACCAGGACACGCTAGGTCTCAGTTCGATGATCGACTTTGTGGTCGTGTCGTCGGACTTGCGGCCACATGTCTTGGACACTCGGGGGAAGAGAGGGGCGGAGCTGTCAACTGATCACCACCTGGTGGTGAGTTGGCTTCGATGGTGGGTGAGGATGCCGGTCAGGCCTGGTAGGCCCAAACGTGTTGTGAGGGTCTGCTGGGAACGTCTGGCAGAGCCCCCTGTCAGAAGTAGCTTCAATTCCCACCTCCGGCAGAACTTCAACCATGTCCCGAGGGAGGTGGGGGACATCAAGTCCGAATGGGCCATGTTCCGTGCCTCTATTGTTGAGGCGGCTGACCGGAGCTGTGGCCGTAAGGTGGTCAGTGCCTGTCGTGGCGGCAATCCCCAAACCCGTTGGTGGACACCGGCGGTGAGGGATGCTGTCAAGCTGAAGAAGGAGTCCTACAGGACCCTTTTGTCCTGTGGGACCCTGGAGGCAGCTGATAGGTACCGGCAGGCCAAGCGGAATGCGGCTTCGGTGGTTGCTGAGGCAAAAACTCGGGCATGGGAGGAGTTTGGGGAGGCCATGGAGAACGACTTTCGGATGGCTTCGAGGAGATTCTGGTCCACCGTCCAGCGTCTCAGGAGGGGGAAGCAGTGCAGTGTCAACACTGTATATGGTGGGGATGGTGTGCTGTTGACCTCGACTTGGGACGTTGTGGGTCGGTGGTGGGGGGGGGGTACTTCAAAGACCTCCTCAGTCCCACTAACATGCCTTCCAATGAGGAAGCAGAGCCTGGGGACTCGGAGGTGGGCTCCCCCATCTCTGGGACTGAGGTCACTGAGGTGGTCAAAAAACTCCTTGGTGGCAGGGCCCCGGGGGAGGATGAGATATGCCCGGAGTTCTTCAAGGCTCTGGATGTTGTAGGGCTGTCTTGGTTGACACGTCTCTGCAACATCGCATGGACATCAGGGACAGTGCTTCTGGATTGGCAGACCGGGGTGTTGGTCCCCCTCTTCAAGAAGGGGGACCGGAGGGTGTGTTCCAACTACAGAGGAATCACACTCCTCAGCCTCCCTGGAAAAGTCTATTCGGGGGTTCTGGAGAGGAGGGTCCGTCGGATAGTCGAACCTCGGATTCAGGAGGAACAGTGTGGTTTTTGTCCTGGTCGCAGAACAGTGGACCAGCTCTACACACTTAGCAGAGTCCTGGAGGGTGCATGGGAGTTCGCCCAACCAGTCTACATGTGTTTTGTGGACTTGGAAAAGGCGTTCGACCGTGTCCCTCGGGAAATCCTGTGGGGGGGTGCTCCGGGAGTATGGGGTACTGGAGCCCCTGATAAGGGCTGTTCGGTCCCTGTACAACCGGTGTCAGAGCTTGGTCCGCATTGCCGGCAGTAAGTCGAACCCGTTTCCAGTGAGAGTTGGACTCCGCCAGGGCTGCCCTTTGTCACCGATTCTGTTCATAACTTTTATGGACAGAATTTCTAGGCGCAGCCAGGGTGTTGAGAGGGTCCGGTTTGGTGGACTCAGAATTGGGTCACTGCTTTTTGCAGATGATGTTGTCCTGTTTGCTTCATCAGGCCGTGATATTCAGCTCTATCTGGATAGGTTCGCAGCTGAGTGTGAAGCGGCTGGGATGGGAATCAGCACCTCCAAATCCGAGACCATGGTCCTCAGCCGGAAAACGGTGGAGTGCCCTCTCAGGGTTGGGGGCGAGATCCTGCCTCAAGTGGTGGAGTTCAAGTATCTCGGGGTCTTGTTCACGAGTGAGGGAAGAATGGAGCGTGAGATCGACAGGCGGATCGGTGCGGCGTCCGCAGTGATGCGGGCTCTGCATCGGTCTGTTGTGGTGAAAAAGGAGCTGAGCTGTAAGGCAAAGTTCTCAATTTACCAGTCGATCTATGTTCCTACCCACACCTATGATCATGAGCTATGGGTAGTGACCGAAAGTACAAGATCGCGAATACATGCGGCTGAAATGAGTTTCCTCCGCAGGGTGTCTGGGCTCTCCCTTAAAGATATGGTGAGAAGCTCAGACATCCAGGAGGGGCTCAGAGTAGAGCCACTGCTCCTCCGCATCGAGAGGAGTCAGATGAGGTGGCTCGGGCATCTGATCAGGATGCCTCCTGGACACCTCCCTGATGAGGTGTTCAGGGCACGTCCAACCGGGAGGAGGCCCCGGGGAAGACCCAGGACACACTGGAGGGACTATGTCTCCTGGCTGGCCTGGGAACGCCTTGGGATTCTCCCGGAAGAGCTAGAAGAAGTGGCCGGGGAGAGGGAAGTCTGGGTATGTCTGCTCAAGCTGCGACCCCCGCGACCCGACCTCGGATAAGCTGAAGAGGATGGATGGATGGATTTGTTTCAAAAACAAAAACTGATGCAAAACTTGAATTCTGCATAATTGAAAACCCCCTTGTGAGGAAAAACATACAAAAAATGTGTATTCAAGTAATGAAAGATTAAAAACAAAACACAATCATAATAGAGATCTCTGGCTGTAGCTGTAGCTACACTATTGAATTTTCTGTTAGTCCCCACCTATGTGTAATGTTCAAAGTGCCACTCCTGTTCATGTCCTACCCTAGAGAGTTATGAGGAGATAGTAACTGGGAAATTTAGCTTTGTGGGCTACTATCAATTTTGGCCTTTTACCCAATAGATTCTGTGAAGTGACAATTTCTGTTGGACCAGTTAGGTGAATGAATTCTTCATATCTATAGTAAAAGCAAAATTTGAAATTTGATTACTTCAAGAACTCTCTGCCATTTTAAGTCCCTTAAACCTTTTCTTCATGAGTAAGGATTTTAACAGCCCAAATGCAATGTGACCATGAGATTGTCAGAATATATGTAAAATATAGATTTAGAGCATGTAAACAATATGACATTATCATCATATACCAATAACTACTTCTTTTTTCAGTTTATGAAATGATACATCCATATATTCAGGGTAACTTTAATTACAATGCCGTTCTATAATTTTTCTCACTTGAGCAAACTATATATTATACATATGCACATTCATACTGTCATTTCATTGTCTAATGCCTCACATAATTATAATTGTGTCATTTCGCAGCAGTCAAAACAATTCAGAGTAAAGTTCACTGTGGAAATTTCACTCATCTTACTAATTTCAGCCTGTTAGAAATAGCAGAATTACTTGGGCCAGAAAGTACAAAAAAATCTATAGATGATTTATTTTCAGCAAATTATACCCTAATGTTATATAAAAATATTTGAAATCGGGTGTTTAAAAGAATGCATATCTAGACATTTTCATTATTTTATAGAACATAACTTGTTAATTATAGTGGAGGGTTTATGGAGAGCTATGTTCTATTACTAATAATCTCTGTAGGGGTAGTTGATTGTCTAGAGGACTATAGATTTCAATGAAAAGATGTTGTATAATGTGGAGCCAAAGCTGTTCCGCTCAATAATTACTGTAAAGCATTAAGTGATTACAAAGAGGAGTTTTTTAATTAAAAGGATCAAGCAGAAAGAATCTAATGTGGCACAAGTACATTAATTGTTCAAATCTAAAGTCAACCGAGCACTGATCTCTTTCAATAGTTCTTTCAGACAACATGAACAGCCTTTCACAAATCCAACCCTTAGCAAGTCAAATCCAACAGCCAATACTCCATCCTCAATGCCAGATTTTCTTTCTTTTTGGTTATTGAATAAACACCCTTCTCAATACTAGTTGTAAAATACATTAGTAAAAAGAAATATACTGACGATAACAAATACAAATATTTGGTTGGTTTTCTATCTGTCCTTCAACAGATATTTATACCTGTGAACATCCAGTCAGACATAGGTTTAAATTATTTCATTAGTCAAACTCAAATGATCAAAAAGGGAGATTTCAATCAAAACATATAATTGATATAATTGACAACTACTTGTTGCTGCTCTCGTATACTTTCATTTTTTCAGTTGTGTAGCAGAAATATCTATAATACATCTTTTATACATTTTGAACAAGCTCAATTACTGTTTTCAGTCCTCAAAAGTTATATTGAATATCAATAAATAATCACATTTTTGCATCTTAGCTGTGATACAATCTGAAAGCTACCAAGTGTTTAATTATATGGTGACATGAAAGTTTTTAAGCAGTAAAAGTGACAAAAAGGTATGCCACAAATATACTTTGGTTTAGAGAGTAAACTCTTTTAAAGCCAAATAGTTTGGCATTTCACAATAATAAAGTGTAATATATGCATTATTCAGCCCCTGGATATTATAATTTACCACAACACTTTGTGATCTGGGTTGCTCGTGAAATTCTCTAACGTGTATTTCACAGCTAAGCGCTGTGTTCTCCGGTGACCACATTCACCAAATATTTTCCTATACATTTGCCTTGCATCTGGCTTAGATGATTATTTTTTCCCAACACCCCATGATGCTTTGTGAGGCCAGAGTAACATTACAGAGATGTAGCAGCCATGCACAAAACTTCCATTCATGCTTGATGTTAAAACTGCAAGTTTTTTTCTTTCACTTGAACTTTTGATTCTTGTAAAGGTAATTTGTCTAACCACAGAAGGAGGAAGTGTTAGTAGAGGCAGCAGAGTGAAGACTAAAATAGTTAAAATGAAACTTGCTACTGCAAAAGTGCTGTCTGTCGAGATAAAAAGTCAGAACCTGGACTTTCCACATGCGTAAAAGTGGCCTTTATGCATGCACAACTCAACATCCGTGAACATGTAATGATATGGTTGCTCAAAATAATATTGAACAAAGAGGAGCCATGGATGTCTTATATTGTCCCTGACAAGCTTTTAAAAGTAAACAACCTCCAGTGAACCTAAGGACAGGGAAGAACAAAGATCAGAAAATTTATGCTGTGCCAAAACGCAAGAAAAAAGCCTGACGTACATTGGTTAAGCCAGACCAAGCTATCTGTGATAACTCCTAAAAATATCCAGGTTGAATGGAGTTGTTTGCCATATTTATTTTCCTTTTTATTTTGTTTCCATTTTTGGCATATTAAGAATGTTAAAAATATAATGAGTAAATAAAAGATTATTACCACGTTCCCTTACTTGTGTTTAATATTTATTCTACCCTTCTACCAGGGGTATAAATGAAGAAGTGAAGCACAACAGCAGTCAGTTCTGAGTGCAGTTTGAATCCATAGGAATCCATAGTCCCTGTGGCAAGTGCATCTCAACTGTGGGGCTGTCTCTGTTTCCAGACCAGCTGAGTGCAAGGATAAGAGAACAAGAGTTGGAGTGGAGAACATATGTGTAGGTCTACGTAACAAAGAATCTGGGTGTGGGAATAAAAGTATCTAGATTTTAAAGCAGGGTTATCCCCAAACCTTTCCATGATAAAACAATGTCCACTATGTACAGTATAAAATAGTGGAAACAAGGTAAGCATTCCAAAGTTCATAAATTATACATATTGTATACTGTAGTATATTTTAAGAATATCTTATCCTTTTGCTCACTGATCATATATGGCTTTTAACACATTAACTAACTCATCGATTTATCAAACCCACTTGCATACTGACTAGGTGTCTTTGGGTGTTCCACTATGTACAGTATACCCAGGATTACCATTGATATTCTATAGACGTGTGCTAGGTTAATTTGGATATATTTGGCCAGTTATGAATGTGTGTTTGTTTTCATGAATGAGTGTGTCTCGAGGTCCCCTTAAGGACTGGCTACTACTTTGTGGCTGATGATGACAAATAAATTTGCGCAGAACCATTCATCCATGCATTTTGTTAAATTCACTAAATCAGGAGTTAAAATTCCACAGCATAGGATACGATGTACCTTATATTTCTAATAAAATATTTTAATTAAGGCTTTTTAGTTTACAGTTTAAAGATTTTAAATAAAATTCTTTTGAGGAAATGGATATTTACTGGTGATATCTTTTAATTTTTTGATTAAAAATTAAAAATTAATTAGGAAATAATTCTATCAAGGGTAAAATAGTAGTTCACTAAGAGTGCTTAGAATGTGACAATTAGAGAGCTATTAAAATTCAGAAATGGGGTTACCTTTATAACAGTAATAATAATAATAATTCTTTAGTATTATACTATACTTATTATACTATATTATATTTATTATTTACAGTATATAGTGCTTTTCTCACTACTCAAAGCACTCAAAAAACATGATTTTCAAAGAAAACTTGTGTACTTAGAGCTACAATCTAGAAATAAACAAATTTAACTTGATCAAATGAAGACAAGACAGCTATTATGAAATAATTATTTAAATAACTTGTCAGTCTTTTTCTATTTGAGCGGTTAAAAACTCCACTCTGGGGTTTTAATAATTAAGAAATCTGATTGTATCATCAAAATTTTGATTTGTTGTTTCTTTATGATTTCTAATTTTTATTTTGAAGCAGGCCAGAAGCCATTTTGTTTATCGCTGATGCCATCATTTTGTCTAATCTTTGCTAGGTTGCTGCAGTGGCTGTTACGGGTGGGGCTTTGGAATTCACAACCTCACGGACTAGGTTAAAAGCTCACCAGTTAGATCACTTCCTCATTTTGTGTGAATTCTGAATATTTCTAAACATTTTTGTAGTATCTTCTGCTTATATTGCCTGTTTTGATTACATCCATCTCCTGATCTGTCTCTCAATTATTCTGTGCTCCTATCCAAAGCAGAATAGCTGTGAGTGATATGACAGTTTTAGAGAGAAAGCTTTGCATATGCAACCACAAAAAATGCTGAAATACATGAAAACATTTTTTTTTTCTTTAATCAAACTGATATTTTCTATTTGGAATGTAGCCTAGAATAATAGTATTTAACATAGTGATTATATATGTGCTGCAAAAAATCTGGGGATATTACATTATTTTCTGAAGCACATGATTTTTCATAAATAGGTGTGACCTCATAAATGTCTGTTGTCCATTGAATAATAAGGAAAAACTTTTTTCATAGTGTGGTCTTCTTCAGGCTGCTCCCGTTAGGGGTTGCAACAGCAGATCATCTTTTTCTATATCTTCCTGTCCTCTACATCTTGCTCCGTTACACCCACCATCTGCATGTCCTCTCTCACCACATCCATAAAACTCCTCTTTGGCCGTCCTCATTTCCTCTTGTCTGGCAGCACTATTCTTAGCATTCTTTTTCCAATATACCCTGCATCTCTCCTGTCCAAACCTCTGTTGCCTCTCTGACTTTGTTTCCCAATCGTCCATCCTGAGTTGAAAATGAATTCTCGACAAGGATGGGATTTAGACCCACGCGTGCAGAATATAATGGATTAGCAGTCTATCACCTTAACCACCCAGCCTCCTCATCATATTTTGAATAGGGTTATATATTAGCAGCAGTCTTTGAAGTTAAAAAAATAAATAGTAATAATTACTGCAATATTGTAATTTATCAGAGTCTTTTTAAATCAATTAATGTAATTATTATAAAGTATATTTCCAATTATATGTCTAGTATATTTGTTACAAATGATTGATAATAGTATTCCAACACATTAAAAGTGAGAATTTTTGCAATGTAAGATGCTTGCTCACTGAGGCTGGAACCTATCCTGCCACTCTTGAACATATTGTAGGGACCAACCCTGGACAGGGTGTCAGTTCATTGCAGATCTCAAGTCAGGTAAGGTCAGGTCATGTTGGGGAGCACGGACTGGTACAGCATGTTGCCACACCCACCACATGACGAAACCTGGTTGGCAACCCCCCAGGCAGACATGTGGTCCAGTCCCACCCTTCCGAAATGACCATCTATCTGCTACAGCCAGGTGTTACGTGGGCATCCCCTTGACCTGGTCCAGCCACTCGGGTCCCTCAACAATGAGGATTCTGCAAGCCGGATCACCCTTGGGGAATCACGCCACATGGTCGTAGTGCCATAACTGAGCAACTGCTCAGTCAACACAAAGTCAAATTAGTGTTACCCAAAGATTCTCCGAGGAGACACAGTACTGAAGGAGTCCAATCTTTGTCTCAGGTCACTGGATAGTGTCCATGTCACTCAACCTTATAGCAAGACAGGAAGCACCATGACTGTAAAGACTTGGACCTTCATCCTTTTGAATAGATATTGGGAGCTCAACACACACCTTTCCAGGATTGCCAATTAATATAACACACAGATCTTCAGGATGAAAGCTATCAAATATTGTAGACAGTAGTACCTTGAGTTCGTTAATATGCAGAAATTAGGTGAATACAATTGAGAAGTTTTGCTGGCCTGATTGTCACATTGTTGTCAGAATTATTGTAATGTTCAGTTATTCACTGTTGGCTCGCAAATCCACTTTAGTATATTTAATTTATTTACCTCCATTCTGGAATGTTGGAATGCAAAACTCAATTTGATATTTTTTCCTGCGTTTTTGAAGATTTCTGGTAGAAGACAGCTAATCCTATCCTAATATGGGTTTGAAGGGTTTGGTATTATATGTAGTTTGCATGGATGTCCCTTTTAGTTACATTTTTGATTCAAAACCAAATGCACATGGATATAATAAAAATGTAATTTAGTTTAATTTTCACACTGTCATGACCAGAAAGCCTGTTAAAAAAGTCTGTACAAACAAGCTATTGATTTGATGTTTTACAGAGTGAATGAGATAAAAAGTGTAGGAAACAACATGTGTTGTGAAAAGGACTATAACTAGCATGAAACGGTAAGCAAAATGGCTGATCTACAGTATCCAGAGCCATGCAGAGCCTACAACAGCTTGTGTGACGTGTGAGTCACTATCCTGCACCCGAGAGAAGATGATGAGTCCAAAGGCTACAAGAAAACCAACTTTATTCCAATCAAAACAGGAACATTTAAGGAGTAACGTTTGACGGTTTTGAGATAGAGATCAGAGCTACGTCTGTTTTAGAGGGTAGCTGCTGATTGCCAGAGATATCACGGCCAGGTGCTTTTCTCCCCACGCAGGGAGCACTATCCCGTCAGAGCTGAAAACGATCAGATATAGTGGCAACATTTGATGTTGGACCATAGCAACCTTCCGCTTGGCCATAATTACATTTCTTTTTATTTTTTTATTCATTTTTAAAGTTTGTCCTGTTTCAGTACTAAGTGGGTGGAGCTACGGGGGACAGCTAGTATATATATATACTGTATATCCCTATCTGAAGTAACTTTGATATCATCTGTATTTTTGGAGGGTTTTTAGGACAATGTAGGATATTTTATCAAGAATACTTATAAATGTTTAATTACATAGTAGCAAGCAAGAAATAAGTTAAACATAAATAATATAACCTTGATATGGACCTAACAATTAATGATTGAATGAATACACTTACAAATAGTTGCATGATTCACTCATTTATACTTCTATCGCTAAATCCACTTAAGAGACGCTATCATATGTAGTTAGATTTATCTAAGTTACAATTATTGTTGATTGTATGATTCATTCAAAACATTGCAGCTCACATTCTTTGGGTGTCAGATGTTAATAGAAAACCCAGGCAGTAAAAATGCTTAGTCTTTTAAAGTACTGCCATTGTTTTTCTGTTTGTAGACATGCCTTCCTGTTGTAATACTTAGGAGGGTTAGTTCCTAGCCATTGAAATTTCAAGCACGTAAATTACCCCAAAGTAAAGTGAGGTAATGTTTAACACTGTATTGGACTGAAAAAGCCAGACTGTGGGCCACAAAGGAAAAACAGTTTAAATAAATAGTTCTTTATTAGTTTGCAGTACAAATCTGCTACGGCGTTCAAATTAAACAAGTTTAAAGGAGTGGACATTTTCCTATACTTTTACTAAATCGAATCACATAGTCTTAAATTCAGCAATGTTAAAACAATGTTGGGGAGCATTTTGGTGCTGCCTTAACTCTGCTGTCTCATAGCTTTAAATTTCTGGGTTCAAATCCTGGTCACTGACTACAGAGTATGTAAGTTCTCCATTATGTGAAAATGGGTTTTCTGAGACTACTTCAGTTTCATTTTGCACATCAGTTTAATTGGCGACTCTAAATTATTCTGTTGTGATTCTGCTGAGTGTAGCTGTGCATTAGATTAGTCTGTTATCATGCCATTGAATTCATGTTAATAATTACATTTGCAGGTGCATAGGTGCATCTATCAAAATATAGAACATGATAGGCAGATAATACTTTGTCAGTAATAAATACAATAAAATATAGTCAGTCTTTATCAGTTCCAAATCAAGGCCATTTTCATATCATCTTAGGCCCCTGGTCAAAGTAGTGCGTTGGGGCCCTGTTTTGATAGCAAAACAGAAAAATAAATAGGAATCAGAAACATTGTTCACTGCTATGCTCCTGGACCCCCTGGCCAGTGCCTATTGTGCCCATACATCAAGATGGCCTTGTCAATATAAATAAGCCTGGTATTTAATAAGTAGTAACAACACTCATCAACTTGCTATTCTTTTGACTTTTCATTACTAGTACTAGAAACTAGCTCTGGTTTTTGACTTTGATTTTTCATTTATTATTTGGCTTTGACATCCCTGTTGTTTTCACTACATAAGGTAATAAAGATTATTATGTAGGCTCCAATCAAGATAATGACCACAGAATTTAATGTCCTGAGTAAAAAAAAACAAATATGACACCTACATGATCTTTATAGCTCAAGAAAAAAACAGAAAAGATTAAAAAGAAAGTCCATTCATAATATCCATTTTACTAGAAAAATGAATTTATTATATTGGGTTAGGTTAATTTCATTAGGTGGAATGTTTTATAGCAAATCGGCAGTGCTATAATTAAAAATACGTATTATATATAGTACCTTTTCATAGTTAACACTATCCAAAGGGTCTATGCAATAAAGTTAGCAGAAGGCTGAAGAAGTGACTTGCGTTGCTTGGCTTGGCTCATTCTATGTGTTAGGGACAATACCAGCAACCTTGTGCTTTATCAACCGCACTTTAGCCACTAGCTTTCAATTTTAACAGACTCTTAAGTTTTATTATATACAGTATGCTGTACTTTCATAGTGGTTAAGGTTGGGACAAGGTTAGGTTATATTTTTTCCATTGTGTATGACACTCTGGCTTTGTATTATATATACTAAGGTTGACCAAATTGTTTCTGAGAAATTTTCATTTTCAACTCTGTGTAAAATCATAAACAAAAGGGAACAGCAGGGTTTTTGAGAGCAAAAATGAAACAAATGGTAAAATTAAAGAGCCGAAGCAAAACTCAAAGTCAGAACACAGTCCTAAGTTTTAACTCCTAAAATTCTTTACACCCTCTCATGTGTCTCTAGCAACAGCATAAATTAATCCAGATGCCATCATTGTTGTAGGATGCATAAAATGCCACTAAACAACATGAAACAAACAATTAATCACTACTTCTAGGACAAACAAATTGTAGGGTTGTATTTATAATTATTCCTAAAGATTTAATGACTTTATATATATTTGACAACAAAGGCACTTAATATGTAGGTTGGGAGCATGCACCGATAGCGTGTTGCCGCACCCGCCAAATGAATATTCCAGTAATCAAGTAGGTAAATATTATCCCATTTGAATGTAACAAATGCTATTTAACATACTGTACTCTGGCTGGGCTTTTCATGTATGCGTGCCTTGTGATGGGCTAGAATCCCATCCAGAGCTGATTGCTGTCTTGTGCCTGCTAGAACTGGCACTAACTTCCTTGAGACCCTGTGGTGGCTTCAGAAAATAAAAATACAGTATGGATATAAACTTATGGACTTCTAAATGCGTATTATTTTACCATACTGGTTTGTTGGAAGAAGCAGGGAGGGTGGATGGGTTTCTTTTGGGGGGAAGAGGATACACCATATACTAGGGATGCTACAGGAGTTCTGGCTTAAGAGGCATAATAAAAATCAAAGCATACTGAAGTGTGCAGTATAAGATGAATCCAGGTATTTTTTTATGACTGCTAAACCAGCTCAGGTGATGTCCTTCATGGTCTATATATAAATTGTCTTTATCACGTAGAAAGTCTAGAGCTGAAGTGCTAATTATGGTAAAGGACATATCTGGGAAGACATCATTTGGGTCACATGGATCCTTCTCCTCCAATGCTCTTTGGACTTTAAAATAAAAACATCTGTTTCCTTGTAAAGCCACAGATTAGCTTTGAACATAGTCCTGGAAAACAGAACCATTCTTCAAGAGTAAAGGGCAGGATATATTACACGTCTGTGCTGGAAAGCATTCAGATTGAATTAAATGTAATAAAATTTATAAAGTAAGCTTTCAGTGTGTCAGTTTACGTGTGTGAGTTTGTTATATTAGGAACTGCAGAAGAACTTACTGAAGCAAAAAATGTTTTATGTTATATTGGAAAATCTGAAAAAGAAGAAAATAAAAAACAGTGACATTTGGATGAAGTTTTCATACTTGCTGTGGCTGCCCACATATCTAGAGTGAGACTGCTACTCAGTATAAAGCTTGTTTCTGTTGTGTGGATAACTTATCTCAGCAGCAGTAACAATAATGCAGTAACACAAGCATAGAAGAATAAATAATAAACCTAAAATAAGAGTAAAAATAATTTTGAAACATTCAACAAGCAGTAGCAGGCTAGTGTTTGGCAAAATTTGGACCCAAAGAGATATAAACACAGGTAAAATGATGAACCAAAATTCAGAAAGCAAAAGTATAAAATACAGACAGCCACTTACAAATGAAAAGTAATCAACTCTGAAAATGTCTCAAGAAAATAACAAGGACAACTGAATAAAGGCATAGAAAGTTTAGATTTCTGTTTCTGTCTACAAGTACAAGACAATGCAAATTTTTAAATGTAGTATGCGGTAACTAAGATAAAACACAAAATAACATGTAGTGATATGCAATGCCAAACAAAAAGATAGGCTGCTGGAGAATAATGATTACTTTTGTCCTTCTATATGTAAAATATATAAAAAATTAAATAACAAAATAACAAATTGTTATGGCAATAAAGTAAAAACACACTCTAATATGTGTATAATATGCCCCACCAAACCACAACTAAAGTGGCTGCAACTCTGTATATACAGTATGTAAACCATTATGTTGATGTTCGATCACACATCGATATTTGCAAGTGTGGTAATTAACTCCAACACAGACAGACATGCAGACTCACAAGTCCCAAAAGCACACGTTTTTTTTTTTTTTACAGGAGACCCACTTATTAAGTAAGGATCAGTTTTGGCTACACAAAGACTGGACTGGCCAAATGTTCATTCCAGCTTTACAATGAAAACTAGAGGTATGGGAATTCTTATCCATAAAACAGTCTCTTTTGTAGTATCAGATGTAGTATCTGATCCTGAAGAGACATATGTGATTAACATAGGTAATTTATTTAACTATAAAGTGATTTTGCTAAATATTTATGCACCCAATGTTGATGATAGGGAGTTCATGCAAAATGTATTTGCATCCATTCCCAATGTGAACACTCATAAAATTATAATGGCTGTGGACTTTAATTGTGTTTTAAATCCAGACCTAGATAGGTCTCCTGCCACAGGGGTGATGGCATCTAACACTGCAAAGACAATTACACAGTTTGTAACAGGGCTGCAATGATTAGTCGACCTAATCGATGACGTCGACTACAAAAAATCGTTGACGCAGATTTTTTATTGTCAACGCGTCATAAACAGAAACTTCAATAGACGCTCCAGTCACAAGGAACCACATTGGTTTTTGTAACTGCAATTCACTACATGAACATCTGAGGGTAGTATCATTTGTTATTGTTTGTCAAGATTGCACACAGTCCTACCAACGAAGAAGAACGTCTGAGGAGAAGAAGAATGTAGAGGAAAATAAACGTGGTTGCAATGGCGAGTCGGAGGAGGGGAAGGAGATGGAAAAAAATTGAGACAGAAACTTTCTAAAGTGTGGGAGCACTTCACCGAAAAAGAAAAAAGTTGAATGCATATCTGAAATTCAAGCATCCTGGAGCTGTTTTAGCGAGTAAAGTTAGTGTCACGTGTTGCTGTTTGTACTATAATGTGTATATCAAGATTTCGACAATGATAGTTAACCCTTAAACCAACACATACTTGGGGGTTAATGCACCCCTGGATGCCAAATACTTTTTAGCTGCACTTTTTAAGTAAACGTCACAATTCACAAAGAAAATGTGAATTTTGAATGGAACACATTTTTTTTCATGCAAAGAGCATCACGATTACTGCAACACTGATCATTTTACACACTGCAAATGAACTGTAAAAACTAAAAAAACTACTGCAACAATCTATTATTATATGTTCAAGGTGCAACTGAAGTCATTGATGAAATTCAGTAAACCACCGAGCCAACTGCACTTGAACTGGCTGGCCTGCACGCAAACACACAGAGGTAAAAGCTGATGATTTCCAGGCTCATC
Organism: Erpetoichthys calabaricus; assembly: GCF_900747795.2. NCBI lineage: Eukaryota > Metazoa > Chordata > Cladistia > Polypteriformes > Polypteridae > Erpetoichthys > Erpetoichthys calabaricus. The sequence continues at coordinate 160,633,862 of NC_041400.2, forward strand.
TAGTGCAGTGGCTGAATCCCAGAGATAGTACTGCTGCAGTTCTACCGGGGCTGCAGTGCTCATGACCTGGCTGCTCAACGAATATACGGCACTGACTGATCAGCTCCGGCGTGCTGCCAAATTGCTCTGTGAAGCAAATATAGCCGGTTGCGGGGTTCAATGAATGTACGTCACCGAATATACTCGCCCCCTGTGTGTTGGCAAATTGCACTGAGAAACAACTTTAGCTGGTTGTTGAGTTCAATGAATGTATGTTGCCGCATATACTCGACTTCGGTGTGCTTCCAAATTGCACTGGAAACCGACTCTAGCAAGTTGCGGCAGTTTAAGGGTTAAGTGAATATAATTTCAGTTATGTTTGCTAACGTGTTTGGAGCTATAGTAAACAAGGGAATAGGAGTATCTCAGCCGTCCTACTTTTTTTTCTTCTTTTTTCGTATAATATTTGAGTTCATATGAATAGTAAACTATCTCTAACTAACGTTAGGTAACTTGTGTTTTGGAGTATATCAGTAATTAGTTTGTTACATATTTTAGTCCATTATTTTTTTATTTTGGCATAATATAGTACATGATGTGATAAACTACAACACTTTTCCTTCAGAGTGTGATGATTAAAACATCTTTCTCTGTCTGCAAAATCATTCTTCTGTATTCCTGCTATCTCTACTCCCTGTGAGCATCTCTTCTCAGCAGCTGGGAACATTGTCTCAAAGAAGAGAGCCAGCCTCACACCAGAGAATGTTGAAATGCTCACGTTCCTGCACTGCAATCAGGAATATATGAACTGAATCTTTTATAAACTGTACATTATTTTATTTGTATTGAAGCTTTATTTAAACTGTTGGACTTTAAGACACACCAGTGGCCATTTTTGGTTAAGTTAAATGCACTTTGTTTGTTTAAAGACTTTGTGCCCTTTAGTTTGTATTGTTTAATGTATTTCTTTTTTATTATGATGGTCACACTAATATAAAACATCTGATTATTTTCAAATTCATATGTTTCACTGGTTGTTATTTTAATTTGATTATTATTAATTTTAATCGTGTTAATGCAGAGACATCAGGGTGACATTCACAGGTGGACAGACGTGAGCATATGAGGTAAGACATGCACCGGAGCCCAGAACAGGATGTGCAACCACAGGTCGCCGGCATCAAAATAGTCAGGCATGAAGTAATCATGACTAATCGTTAAAAAAAATTGAACGATTAGTCAACTACCAAAATAATCATTAGTTGCAGCCCTAGTTTGTAACTGACCACAACTTATCAGACCCCTTGTGATTTCTAAACCCAAACTCAAGAGCATATTCCTTCTACTCACTCGTGCATCATTGCTACTCAAGAATTGATTATTTCTTTGTACATAACAATTTTTTGCCTATGATTAAATCTTGTAAGTACAACGCTATTGTTATTTCCGACCATGCCCCTTTTGGAGCTAAAATCATTATGCCCCACATACTTATTTCACAGATGGTGTCTCAATCCACTTTTATTAGCAGACGAGAACTGTACAGAATTTATATCCAAGCAAATCAATATTTTTTTAGAGACAAATATGTCCTCAGAGGTTTCTGCAGGAATACTCTGGGAAACCCTGAAGGCCTTCTTAAGAGAACAGATTATCTCATATCTTTCCCACAGAAATAAATTGGAGACCAAGAAGGTGTCAAAGCTAATCAGCGAAATTACTAGAATAGACCAAGAACATGCACTTCATAGGAAAAGGCAGGCTCTGCATTCAGAGCTCAACCTATTAACAATTGAAGAAACTGAACAAATCATACTTAAATCAAGACATATGAACATGGAGAGAATGCTATTAAGATCAAACAACAACAAGTCCACAAGCAAGAAGTTCGCAATACAATCCCAGCAATCACCAACACAAACGGAGACAAAATCATTGACCATAAAAATATAATGCACACATTTACAGACTACTATAAATCCTTATATTCTACTGAGTTTAAAGAAGACAAGACACAATCTAATGCATTTCTGGATGCATTACAGATACCACAAATAGATACTCTTACTGCAGAGGAATTACACTGCACTACTGCACTATCAAAATTACTAGGTGCTATAAGCTTACTTCAGAGTTGGAAAACAGCAGGCCCCGATGGCTACCCTGCTGAATTTTATGAGAAAGTCTCAGCCAGCTCCCCTTCTATTAGCAACATTTACAGAAGCTAGAGAAACAAAAATTCTACCTCAAACTTTTTGCTAAGCATTAATTACTGTCTTTCCTAAACAAAATAAGACTTATTACAATGTGCATCATATAGACCAATTTAACTTCTGAATAATGATGTTAAGATACTCTCCAAAATCCTAGCTAGAAGGATGGAGAAAGTGCTGCCTTCGGTATAATCACAAGACCAAACTGGATTTATTAACATTATTCTGGACCAATACCTTAAAAGCCTTTCATACAGTCTTGGTGTCACAATTCCTCCTAATCCACTAACAGCTGTGTTTGGGGTACTTCCAGATGGGCTTAAAGTGGAGAAGAACAAACAAATTATAATTGCCTTTACTACACTATTGGCACGTAGACTTATCTTGCTCAACAGGAAGAATCCTAACTCTCCTTTTCTATATCAGTGGGTAACTGGTGTTATATATTATTTGAAACTGGAAAAAATCAAATTCGCACTTAGAGGATCTATACAAAACTTTTTAAGAACCTGGCAGGCTCTAATCAATAACATTTTAGAATAAGCATTTAAATTGAGGAAGCAGGTTCTCTCCCATCTTTTACTCCATTTATCTTTATTCATTTATTAATTTATCTATTTACTTATTTTTACTAGCATAAAATTTTACTCTGCTGGCCTATCTCTCTTTCTCAGGGGTGGGGGTTGATTTGTTTTGAACATTTGTATTTTTCTTGTAATTTTTTTTTTTTGAGTTATTTGTATGAAATGTTATTTGATTTTAATAAAATTAATTTAAAAAAACCTTGTCATTTCTATATACATTACACAAACACATACAAATATTTATACACACACAAGTATATATATATATATATATATATATATATATATATATATATATATAAATAAATATATATATATATATATATATATATATATATATATATATATATATATATATATATATATATATATATATATATATATCTATAATAATAAAAGGCAAAGCCCTCACTGACTGACTGACTGACTCACTGACTCACTCATCACTAATTATCCAACTTCCCGTGTAGGTGGAAGGCTGAAATTTGGCAGGCTCATTCCTTACAGCTTACTTACAAAAGTTAGGCAGGTTTAATTTCGAAATTCAAAGCGTAATGGTCATAACTGGAACATATTTTTTGTCCATACACTGTAATGGAGGAGGCGGAGTCACGTATCGCGTCATCACGCCTCCTACGTAATCACGTGAACTAAAAACAAGGAAGACATTTACAGCACGAGTCACACGTGGGAACGAAGGTAAATGACGTTAATTTTTGACTGTCTTTTAATACTGTGTAAGCATACATATTAACACATGTGCAATTAAACGTGTGCATTTACGGGGTGATTTCTCAGGCTTAAAAGCTCACCTTTTATCAAACGCGGGAAGAAAGGTAACTGACGTTGTTCACTGTCTTTTAATACTGTGTAACCATACACATTAACACATGTCCAATTAAACGTGTGCATTTACGGGGTGATTTGTCAGGCTTAAAAGCTCGCCTTTTACTAAAAAGGTAAATGCAAAACTATTTTCAATCAGTTTATTGAAACGCTCCCGTTAAGGATTGCAATAACATATTCGCAAGATAAAAGAACGAAGTAGGGGGAAATGGAGGAACAGCCGCAAACAGCGAACAGCAAAAAATTAATTAAACAATTGAGAACGGAGCGAGTTAAGCGTACAAGCATGTTCATAAGGGAAACAAAGCACGGTGTAAAACGTAAGTTTCAATTAAGTTTATAGAAACGCTCCCGCTGCGGATTGCAATAACATATTCGCGAGATAAAAGTTTAATGAGAAGACACGAGGTATAAACGAACCACACGCCGTGGCGCAACGTTAGGGGCAACAGTTTCAACCATTCTATGATCTGCTTCTCGCAACTGAAAGACGGCACATGGCGGATGTTAGCCGACTTGCTGACCGCAACGTTAGGGGCTTCAACTATGGCGCTGACGCCACATCTCAGTGCCAACACTTTGCAGACTCTACTTAAAAGACACGCCCTCCTCACTGGACAGTTAAAAACACAAATCAAACTAACGATGACATCAAGTATTACCCAATCCAAAGTAGGAAAGGAGGCATCTTCATAAAATGCGTGTGGGATGATTTGCATGAGACGCTGCTTTAAAAAAAAAATGATAAAAAAAATACGGGATAAATCCCGTCCAGTATTGATTCAAAACGGGACGCGCAATTTCATTCTCAAACGAAACGATTCCGTATTTTAAAGGACGGGTGGCAACCCTACAGTGCCAGGTAACCACCCATACAATCAGATTGTGATTCAGACTAGGAATGCAATGAATGTAATTACCCCGATCTACATACAAGGCGAAAGTCTTGCAACATTCAAAGATGATGGTTTGGGATAAGTACACCATACAACATAAAAGAGCTTATGAAGCCTTGAACCGAAAAAAGCAAGATCTCAGAGATCGTAAAAAAAAAAAATAGGAGGTAATGTCGTTTTACTCGCTGTAGATTTTAGTCAAACATTACCAGTTATTCCACGAGGGAGACCAGCAGATGAACTCAACGCGTGTTTAAAATCCATGCTTCTCCCACGCTCGGTTATATGTCGCGTGTTCTCGGGTAGGTGCACCAAAAAATGTATACATTTAAGCATGTAATGGGCAAACAAAAAATGAGGTATACCCGAAGGCACTGCAGTAGTACTTCATGTAACTTTACTTCTTAAATGTTAATGTTTTACTGTTTAATAATTTATACGCTTCTTATATGTTGTTCAAATTCTTTTATCAAAATACCACTGACAGCGCAATGCACGATAACATGGAGTGAATACACCATACGCATCCGCCCACGGCTGCCCTGCTGTGCGCAGATAGGAGTTGATTGTACAATAAAATAAAATAAAGATAAAAAGAGTAAAACAATCATCACCCATAAAGCGTGTGTGTGTGTATATATGTGTATATATATATGTTGATATGTGGATGTGTATATGTATATATATATATATATATATATATATATATATATATATATATATATATATGTATATATATATATGTAGATATGTATATATATGTGTATATGTATATGTATATATATGTTTATATGTGTGTGTGTGTATTTTATATATATAAAACACAGCAACACTCATAACAATGACAACACAATTACATTGACAATCATGTTACGTTATTTTTAAAATGTTTCCTTTTTTTTTCATAACCTCTTTAACACACTACTTCTCCGCTGCGAAGCGCGTGTATTTTGCTAGTATATATATATATATACAATGCATCCGAAAAGTATTCACAGTGCATCACTTTTTCCACATTTTGTTACAGCCTTATTCCAAAATGGATTAAATTCATTTTTTTCCTCAGAATTCTACCCATAACACCCCATAATGACAACGTGAAAAAAGTTTACTTGAGCTTTCTGCAAATGTATTAAAAATAAAAAAAAATTGAGAAAGCACATGTACATAAGTATTCACAGCCTTTGCCATGAAGCTCAAAATTGAGCTCAGGTGCATCCTGTTCTATCTCTCTTTCTATCTCTCACCCCGGATGCTTGTCCCTCCACTTGGGGCTTCCCATATGGGTAAGGAACCTTCCCCTTTTATAGTCGAGATGCCCATCCATCCCACTTGGCACTTACAACACTTTATAGGGAAGCAAAGGTATGGACACCTTATGAGTCCGAAGTAGGGCGAAACATGTTTCATGTATTGTTTGTATTATGTGGCTGGCAGTATATAACATATCTATGATCTGCTTCTTGCACCTGAGATGGTGTGGCGGATGTTTGGCCAGTCGGCAACCAGCTACAATCGTTACCTGGGAGTTGATCACCCAAATAATCAGATTGTGATTTCAGACCTATGGATATAATACTCCGATCTACACCCTGCCAAGTAAGAAACCAGATACCACAGCGCAACAACTGAGGCTCTGCCTCAGGCACTGACATCCAAGGTTCAATCCCTGAAAGGGGAAGAAAGAGAAGCAAAAGTAGGGCAAAAGATGTGTCATGTACTCTTGTAATTATTTATCAGGTACTATATAACATATATATTTTAAACTACTAGTATTTTAAACTGCTACTACTAAAACTACTTAATTGTGTCTGTGAAAAACCTAGGTAAACAGATGGTTATTTGATCTTGGTAAACTGTTTTTTTTTTGTTACAGTGTGTAGGATGGTTGTATGTTCTTTTGGCACTTTTGTGGGTTTACTCATGAAATTCAATTCTTTCTAAAGTCCCTAAGACATTCTGTCAGATTCATTAGTATCACTTAATTTCCTTGTAATGGACTAGCGCAATACTCAAGGAGGAATTCTGCTTAGTGCCTGTTCTTGCTGGGATCAGCTCCAGCTTCCAGGAGCACTGAATGGGATAAAAGGATTAGAAAATGAATGCTATGTGCAAGTGATTCTCTTTTTGTTCATCCTCTGTCTGTGTGTAGGTGTGCATTTCTCTTGCATTGTTAAACAACTTGCTACTACCTTAAAAATTATTTTTAAGAAAAAATTAAAAGTCACAGTCTTCATTAACACTACATCTCAAAAGTAAAATGAATGCAAAATAAATGATTAGAATTTGCCTGTTTATATGCTAACATTTCACAAAAGCATGAAAACTGAGAATAACTGTAGTGCAATCATTTAAAATGCCGTTTCATTTTTTTTCTTATTTAATATGAATTTATTATGTATTTTAATGTTTACAACATATAAACTTTAAAGAAAGTAGGCAAGCAATGATTTCCTAGTAAACCGATCTGTGGGGCAGCAGTACTATGTCACCAGTGCACTGTCCTGTATTTAATTGTTAAAAAAAAAACAATTGGTTCTCTTAATTGAATTTATTTTCTTGCATTTTAGTGTTCTCATTACTGTCACAGTTCCTTTGCAGATATATTACATTTTCAGTCACTTTGAAAACAGTGATTTGCAGTTATATTACATTATTTTAACCTTTTCTTGGCGTTACTGCCTTGGATGGGAATCTAGGCAAAGTAAACATTACCTAACTACAATACGAAGGGACTTCTTAAGCTAAAATCAAAAGAAATTTTTACTTTTATTTTTTGATTTGACACACATAAATTTTTTTCCTCTTCTTGAATTGTTAATGCACCTTTGTTACATTATCATATCATTTACATTATTGTTTTTAATTGTTGATCAAGGTGATTTTGTTTTGAAATTTCCATGTTAGGTAAAGAAATAATATTTGTGTATGAACTTTATTTATCTATGTATGCATGTTTTGCCATTGGGAAAATACACTTTCTCAATACCCAGCTTCATTTGGCATTTAAACTTTTTCTGTACAAGAAAAACGTGTGCCTATTTCAAGCTATTTTATTTACTGCTAGATTAGTGAAACACTTGATTGATAGACTAAAAATAAATATGTGCAGCAACAGACGCATACCTGTTTTTATTATGCTCTGGTTTTATTTAAGGTTTGGAAGGTGTAATAAAATCTTATCTCTTGCTTTCACTGTGAAAAACTTGGACCTACTATATTGCTTTCTTTGAGGTGCTCATAAGTGTCTGTTTGCCTATCTGCATCATAAAAGTGAGACCTGATTTGCTTAACATGAGAACAAATCAATAAAAGCCTGGCTGCAGACAAGAAGAGCAGACATCTTTAGAGATCAAAGATGCTAATAAGGAATCATGAAAAGGGTACCAGTCTCAAAGCTTAATTCCCTCAGCAAGGAGAAATTAGATAGAGAGGTTCTGTATTAAATCTACTTTAGATTTTGTTCACTTTTTTTGACTGAAGAATTATTCACCCTTTTAAACATTTTAAGACCTGTGACTAGTCATGAAAAATCACCAGTCTCAAAGCTGAACTTCCTGCACAGAGAGAAGTCCTGTACAAAATCTAAGATTTGTTTCATTTTTGTGAGCTGAACACTAATTCACCCTTTTGAAAAATTTAATGATCTATACTATGACTAAGGGAGGATTAGCATTTATCAATTTTCCTTCTACAATAAACAGAAAGGAACCAAAATAAATACTGCAAATTATGATAATTCATAAACCCTACAGAAACATTGTTTGTGACAAGACTGAGCGCATGTTTCTTCAGTGCTGCCTGGAAAGCCTATGGTCACTTTGAACAATGCACATTTAACAATTTTAATACTCAAATCCAGTTAACAATTATTTTGTAGTCCTTAATTAATCTGATCCTGCGTATACACTGCTATATCACACCACTAGGGACCTGCTTTGAATTCCAGCTTACACACTGTCTAAATGGGCTTTCTCAGGATGCTTTCACATTTGGAAATCATGAGGTTTATGCTTATTGTAAATTGGCCTTGTTTGAGTGAATGAATGAATGAATGAATGAATGAATGGCATAATCTCACCTAGAGTTAGCTTCTGCCTTGTGCCTGATGCTGCTGGGATAGGATTTGGCTCTCAGTGAATCTTTACTGTATTTCAATAAGCGGTTTTATGTATATCATGAATTGATCATCCGAATTTGGTTACCAAAATGCACATTATTAAATTTAGGCATTTTTTATGCAAATGTGCCTATTTTTAGCTGTCTGAAGAAAAGTGACACAGATGTATAGTTCAGGTTCATGGCTAGAAAAATAGACAGTGAAAGGTAGCATTCTATTAAATTATAGACAAGGAAGGTACTTTAATTCCGGAATGAGTCAAAATGATAAAGACTTGTTTTGATTTTGCAAAGCATTGTATAGTGACATCTTTTTCTGTCATTCTGGCAGTTAAATCAAAAGGTATAAAATAACATAACTGATACCATTCCCAAACCCATTTAATCCCATTGAAAGTCATGGGGAGGAGAAACAGTGGGTGCAGTGTAGGAACACCCCTGGATGGGCCAAAGTCCATGACAGGGCCAAATCACACTGACACACACACACATACACAGGTATAAAATAGATCATAATATTTTATTTTGTGGGAATACATACTTTTGTATCTTAAATAAATAATTTTATTTATATAGATTTGCTGGAAGGGATCTGACACCAAAAAGGCAGTGCACTCTTCAACTAACCCAGAGTATGAAAAGGAAGGAGTAAAAACAGAAATTATTTGTTATAATATAATATAATCTCTCTATATATAAAATCCAACTTCTGTCTTTATGTCAGTCCGCTTTTCACGAGAGAATTACTTAATGGGTTTAGATCAGGTTTTTTTCTATAATTTGCTTGAACATTCTGGTTGATTTTGTGAGTTCTCTCATCACGGTAAGAATCATAGTTCATTTGCAGGAGTGACATATTCGCGCTAATCCTAGACAGAGGCTGTGGGACGAGAGGAGGAGGAAGCATGACGTCAGGAGTAGGGAGATGAGCAGGGCCCTCCTAACTGTCCTGTTTCACTACTACATGGGCGGAGCCATGAGGGATGGATAATATAATATAATATAATATAATATAATATAATATAATATAATATATCTCTTTAAGACTTCTTCAACAATAGTCTTCTTTCTTTTTCCTTTCTTTCTATGAGTATGTGGCACACGATCTACATCCTTAGAGCAAAATTCCATTTGTTGAAAGCAGGAAGTGAACTATCAGATGATCTTCTGGTGCTTCTTTTTATTCATTCACTGTGTTCAATCACATAACTGTTCATACTTCTGGGAACCTTACTGGGGGGTCATTGCTCTGGATGTCTTCAAACTTGCTGGTGTGTGACCTCTTTCGCTAATCTCTCGTCCTCACTTGAGGAAAAGAGACAACGTTCTTTGAGGTATTGAGGGACCCTCTTGACTTGTCATTAGGTTTTCTCTGTGCATCAGCATCAGAAATCTCCACAAGTTTTAGTGAACTTTGACAGAATGCAGATTTTTTAAAATGTGCATCATTTATTCTATTATATGTTTTCTGCTATTGTATTAGCAGTTTCTTTATAATAGCAGTATATGCCATTCCATATTTTAAACATCTTTATTTATTTTTCTATTGTTTAATTTACTGTATTTATTTATTGTGTGGCACAGATTTTTATCTCAACTGGGAAAAGATCATTTTAGCTGGTTTGATTTTTTTTAGAAGCCAATAGACCCATCTGTTCAATGTAAAGGATGGAATGACAGCTTGCTGCGTAATTATTTAATGTATATCCATCAGGCTTTTGTAAAATGTTTGATTAACGTCCATTTTAGCAAAGTCTTGCATTTGTTTTATTTTAATTAACATTACATATATGAAAGTAATGACTTTTACAGATTATTGACACAATATTTAAAAATGTAAACTCTAACCATCCTTCACTGCAAGTTTTTTTTTATTCTGTAGAAATAATTTATCAATAGAGACATTTACATGCATGACTTATATCTATGGCAACAAATCGTATTGAGCAGTCCAGCTTGTATGTGTTATAATAAAAAATATATATACAGATAAACGTTTTTGTTCCAACAGTAAAATTTTCACCAAAATATAAGAAGTCTTTGTATCAGCATAAAGGCAGGATAAATCAGCAAGGAGCTAATCTTATGCTCTGTCTACTATTTTAGTTTAATTTAGATAATTAGCTTCCTGTCGTTGACTTTATCATGTTAAAAGAAAAGGAAATGATGCATGAGTCAAGAGTGAAATCTGAAAGTCTACTTTTGCTGAATGCTGAAGTACAATGAAAATTAGCATCTAATCAGTTTACTATAAAAACAGCCAGTTACGATTTCTATTCTTACTAATGATGTGCTGACAAATAGTTTTGGCAAGACATTTAAGCAATGAAACACAAAAGTACATGTTTGTTGTCGCTCCTTTATCGGACAAGAGGTCATTAGAAACCATTGTATTACATTAAACTAAGGGAAACGAGCATTAAAGAAATTTCTGTAGCATTATATTAAATATTAGTTCTTGTTTTATATTTAATGTTTAACTTGGATATTACATTCAAGTTTGCCTTACTAATGAATACAATGAGTAATATACAAAATGATTATACATTTAAATATTGAGTGTAATTATCCGACCACTGACATGACAATATTTTCTCATTGCCTTGAAATGAAAAAAGTAAACAAAAACTAAAAAAAAAAATACAGCCATTTACAAAGATAACTCAGTATTACCTGTGGGTTGTTAGGAGCTTATTGGGGACAATCAGTCAAACGGTACGGTCAGAAACTTAATCTCAGTTTCTGCTACATACATTTGGCTTCTATTTCTGTGTTTTTCCTCTATTCACAAAAATATAAACACGTGCTCCAGTTGCTGCTATTTGCAATTGTAACAAAAATGAATGCAGATTTACTAGAATGATATTTTTTGTTTGCCCTTAGTTCATCTGTTCATGTGGAGTTCACACATTTATTTTTACGTGTATAAGTCTCTTTATTGTGTTGTTGGGTAACAAAATATTACAGTATCATATTATATATAATTAATATGGTTTTTAATTTATTTTTCCTCTTTTGACTTGTCAAGATCTTTCCCACCTCATTGCCTTCAAATACTGTCCCCAGTTATGAAGTATCTCTTGTATTGAGTCTGTCTGTGTTTCTCCAGGTTTATATGGGATTCTCCTGGTGAATCTGATTACCTCTCAAAAACCAAATAATTGTTAATAAGTGGTCTTAAAGGTTGTTTTCTCTCAGTTGTCCAAATGAATATGACTGTATTTCTATACTATTAGATGGTCTAACATTTCATTTAGTGGTTGTGTTGACTGTTTTAGCCTTGGTAATAATACTGAAAGTTAGTATCCTACATTTGTCTGGCAAGGACGCTTGAGACAGTTGTCATTCCAATAGTCTAATTTACTTTAATTTATCGACTTGTATGTGATGTTCTGCATGCTAGTATCTTTGGTGACAATGTCTATGGCATGGAGCCCACTATGTCTAAACTCTTTTCCACAATAACTAAAGGTATATTTAAAGCCAAAAATGTTTGACATGTTAGAGCCTGTCCTGAGCAGAGGTGGAGATCAAAGATGCCAATACAAAGATGCAGACCCTGATTTGCCCACCATTGTAGCAGATAAACCATTAAATCCAAATCCTTGTTGGATATGCAACCAGTCTGATTGGCAATGGAGACTCTGAGCACTCATCTTGCCCAACAAAAAAGTCTTGTCCAAAATTTTCTCCTCCACTGAATGGATATTGTACGCTACCAGAGCTGTATGATTACAGTAGTATGGGAAATGTTTAGGAACTGAAAGATCTGAGGGAATTTTTTATCAGAAATGGGGAATGAAGGTAGAAAAAGCCTATGCATGCACACTCAGTCCAAAATGACCATGATGGGGTCTGAAATGAAGGGTATTGGTGCCCAGCTCGATAATTTGAAATACATGCTGTCACACACTTGTGATTAGGAGGGAGCTGAGTGGACAAGTGGAGGTGATTACCCATCACGCACTAAACCTCTGTTATCTCTGCAGGCCAAATACGGGAAAACGTGCATGATTCAATGTCACTTCGGCGCCCAGACTGACAACACTTACAGTTCTGGTGCCCAGACGGACATCACTTCCGGTTCCAGTACCCAGACTGACATCACTTCCGCTTTCTGCTTAAAAAGCCGCCATCTTTTTCTAACCAGATCAGTTAAATTTTGGAACTCAACCACAGCACATAATTTCTTACCTCTTTGCCCTTTTGCAGCCAGGAACAATATACGGGTGGCTGCCCCAAACCTTTTTTCTTGTGTTGAGACTACTTCTTTTACAATGCTAATATCCTGCACAGAAAAAATGGAACAACCGGGGGTGCATAAATAACTCAAGGAGCTTTGGGAACAATTACCTGAAGCACAGCATCTGCCTAGTCACAGACATTTGAGAGTTTTTAGGGTTCCAGAGGAGGCTGAGTCTGGAAATTCAAATGAATTTATGTTGGTGTTGCTCAGAAAATATTTGGGGATGTCATTAAAAAAACAAAAAAACTAGCAAACATTATTAGAATCCTTTTATCATAATGCCAAAGAAAAGATAGAAAAATCTCAGAAGGGTATATTGTGGATGTAGTGTTAAATGTTAAGGAAAGAGGTAAACCAGTACAGTAAACTTTTTAACACTTGGGTTAGAAGTTGTTTTTCTAAATACATATACTTGAGGTGTTTTTATATATATAGGCCTACCGCTTTTCAGTAATTTTCATCCACAGTTCACTAGACCAGTTACTACCAATATGAAGTTTGCACATTCTCCCATGACTGCATTTGTTTCTCCTTTGTTATGTTTTACATCCTGTAGTTGTGCAGGTTTGACTGCTGAAGTCTTTAATCTGACCAAGCGTGCTCCTCATTTGGCTTGCCAGAGGCGTTTTCTGTCTTGCTTCACTATGGTATTTCTAGATATTTCTTAAACTTGTGGTTCAGTGGTCGATACTGCTGCCTCAAAAATCCAACATCCTGGATTCGAATGTCATGGTTGATTATGTTCAGTGTGGCATTATTACATTCTCAATTATCTGCATGTTTTTTCTCTGTGTTCTCCAGTTTCCTCTCATTTCATTGGCAGAGTTAAAGGGGAGGCCAGTGACTGCCCCATTGGATGTACGATGTTATTAACAGTCAGACATTCCATATGACGTCAGTTATTAGCTGCATTTCCATTAACCTCCTTAATGCACATTGTGAAATTGCAAAACAAAAAAAACGGTAATGGAAACAAGTGATTTTCGAAAAAATTCAAAATTCGCAAAGCAGTTTATACATTCGCTTGTTAAGGTTTTTCAAGCGATTTGACAAAATAATAATTAGCAAGACTGCAACGGAATCACTTTTTTTACATTTAGGTCACATGACATGATGTAAATTTTCAAGTACCTGTACAAATGTGATGTGGTTAACACAGCAGCATCACGAGGACTACCGGGTGACCCAACACAAATGTCATTGATCATTAATCTGTTATCAACAAATGCCTGCAGAACAATAGATGTCCAGCCTTTCCTGTTAATATAATCCCGATACCTGTCACTTGGTTCACAAATAGGGATATGTGAGCCGTCAATTGCATCATACACCTGAGGTATTTTGTGTGTCTCATAAATGTGCTATGAAATCTGCCATGCCTCTCCCAGATCAGGTAAAGTGATGTATTGCCCAATTTGTTTGGATCATATGGCCTGACTCACTCCATATACACAGCTGTGGTTTTGCTTACACCAAAAGATTCAGCAACAACCCTGTACTTCATACAGGTAGCCAAGTTATAAAGCATGATGGCTATACGCTTCTCAGTTGGGACGGGCTATTTCGTGTATGCTATGGCAGGGGACACAAGAGTGCCAACTGAGCTGCATAATTTCATGCATGTATGCATGTTAAGCTGCTTATCCTAAAATTTTGTTCCCACAGCTCCACAGTAAAATCACTGCAGATGATTTCAAAGAAATCCTTGATACATGGCCTTGCTCTTGTTGCCTCCAATTAAAAACGAACATGGCAATTGTAGATGCAATTGAAATAATAGAACCAAATACCCCTCATATTAGTCAGTACTTTTAATTTCAGGTGATAAAACAAATTTTATTTGCAGAAAATCACTAAATGGAAACACAGACAATTCGCATTTGTGATTTGTCAACTTTTCAGAAGCATTGCTTCTATTTTGTGCATAACTGCAATGGAAACACGGCTACAGCTTAGTTTACTGTTTCATATTTAGTTTGACAGAGGTTACTTCGGCATGCATAATTTGTATACAGTATTTCATGCATTCACTATTTACGTGTATAAACAGTCACTCTTGTCAGCAAACAGATTCTCTGTAGTATGTCCAAGGTATTGAAACAGCATGTTGGAATGCTGATGGTTTTAGCTAAAATGTGCTGCCTGTATAAACAGCGCCGTGGCTGTCTGTGCAAACATCTATCACACATCACGCAAACCCCTGTGAATAAATATTTTACAAGTGAAAATGTCTCTTTAGTAAACTTAAAAAAATTAAAAACACATCAACTATCAAAGCAGTTAATGAGTGCACCAAACATTTTCTGACTTGTTTTAAGCATTACTTATTTTGCCACAATTACAAAAAGTAGACAAACCAACTTAAAACAAAATTCCTGTCATTTCAATTTTGCTAATGGTACTTGTGTGAAACATCTGAGTACTGGGGTGTTTTCCAAACAAAAATTTTTAGTGAAGCAGTTGTGGCATCCGGACGGAGCTCATGCCTGGCTGGGACGCCCAAGAAGACAGGAGGAGGGCTCATTCCTCCTCCAGACCGCGAGGGGGCGTCCGCCCTGGTTGTATTTGGGGCCACGGGTACAGGGCTTGGAAGCCCAAACCTGTAGAGGCCCGTGGTCACCGCCAGGGGGCGTCCCCCTGCCTGAAGGACCCTGGACCCCAGTACTTCCGCCACACCAGGAAGTGCTGGGGGGAAGAAGAGAGGGAACACCCGGAGTGCTTCCGGGAGGACAGCCGGCATTTCTGCCACACTGGGGCGTGTCCGCTGGATTGCCGGTGTACACCTGGAACACATCTGGGTATGGATAAAAGGGGCCGCCTCCCTTCATTCGAGGCTGGAGTCAGGTGGAAGCAGGACAAGGTGTAAGAAAGAGAGAAGGAGGCGGTCCGAAGAGGCAGAGTGGTTGGCCTGGACTTTGCGGAAGATTGGGGTTTGTGGCACTTATGGACATATGTAAATAGTAGGTATTGTAAATAAACGTGTGGTGGGTGACATGAGCATGTCTGCCTGCCTGTGTCCGAACCAGTCTCCACACAGTATTTAGTTGTTTGAAATTAAATCAAATGTGAAAAACTGGCTGTGCAAAAATTTGGATCCCCTTGTAATTTTGCTGATTTGAATGCATGTAACTGCTCAGTACTGATTACTTGCAACACCAAATTGGTTGGATTAGCTCGTTAAGCCTTGAACTTCATAGACAGGTGTGTCCAATCATGAGAAAAGGTATTTAAGGTGGTCAATTGCAAGTTGTGCTTCCTTCCCTTTGACTCTCCTCTGAAGAGTGACAGCACGGGATCCTCAAAGCAACTCTCAAAAGATCTGAAAACAAAGATTGCTCAGTATCATGGTTTAGGGCAGGGGTCGGCAACCCGCGGCTCTGGAGCCACATGCGGCTCTTCAGCCTCCTTGTAGTGGCTCCCTTTGGCCTTGACAAAAAAAAAAACCATGAAAATGAATAATGGCAATTTCTTAATTTAAGTTGTATTTATATATATGTTTATTTACGACTATTACTGTTATACATTTTAACATCTAATTTAGAGAGTTTAATTCTGCGTGGACAGAAGCATTTGCCTTCACCGCCAACGACGCTGGCTTACCGGTGTGCTTAATATGTGGCGATAAATTATCGAACAACAAAAAATGTAACGTTGAAAGACATTTTCGAAACAAGTACTCAGCATTCAAAATACCCAAGTGAAGATAAGCGAAAGAGAGCAATTTCGGAACTGCAACGGAAAGCTGAACAGAGCAAACATACTTTCAAAAAGTGGATCACTTCTACACAGTCAACTACAGCTGCTAGTTTTGTGGCAGCTCAAGAGATCGTAAGGAGGGGTAAGCCGTTCACAGACGGAGAATACATGAAAGAATCGTTCATAAAAATATCAGAGCATCTATTCTCCGACTTTAAAAACAAACGGGAAATTGTTCAGAAAATGCAAGCTGCATTTAGAGAAAGATTCAGTGAGTTCAGAAAGGAAAAACACACACTCTCTCCTTCACTGTCACACCCCTGGACATCGACCCATCCCTGCTGAACACATCCGCATTCACAGGAGTAAGTAAGCCCGATCTAGAAATTGAACTGGCCGCATAGCGGATAAAGATTTATGGGTGTCCAAGTTCAAATGCCTGACAGCGGATCTTGAAGAAGTCGCCCGTCAGAAGGCTACTCTCGCTAAAGAGCACAAATGGAGTGATATTGAAAACCTCCCCAAACCCGACAAATTTGTTTTCGACACATGGAGTGCCATTCCCGAAACGTATATGAACATGAAAAAATATGCATTTGGAGTCCTGTCCATCTTTGGCTCAACATACTTAAGTGAGCAAGTTTTCTCAAGCATGAACTTCATAAAGTCCAAATATCGCTCCCGCCTCACACATGAGAGCCTGCAGTCCTGTGTGAAGGTCAAAGTCACATCGTACAGCCCCGACATAGAGATGATCAGCAGCGAACTTCAGGAACAGAAGTCACATTAAACAGGTGAGAACAATAGCATTTAATATGCTATTATTTTTCAGAAAAAAAAAAACATTCATTTCAGACCCGGAGCTGATGTAGGTTTTTTTGTATGTTCAGGTGCTTCAGTTGATTCAGCACACTGAAATGGAATTTAATGTTTACTTTTTTAAAGCTGCTAAGCTACAGCTAAATGTTTTATTTATATTAAAGTGGGCTAGTTTTTATTTTAATTTTACACAGGTATAGGAAGGACCCAAATAGGCCTGCATAGTTCAGTTTAATTTATTTCAAAGTAGGCCTACACATGCACACTGCACTTCTGTTTGTTGTATTCCGTGGTTGTAACATGTAAAATCTAAAAAAAGATTAAAACTTTTAAAAGTTTATAAGCTGTGTTATGTTTTGCGGCTCCAGACTATTTTTCTTTGGAGGAAGGGGGGGCAAAATGGCTCTTTTCATAGTGAAGGTTGCAGACCCCTGGTTTAGGGGAAGGCTACAAAAAGCTATCTCAGAGGGTTAAACTGTCAGTTTCAACTGTAAGGAATGTAATCAGGAAATGGAAGGCCACAGGCACAGTTGCTGTTAAATCCAGGTCTGGCAGGCCAGGAAAAATACAGGAGCGGCATATGGGCAGGATTGTGAGAATGGTTACAGACAACCCACAGATCACCTCCAAAGACCTGAAAGAACATCTTGCTGCAGATGGTGTATCTGTACATCGTTCTATAATTCAACCCAATTTGCACAAAGAACATCTGTATGGCAGGGTGATGAGAAAGAAGCCCTTTCTGTACTCACGCTACAAACAGAGTCGCTTGTTGTATGCAAATGCTCATTTAGACAAGCCCGATTCAGTTTGGAACAAAGTGCTTTGGACAAATGAGACAAAAATTGATTTATTTGTTCATAACAAAAAGTGCTTTTCATGGTGGAAGAAGAACACCGCATTCCAAGAAAAACACCTACTACCTACTGTCAAATATGGTGGAGGTTCCATCATGCTGTGGGGCTGTATGGCTAGTTCAGGGACTGGGGCCCTTCTTGAAGTTGAGGGTCAGATGAGTTCAACCCAATATCAACAAATTCTTCAGGATAATGTTCAAGTATCAGTCACAAAGCTGAAGTTACGCAGGGGTTGGATATTCCAACAAGACAATGACCCAAAACACAGTTCGAAATCTACAAAGGCTTTCATGCAGAGGGAGAAGTACAATGTTCTGGAATGGCCATCACAGTTCCCTGACTTGAATATCATCGAAAATCTATGGGATGATTTGACGCAGGTTGTCCATGCTCGGCAGCCATCAAATTTAACTGAACTGGAGAGACTTTGTATGGAAGAATGGTCAAAAATACCTCCATCTAGAATTCAGACACTCATCAAAGGCTATAGGAGGTGTCTAGAGGCTGTTATATTTGCAAAAGGAGGCTCAACTAAGTATTGATGTAATATCTCTGTTGGGGTGCCCAAATTTATGCACCTGTCTAATTTTGCTATGATGCATATTGCATAATTTCTGTTAATCCAATAAACTTAATGTTACTGCTGAAATACGACTGTTTCTATAAGGCATGTCATATATTAAAAGGAAGTTACTACTTTGAAAGCTCAGCCAATGATAAACAAAAATCCAAAGAATTAAGAGGGGTTCCCAAACTTTTTCATATGACTGTACTTTACCCACTGCCTGAAGTGGAAAAAAAAGAACTGCTGGTACTCCTTGTAGTTCACGCTGAATATCGGGGTGGTGGGGCATTGCCTTCAGGGTCCGAAGGCACATTGATATGCAGAATTTGTGTCAAAATGCTAGTGGGAGGAAGAGGGAGGTTGGCAGGGTGGGGTCCACCTTGGAAGTGCAGACAGACATATTGTTGTTAAAAGTGTTGCTAATGTGGTCCAAACTGACAGTACACAGTTGTAGGCATACATTAACTACAGGTAGTCAGGTATTCATAAGGCAATAATGGGGAAGTACAAGTACAAGTACTGAGTACTGGGGCATATCGTTACACTTCAAGCACATACTTAACCCCAGCTTCTGGTGTAAAACTAAATCCGTCTAATTAGGGCTTAAAAATTACGGACGCCCTCGTAATAATTACACAACCCCACTTCCTGTTGTAAAACTAATCTCTTCCAAATAAGACATAAGACTCCAAAAGTAAAGGAAATAGAAACATTTATAAGTTAAATAAGCATAAATATAAATGACAAGGAACCTGAACTTTAATATGAGATATGCCCTTAGAGTAGTGGTAGTCAAAGAATGAGAATCATAGATGTTAAAAGAACTGGTGACCATGCTGTAAATGGCATGATCTCCACAGCTGTTAAAATGTGCTTAGAGTATTTTGTAATTAACAGCAGTTTTTGACATTTGCTGTTTGAATGGCTGCAGGAAGGAAGGGAAAAGGCTATTCTGTAAGTAACTTAAATTAATTCCTGTTGTAACTGGCCATCAATGTCCTTTAACCTGGGTGATATGAGGTCAGAAGATGGATGCAGACAAGATCTTAAGCAGGGCAACATAGAAATTAATATGCTTAATAATAAATCTATGGATCAGTTTCCTGCATCAGATTAAGTAGAGAAACGAAAGATCCCAACAATATTCCCAAAATGGAAATAAGACACTTTCACAGTATTTTTAATAGGAAACACAATTTTTATGGAGACAGTTGAATTGAAACTCTTCCTAAGAATATCTAAGGGAAAGTAACCCATTTTCTCACACAAAGAGAATTTCAGATTGGTCACAATTAAACTTTCAGAAGTTTCAGCAACCTTGAAAACTGCATTCACATCTCCTGATATAGAGGCAAATGTCACCACATTCATTGAAGGCAAGACAAGGAATAGCTATTTGGACTTTTGAAGTAACATATTGTGTTACCTCCTTAGACACAAAAGGCCACCGAAATAGCATTAAATGAGAGCAGAGAAGAATGAACTTGACTTGCAGTAGATTGCATGTTATTAAAAATGTTCTTTAGAGAAACAAATACTGAAGCACTTATTCTAGTTTGTGGAATAATGGGTGCTGGGCTATCATCAGTTTGGTAGATGTCACACCAATGGAACAAAGTACAAAAGTTATATTTATAGTAGAAATTGACTTCTAAAAAATAAGATGAACAGAAAAAATTCTAAACCAGAAACTGGGGAATATTTTGTGAAATAATGAAAATGAGTTAACTGCGATATAATTTCAAATGCTACTCTCAATATCTCAGAAATCTTCAACACGTGTCCTGTATTAATTCACAAGAAGCCCAAATAATTTGCACCTGCATCTTGGCAAGTCAAGCCTAGTTGAGTTTATTCTGTTCAGTTGAAAGTAAATTCATTTTCTGACATCCTTTTGTGATTTACTGTACTGAGAGTGATGCAACAATAAACTTTTATTTACAGTAGCATATATCAGTTGCAATTTAGAATTTTATAGTAAAAATGCAGTGCAGTGAGTTTTCCTTCAATAAATATTCTGAAAAACACACATCAATGAACTTTCAAGCTCAAATATTCCCTTGAGAAAAAAAAAAAGAAAGTTGAGACATTGTGTCCGTCCATTAGTTGTTACAGCAGAGCTGTCCCATAGGTTGCTGAATCAAAATCTAGTAGGCACGAACTGCCAATGAGCTGAAAATCCATGCATTACAAGTAATCCAGAGTGCAGGGTCTTCTATGGATACATCAAAGGTTACAATCATTATGCAGGGTAAATTATTGTTGCCTTGCCAATTAGAACGAATGTATTAATCTTCATTTTATATAGCATTTTTCACAGGGCACACCATCATAGGAAGCTTTAGAATGCAAAATGCTGTTAATGACATTAAGTAGAAGAGAAACTAGCAGTAGACAAAATGAACTTGGTGTAGGCTGTCATGTTGTGTTATCATAATAGCAGCAGTGATTAGAGCTGGAGGTCCACATGTTCAGACATTTGGTTTATACGCTTAGGTGAGGCCCCAGTTGTGTTTACCCACCGTCTGTGAGATTAGCACAAAATTAATTTTGCATAAAATCCCATGTAAAGTGGCAATATCCTTGTACCATGGACTTTTGGACAGTCCGTGATGGGCAGCCATTTGAAATTGACAAAGAATGGTGTGGATGAGTAAGTGCTTTCTCTGCCACTCTTTCACTGCCCTATTATGCTAAATCAATTTTAGATTACCTGTTTCTAGATATTGATTATTGAATTGTCTTTGCTTTTCCAGGAATCATCAGTTAGAGTAACAGATCACACTACCTATAAGTATTTTTATAACACCCACTGCAGAAACTGCAGAAACATACATATTACTGTTCTGAAGCAAAGTTAAAATAAAAATTCTCAGGCCCTATGGTTTTTCAAATATATAATCATATAATGCCTTCAGAAAGTATTCAGACCCCTTCATTTTCTACACATTTGTTATATTGCAGCCTATACAGTATATAAAATCATTTAAATTAACAATCGACACCCCAGAAAACAGAAGTTTAGATGTTTTTGGAAATTTATTAAATATTTATTAAAATAAAACTGAAATATCACATTTACACATACACTCAGTACTTAGGCGGTCATTCCAGGCTGTTTGGGTTTGACACAACAAGCTTCACAAACCTGAATTTGGGGATTTTCAGATATTCTCTGCAGATCTTCTCAGGCTCAGTGAGTTTGCATGGAGTCGTCAATGGACAGCTATTTTCACGTCCCTCCAGAGATGTTTGGTTGGGTTTAAATCTAGGCTCTGGATGGACACCTCAAGAACATCCACAGAGCTGTCCTTAAGCCATTCTTGTGTTGTCTTTGGTTTGTGGTTAGGGTCTCCCAGTCCTTGCCACTGGAAAATAACCCCACAGAATGATGTTGCCACCAGCATGCTTCACCATTTGAATGGTATTGTGCGGATGAAAAGTGTCATGGTTGTTTCAAGCTTATTCCACTTAAAAAGTATGGAGGCCACTGTGCTCTTGGGAACCTTCCATGCTGCAGAACTTGTTGTGTAGCCTTTCCCAGATCTGTGCCTCATCACAATCCTGTGTCTAAGCTCTGTCCTTCACCATTATGGTGTGGTTTTTGCTCTGATACAGATTGTCAGCCTTGGGACACCATAATGAAAGGTGTTTGCCTTTGCTAATAGTGTCAAATAAATTGAATCGGCCACTCCAAACAGATTGTAGAATCATCTAAGCGATCATCAATAGAATGGGATGCACCTAAGCCATATTTCAAGTGTCATAGCAAAGGGTCTGAATACTTCAGTCAATGTGATATTTAAGTTTTTTATTTTTAATAAATTTGCAAAAATTCCTAAAATCCTGTTTTCACTTTGTCATTTTGGGATATTGAGTGCTGTTTTATGAGGGAAAATTTTAATTTAAATGATTTTAGCAACACTTAACAAAATTATAATGGCACTGTATATACTTTATCTTAGTAATTTAATAAAAATGCAAATACACGTGTTTTTTCAGTTTGTTCCATTTTTTGTGCTAATAGAAATGAGAAGAATTTAACCCAAATTAACTACTTGTGGTGTAGTGTTTAAAGAACAATAGAAACAACTCAACTGTCAAACTAATGTATATTATTTCATCATTGTCTTTGGGAAGCAGACTGGTTGGTTATGCATTGCAGATCAACTGGGTTATTATGTTTAAATTAAAGGATACTTGTGTCTAAATTAATAGTTTACAATCAAGAATTACTAGAAGATGTTAGTTAACTTTTCACTTCATCTTCCATAAAGACCATTAACTACAACAGAATGACACACACCAACTGCTGACTGAAAAGTGAGCAATAATTACTGGAGTATTAGACAGCAAACACTTAGAAAAACAATAATTGGCCTATTTCACAACTCCAACATTTCTATTGATCTGTCACTATATAGGATAATTCTAAATAACAAATTCAGGGATGTCCTTCTCCTCTCATGTTCTGCTTTGCTTCTCCTGCTGAGTGTCAGGGCAGTAACAGACTTAGAATTGTAGACAATATTTTCCCCTAGCACTCATTCTTCACTTCCTCCTAAGAAATTCCTAGGAAACACTCTAAGACCAGCTGAAAATACAATATGACTTAAAGCATGACTTAAATCTGCATCCAAGTCACCTGCAAATTGTCAAGTTCTTCACCTATAATGGAAAGTGGACCCTACTATCCTCCGTACATTTCTCATTTCTACAACTTTTAAATGTAATCTCAAGATGTACAGAGAATTGATTGATGAATGGATAAGTTATGACTAATGATAAGTGAAATTTGGTACTGCCCATAATGTGGCTTCTACTTTACAGATCTCTACAGCTTATTCAATAAGTTATGATCAAGATCTCAAAATGCTGAAACTCCTTCACTTGAGGCAGATATTCCTGCATCATGGGAAGATGGAGTTCATTCTGTTTCCTAATATTTCAAATCTGGTATGAACCGTTCAGTTTCAAACTACAGAAGAAGATAACATCTTCCACAAACACCAGAGCTGAATCTCACCGGCCTCCATACTGGATACCCTCCAAGTCTCAGCTGCACTATGAAAACCATAAATAGTGGGAAGACAAGGCACAGTTGTAAATTAATTCATATTAATGAAAACAATTTAGATGTAAATCTTAACCTCACAAATACAGAAACCAAATGGCATGCAACAGAGGTATTATAACTATGTTCTCTTACAGCATTTTCAGCGGGTTTGTGGTCAAAAAACATCTCTCTTTCAGCAAAACACATGGAGATAGGATTGACAAACTGTAATGACCTCTGAAATATCTAAGCAGTAAAAAGTTAACCCTTTGCTTCACTAGCATAACACAAACCACAGTCTTCCAGGTGGGACCAGCTGATGTGCAATCTGTATACCTTAATTTACTATTAAGTGGTTTTCTGCTAACAGCTCAGGACCCTTCTCTTTACTAAAGGGTTCAAAGCATGAATGGTCTGATCAGGTGATATCTGTAAACTTAATCAAGTTGTTTTAATCTGTGGGAGAGGTCCATTGGGAACTTATTTGATGAATATATGACCAGTAAAAATGTAAACGCTAGAATCACATCAGGTAGTGAGTTCCTCTCAGGTATCTGTAACTTTTGAATTCTCCGAGCATAACTCCCACTAAGTAGTTGATACACTTTAGATTACCACACATGACTTTTAGAATTAATGCAAAATATTTAATGACGTTGTTAGGTAAAAATGTTTCAGGTAAATTAAATGACCTGCCCCATTTGCAACTGCCCCAGAGTTTTGCAATGAGCCATTCTAACTGCAAAAAAAAAAAACTAATATTTTTGTGACAATCTATGCTAATTAAAATAAAGCTACATCGTGGAATAGCATACTGTACACTATTTTATAGACTTAGAGGCAGAGGTACTTTGATTTTTTTCTTCACAAAATTAAAATTATTAGTCAGCCTTTTCATTTCCATTTATAAAGTCGTTTCCAATTAGCTGATGCCATTCTGTGTAAAAATGTGGGCTTGTGAATCAACAAATTGTATTAGGAATTGTTTATATAAAACATACATTTCTAAGCCATTTTGTAAATAAGTGCTTTTGATTTGGAACAGATAACCCGTTAGTCATCTTTTATTTATATTCCCTTTTCCCTGTTGTTTTCTTAATGATGTACTTTATTCTTACCACTTAATTTATAATGCACAAGTTACTTTATTTATGGGTAAAAAAAGCCTTAGCACAGTTCAACATGTACTGAACATGTACTAATATATTTGAAAATATCCAGTAATGCTTTCATAAGGAGACAAAATTTTATGGATTTCAGAATTGTAGAATATCCATAAATAAATGATATGTTTCGATGTGTATGTATTGCAAAAGAATTAAATTAAAAAGCTTAAAACTTGCATGTTTATAATACACTAAAATAACTTTTTAGTCATTTAGGATGTGTAGATGCTCAGAGAATGGTCTACATTGGTTCCTGTTTGTACTTTTCACTGTAAATATTTATATAATTCACATGATGTTATATGCTTTTAGCTACATTTTTCAAGATGTATTATCTTAGATTTGAACAATATTCAAGTTTTTAAAAGCATATTGCAATAAATAACATATACCACATTACTCTGACAAAAACGTGTAAACTGGTGATTTTGTATTAAAGAAATTTCTAATAAACAATTATCAAATATTGAAATAAGCATTATGTTATATTATAACAATATTTCAGATACTCTTTAACTAAGTATTGTATTTGGGTTGTTTTAAGTGATTGTTTTACATATTGAATATTTTTAGAACATCATATCTAATACTATCATACATATACACATTCTCAAACATGCTTAACCCAAGGCAGCATCACACAATATTTCTATAGTTTCATTGTGATTCCTATAGTCAGGTCTCTTCAACGCCATATTATCTACTGAATTCTTTCTAAGCATCTCTTTTTCTATCTTCCTATTTGGACTTGCACCAATAAAAAAGTTATGTTTCTAATACTAATGGCACCAGTTTATATTGAGTATACAGTATATTAAGTTTATATTAACATCAACTCACAAAGTATATTGTAGCACAGAGCAGACTAAAATTTGGGCAGGCTGGGAGGGATTGCGTGCTCGTAGCTGCAATGACGGAATAACCTTTAAAACTTTTCTGTTCCTTTGGCTTGGCATTCAATGACGTTGCCTAGAGGCCTTGTCACATTACAGTTTTTCCAGAAATTTTTCAATCTTAGTGAATTTTAGTAGTCCTGAGGTACAATCCTGAGGTGTTCATTCATGTAGTTTGACATATCTAGTGACTCAGTCCAACCAGACTGCAATTGACGCAACAAAATTAAACAGATTTGATTTTGTCTTAAGTCATAGCATGGGCTTATGTATATGTGAGAGCTGACAAACAACGAGCACTCCAATGGAAATGCAATGCATATAACTAAGCTTTGAAGAATAAGGAAGATTATTTTGGACCTCACATACAGAAGCAAGGCTCATTTGTCTGATGTCAGTTTTTAATGTTCCACCATGGCAGAACAGAAGAAAGAAAAAAAAAGTTTTAGTCTGAATGAATGCATGTTAGCATTCTTGTGTTCTATCCATGTTTGGTTACTGCTCCGTGTCAGAAACTGCCAGAACCACTGTAAGACAGAATATACGTTCAAATAATACAGATATCTTTGGCTAGTAGATAATGTTAATGTCAGTCATTTTGGAATCTGATAGTGTAGGCCTTGGTCTTCTGGATTCAGTTTGTGTCTGTCTTTAACTTTCTCTGTCATAATTTACCGTAGACCCTTCAGAGGTTTATTTTCTCCAGGGATTAATATAAATATAGCCCAGTACTATCTGTCCACTAATTAATTGTTGAACTCTGGCCAGTTGACAATGGAAGAGTGGAAACAAAAACTTCAGTCAACAGTATTCCTGGAAAAAAATGATCTATGGTGAGTTTTAAGAGAGAAGATCAAATACAACATCAGGAACAATCATGGTCCTGGAAACGTCATTCAACTGGCCGCACACACCTTGCAGTGTCTGTGCTGGGCCATCCAATATGATGACAGAGTCAATGCTTTTAGTGTCTGAAATGACTTTTCAATCTGCAGGAAAATAGTTTGGCAGTAGAGCAGTGGCACACATGCCACAACAAGATTCTGAGTACTGAGAAGTGAAACAAAATAGAGAAGAATCATTAATGATTCTGTGCTTCAATTGGAAAAACTAGAAAAGGTAACCAATTGTATCTGAAATGTTGTAAGTCACCTTGGATAAAAGCATCAGCCAAATAAATAAACGTAAATGTAAATTATTTATATTTTTGTACAAATGACTAAAAAACAGAGAGGCATTTTGCACAGTTTATCAGCATCTCTAGGCATGGTATGCTAGACTGAATTAGCTAGCCTTGCGCTTGGATTTAAAAGCTGAGATTGAAGGAGCACCTTTTATATAAGCAGGCAGATTGTTCCACAGCTTTGGGGCCCTTTAACAAAAGGCTCAACTTTCCACTGTTATTTCATTAATTCTTGAAATCTTTAGAAGGCCAGCATCTTGAAATCTTAACACATGGTCTGGTTTATAAGTAAGGAAGTAGATAAAGTAAACACACAAATATTTTTAACTACATGAAAGTAAAACCAAATTTTAAACATAATGTTGGGAATGTGTTCAGTAACCCAAAAATAGCATATATACATATATTTGCAGAAACCCCTTTTGATAATGAGACAAAATTAAAAAGAGAACATAATCACAATAAATGACTATGAAACCATCCTATGCCTTAGGTTTTGCCACTCTGGGTTGCACTCAGAAGGAGGAGATTTACCATGAAAAATAGAAAACACCACCAAAATGTTTCAACAATTAATAAACAATTAAAAAATGTAATGAATTTATTAACTGAAATACATTATTAACTATGCAAGAATAATATAGAACCAGGCATCAAAGAAGTGAAAATTAAAACAAATAATAAACCAATACAGTAATCCCTCCTCCATCGCGGGGGTTGCGTTCCAGAGCCACCTGCGAAATAAGAAAATCCGCGAAGTAGAAACCATATGTTTATATGGTTATTTTTATATTGTCATGCTTGGGTCACAGATTTGCGCAGAAACACAGGAGGTTGTAGAGAGACAGGAACGTTATTCAAACACTGCAAACAAACATTTGTCTCTTTTTCAAAAGTTTAAACTGTGCTCCATGACAAGACAGAGATGACAGTTCTGTCTCACAATTAAAAGAATGCAAACATATCTTCCTCTTCAAAGGAGTGCGTGTCAGGAGCACAGGCTGTCAGAAACAGAGAGCAAAGCAAACAAATCAATAGGGCTGTTTGGCTTAAGTATGCAAAGCACCGTGGCACAAAGCTGTTGAAGGCGGCAGCTCACACCCCCTCCGTCAGGAGCAGGGAGAGAGAGGGAGAGAGAGAGAGAGTCAGATAAAAACAAAGAGTGAAAAATCAATACGTGCCCTTTGAGCTTTTAAGTATGTGAAGCACCATGCAGAATGTCGCTTCACTAAGCAGCTGCACACAGAAGGTAGCAACGTGAAGATAATCTTTCAGCATTTTTAGACGAGCGTCCGTATCGTCTAGGTGTGCGAACAGCCCCCCTGCTCACACCCCCTATGTCAGGATCAGAGAAAGTCAGCGCAAGAGACACAGAGAAAAGTAAGTTGGGTAGCTTCTCAGCCATCTGCCAATAGCGTCCCTTGTATGAAATCAACTGGGCAAACCAACTGAGGAAGCATGTACCAGAAATTAAAAGACCCATTGTCCTCAGAAATCCGCGAACCAGCAAAAAATCTGCGATATATATTTAAATATGCTTACATATAAAATCCGCGATAGAGTGAAGCCGCGAAAGGCGAAGCGCGATATAGCGAGGGATCACTGTAAACAAGTATTTTAAGGAAAAAGATCTCAGGTGGCTTCTAAGACCTGAAGAATTCAACAGACATTCAATCCTCTTAGGCTCAATTCATAAGGGACAAGGAAAATAATTATTAATTAAAAGAGCTCTTCAGAGGGAAAAACAAAAATGGAGAACAATGGAGAGCCCAGGACAGAACTCCAGTAAAACCATAGCACCATTGAACCTGAACTCATCAGAAACACATACAGTAAGTGCTATCACACACTACAGACAATTTTGATTAGCTGTTTGGGAAGACAGTTGACCTATTTTCCCTTTCAGGAGGACCTCTCCACTGAAGTTAAAAAACTTCCTTTAATCACATGTTCTCTGTCACCTTAAGCCAGTGTCACATTACATGACTTCTTGTCACGAGATACAGTATTTCAGATTTAACTACCGCAGTTGCTGATTTCTTTGCCAGACTGTGTCAGTTTAAACCACTGTCCATGTCACATTTACAACTGAGTGCCAACCTTCTAGCACAGTTGTGCTCATCCCTTTTCCCAATAGTCAACCGTATGCTGCCTGAAGGACACAGCACTGTACTCAGGGTTAACAACTATGGTGAATTCAGCTGCTGTCTTGGCCCTTTTTTTCAATTTTGGTACACTGGTAGGTTAAACATGCAAAATCAGACAGGGGAGCTTTTCTTCTGGTTATGAGATCAAAAACTCCCACATTTCTTATTCTTAATTCCTCATTGCTGCATTCTATGCATTGTAGTTCCAGATAAGCATTCATTGATTATCGCCCCTAATGCAATTAAAGACAAAATTAAAACTGTTTGATTTTATCAGATTGAGTCATGAACTAGTGTGAATGAGTTGCTGGCCATGTCACATTGTGCGACTGGATTCACAGTCTGACTCCCTAAGATTATACAAATGAAGGCTACGACTGAAAGTCATTGGAAAAGTCCAGTAATGTGATATAACCTTTAGAATTTGGCTGGACTTTTTCATTGGTAGACAGCTGTCATCTGGCAAGAAGTTTAGCATCCACTTGGAGTTCTCATTGAATTTAGGTGGGGTCTTCCAAAAGATTAGAGCCACCAGTTCAAAGTATCCTGTGGTGCCCTCTGGGTTTCCCTAAATGTTTGTGCCAAAAAGCACCAAAATTCTTAATTTCTAATTCTTAACCAATAGGTACAGTGTACCAGTAGCTTGGGTAGTACAGATTCCACTTAAGAATTTAACTTGCAACTTTGAAAGCCACCATACACCCTTCATGGTGCAGTGCCCCTTAGTTTCAAGTCACAAGATGAATACAATACATAATGGGACTATTGCACATGGTACCTCTCTTTTGGGACAAGGTAACAGAGTTTATCTTTTTCTAGCCCGATCTTCACCTGTTTTGATTTTTAAGCAGTGTTTTTCCTTCACTTGAGTAGAAAATCTGCTGTTTAGGGTTGT
The DNA here is from genome assembly GCF_900747795.2 of Erpetoichthys calabaricus. NCBI lineage: Eukaryota > Metazoa > Chordata > Cladistia > Polypteriformes > Polypteridae > Erpetoichthys > Erpetoichthys calabaricus. The sequence continues at coordinate 160,664,022 of NC_041400.2, forward strand.
GGTAGCTTGGGCCAATCTCTACCTCCATACCTGATTTTTTTTTCTTGGATTTCTGTAGAACTTCCCTGCCACAAAGCAGCAGGAATTTATTTTATTTTTATCATAGTTATGCCTTACATAAACCTAGGACAATTGTAGATGTACCTATGTGGACTGTACGGTGTTCGACCTTTAATATCATTATATTTTACATACAGTATATCAATGATTAATTCTGAGGCTGAAGAACCATAAGAAATACACACACTTCAGACAGTAACAAGAGAAAGAAATGAAATGTCAACTGCTTCACAGTCATATTCCATTAACAACAACACAATGAGACAAATTTAAATATAAAGAGACATATATTAACTATGTATGGTTTCAACTGATCTGATTAAAAGAAAATGAACTGAGGAGAACTGTTTAAGCTGAAGAACTAATACTTCAAACTGTGTAAGCTTTATTAAAGGCAGAATGCTTTGGCCTTGGCACTATTTCATTGGGGCTGCTTAAGATGATTTTCACCTCAAGGTCCAAACAGGTATTTGAAAACTATTGAAAGAAATCATACAGGAATAATATGTAACCATTTCCTTAGATAATAGAAGAAAACTAGAAGCCTGAAAAAAAGCATGAGTTCACGTTTGCTTCTAATTTTCAAGGAGCTCAGCATGAAGTAGCATTTCATGTTTTTGATTTAAACATCACGACATTTCACTCAACACAATGCTGTCTCTAATGTTATCCTTAGCTTTCATTATTATTCACTATCCACAGGCGATCTTTATCTCTTGTGACACTTTCCCTGCATACTAGTACAATTTGCATTGAAAATAACGCAAATAAAAAACAAAGTCTTTGCATACACTTTCTTTAATTATCATAAAATGTAAAATTTAAAGCAATAAAGTTTTTATTATGCAATGACTTCCTCCTTAAAAGTAGACTGATTTTTTTAGTTTTACTTTTTAAAGATGTACATGCATTTCATGGAAAAATGACTGTTCCTCGACTTTGTTTTGCCTAATTCTTAAAATGCATTGTTTTGGCCCACATATTTAATTATTCTAGTATTTTGTTGCATTTTTTTGTATTGTATTTTAATTTTTTCCTGTTTTTTTTTTTAATTTAATTGTAGTGATTTGGTCATTGCAATAATATCCTTGGTGAAACCCTTGTGTGGCAACTTAGCAGGTAGACAGATGACTCTTTAGCTGAACTACTGAATTTGTAGTTGTAGTTACTTGAAATCTGGCACTACCTTGTTAAGTGCACTGCGCTAAATCTAGAAGAGAACAGTAAAAAATATGGAACAAAATCAGGAGCATTCCTAAATTTCACACACAATAACAGCAGAGGATATCTAAAATGTAAATGTTACTATAGGAAAGTGATTATTCTAGTATATGGTTTGCAAAGGATTACATTTTTATATTGGATGCTTTGTAATAGGGAATCTGAAAAAAAAATGAAATTATATATAAGTAGCTGAATGTCCTGTGCTTGCTGGGATAGGCTCTAGCTTAGAAGATTAATGGATGGATAAATAACTGTATTCTATACAGTATGCAAAAGCAGTATTACAATTCCATCAAGCTAGATTATCAGTGTCCCCAACAGCCCAAACACACATTTCTTTCTTTCTTTCTTTCTTTCTTTCTTTCTTTCTTTCTTTCTTTCTTTCTTTCTTTCTTTCTTTCTTTCTTTCTCCTCCACTCGCCCTATGGCAAGCTTCTTCATTGTCGTCCTCCTCCTCCTGACTCTGGCTCTTCAATGGAATGAGGCATCTCCTCTTATTCAGGTCCAGTACAGCTCATCAGTATTACCTGGAATCACTCCCCGGTGTGCTGGAGGTCCTCTACAGGACTCTGCAACTCCCCCTGGTGGCCCCCACAGAACCCAACCCTGCGGGAATGTGTGGTGCCAGAGCCACCCAAGAGGGCGGCCCTCTAGTGTCTCAGCCAGGGGAGGTTTTGCCTCATCAATGCCCTCTCCCCAGTTCCTTCCACTCTGTTGGCAGCCAGGTAATGGCAGTGGCCACCCATCACAAAACAAAGAATTCGACCCTACCCAAGAGAAAGAGAGGAGAGCCAGCATCCAGAGTTACTCTATAACTCTGTATGACCATCAGCATCAAGTGACTCCGTGAAAAACCCGAACTACAAAGAGGACTATCTCATTTATGTTAGGTAGAATGCCCAGAGGGGACTGGGTGGTCTCGTGGCCTGGAACCCCTACAGATTTTATTTTTTTCTCCAGCCTTCTGGAGTTTTTTTTTTGTTTTTTCTGTCCACCCTGGCCATCGGACCTTACTCCTTTCTATGTTAACTAATGTTGTCTTATTTTAATTTCTTTTTTTGTCTTTTATTTTTCTTCTCTTCATTATGTAAAGCACTTTGAGCTACTTTTTGTATGAAAATGTGCTATATAAATAAATGTTGTTGTTGTTGTTGTTATAAAAGGAACAAGAAAGGAAGAGTATCCTTTTCCCGGAAATGGAAGCTTATTCTAAAAAAAGCGCCTGGCATTTTTCTAATGATGTTTAATATAAGTAACCATCTCCTGCTATGGCATTTTAATTTTCTTGTGGGTGCCACCATTTTGAGAGTTTTTTTGTTGATGGTTGCTAGGCAAAATCAACAGGAAGTGTGAGGTGTGTAGCTATCTGGGTCAATAATATAAAGGTTGCATTGTGTTCTTCCTAGTTATCCTACATTGGATTCAGCTCTACCTATACTTTCTTGTTCTTTTGATGTAGTTCTGTATATCAAATTCTGCCTCTGCTTTTTGACTACAGTTTAAGATTAATATTTTGGCTCTGGTTACATGTATGTTTATTGGTTTTTGAATTTTTGGGCTTCTTATTTGACTGATTTTTATGGCACATATTGAGCCTTAGTTGGTTGTTTTTTGGCTTCCTGATTTCAACTCTCTGCTTGTTACTTGGGTTATGATTCATCTCCCGATTCTTTTTTAAACAATTCTGCGGCTATCCTGTGTAGTCAGCACAAAACCTCACATTACTCCAAAATAGCTGAGTGAATGTTTATTAAGCTTTGCATATGTATTACAGTTGACCCAACTTAACATGTAGAGTTTATGGAGTTTCTAAAGTTTCACCATACATAGCAGATGAATAGGACAACAATAGAACAACACAAAAAATGTCTGTTTTGCCTAGCTTACATGCCACATCAGTGATTCAATTTTTTAGTAAGCCGTTCAGTTTATTAATGTGAGATTAAATGTCTATTCATGAATGTACCCTATACCAGGAAATACAAAGACATATCCTTCATGGTTTCCACCCAGGAAAGAGTTACCACAATTTTGGAATTCAATCATACACGAAAAGAACAAAGTTTTGTCTCATAAGAGCAAAGACATTGATAGTTATCAGAGACTGGTGAATTGGTGACAGATGGGACACTTGCATTTTAGCCAGCAATGAAAAAAGGTTCAACATTTAAGAAAAACACATACATATTTGCTTTCTTACCCTAACCCATTACACAAGTATACCTGGGCAGTGCCAAGTATTATATAATGCCAATGGATATTGCTTTTAAACAGTCCATCCTTGTTTGATGAATCCACCCAGAGTTGAATAGAACTGATAGGGCCTTTGGGCTTCAGCACTGAAGAAATGTACCAATTAGCTATTTAGCTAATCTGAAAAACAAACTAGTCCTTTAGCTGACAATAAAAGCTTGTAAATAATCATATTTCTTGGTAAACTTTCTCTCTCATTAATTTACGAAGCAGCAAGATATTTAACAGAGGACCTTCCTGAGAAATGATTTCAGGGTCACTTGTACAGCAAGAAGAATGTGCAACCTGTTAATCTGTGCCTAAGCCTTCCTCTAAGATGGTATAAGACAAGTTTGAGGGCACTGAACATAGGAACATCTCTGAATTTGGATGGCTACCCTCAGTATCTGATGTCACTGCTTTAACTACAAGACTCAGTAGTTTTTTCCAGAGTTCATAATTCTCTTTTATATAAAGATGGGCTTCTCGCTTTAGTCTTAAATGTATTTCCTCTTAATTTCCACCAGTGTCTTGGAGTTACATGAGAGAGAGAGGTTGGGAGTGTGCACTGATACAGCGCGTTGCTGCACCCACCACACAATGAACCACCTCAGGATCCCAGATTAGGACCTGAGCAGAGCTGTGCAACAGGTGACACCTCAGCCCCACACTAGTTTGAATGGAATAGTATGAGGTGTTTTACAGTGCCTGGAGTGCCAATCCTACCACCTCCCGCCAACTTTTTGCTGCAAGTTGGAGGACCTACTTGCAGGGCTGGATGCAGGTTAATGTAATATCCAGGACAGAGCATTTGCAGGTTAAGGGCCTTACTCAAGGGCCCAACAGAGTGAAATAACTTCTGGCTTTTACAGGATTGGAACCGGCAACCTTAGCCGCAGAGCCACCACTCCACCCAAAAACATGATTCACGATTTAATCAAAAGAATTCTTCTGAATCATTTTTACCATTTCCTTTTATCAATATTTAAGGTGTGGAATAGATTTGCAAAAATCTAAATTCTCAGACTATATACAATCATTATTAAAACAGTGAAGTTCTATGGAAGATGCTGGAATTACTAAAATCACATGTGAGGCCGGTATGAACAAGAGAGGGATGTTAAACATTGTTTTGAGTAATTCACATTTAAGAAAATATAAAGAAATGTCAATTCAGTTTTTAATATGTCACAGTCCCGACAGTGAACCCAAAGCATTTTTGATTTATGTAGTGCCATGACTGCCAGAGATCCACATCTTGTGATCCACAATTAGTGCAGGATTGTGTGGGAAAAACAAAATATTTAGTAAACGGTCGATAGCCAGTTATTTGTGGCAACCAAAGTTGTGTGAATAACACAAAAGTTTAAATTGAATTGACACAATAAATCATTTTACTGATAATTCTTTATAGCATTTTGTTTTTTAGAACACTAGCACATTAGAATAATTGTGATAAGTGTACGTCATTCAGCCCAACAAGCTTGTACATCCTATTCATCTAGATTGCCGAAAATAACATTAAATTGAATTTTGAAGTTCCTTAAAGTTCTGTTTTCCACCACACAACTTCATAATGTATTCCGCGTGTCTATCATCCTCTGCGTGAAGAAAAATTTACCAACACCTGTGTGAAATCTGCCCTTAACAAGTTTCCAGGACAGGGATGTGTTTTTTATTTGTAATATACAAGAGTAAAAGAAAAAATAAAAACAAATTATATGCAAAACTCTAATGTTAGAACATACTCTTAGAGTGACAAGGCCTACTACATCATTATGCTAGACCAGATGGCACATGCCAGAAGCCTCCAGTCAGTCCATACTGTACAGTACAGATGAAAAATAATCATGTTTACTCCTCTTTCCAGACTATAAAATATTTTGAGCCAGAAAGGAATAAAATGCACATTCACAAAATATTTACCTTGACCAGTAGGGGGCATAGCAGTACCCCAAACCCCCAAACACAGCACAGTCCTGGGATCAAACAGAAGATATGTTTTTATTTTACAGTACCTTCAAATCTTTACCACAATAGTTTAATACACAATCTTCATATTCCCTTTGACTGATACATTTTTTTTGTCTCCTTCCACACTTCCCATGTAGTCACATCCACTCTCCTCCTGAAACTGGCTCACACACTACAAACTGGCTACTTTTATGCTAGACCTGGGAGTACTTCTGGTGCCACCACATTGCATCTAGGAACTGCTTCCGGGTCAGGCTAAAGTTCTTTAAAGTGGGGACGATCTGTTCCTACAGCTCCCCCTGCCCATGGACCACAACAGGGCTGTCTCATGGAACTGCAATTCTTAGCCTACCCTGTGGATATCCATGCAGGCACTGTAGCCCAGGAAGACCAATCCATGCAATTAATCTTCCCCTGTCCTTCCATTAAACTGGCCTTCCTGCCTGGTAAGACACTTTAAGCCATCCCAGCCGGAACGCCAGCCCATGCCTGGTTTCCCTTAAATTGCATAAGTGTATTTGTCAAATAAAAGTATACAAAATGACTCCAAGGTCTGAACGCAAACTATTGTGTACCAAAACAAGAGCAGTTGTAGAAGACCTCTGAGGCCATCTGACAATTTCAGCAACAATAATAAATACTGATAATTTTGTTTACATGGTATTAAGCAAGGGAGTGATGTGTGAAGTACTTAGAGAAACAAGATATTTTTAATACCACGGCTGTGACTTTTTATTTACATTAGTACTGTGCTTTTAAATTTAATTTATTAAAATGTATGCCTATTTATGATTTTTTTTATGTATCTTGCATTTTGCAGCTGATTCTTGGAATTACAATTTTAAATGAAGAAAGCCATGCAATATAATGGGCATACATATTTAATTCGTTAAAGAAAGCTATTTCATCTCAATGTATTGATGTACTACTGTTATGGGGAAGCACAAGAGCTTAGGCTACTCATTTAAGGGAAGTACTGAAATATTACTGACTTTCCAATCAAAACACCCATCCATCCATTCCCTAAGCCTGCTTTATCCCAAGCAAGGGTACAGGGAGGCTGGAGCCTTTCTCAGAGCTCAGGGCACAGGGCAGAAACAATGCCTGGACAGGGCACCAGTCCATTACAGTGGAACACACACACACACACACACAGAAGGGCCCATTTAACATCACCAGTCCACCTAAAGTGCATGCTTTTGGAATGGGGAAGGAAACTCATGTGGACATGAGGAGAACATTCAAATGTCACACAGAAAGAACCAGGGATGTGAACTGTGGTCTTCTTGTTGTAAGGCAGCAGTGCTACTACTGCACCACCGTGCTGCCCTTCCAATGAGAATGTAAGAATATAAATTTGGCCTTAACCAACTTGCCTATTATTTATTTATTTAGCAGATGCCTTTATCTAAGGTGACTTACAAAGCAAGTTAAATATATACGAGAATGAAGGTGCAATCATCAAAAGCAACAGAGAACAAGATAAAAAGCGAGCACAGGGGAATTACAATAACTACTGTACATAATTATACCAGAAGCTAGAAAACTACAAAAATTAGTATCCTAAACTCTTTGTCAGTGCAACAGCAGCTACTCTGTAGGAGAGAAACTAAGCAGTTTCAAAATATTTAATAAAAAGAAGTGTTTTCAAAAGACACCTAAACACAACTAAATTGGGCACCATTCAAATAGATATAGGAAGATCATTTCACAGCTTTGGAGCAAGAACAGAGAAGCATTGTCCAACCTTGGCACTTCTGGCAAGAGAAGGGATGGTCAGCAGAGAGGCAGAATGGAGACTTTTTGACGAGGCATGAGGAGAGTCCAAGGACTACCGATATAGAGGAGCAGAACTGTTCAGAGAACTGTAGGCCAAGGCAGGAGTTCTGAACTGGATCCTTGGAGCAACAGGAAGCCCATGGAGAGACTGAAGGAGAGAAGTGAGAAACCAAGAACACAAGTCGAGCAGTTGCAGTGTGATGGAGCTGGAAAAATCTGATTAACAGAATCTATAAATAATAGTGAATAACTTAACAAAAAGGTGCCTGCATGAAGACTTTGGCCTTGTTTGTTCTTTAGACTCCAACAATACTAAGACTGAGGATTCATTTAGGATAGCATTAATCATGGAATTCTTTGATAAAAGATATATTGATATAAAATACTTTAAAACCAAGGTTAGGTTAATCAGTGACTCAAAATTGTGAGGGCATCAGTGAGTAAAACTATGTACGAAAACGTGCCTTCCTTGTCCCAGGTTGATTCTTACCTTCCATCCATCCATTTTCCAACCCGCTGAATCCAAACACAGGGTCACGGGGGTCTGCTGGAGCCAATCCCAGCCAACACAGGGCACAAGGCAGGAACCAATCCTGAGCAGGGTGCCAACCCACCGCAGTGATTCTTACCTTGCAGTAGGTAAGACTGCAAAAGGTAGAGGCTCCCTTTGATTCTTTACTAAATAACTATTGAATTAATACACAGATGGACGTATAGATGGTATAGTTATAATGAAGAGGCATGGTGACAACAGTGATGACACCAAGCATTCTTTCTTCAGGTTCGGTTGACTGCCGATGTTAGTGAAAGTGGGCTTTAGCATAAGATTAGTCTTTGAATGACTTTCAAGTCAACCAAGTTGCTTTCTGCTCCCACCATGTACTGAAATAAAATAATGTATAACAGAAATAATTAGCTGGAACCACATTTTTGCTCATTCTGAAAACATGTAAAAAAGGGAAGAATGATCAGAAATAAACTAGATACATTATTTATAACACAAGTAAACCAAATTAGCCTTTTTATTATGACTTCAAATATCCAAAATAAAACTATTTGTCCTTATAAAGCATGAAGTCTTACAAAGCCTAGTTGTTGTAACATTCAGGTCAGCAAGCAGGATCAAAGTGAACTGAGAAATATCTCAGTTGCATCATTCCTTGAATCAAGACTTTGTCATCAAAGGCCTCAGAATACTTTAACCTTCAGAAGTGGAACTAACATGTTTTATTGGTTTAAACATTCCTTGCACTACCTATAAAGCAAACAGCATTTTAAAGCTGTCACTAATCTCAGTCTTCCTTAGGAACAGCTGACCTCAGGTACTTTTATGGGGAAAGAAGCTAAGTTGTTAGTCTGGGGCAATTCATTTTTACACTTCAAGTATCCACTTTGAAATTTCTTGCTGCACATGTTATATTTTTTATCCATAATCTGTTAAAGATCTTTTGAAACATAGTTTTTTATCCAACAACTTTTAAAGAACGTTTTAAAAAATTAATAATTCAGCTTTTATTATACATTTTACATATATATCGGAAATTACTCTATATATAGTATAAGAAATATTGTAGGTGACAGCAAGGTACAAAGCCACACTGGTATGGACGGGACACCAAAGGGCCATCTGGGAGTTGACTTGGACCCCTGCCTGGATGGGATGCTGAGAAGCTGCCCAGTTGCCAGTCAGGACTTCTACCTGAATGGGATGCCTGGTAGTTGGCCGGGGATTGGAATGGAGTTCAAATTCTGGACAGGATGTTGAAGGCTGACAGATGAGGTCACCAAGCCACTGGTCAGTCTTCCAGGTCTCCTGGAAGCAGCAGTAGGCTGCAGCTGCATCCTGACAATGGTTATGAGTTCCTGTCCTTTTAAGGGGTTAGTTCTATGCCTCCCATGGGGTTTTGAATAACCACGAAGAACTTCCTGGTGGGATAACCAGTGCTCTAGAAGTCTTCCAGGGTCTGTCTTTAAAATGACCTCTGACCTTTCATTTGAATGAGCTTGGAGTCAGGAGCAGAGTGGAGACAATAGCTTACCTGACATAAAGGTGGGTGGGGGTTTGTTAACATTATAAGTTGGAGAATAAGGAGGAAGGTAGGCAGGTAACAAGTTGTTGTATATTATATATTCGGGCCATTATGTATCTATCTGTTTTTTATCCTCTTTTTTTTTTTAAACCCGTGCCCTATTTTACTATATTTTGATGTTTGAGTGTCATTTTGGTTTAAGGGTCTGCTACAGTATACAGTATTGTATAGGCAGCCACCACAGTGATGAACTGGATTAAACAGACAGGATGTCAGATACATGAATATGATATATACCTTATATTTTTATTTTCTTCTCCTGAGATTATTTATTATGGTTAATATGACTATTGTGAAAAACTCCTAATTGGTCAGCTGATTTTTTTAGTATTCTGCAATGAAGCAACATAAAAAAGCACTACATACATAATACAAAGGAGATCATAATAATACATGTTTAAAGTAACTATAGTACATATATGAGTTTTATTCCAGGTACTCTAGTTCACCTCCTATATTCCAAAGATAAACATTCCTAGGTCTATTGGTGAATATATGGCTCAATGGAAGTGGATGGGGGGGTGAACGGGTGTCAGTAGACTTTGAGATGGATTGCTGAGTTGCTTAGGGATGCCTTGCATTTGATGCTTCCAAGAATATTTTAGCCCCCTGAAACTCTATAGGTAGAATAAGGAGACTAACACATTGGTGTGATTGACTGTGAAGACTAATTTTAATCGAGAGTAGACAATAGATGTAAACATAAAGCGTCTTACATAAAGAAAAGAACAATGAGCACAGTAGTAACACAGTTGCCTCATAACGTCACGAGATGCAAATCCTGTCTGTGTAGTGTCTACACCTTGTCCCTATGTCTTCATGGAGTTTTCTTCAGGTTTAATAGCTTTCCTTTTCTGGTAACTAATTTTTTATTTATTAATTACCTTCTTTCCTTTCTCATTTTATTGATGCCAAAAGGAGTGTATCTCCCCAGTTACTCAGATGTGCTGCCTTACTTCAAGACTCTCGAAGTGCCTGTCTTACTACTGGAACACCAAGTCACTTTCAATTTGTCTGTGGCACACTGAATATGTCCACTCTGCCTAACAGTGAGTTAAGGGTAACATTTTGTTCCTGTTAAGTGCTCTTTTTAAAAAAGTAACACTGTTCAGTTTTTAAGGGCTTGCTTTTTGTGCATTGTTCTGTGGTCTTCTCCCCTCTAAGCTGTACTTTGAAAAATATTTTGCAGTAGTTGTTTTTATCATTATAGTTATAGGTGTTGGCTTGCCAAGGTTTAGCCATTTTGGGTGTTTTTTTGGGGGGGATCTTCATAAGTCATTACTTTAAAATGTAAAAATGGATTCCTTCTTGTATGTTATCATTTTATGTGTGAATGTGTGTGTGGTATTGTCTTGAGGATTAGCTTTCTTCCATCCATCCATCCCAAACCCCACCTATCCAGAGCAGGGTCACAGGGAAGCCAGGGCACATCCCAGCAAGCATGGGACGCAAAGCAGGAACAATCCCTGGAAAGAACGCCAGCCCATTGCAGGGTGCTTCCTTTGGCCTGTTTTTTTATGTTTGCATGCTTTCATTTTAATTAAGTTTCTTTAAGGGTAATTATTTACTATTACAGTAAAGCATTTGAAGGTGTTTATGGTCCTTTTCTATATTCTCTTCCTTTGAGGGTAGAGTCCCCTTAATGTCATAATCAGGCTTATAATTGTTTTTTCTTTCTTCCAGCTGTTCCTTGGACTTTAAAATTTATTTATGTATAGCTCCTGGGGTTTTGAAGGTTAAGCATACTATTGTTAATATTTATTTTTATTCCTATATGTTTTACCAGTGTTAAACATGGTTCATGTTCTTCCAGTGTGCTATTTGACATGTGGATTTTATGTGACATGAGTAACTTCAAATTTTTCCATGGATGTTTTGATATCGTTTGCTAATGTCCATTGTTGGTCACTATTTGTTCCTGTTCTATTACAAAAAATGTTCCTTCTTTATGAAAGCATGAGATTACTTTTTTTTTTCTTGGCCACCATTGCAAATTACATGGGGTAAGTGACATTTAAAAAAGATATCATTTTTGGGTGGAGAATTCCTTTAAGTATTGCTTTGAGTGTTATAGGTTTTTCTTTTTTTGCACCTTCTGGTTTGGGAAAATGACCACTTTGGGGATTAGGCCTCAAAGAAGCCTGAGGCAAGATTTACGTAAGAAGAGAGAGAGGTGATTGGAGCAGATTTCAACGAACATGTTGGTGAAGGGAACAGAGAAAATGAGGAGATGATGGGTAGGTATGCTGTCAAGGAGAGGAATGAAGAAGGTCAAATGATAGGGGATTTTGCAAAAAGGATGGACATGGCTATGGTGAAAATGTATTTTAAGTAGAGGGAGGAAAACAGGGTGATGAACAAGAGTGGAAGAAAATGCACACAGGTAGATTAAATCCTATGCAGGAGATGTCAGGCTGAAGGAGACTGCAAAATGGTGGCAGGAGAAAGTGTTGTTAGGCAGGATAGAATGGTGGTCTGTAGCATGACGTTAGAGATCAAGAAAAGGAGGAGACTGAGGGCAGAGCCGAGGGTCAAATGGTGGAAGTTGAAAAAGGACTGTAAAGTGGAGTTAAAGGAGAAGGTCAGACAGGCAACGGGTGGCGGTGAAGAGTTACCAGATAGTTGGGCAACTACAGTAGAAGTGGTAAGGGAGACAGCTAGAAGGGTCCTTGGTGTGGCATCTGGACAGAAGAAGGAGGGAAAGGAAACCTGGTGGTGGAATGGAGAAGTACAGCAGAGTATAGACAGGAAGAGGTTGGCGAAGAAGACGTGGGATAATCCGAGAGATACAGAAAGTAGATAGGAGTGCAAGGAAATAAGATGTATGGTGAGGAAAGGTGGCAAAGGATAAAGGAAAGGTGTATGATGAGTTGTATGAGAGAATGGATACTAAGGAGGGAAAAAAGAATCTGTACTGATTTGTTAAATAGAGGGACTGAGCTGGGAAAGATGCGCAGCAGGATAGGGTGATAAAGGATAAAGATGGAAACGTACTCACAAGCAAGAAGAGTGTTTTGAATAAATGGAAAGAATACTTTGAGAGGTTGATGAATGAAGAGAAACATTTAGAGAGAGAAATTTGGATGATGGGGAGATAGTGAAGAGAATTAGGAAGGGGAAAGTAAGGACAGCTATGAAGAGGATGAAGAATGGGAAAGGCTGTTGGTCCAGATGACATACCTGTGGAAGTATGGGTGTGTTTAGGAGAGATGGCAGTAGAGTTTTTAATCAGATTGTTTAACACTAGAATTACCAGAGTCTACGAAAAAACTCGTAGATCCGGCCCACCTTAAAACTGTTCTCACCTCTCTTTTGTCTTCTAAATGTGCCGATTAAGAGGAGCAGCGAGCAGCCGGCTATTCCATCCCCCACCGTCGCAGAACGTTCACTAAGTTTTCCCAGCTCATGCCTTGTTTGATTACCTGGGAGTGACTGAACTGCTGGAGTTTGGACTTCAGGCTTCATACATTATATAGTTTATGCCTACATTTTGTCATTTGCTACTAGAATATTGTAAACCGTTTCTGTTTTAACAATGTGTTTACACAGATTACTGTAGAAATGCAACACATATGAAATGCGTGTGTTCCAAATAACAATCTTATTATTTCTACTCTAAAACTCCACTTCACTCCCAGATAATCAATCAAGGCATTAGCTGGGAAAAGCTTGTTTACGTTCTAAGTCGTTGGGGGGATGGAATAGCCGGCTGCTGGCAGCTTGTCTTTATCAGTACATTTAGATGACAAAAGAGGCTGGCGGAGAGGTGAGAAAGGTTTTAAGAAGCGATTTAAGGTGGGCCGGATCTACGAGTTTTTTCATAGGCTCTGGTAATTCTAGTGTTAAGGCAATCTTGGAAAGTGAAAAGATGCCTAAGGAGTGACGAAGAAGTGTACTAGTACCAATTTTTAAGAATAAGGGGGATGTGTAGAGCTGTAGTAACTACAGATGAGTTAAACTGATGAGCCACATCATGGAATTAAGGGAAAGAGTAGTAAAAGCTAGGTTAAGAAGGAACGTGATGATTATCGAGCAGCAGTATGTGTTACATTGTGGGAAAAGAGCACTACAGGTTGTTGATGGAGAAGTATAGAGAAGGACAGAAGGAGTTGCATTGTGTATTTGTAAACTTAGAGAAAGCATATGACAGAGAGATTATATGAGGAAGTTGGGAGTGGCAGAGAAGTATGTAAGAGTGGTACAGAAAGTGTGACAGTGGTGAGGTCTGTATTAGGAGTGACAGATACATTCAAATTAGAGGTGGGATTACATCAAGGATTGGCTCTGAGCTGTTTCTTATTTGCAATGGTTATGGATGGGTTGACAGAAGAAATTAGACAGGAGTGCCTGTTGACTATGTTGTTTGCGGATGGCATTGTGATATGTAGCAAGAGTAGGGAGCAGGTCGAGGAGACCCTGGAGTGGTGGAGATATGTTCTATAAAGGAGAGGATTGAAGGTCAGTAGGAACAAGACAATACATATGTGTGAATGAGCGGGAGGTTAGAGGAATGGCGGGGATGCAGGAAGTAGAGTTGGCAAAGGTGGGTAATGAGGAGTGTGGAAGAGAGGTGAAGAAGAGAGTACAGGCAGGGTGGAGTGGGATGAGAAGAGTGTCAGGAGTAATTTGTGACAGACAGGTACCAGCAAGAGTGAATGGAAAGGTCTACAAGACATTAGTGAGACCAGCTATTTTATATGGATTGGAGATGGTAATGACCAAAAAATAGGAGACAGAGCTGGAGGTGGCAGAGTTAAAGATGTTAAGTTTTGCATTGGGTGTGACAAGGATGGACAGGTTTAAAAATGAGTAAATTAGAGGATAAACTCAGGTTGGATGGTTGGGAGACAAAGTCAGAGAGGCATTATAGGGATGCATTATATTTTGCCTTTTTCTTGTTTATCCATTTTATTATTTAATACATTATATGTATAGAACTTTGTTTTGTGTTGTATTAAAAGACAAATGTTTATGGTTTCCTTCTCTGTTGAAGGACATTTTTGTTTATTTAGGGTATTTTGTACTTTTAAAAGCCTGAGCCCCATTTTCTGCCTTAGGAGACCTAGAAGACTGCCTGTTAAGTTTGGGTATTGACTGCATTGGGTGAGGCCTATTTTGATATCAGGCTCCATGAAATCCTAGTCTTGCTGGTGGTATTTGGAAGGCTACTAATCCTTTTTTATATCTTGTGTGGTGCTATTCTCAACACAACCAAGGTTAGCAAAAGTCTTTTTTTTTATCTGTGCCGCCATAATGCCCTCAATTTTACTTTTTCAGTTTAATGTTTCCTAACCTTAATGCATGGGACTACAGATCATAGGAGTCTCTTACAAGTCCACACAAAAAATAACTGTGTATAGCAATGTATTGAAAAGGTAAGAAATTAATTTAAGTTAGTTTTAGTGGACAGTGGGTTTGAAGTCCAATGCAAAAGTGGCTCTGTTTTTATGGAAAAGGTCAGAAAGGTCAGAAGCAGTTTTAAACAGGAGGAACGTAATGAGCCTGTAAGCATTCAACTTGGAGATGTTTTTTGTGTGAGTTAGTTACTCTAATCCTTGTTTATGACTATCCCCATAAAATATCTCTTAAGGCAGATGGCATCTATTATGCCTGGTAGAAAAAAGCTTATCATAAATAAGACAGCTTCAAAAAAGGCTACTAGGAGATGAGAATCAAAAATCAGGCTGGAATCATTACCAAAAATTCATTCATTCAAATCAATAAAACCAAAATACCAGGCGAAAAGCAAATGACAAAGCTGCTGTGAAGTCTTTTTAAAATTAGTCTACTGTGCTGCCCTGTTTTACGGTATAAGCATATGGTAGGGAAATCATGGCATGCACCTACCAGCAGGTGCCACAGTGACAGCAAAACAAATATGAAATATTTAAAAACTACAAAAAATAGTAAAATAGATAAGCTCAAAAATTTTCAGAAAATGAATAACTGCATATTGACAACATCTTATTTTATCTGGAATATTTTACCTTCTTCATGTACTGAACCTATCTAAACATTATGAACATTAAGAAATTATTCTTTAATAAATAGGATACATAATACCAGTAGAAGAAAGTATAAAAGAAAATATAGACCACAAAGTCTGTATATATATATATATATAATCTTTAGAAAAAGCTAACGAGGAATGTCAAGGATTGGAGTTGTCCTGTGGGTGGCTTTTGATTCAGCAATTGGTAAAATACATGAGTTATGTCCATCAATGTTTAGAAGAAACAGTCACACATCTCTTGGTCTCCTTTTCTGACATTGCTTTCATTCTTTTCTGACATCCTTTTTGTCGTCACCCATCCTTCTTCTTCTTCTTCTGGTTCCTTGGACAGGACAGATTTATATTACAATTCTGCATCTTTGTGACGTGTGATTTGGGCTTCATGATACGGCTTTATGACTTGGGCTATTACACACCTTTGATTGGATGGCTGTTAAAGTTCTGTTTCCGAGTGATAAGACATTAGGCACAGTCTGAGGCAAACTGTCGAAACAGATGTTTAAAGGGGATATATTACTGGTACAAATCAGTAAAAGAAGATGCTTTGATGTTAATTCTCCATGTAAGTGTCCTGTATTTCAGTTAGTCTTTTTTTATTTGAGAAAAATAATAATGAAAATATAGGCATCTATTATTTAAACAATTGCAGAGCTGGAACAGCAGGACAATACTACTGTGTCTCATGAGTGCTTTACATTGCTATTACCAGGAGATGCAATTAGGAAATGGGGCATGCAAAAGAGGAAGAGTAATCAAAGAGGCAGTTCATTTTAATCCAGGAATCAGAAAATCAAAAGAGGCAGTAAGCTGTGTATACTGGACATGCAAATTTTAAATTAACTCAAGAAATAAACATTTTAACAAATCTGTGTTTTATTAATGAGCCAAGATGGGGTTTGTTCCGTAAAGCAGAATAAGTATGAAATCCAGCTAAACCAAATCAGGATTCAAGGAAATTTGGCTAATTTAGTTCCAGAAAACCTGAATTTAGCCAATACTGCATTTCTAGAACAGATTAAGCCTAGAATTATGTAATCTGTGAGGCCAAAACTACTGATAATTCTCACATCCTACATTTTGGGATGGACTCAGGCTTGGCCTGTCCCAGAAAGAAAAATTTAACAAATTTTAACAAAACAACCAATGCCCTCAAACTAATCGGCAGAAGAGCAAGTTTAATGTGAGGTATTAACACTTTGCAGCACCAATAATAAAGGAATGTTACATCTAATAATAAGATGAATAGTCGAAAATGACCTGTCAGAAATGTTGATCCCAGCTGCACTTTTAAGAAGTAGAAAATGGCACTAAAATGTTGAAAATATGGTGCCATTAGCACAACTCCTTCACCAACTTCTGCTCAGAGACGTACCCAGACACATGTTTCCATGAGTATTTCCATTTTACATTTCAGACTTTAATATATCTGGGGAACCTTCTAAAATGTAACATGTTCAGTGTACCACATTGTGGCTTTAAGTTGGCTTCAATGAAAATCACAGAGAACAACAGCTTTGTCCACAACATTGGAGATGCCACACAACATAGTGAATACAAAAGTGGGCCTAACTTTGCACACAGACACACAGTATGTCTTTGCAAGAGAGAAATAAATCACAATCAAAGAGGAATTTCAAAGAGTTGCTAATAGTATTTAGTAAACAAGTATTTCTGAGCAATATTAATGTATTATAATAATAAATAATAATAATAATTCATTACATTTATAGACTCTGGTGGTACAAGCTGCCTACAATCATTCCTTCTCAGTAGTCCTTTGGCTTTTAAATAAGACCTCTGAAGATTCCCCTCTTCCATGAATACCTACACCTACACGTATACCTGCTCATTAATGCAGTTTCGATTCAGGGTTCTGTAATAGAATAAAGCAACAGTAATACTTCTGAATTGGACTGTAGTTCATTGGGCTGATGGCAACTCTTGGTCTGCTGGCATGAAGGCTGTTACCCTCTGTTTCTCAGACTTGCAGTCTGTGGCTGATAGACTGTTTAGTGCTCATCCCAGGAGGGCTGGGATTTCATGATCTGATTGAAATCCAGTGCTCAGGCACTGGCTAATCCACTGGTGTGAAATCACACTACAGCAAACCAGGATTTGTTTTGAGATCCAGGATGATGTGATCACTTTTTCTGGAATAGACTCTTGATTCATAGATGCATTTACATGCAGGTGTGCATTTTTTTCAGCTACTATTCTTTTGTGAAGAGCAGGAAAGGTTTATTTAACTAGTTAGGATACAAGAGGAATAAATATCTCCACTACACAGTTAAATGCTGTACCAGTTAAAGGTTGTTGGAAATAAATAAATAAACAACTTACCATAGAGGTACCCTTTAGACTGTGTTGAGTAGGCAGTGTCAGTCTTTCACTGTTTATATTCAGTGAAAACTGCTGAAAGCAATATAGGAATTGTAGTGATGGCTGTCAGAAGTCTGAAGAATTTGGCTCTATAGTGTATAGTACTATTGGTTGTTGGTGATTTTTTTCTTCTGATTTTGGTTGTTTTACAGTATTTATACTATATCTCTGTACTGGAAATTTACATTTCCTGTTATTAACTCAGTCCTTTTAATTAAGTTGAATTTAATGATGAATGATGAATTTGAATTTATTGATGAATTTGAACAGCCACACAAGTCACTTTGCGATTAGTTCCTGCTTTGTGGCTGTGTTCCAGGTTAGAGTTTAGCCCTCACAACTCTGATATGAATTGTATAGATAATGAAGGTTAAAATGACCGAATGCAATAACACAGTGCGTCTTGAGAGGCGCTGCTATTTCTCTAAGATTATAAATAACAATGCTAGTAATCCCAGAATCGTATCCTCTACGAATGATCGTCTGCTAAACCCAGGTAACTCAAAGGAATGCCTCTAAAATACTTCCAGTGAAACTTGTGAGGCTATTGCTGTATTTTTTCAATCAAACAATTAATGATATTAGAAATAATATATTTCCCCAACACTGCGGATCCTCTTAATCCCCCGTACTCCGTTATAAACAAATTAAATTCTTTCACCAGGATAGATTTACCTGATTTACATAAAATAATTTCTCAGCTGAGACCTTCCACCTGATTCCTTGACCCAATACCAAGAAGGTTTTTCAAAGAAGTATTGGGCGTGCTAATTGATAATATTCTTGACATTGTAAACTCGTCATTAGTTACGGGGGTCATCCCAGACTGTCTTAAGACTGCTGTAGTTAAACCCCTACTCAAGAAAAATAACATTAACCCCTCTACTTTTGAAAATTTTAGACCAATTTCTAATCTGTCTTTCTTAAGTAAAATTTTAGAGAAGACCGTCATTATGCAGCTAAATGACCACCTCAATAAACATAGTATTCTTGATAAGTTTCAGTCAGGTTTTAGAACAAATCACAGTACAGAAACTGCATTTGTTAAAGTAGTAAATGATTTGCGGGTAAATGGAGACAGAGACCATTTATCTGTTCTCATCCTCTTAGATCTGAGTGCCGTATTTGACACCATTGATCACAATATTCTTAGAAATTGCCTTAGTCAATGGGTGGGCCTCTCTGGCAGTGTCTTAAATTGGATTGAATCCTACCTGGCAGGTAGAGAGTCCTTTGTTAGTTGTGGTAATTACAACTCAAAGACACATGATATTCTATATGGTGTTCCACAAGGCTCTATTCTGGGTCCGCTGCTCTTTTCGATCTACATGCTTCCATTAGGTCAGATTATCTTGGGGCATAATGTGAGTTACCACAGCTATGCTGATGACACGCAGCTGTATTTATCAATAGCACCTGACGACCCCGACTCTGTTGTTTCACTAACACAATGTCTTACTTGTGTTTGTAAATAGATGAATAGTAATTTTCTCAAACTAAATAAAGAGAAAACAGAAATTTTAGTGATTGGCAATAATGGATATAATGAGGTTATTAGAAACAAACTTGATGCATTAGGATTAAAAGTCAAGACGGAGGTAAACAATTTAGGGGTAACTGTTGACTGTAACCTGAATTTTAAATTGCATATTAATCAGATCACTAGTACAGCATTTTTTCACTTAAGAAACATAGCAAAATTTAGACCTCTTATATCATTGAAAGATGCTGAGAAATTAGTTTATGCTTTTGTTTTCAGTCGACTAGATTACTGTAACGCACTCCTCTCAGGACTACCCAAAAAAGGCATAAATCATTTGCAACTAGTGCAGAATGCAGCTACTAGAATCCTAACTAGGAAAAGAAAATCCAAGCACGTTTCTCCAGTTTTGATGTCACTACACTGGTTACCTGTATCATTCAGAATTGACTTTAAAATACTGCTTATGGTTTACAAAGCCTTAAATAATCTCGCACCATCTTATATATCGGAATGTCTGACACCTTATATTCCAAATCGTAACCTTAGATCCTCAAATGAGTGTCTGCTTAGAATTCCAAGAGCTAAACTTAACAGCAGAAGGCTACCTCACCACTTCTTTTATGCCTCTAAAATCTGGAATTGTTTGCCAATAGGAATTCACCAGGTTAATACAGTGGAGCACTTCAAAAAACTGCTAAAAACACATTACTTTAAAATGGCTTTCTCATAACTTCAATTTACTTTAATCCCGATGCTCTGTATATTCAATTCATTATCATAACTATTCATGGTGGCTCTAGAATCCGTACTAACCCCTACTCTCTCTTCTGTTTCTTTTCCCGAGGGGGCTGGGCGGTCTCGTGGTCTGGAACCCTTGCAGATTTTTTTTTTTTTTTTTCTCCAGCCATCTGGAGTTTTTTTGTTTTTCCTGTCCTCCCTGGCCATCAGACCTTACTCTTATTCTATGTTAATTAGTGTTGTCTTATTTTAATTCTTACTTTGTCTTTTTTTCTCTTCATCATGTAAAGCACTTTGAGCTACGTTATTTGTATGAAAATGTGCTATATAAATAAATGTTGTTGTTGTTATAAGTGTGAAAATGGATAAATGCATGGAAGGACATAGGTATACATTTTATTATAATACTGTATAAGTTACAGGGTGGATTTCAAAGTCATAATTTTTCTTTACCCTATAATAATGTCATAGACAACAAGTCCATTATACAAAGAAGAAAAAGGCATCATGAAAAAAAGAAATTAACCCTCTGTATGCGTTCTTCTCTGACTTGAAACTGGTCCACCTTGATCTTCTCTTAGAATATATAATTTAGCCAACCTTTGATCATTCATCATCCAGACAACTTGGTCATCGCCTTTTCATCACCCCCAGGTCCTGCTTCTTTGTGTAAATCTTTTTATTTTCTTCATTCATTTTCTTTTTGAACATACTTTCAACCCATACATGCTTTAAAAACAAGGACAGTGACGACTCAAACTACATGCTGGGCTTAGCTAAAGAGGACAAAAGAGTCAAATATGCTTCTAACAGATTTATCACAGGCTTTCTTTCTTATATTTATTTGTTGATCCCCTTTTTCGCTCTGCAGTATTCTACTTGTTTTACTTATTTTTGCATCTATTTTTGTATATTGTTTGATACTACACATTAGAACAGCTTTTCTCACTCAGTGAGGCAAGTACCAAAATGGCAGTCGCGTAACGCAAAATATGCAGGTCTGTCAATGCAAAGCAAGACTGCACTAATTTTCCGTCCAGTTATGTGACACATCACTTTTAGCCTTTTCATTGCTCACTGGGAAGTGTCAGTCAAAAGCTGTTGTGCTCTTTTAATCCAGCCATACTTTTGACAAATGCAAATATTGCAATACTGTATCTATAAGGAGAATTCATTTTTTACATGGCAGTGACAACATTCAATTGTGTGTATTTTTTTATATTTCAACCTTGATAACATTTCCAAACCTGGGTAAAGACACAGGGAGGCCACAGAATATTCAGAAACCAGGTCTGGACAGGGTACTAGTCCATCAAAGAGCCCATTCACACCCACTTTCACTTTCAACAATTTAAAATCTTACATTAACCAAATACACATACGTATAGAGATGTTGGGGTCATAGAAATGGAGAAAAGGAGAAAATGTAATAACTTCATAGAAACAACAGTGATTTAAACCCAGGATTCTGCATACATGAAGTACTAGTGCTAACTGTTGTGCTATAGTGCCGTTTACGGTTGTATGAACATTTAATTTTGTTCATACTTCCCGGCACATACCTTTACATTGCAAAAAATGTTTACTTTTGTTATTATGGGCCTTTCACTTGGTGCAGTTGACAGGTTCCACCCATGTTTGTGTTGATTTATTTTTACACAGCCAAAAGGTTGACTTCAAATTTTAAGTGCTATAGTATATGAGAGTACTTTCCACTCAACTCACATCTTGAAGGGTATCTTCTGTCGATAATACTTTGGCCTAAAAGGTATTCTGTCCTTAGTCTGGAAGAGAAGCAGGACATGAGACATGGATAAAACCAGAAATCAGTTGAAACAAAATGAAGATGTTACCTGTACTCCAAAGCCGTAGCAGTTAGCTAACCAAAATACAGACAAAGGGAAATCAATAAGATTGTGCACATTTCTCCCTTGAATTTGATTTTTCTATGTTTGACTTTGTTTATATTCAAATTATGGATACTGAATGAACTGTTGTGCCGGTATTTAAAGTGTTGCATTGATGACATGAGCCAATGTCCAAACCCATGCCCCTCGGCAACCAGGAGCAGTATCCCTGTAACAGGAATCATCATATGGCGGCTAATATTGGCAGCATGAATATGATAATAAGTAGATAATCATTATGCTGTGGACACATTATAAATGCCAAGTAACCACAAAGAAATGTTCCATAGTAATCGAAGCCCATTTTCCCACATATACAGTATTTTTGTTTAGAAAATTTTATTTTAAGAGAAATATGTTATTCAAGTGAATAGCTTATAGCAAAAAAATGTGCCGAGGTCATGAGTAACTTATTCTTCGCTATCAGTGTGAATGTCCCTGAATATCCTTGTCTTATTCACCTTTATATATTATATAAAATTATTTTCTTTGCATGATATTTTTATTATGATCTTATACTTTTTTTCTCTGAGACTGTTTAGATTTTTCTGAGGTTTTGTGCATTGCTAATTTAAGTCTCACATCATTAGGTCGATACTATTAAATATGTTTCAAATAAAGCACATTTTTTTCTTCTTTATTTAGGCAACAGTTAATGTCAGTCAGTCATTTTCCAATCCGCTATATCCTAACACAGGGTCATGGGGGTCTGCTGGAGCCAATCCTAGCCAGCACAGAGTGCAAGGCAGGAACAAATCCCAGGCAGGGCGCCAGCACACCGAAAGGGGACACACACACACTCACACACCAAGCACACACTAGGGACAATTTAGGATCACCAATTCACCTAACCTGCATGTCTTTAGACTGCGGGAGGAAACCGGAGCGCCCGGAGGAAACCCACACAGACACGGGAAGAACATGCAAACTCCACGCAGGGAGGACCCAGGAAGCGAACCTGGGTCTCCTTACTGCGAGGCAGCAGCACTACCACTGTGCCACCATGCCGCAACAGTTAATGTAAATATGCTAATAATCAATGAAAAAGGTGCACAGCTATGCAGTGGTAGCACTTCTGAGTTGTAGTAAAGAGTCTGGGGGTTCGTGTCCTGGATGATCTTTGTGTGAAGTCTACATGTGTGGTCCACATTGTTTTTTTTTTCACTGTCCAAACACCAGAAGATTAAGCGAATTGGCTATTTTAAATTGGTCCCTGATGTGTGTGTGTGTGTGTGTGTGTTTGTCTTTGTGTGTATTTATGTTCCCCTGTGATGGGCTGATGCCCTGTCCAGGGATTATTCCTGCCTGCGCCCGTTGTTTGCTGGGATAGGCTCCAGCTATATCCTGCCCTGAATTAATCTGGTAATTGCAATTAATGATTAATTTACTATTTCAGATTTAACTTGAGAAGGTTACCTTGTAGCTTGTATATCTTGTATTCAGTACTTTTCTCTTGTATACAGTATGTCCAACAGCCACTCATTGCAGAACAAACTATTGAAATAGCAGTGTGGGAATCTTAATACACAGAACTATCCCATTTGTGGTTTCAGATGTAATATGTGATCCTGAAGGGCAACATGTCATGGTGGTGGGCAATATATTTAATATTAAAGTGATTCTGATAAATTTTTATTCACCTAACATGGATAACGGAGATTTCATCCAAAATGTATTTGCATCTATTCTTAATATGAACACTCATAAAAGTATAATGGCTGGAGACTTTAATTGTGCTTTAAATCTGGATTGGTCTTCAGCTACAGTGGCAATAACATCTAATACTGCAAAAATAATTACACAGTTTGTAATGGATCATCTATCTGTCAGACCCATGAAGGGATTTAAAACCTAACCTTAGAGCCTATTCTTTCTCACAAGTTCATCATTATTGTCAATGAAGAAATAATAAATTCTTGAGTAACAATTTTTGCCTATTATCAAACTGTGTAAGTACAATGCTTGTTATCTCTAACCATGCTCCTCTGAAAATGGAGCTTAACTTACTCTGTCCTACACACTCATCTCATAGCTGCTGTTTTAACCCCCTGTCATTAGCTGATGAGCACTGTACAGAATTCATATCCAAGAAAACTGATTATTCTCTGGAGACAAGTGCACTCCCAGAGGTATACTCTGAGGTACTCTGAAGGCATTTTTAAGAGGACAGATTATTTAATATCTTTCTCACAATAATAAACTGGAAACCAAGAAGGCGTCTGAGTTAATCAGAGAAATTACCAGAATATGCCAGGTCTCCAAATGAGGCAGTTTATACAAAAAGACTGGTTTTGCAATTATAATTTAACCTCTTGACTACTAAAGAAACAGAACAGCTGATCTTTAAATCGTGACATTATTATTATGAACCCGGAGAGAAAGCCAATAAGATTTTAGCTCAATAAATCCACAAGCAGGAAGTCTGCAATGCAATGACAGGAATTACCAACATAGACAATGATAAAACCATAGACCATAAAGTATTATCCAAACTTTTATAGAGTACTATAAGTACTTATATTTCATTCAGTCTAAGGAAGGTAAGACACAATCTGATGAATTATTTGACTCATTACAGATACCACAGCTATATACTCTTAGTGCTGGAGAACTTGATAAACCTCTGACACTATCAAAATTACTAGATGCCATAAACTCACTTCAAAGTGGGAAAGCAGCCGGACCTGATTGCTACTCTGTGCAATTTTATAAAAAAAATTTCAAATAAGTTACCTCCACGATTATTAGCAACGTTTACAAAAGCTAAAGACAGCAAAATTTTACCTCAGACTTTTCACCAAGCATCATTTTTCGTTTCTCCTAAGAAAAATAAGGACTTACTACAATGTGCATCATACAGACCAATCTCACTCCTGAACAATGATGTTAACATACTCTCCAAAGTTCTAGATGGAAGGACTGAGAAAGTGCTTCCTTCTATAATATCACAAGACCAAACCTTACTTATTAAAGGCAGACACTTAGCTTCTAATCTTTGACATTTGTTTAATATATTGTATTCACCCATTAAATCTAACACCCCAGAGATCTTACTATGTTTGGATGCAGAAAAAGCATTTGACATGGTTGAATGAATCTACCTATTCACCACATTGCACAAATTTGGGTTCGGCCTAAGAATATGTGCATGGATCAAATTACTCTATACTAGTCCAGAAGCCTCAGTTAATATTAAAAACATCATTTCAAACTGCTTCAAACTAGAAAGCGGTACTCAACAAAGATGTCCTCTATCACAATTGCTTTTTGCAATCTCCAGAGAAGGACTTGAACAAAAAATATCATTATATGCAGATTATATGGTATTGTATACATATGACCCACAAATTCTGCGCCAGCAATCCTAAAAGCACTAGCTGATTTTTAAAAGATATCTGGACTCAAAATCAATTTGAATAAAAGTGTGCTTTTTCCAGTGAACTTTCTAGCACACAATACTAGACTGGACATCTTCCCATTTATCTTAGTAGATCAGTTTATATGTGGGTAAGTGTCCCAAGTAAATATAAAACTCTTTTTCAAGAAAATTTTGCTGTCTGCTTGGAAAAAATTAAACAAGATGTGAATGGATGGCCCACCCTCAATCTCATATTAGCAGGCAGAATCAACACAGTTAAGATGAACATCCTTACCAAACTTCTTATCCTATTTCAAACCATTCCCATATACATTAACAAATCTTTTTTTAAGGAATTAGATTCAATCAAAACCTCATTTTTTTGGAATTTTAAACATCCACCCATCCAATAGATAACTCTACAATGACTTAAAGCAGAAGGGGGCATAGCACTACCCAACTGTCAATTTTATTACTGAGCGGCAAATATACAGGCCATAAAGACCATAAAGAAAAATGTCTCTTTTACTTTAGCTTATTACTGTGTTGCGTCCAGATGGCTAAACTTTATGTTGAATAGAAGATGATCCATCAACCAGAATAACAATTCACCTACTGAGAATCAATCACACGAGCAGTGTCAAGTATATAATAACACAAAAAAAAACTTTATTAGGAGCAGATGAAGAACACTGCACTTTTAACTCACCTGAAACATAATGCCATCAACTCATTCTTCCAGTAGAGCATTACACTCACCACTGGCCTTCAACAACAACTTCCATTTTATTTGCAAAATCTGGGTTTTTTCATCAAAATAAATCATGATAATCTTTGCAAATTGGATATTGTGTTTAGTTAGAAAGTTAGAGGGGGATGAAGACAATTCCCCCATGCAGGTTCAGTTCTAACTCATTATTTGTAATGCATTAGTGGCTCGAAGGCCTATCCAATAATAATAGAATGAAAAAATATCCCATCAAGTATAACAAGGTGAAAGCCTTTGGGATTGTTCACCCATCATATTATATCACCTCCCTGCTGGACATGTCCTTTAAGTATAATTTCCTATTGAAAATACACAGCATGACTGAATTGTCTACCTCCTCAGCAAGCAAGTTCCAAATGTTTACATCTCTCTGAGTAAATTGATTTCTGTGACATTTTATTCTTAACTGCCCTTTTTTCAGTTTCATAGTGTTGCTTCATTTCTAGCATTCCATTTCTTAAACAGAATCTCTAAAGTGTTTAATCTATTCACAAAATCTCACATTTATAACATCAATCTCCAAGCACATTATTTCTGCAGTGTGCAGTTAGTAGACAGATCAGTAACATTTCCATTATTGTCTTTTCTCAAATGTCTACTGTTTATCTCCTTTGACATCTTTATTTTAATGATTATCCTTATTATTTTTAATATTTTAAAGCTATTATGGTAATTTAGTTTCATTGTGAATTTCCAGCGATTATTAAAGTGGATGAATGAAGCAAACACAGCCATTGATTTAAAGAATGAACTTTGATACTGATATGAACTTCAGTGAAGGGTAAAATCTCCCTAGTGTTGAGATGGAATTACTGCAACACTCTTCACATGGTCTATACTATTTGAATGGTTTTAATATTTTCCTTTGAAGGATTATCTTAATAATTAAGTAAAAATAACAAATTGTTTCTGAATATGTGTGCTATTTTTATTAAACAACAATGAAATTTTGCATTAGTGAAGCACAGTGTTATAATATTTGTAACAGCAAACTATATGTAATGCTAGAAACAGATAAAAGATTAAAAGAAGTCAAAAGTCTTACATTACTACACTACATCTCATTTATTCCTCAATGTTGTGTTTGCCTCTGATGCTATTGACAGTTAACTACAATATAAATTAAACAGGATGAAATTAAATGTATTAAAGCACCTTAAACCTCTTTAGTGTTAGACCTGAGCATCACTTGGGCTGTAAAAACAGTGCTAAAAGCATTTGTAAAAGTGCCAATAGCGTTAGTATCGAGCGTTATTTGGGCAAAGATATAGGGATGACTTGTGTAAGTGTCAGACCTGAGCATTACCTGGGCAACAGTGTATTTGTGTCTTCTCCTAGCCTCATAATGGCGTCTTGTAAGACACACCTCTGATCAGCAGTGATGACAAAGTGAATCTGTCTTGAGGCAATGAAATTGAAATGGTCAGTGAAACCCAGTGATTCTATGAGTCCAAAAGTGACACTTGCGTCAATCACACATGTGCAGTGTGCTGTTCATATTAGTATTATTATAATTCATTATTATTATTATTATTATTATTTGTATCATTATTATACTTTCTCCGCGCCTGACTTTGCACTTTTAGTGTTTTTCATGTTTTACAGTAGAAAGATGAGACTTAATAAAAATGTCATTTTTCAAGCCATAAAATGCAACACTTTAAGTGCTTTTGAGAAAAAATGTAATGCTAAGGAGGCTACTATTAAACAAATAAAAAAGAACACATTTCATTTCAGTCATGCAATATTTTAAATAAAATGTCATTAGACTCTAGTATGAAATGAAAAGGTGCAAGTAACTTTGACCGATAAGTTTATGAGAGTACCTTTGGGAATGTCTCTGCCCACACATAAAAAGATCAAACAAGCTCTACATATTTTGCTGCCCAAAATCTATGTTTTTTTTATTTCATTTTATATTTTAATCATGGTAAAAACCTTTAAAATGCAATTAATATGGCAATAACAAAGAAAGGTGGCTTTTCTTTAGTCTGACTTTCAATCCAAACTTATTAATTGATAGCTTACCATCTTTAACACTGTCCTCAGGACACTGATGTGACTGAGGTGTCCTAAGGTACAATTTAAATCTACTGTATACATGTGACTACTTATGCTTGAGTGGACAGATTCTTTTTCAACAATAATTTGTTTTACAGCTTAATGTCCAAAGCAGCACATACAGTTAATATTGTAAGTTTCACTGGTACATTGTAGAGTTTCACAATTACTGTACTTTGCTTCAATTATATTTTTTATAATGAATACAATGAATGACCCCTCTCACATTTCTTGTTCTTAAATATTTGATAAAATCACTAAATATCCCCAGTATAAGTGAATGTGGGTGAGTGTGTAAAACTGAGTTTGTGCTGAGTGCTGTCAGAATACACTCCACCCTGTGCCTTAAGTATAAGTAAGTGCATTCAGGAAATTAATGAGTGAATGAATGTTTGAGAATTTTTATCAGGAAATGGTTGAGGATGTCTGTTTTTTGACTGTGTCACACACGTGCACTTAGGTGGCAGACAACAAGCCCTGAGGTGAGTGAATGATTGCGAGACAAAGGGATAATATTGGGTATTAATGCCACTCTCCTTTTTCCAACAGAATTAATGAAAGAAAACAATAAATTAATTCACTCACTGACAGTCCTGGATTTACAAAATGTACTCCTCTTCTATTTCATCACTTCTGCCTCCGACTCCTGAAGATGAAGTCACTTTTGGATGCTCCCTGATGACAAAACTTTCCGACTCTACCTGATGATGTCACTTCTGGCCACAGCACTTCCGGTGGTGTCACTTCCCTTCGCTCCTTAATGATGTCACTTTCGGTCACCTCATGATGATGCCACTTCCAGTCGCACAGTCATGATTGTCATTTCCACCATTACTTCCTTCTGGTTTCCATTTTCTATATATATTCACCTTCATCTGTTCTGCATCATCAACTGTTATGGTTTTGATTGCTTTTTTTCAACTTTAATTTTCTCAAGATCTCTAGACATTTCCCCAACTCTATTTGTGTCTCTTGTGAGACTGATTTCCTTCAACTGTCATTCATGAAACAACGTTTTCAATGAAGTTTGTAGTCTATATCTATGTATATCATTTACTACTAAAAAAACATTCAAAAGCTTACATTTTTAATTCTACTTTTCACAAAACAGCATGGTTGCTAAAGTGATTTTATCATGGTGTTACTGCTTTTACACTGTTTTGTACAGTGGCACAGTGGTTCAATAATTAATTCTCTTCTAGCTCCAGGAACCTCATTGCAATTTCTAGCCTAAATCGCTTTCTGTTTGGAGTTTTCCCATCTTCCCTGTACCCACATGCAGTTTCTCCCACTATTCCATTATCTTTCTCTATCCAAAAGGTATGGATTAATCACAAGACTAAATAGTTTAACCATAGAATGTCTGTATGAGTTTGTGCAAAAATAAACTGACATTCCATTCAGCATGATTATTACCTTAAACTTTGAATCTCTACAACTTCAGAGTTGGGAAAAGTGCTAGTAAGTGAAAGGTATATTTTGTTAGTATTTAAGACCTTTTGACCTGTATGTTGTGATTCTACTTTAGATGCTTGGTATCAAATAGAGTTCTATGCTCTGAACCAGGGGTGCCCAATGCGTCAATCACGATCGACCGGTAGATCGCAAAGGTAATGCTGGTAGATCGCGTTGCATTCAAAAAAAAATTTTTTTTAAACATTAGTCTATCATATATCCTCCCTATGGCATTTACCACTTGACTGACATACAGGGCGGCCAGTCTGAGATCTCTTTTCTTCTAACACACTGGTCATCTTGCACGCACGATCAAACGCACGAGCTACTGCAAAACTCCAGCTGTGATCTAGTTAGCCTTCCAATTTATATCGGGTAAAGAAGGGATTTTAAAAAAAAATTGTTTGGGGAGGGTATGGGCTGGATGTGGAATTGGAGGAGGATTTTTTTTCTCACAATGTCACAATCGAAGTGTGTTTGTCTGATCTGTCAATCTATCATTGCTATTCCAAAGAAGGAAAATGTGAAATGTTCATAAAAACTACGAAACTGAATTGAAAAAAAAGCACGTCCAATCCGAACGTTGGCGCTATACACATGCAGAGCAGGTTAGAGATTATGAAAGTAATGATAAGTAACTATCAGCCCGGAACAAGTGGAATTGAAAAAAAAGCATGTTCAAGTGGGACATTTGCGCTATACACATGCAGAGAAAGTTAGAGATTATGAAAATAATGATAATTATCAGCCCGGAACAAGTGGAATTGAAAAACAAGAATGTCCAATCCGGATGTTGGCACTATACACATGCAGAGCATGTTAGAGATTATGAAAGCAGTAGAATTCGAAAGGCTGAAAAAAAAATAGTTGGCACAATACACATGTGGAGAAAGTTAAAGAATATGAAAGAAGGAAAATTAGAAAGTATAAAAAAAGTAAGTAAAGATGACAGGAGCGCAAAGAAACAGAAGTTATTACTCGAAAAAGGGAAAATAATCACCATGGACCGGGTGTCATTAAAAAAAAAGCAGGATAAAGAGAGGTCAGAAATAAAAGACAGCGTAGAAAACAAAGTAAAACGTTATAAAAAGGTTAAAAAACAAGGGGGCCAAACACATGCAGAGCAGGTTAGAGATAATGAAAACTGGAATTCAAAAGAATCAAAAAAAACGTAGGCATGAAACACATGCAGAGCAAGATACAGAATATGAAAGCAGAAAAAAAGGACAGTGTCAAAACTTTGACAGACGGTTTCAAGACTCAGCTTTACTTGAGCCAATCGCTACATTTAAGTGCTATCCATTTAGAGAAGATGTTGAGGGTGATTTACCCGCATCAAAAATTGCAACACTGTTTCACCTAAAGCTCCTCTACACTGGAGGATGAGATTTTGACACTACAGGATGACATTCAGCTGAAGTCTGGGGCTCTTGGACAGTTTTGGAACTTACTCACAGAGGAAAAGTACCCAAACATGAGGAAATTTGCTACCTCCTTGACTGCATTATTTGACTCTACTTATTTATGCGAGTCAGCCTTTTCCCAAATGAAGATTATTAAATCCAAATACTGACCAAATAGTGACCATAAATGTATTGAATTGTTATTGTGCCATAAAGGTTATTCAGTTATGCAAGGTACGACAACATATATTTTATGTACAAAGTATACTCAGTATATATATATATATATATATATATATATATATATATATATATATATATATATATATATATATATATATATATATATAAACATTTTTAATGTAGGTAGATCATTTCGACCTGGTCATTTTAAAAGTAACTCGCAAGCCGAAAAAGTGTGTGCTCTGAACTCTCTGTACTTGTTTATGGCCATCCTTTTGCATGTTCCTCAGAAAGCACATAATTTCCTGGCCTTTAAAAATATATTTATATATATTAATGAAAGCACACAACACAACAACAACAACAACAACATTTATTTATATAGCACATTTTCATACAAAAAGTAGCTCAAAGTGCTTTACATAATGAAGAGAAGAAAAATAAAAGACAAAATAAGAAATTAAAATAAGACAACATTGGTTAACATAGAAACGAGTAAGGTCCAATGGCCAGCGTGGACAGAAAAAACAAAAAAAAAACTCCAGAAGGCTGGAGAAAAAAATAAAATCTGTAGGGGTTCCAGGCCACGAGACCGCCCAGTCCACTCTGGGCATTCTACCTAACATAAATGAAATAGTCCTCTTTGTTGTTCGGGTTTTTCACGGAGTCACTTGATGCTGATGGTCAAACAGATTTCTGGCTTTTAATCCATCCATCATTGTTGGAACATCATGGTGCTTTGGGTAGATGGTGGTGGCGCACGCCACCACCAACAGGACACCGGAAAAGGAAACAGAAGAGAGAGTAGGGGTTAGTACAGATTTTGAATGAATAGTTATTATAATGAATTGGATATACAGAGTATCAGGATTAAATTGCAGTGAAGTTATGAGAAGGCCATGTTAAAATAATGTGTTTTTAGTAGTTTTTTAAAGTGCTCCACTGTATTAGCCTGGCGAATTCCTACTGGCAGGCTATTCCAGATTTTAGGTGCATAACAGCAGAAGGCCGCCTCACCACTTCTTTTAAGTTTTGCTCTTGGAATTCTAAGGAGACACTCAGTTGAGGATCTGAGGTTACGATTTGGAATATAAGGTGTCAGACATTCCAATATATAAGCCGGGGCGAGATTATTTAAAGCTTTATAAACCATAAGCAGAATTTTAAAGTCAATTCTGAATGACACAGGTAACCAGTGTAGTGACATCAAAACTGGAGAAATGTGTTCGGATTTTCTTTTCCTGGTAAGGATTCTAGCAGCTGCATTCTGCACTAGTTGCAAACGATTGATGTCTTTTTTGGGTAGTCCTGAGAGGAGTGCGTTACAGTAATCTAGCCGACTGAAAACAAACACATGAACTAATTTCTCTGCATCTTTCGATGATATAAGAGGTCTAACTTTTGCTATGTTTCTTAGGTGAAAAAATGCTGTCCTAGTGATCTGATTAATATGCGATTTAAAATTCAGATTACAATTAGCGGTTACCCCTAAGCTTTTTACCTCCGATTTGACTTTTAATCCTAATGCATCCAGTTTATTTCTAATAGCTTCATTGTATCCATTATTGCCAAAATACAATACAAATACAAAACACAACAATAAAGAGCTGGGTACACCACCCGGTAACCCAATGTAATTACAAATAATGAAAGTTTTTTAAAGTAACAACTGAGAGAACATCTTTTCAGACATACATCCACAACAGAACTGAATTAAAGATGGCAGTGTTTTTGGTTTTATGAGTTCCAGGCAGGAAGGAGCAGGTCCAAGAGGGTATACAATAGAAGTGATGTCAGTGGAGGAATGGCAGTTAATCTTCTGATATAGGGAGGGAGGAATAGAGAAGGCAATAAACAACAGCACCAACCACTGGTTCAGCGTGAAATCACCATCACCAGAGCTCTTAAGCTGTCACTCATATGCACACGTGTGACAATATTTATGCATCAATCAACCACAACATTAAAATCACCTGCATAATATTATGTAGGTCCCCTTTGTGTGGCCTAAATAGCTCTGGCGTGTCAAGGCATTGACTCCACAGGTCCTCTGAAGGTGCCCTGTGGTATCTGTTACTATGATTTTATAGCAGGAAATTCTTTAAGTCCTGTAAGTTGCAAGGTGGAGCCTTCGTGGATTGGACTTGTTTTTCCAGCAAGTCTCACAGATGCTCAATCAGATTGAGAGATCTACAGAAATTGGAGGCTAAGTCAACACCTTGAACTCATTGCCATGTTCTTCAAACCATTCCTGAACAATTTTTGCAGTGTGGTAGGGTGCTTTAAACTGCTGAAAGACGCCAGTGCATTCAAGGAATACTGTTGCAATGAAGGGGTGTTTTTTGAGAATGTATTTTTTTTCTTTGGTGATTGTATCTGTTGGGTGAGATCACTTACTTTCTCTGTGAAACACTAATTTATCACTGACTGAAAGCTACACTGTGATTTTTGTTATTGCTTATTGGTATTTCATTTAAGAATGATTCAGGTCAGGAAAGGATATAAGTACCTTATGCTTAAAGGATGTTGAAAAGATGGGTCCTCTTTTTGTAGTGAAAACTGAAGCTGCATGGTTGTTTGTGAATGTTGACCAGTGAGAGAGGTTACAAAATCATTAGAATATTCCTGCTTCACAAATACCTGATGTTTATCTCTGTATTTAGTATAAGCTGCCACCTAAACCACACGCTATTGATTAAACATGTGATTGTGATCTCTTG
The DNA here is from genome assembly GCF_900747795.2 of Erpetoichthys calabaricus. NCBI lineage: Eukaryota > Metazoa > Chordata > Cladistia > Polypteriformes > Polypteridae > Erpetoichthys > Erpetoichthys calabaricus. The sequence goes on from NC_041400.2 coordinate 160,697,850, forward strand.
TGTTAGAGCAAGAAGGGATGAATCAAGATCATTTAACGTCCATCTCTACTTGCTAGGCACTTGATTATGAGACATTTTTGTCTCGGGAATGTCAGTTTTAGTCCTTGAGTTTCAGATACACAAGAATGTTTTAGATTGAGAGCTTACTTAATTGAGAAAATGGAAAAGGTGATACTCTTCAGAATACATTTTGAGTGTAGCATAGAAAGGACTTATTTGCCATTTTATTAGCCATTTCAGTGTTTCTATGGTCTATTGTCTGATCAGACCATAACTGAGCTTTTTGGCCATCAGACTAAACACCATGTTTGGTGTAAGCCAAACACTACACATTACCAAAAACACACCATCTATGGTGGTGGAAGAATCATTCTATATGGGTGCTTCTCTGCAGCAGGCCCTGGAAGGCTTGTGAGGGTAGAGTGGAAAATGAATCCAGCAAAGCATGATAAAACATCTGAGTAAAACCTGCGCCTTGAGAGAATATTTGATTTACAGCAAGACAATGACCTAAGGAGAAAGCCAAATTTACATAGGAATGGCTTAGACACAACAATGGTGACGTCCTGGAGAGACCAAGTCAGACTCCAGATCTCAGTCCAATTTAGAATTTGTGGCTGGACTTGAAAAAGGCTCCCATGCAACCTGTCAAACTCTCAGCAATATTGCAAAGAAGAATGGGAAAAAATGGAGTTTTAGAAGTGCAAACCTGATAGAGATCTGTAAACATAAATTCAAGGGTGTCGTGGCTGCTTAAGTTGCATCTACAAAATACTGACTTGTAAGATGTAAATGCATGTAATTATTTTGTTTTAAATTTGTAAATAATTTAGATCTGTTTTCACGTTCACATGAAAGAGTCATTTTCTGTTGATTACTGTCAAAAAGCAATTATAGGATGGAAGTGAGACCAGCTATGTTATATGGGTTGGAGATGGTGGGACTGACCAGAAAGCGGGACACAGAGCTGGAGGTGGCAGAGTTAAAGATGCTAAGATTTATTTTGGGTTTGACGAGGATGGATAGAATTAGAAATGAGTACATTAGAGGGTCAGCTCAGGTTGGACGGTTGGGAGACTAAGTCAGAGAGATGCTGGGTATATTGGGAGGAAGATGTTAAGGTTAGAGCTGCCAGGCAAAAGGAAAAGAGGAAGGCCTAAGAGGAGGTTCATGGATGTGGTGAAAGAGGACATGCAGGTTGTGGGTATAACAGAACAAGATGCAGAGGACAAGAAGATATGGAACAAGCTGATCTGATGTGGCAACCCCTAACGGGAGCAGCCGAAAGAAGAAGAACTGTCAAAAAGCTGATGTAAATCTATTGTCATTCAATGTTGTATAATAAAAAAAATTGAAAACTTTAACGTGGATAAATAATTTTTAAAGGCATTTTAAAATATAGAGTATATATTACAGTATATATATATATAATCTGCTCATTTGGAAAAGGAGGAGCACTGCCAGAGCCCTAAAAATGACCTCCAGCTGGCTACTGGTGTACATGTTTCTGATCAAACTGTCAGACTTCATGAGGGAGGCATAGGGCCTCAACTTCCTCTAGTAGGACCTGTGCTCACAGCCCATCACTGTGCAGCTCAATTGACATTCACCAGAGAATACCACAATTGGCAGCTTCACCATTGGTGCCCTGTTCTCTTCACAGATGAGGGCAGGTTCAAACTGAGACATGAAAGAGTCTGAAAACGCCATGTTGAACGTTAGATAGCCTGCAACATCATTCCGCATGACTGGTTAGGCGGTGCATCAGTGATGGACTCAGGAAGCATATCCTTGGAGGACCCAAATGCTAGGTAATGGTACCATGACTGCTGTTAGGTGTCAGGATGCCTCAGAGCCATTGTCAGACCTCATGCTGGTACAGTGGGCCCTGGATTACTCCCTGTGTAAGATACAATGCCCAGCTTCATGTGGCCAGAGTATGTAGCCAGGTCCTAGATGTCGAAGGCATTGATGGCATTGACTGGCCCGCATGTTGCCCATATCTGAACCCAACTGAGAATCTTTGAAACATTATGTATCAGTGCATCCAACACCACCAAGTAGTGCCGCAGACTGTCCAAGAGTTCACTGATGCCCTAAACCAGGTCTGGGAAGAGATTCCCCAGGACACCATCCACCATCTCATCAGGCGCATGCCAGACATTGTTGAGAGTGTATACAGGAACATGGGGGCCACACACACCTCTGAGTCTATTAATAAAACTAATTTTTGATGTCACTTTGGCATTCTTTTTAAGTATTAGAATACAAGGACAGCTTGTGATCTCCTCTACAATCTACAAGGTGTAGAAGATTGTAAGCTTTAATATGAGTTCTTAAAGGAAACAAAAAATGAAACAACGTTTTATATGATATAATGCAACATTACACAAATATAATTCTAATAAAAACAGTTAAGCAATGTGGAACAAAATCAAAGTTTTTGTTAATTGCAATCCTTAAGGTTTTCATTATAAAAATATCTGCTTGTGTATGTGCATTTCACATATGCTTCACTGATTTGAAGGATGCAGTAATGAAAATGGATTTCATTGTACACTTGTCTCGTTTCCCTTAAAATGTTACATCCAAAACAAGCAGCAGCTATCCTTAATGTCAATAGATTCCACAAGTTTATAATAATTAACTAGTGCTTGGCAAATGGTACACTATGGTAGTATGCAGGTCATATAAAGAATGATCTTCACAGGTTCCAACAAGGCTTTTACTAACATGGCATACATATGTCTTAATTATTGGCCAAATGATGTCCTAACAAATTTTATGTAAAACATAGTTATTCAAGCATGGTGTAGCTGATGCTTCAAATTATCAGAACATGTGACTAAAGAACATTACATTGTAATATCTTTGGTTCATGTAATGTGCATTAAAAGCATACCATCGCCAATGGAGACCATTGCTTTATTTGAACATTTAATAATTACGTGCAACACGAACCAATTAATCAGGTTTAAAAAAATATAAAATAACAGTAACACCACCTTAGCTCTTTATTTTTATGCTCTTTTAAAATGGAAATGTTATTTAAAGCCTATCATCATTTTCCAACAGAAGATCCAAGTGAAATGAAAAAAAAAAACATACAACTGTATTTCTGCCTCTTTAAATTGTCAGCCTAATGTAGGTGTTGATTTATATAAATCAATAATTTATAAACTTGCTCAGTCTCTCTTCTGCCAGCCAGATGCTTCTCCCTTTGCGCTGCCAGAGGACGTCAGCTGCAAAGTATAATGGCCCTGCTCTACATTCAGAAATAAGGCATAAATATTTTAAAAATCCTGCAATGGCAAATAACGTAGAATTGGATTGGCTCACAGTAAGTGCACCACAGGTCTGCAGGGCTATATTTTATGGGACGGTTTTATCTGAAGGAAAGGAAGGCATATCTCCTGCTTTCTGATTGTTATCTCCTAAAAAGCATGACAGACTAAAGTCTTTTCATAGCAAATTGTTGAAGACATCTGGCGAGGCTTTCTTAGAGATGAACGTACAGCTGAGTGTTCCTCTGGCGGTGGTTGGCATGGTAACAGCTAAAGGGCTATTCAACATCAGTGAGGTTTAAAAGGTTTAGGCCTAGTTGAAAATCCATTTGGGCTTCTACCTGAGATTTTTTTTATGCGCTATCAAAAGTGCAGTAAATCTTACCTTGTAAAAATCTGGCACAAATTTATCTATATTACATTTGATCCTAGCAATCTCAATAATTTTCATCTGAGTGCGTCTGGCGATAGCACATGCATGCAACCTTGATATGATGGGCAGCTCAATGAATTATTATTTGGAGGGTGCTTTGTATTTTCAGCATACCTGGTACTAAGATCCTATTGTGTTCTGCAGTATTTATATGCTAATTATCAGACTTAATGCATATTGTTTCGTAGATGTGCATATGCATTGAACTGGGATGTGCACATATTTGATTAAAGGTCATTTCTCTTTGCAAATAGAGGCATTTTGATTATTACAAGTTATAGAAGGTGCTAAAATATTTTGTAATAAAAATATTTTAAATGTAAAAGTGGATATCTTTCAAGCAGAAATGGTTATATTTCTTATATCAATGCATATTACAGTGCAAACTTGCTTAATTATAACATGCCTGTATATTGTGCTTTGCAAAACAACTAATAAATGTGCATTATTAATGTAAATAGCTCAGAATTACTGGTATTCATTTACTCTGAAATGTCACCTAACTTCATACTGGATTGTAAATGTCCTGTACTACTGACTTCTGCTCTTTCAAGTTATTTTTATTACTCAGAGTGACCATTTCAAATATAGATGGAGAAAATGTATGAACTGCATGAATGTAACAACAGTATGTGATTAATTATTTATTTATTAATCCATATACTTCTTGCTATAAATATATTTCATTAATAAGCAACGTCATCAAGGAGGTAGTCATAAGATTAGATCCCACTGTTTCCTCATTGATGGGGTAGCTCAATACAATGCTTATGGTTTAAAAACATATACATATTACATGGGGTTGTTCTGTGTTAGTACTGTACCTTGACATTCTCCAGAAAATAAATATATTTAATCTGATATAAATAAATATATCAAATATATTTTTATCTGTTGTTGAGAATGTGCCTATGTTGTATATGTAATATTTCTTTGAAAGAATAACAGCTATCCACAACCTCAACTCTCCTTTCAAAAATTACATATAATCAAGTTAAGAATATGTTAAAGGAATGTTAAATGCATGATTTACACTATTATATATGATCATATACTAGTATTTTTCTACAATTATTATGACAACAGAATACTAGAAAATATTTTTCTACAATTATTATGACAACAGATATGTGATGTGATGCTATTTTCTTGCAATTTCACATCTCGCAAGCTTTTTCCTTAAAACTATGTTGGGGAAACAAAACTCAATATAAGTATGCAGAGATTTTAAGTTTAAACCATTTTAGCATTATATATAAGGGATAGGTCATAATACAATAGTTTTGTGCACTATGGGAAGCAATGTTGCATAATTTCAAATAATTATGTAAGATCCTATAGCATTTTTAAAGTGTACCAATTAAATCTCCACTGAACTGTACATAATGGCCCAGATTCTCCATAACAAATGACGAGAGTTTCAGCATCACTCTTCTTATTAGTCTCTCATCAAGCTCTTTCATCAGTTTCTTGAAAGCTTGCAAAAATATAAGAGACTATCCCACAACAGTCAAATAAAACCATGCCCCCCAAAAAAACTTTCCATTAAGAGACGTTGGTGAACGTGAGTTTAAAACAGGAGCGCTATGTGAATTAATGTTAATTAGGTAATGAAATAACGGTGGGGGACATTTGAAATATCACTATAGGAAATATTATTATAAATGAAGTGTGCATGGAATATGTAAAAAAATTAAAGCCCAATCTCAAAATGCAAATCTGAAAGGCATCAAAAAAGAAAAAAGGAAAAGACTGCAAACATTAAATTGGTGGCACTTGCAACACACTGTTAAAAGTCTGTGAATAAATTCCAATATGGGAGAAGTGACCTGCCATTAAAGGAACTGTACCAAGAATTAGCAATTTGCTCTCAGGTAAAATCCAGGGTAACTAGGTATTGTGCTAAAAGTCCATCTAGGATAAGAATTTGTTCTAACTCAGAGTAGGACATGAGAAGACAATACCCTGCATCCTACTCTTAGTCCCAGCTAGGTGTAGGAGGCCAAATCTGAAAATGAATAATGTCATGATTTTACGGAACGCACTGAGGCAAATTAATTCTTACAATGAACTTCTGTAGTTTACACCAAGATGGAAAGACACACACACACTAAATAAGAGTTCTGCCCTGCAACAGGCACATTTATTTAACAATGAGTACTTCACAGCTGTACTTTCAAATGAATCACCTTCCCACTGTTATGACCATGGAAAATTACCTGTTTTAATTAAAGGACAAAATAAAAAGGTCTGAATTAATTAAAGTGGCTATTCTTGCCATCGGTCTAATTGCACAGGACAGCTCCTCTGATTCCTTATTCTTAGTTTAATACTGCTGTTTCTTTAAAGAATTATTATTATTATTGTTATTACTATGAAAGTGAATATTCCAGTCTTCTCTATCTCTGGTAAAGTCTGCCTTGCTTCTGTCTGTTTAGAGAACGTTTGCAGCAAAAAATACTTTCGGTTACTCAACTACTGTAATGCCTCGTGAAAAGGAGCACTACAACTAAATTGCCAAAAAGTTTAGAAAAGCAGAAGCTAAAAAAAAGTTCTTTGTGATCAGCCACTTTAGCGATTATCAATCAAGTCTTTTGTAGTGAAAATCTGCTGATTAAGATTGGCTGCCGGTCAATCAGCACATCACTAGGAATGACTATAAAGAAGATGCCACAAATACCAAATTCTTAGTACAAAGAAATAGATATAACTAGCAAATAATCAAACTCCTTGTTGCTAGGGACATACTGTATTAGCTTTGTTTAGTTTAGTTTTTAGATATTATTTTTATTTTCATTTCTGCAAATACACAGTTTTAGTTTTGTAATGTCATTGTGGCGCCACATTGTTTATAGCAGTGATGGCTGTTACTACCTATGTGTCCTGTCAATGCTTGTAGCATAATATAAAATGGCGCACCTAGAAATATGTTACAACATTTTAAAAAGTATATCTTTGTGATTAATAGTAAAAGAAAGCGAACAATATAGTTTAGAACTTCAGGCGTAGAATTTAGCTTTGATTTCCTGACTTTATGTATTTTTTAGCTTTTTGGTTTTGACGAAAGACCATCTTGACCACTTATGGTTCTGACCTTCAGATAGATTTTTAGACTGTTCATTCTCATATCCCTTTAATAAGGTGTTTGCTAATCTCTGCTGTGCTTAATAAAGATAGACAGGGCTATTTTTCTACTTCAATTATAACACTTCTCAGCTTCACTGTGTTGACAGTGGTGCCTTCCTAACTATGATTTTTTGTCTCACTAACATTCCGAATGTAAGCTTAATAATCATACACAAGGACTGGTAATTTTCACACAGCTGATTTAATTTAATCTTTGTTATTTTGGTTCAGTGTGATATAAAATGTCTTTATAAACAAAATAATGTTTTATCCAACTAGCCATTTTCACTAATTATAGACAAAAAGAGAAGAGACTTTAGAGGAACCTTCTAAAAGTGTTACATGTCATCTGTCAGAAATGGTAAATTAAAAAAAAAAACTCTAAAAGTAAACTGTTACAGCAATTTAAAAATTGTTCTATATACCCTAAGTTCTTGTCAATAAGCCGCGGCTTATCTAAGGAAAAAAGTTGTGAAAATGAAAAAATAGAATATCGGCTTATACATAAGTCCGGCTTATACATCCATCGCGGGGGTTGCGTTCCAGAGCCACCCGCGAAATAAGAATATCCGCGAAGTAGAAACCATATGTTTATATGGTTATTTTTATATTGTCATGCTTGGGTCACAGATTTGCGCAGAAACACAGGAGGTTGTAGAGAGACAGGAACGTTATTCAAACACTGCAAACAAACATTTGTCTCTTTTTCAAAAGTTTAAACTGTGCTCCATGACAAGACAGAGATGACAGTTCTGTCTCACAATTAAAAGAATGCAAACATATCTTCCTTTTCAAAGGAGTGCAAAGCAAGCAGTCAAAAAAAAAATCAATAGGGTTTTTTGGCTTTTAAGTATGCGAAGCACCGCCGGTACAAAGCTGTTGAAGGCGGCAGCTCACACCCCCTCTGTCAGGAGCAGGAAGAGAGAGGAAGAGAGAGAGAGAGAGAGATAGAGAGAGATAGAGAGAGACAGATAAAAAAAATCAATACGTGCCCTTTGAGCTTTTAAGTATGCGAAGCTCCGTGCAGCATTTCTTTCAGGAAGCAGCTGCACACAGCCCCCCTGCTCACACCCCCCCTACGTCAGCGCAAGAGAGAGAGAGAGAGAGAGAGAGAGAAAGAGAGAAAAGTAAGTTGGGTAGCTTCTCAGCCATCTGCCAATAGCGTCCCTTGTATGAAATCAACTGGGCAAACCAACTGAGGAAGCATGTACCAGAAATTAAAAGACCCATTGTCCGCAGAAATCCGCGATATATATTTAAATATGCTTACATATAAAATCACAATTTAAATGACCGCTACGCGCTCGTGTTGACTCGGCGACGCCCAGAGCAGAAAGAACGCGCTCCGGCCGCTCCAACCGCGCCATGCGGGGAGTGAGAGAGACGGCAATATCTCACACTCTCTCCCCCCTTAAAGAAATTAAATGGGCGCGAGTGAGACCACTGACCTCCCTCCCTTCTATTAGTTATAGGTTATAGTACGTTCGGCTTATCCATGAGTCCGGCTTATCTATGATACGATTTTATTTTAAAAATTCGTATGATTTTTGGTCTCCGGCTAATACATGAGTCCGGCTTATAGACAAGAACTTAGGGTAGTAGAAAAGAGTAACGATATCCACTAAACTAAAATATGTGATATTACAATAAATGTCCAAGATTCCCTTTCTTGCATATGTTGACTGTGTTGCATTTAAATTTATTCATTTATCTTATGGCTGGAAAGGGTAGGCTACAGCTGTTTAAATGAACTCTATTACAGAATTAGACATGTCATATATTTAATTTGTTGAACCTTGCAGTAAAAAAACTATTAAATGTCTAGATTGTTCAATTTTGATTTTTCAGCATTACTGTCTCTCAAATTATGCATGACATTTAGAAGGAGAGAAAAAAACTGCTACTAATAATTGTTGTGACTGGTGTGACTTTTTCCATGCCCGAAAATTGAACTTAGCACAGCTAATTTTTATGATGAGGCAGTGATTTTTTAAAAATTCTATGTGTAATACTTTTCCATTACTTACATTAAATATTATATGCCACATATCTGACCAAATCTATATACTGTCTGAATTGTTATGAAATGATTCTTCTGATTCTACATTATTTGCTATTCCAGCTGGGTTGGAATCATCTGCAAAGTCAACTACACTGCTATTTATATTCTTATCCATATAATTTACATATATTAAAAAGAACATCATCCCTGGTACTGATCCGAGAGAATCACCACTTTTAACATCTATCTGAAAAAGATCCTCCTAGGCACAGCCATTGTTCATGTTGTTGAGGAAAGTTGCTAAACCACCTATGCAATGCACCCTTCATTCCCACATCCTTTAGTATGATCATGGACATTCTCAAAAGCTTTCTGAAAATAAATAAGATGATTTTGTTGTTTCCTTACAGAATTCTAACATTAGTGAAACATGATTTCACCCATATGAACTAATGCTGTTTGCTGATAAAACTGTTTTTTCCATGTAATAATCTCTTTTCTGCTTCCATTAATTTTTCCATGATGCATCTTAAATTTAGTAGTCTACAGTTACTTGGATCACCCAAATCATACTTTTTTATATATGAATTTGTCAGCAATTTGCTATCTTACAGTACTTAGGACTGTTTCTAGTTTTCAGCGCCTTAAAAAAAATGCTTTGAGTCTATACTGTATATGTACTCACTATCTTCCTTAAGTACTGTAGAATCAGTGTAATCCGATTCTCATGACTTGTTTTATTACAGTCATCACCTTATGTACACTCCAAACAGATTGGCTAGACTGTGTGGCTTGTCTGTTGTATGTAAGTGATTATCAGTTCATTTCCATAAGTGTTAGAAGGACAAAGAGTGAGATTGTATTCTAAACTTACTGTTTAAAGCATATAATACAGCATGACAGGGCTTTTTAGGTTAGCGTCACTCATAGTTACACTTGATCTGAAAGGAGTTGGAAAATGTTACAACCATCTCTGCTGAATCTTCCCCCTGGACTTAGTTACAAGGGGGCTGGAATCAAGGAAATGTAATGTGGACAAATAATAATGAAAAGGCGGCTTGTCGGAAAAGAAACGGGGCAGGGGGCACAAAACATGGACAAAAACATCCAAAGGTCAGTACCATAAGGACCATAAGGACAAAGAGACTGAGAAGGGAAAACCGAAGGGAAAAGCAAAAATTAAAGTTGAAGATCAAAAATGATTTTAAAAAACCTATCACTAAATCCTGCTTGAATTGAAACTACATATCACTAAGTTTTTTGCAAGATGTGTTAAGTGAATCCAATGTGGGACAGTGAGTGATATGAGTGCCACAAATATTTATAGAGTCATATCCCATGACAACAATAGTGTGACTGACTCAGTGATGTGATGCTACTCAGAGTGTCATGTAAACAACAAAAAGAAGACGTTAATAAAAATAAACTTTCTCAATTCAAATCAAAATATATTTTAAACACACATATAAAATCTTAAGCACAAAATAACTATGAATGAATAAAATTATATTTATAAAATGCTCATAAACACTACAAGAATATAAACAATTATACTTAGGTGTTTACTAATATGTTCACTGTCAAAATTTAAATATTACTCCATTAAATGAAGTTATTTCCGATCACTACTTAATTACATTTGATTTAGTCCTGCCCTTGCCAACGCACTCACAGATTAAAACAAAGACATCTAGATTGTAATTCTGCTCCAAAATTTATAGATTCTTTGAGTAAGTCGAGTGTAATTGTGGAAAACCATTTAGATCAGTTAACATCAAATGTAAATGCACTAGATGCATCTGATGCACTAAAAGTGTCAGTCATTAAACCATTACTTAAAAAGTCAGACCCACCTAGACCCACACATACTAAATAATTATTATTATAATTATAGCTCTATTTCAAATTTACCTTTTCTCTCTAAAATACTAGAAAAAGTAGTCGCCAATCAGCTTCAGTCACACCTTACGCATTACAATTTATTTGAGAAATTACAGTCTGGTTTCCGCACTGGTCATAGTACAGAAACAGCACTAATGCGGGTTGTAAACAACATTCTGATATCCTCATATGAAGGAAACTCCACTGTAATTATGTTGTTAGACTTAAGCGCAACATTTGACACCACCAACCATTCTATTTTGCTGCACAGGCCAGAAAATGATGTTGGGCTTACAGGCACTGTGCTCGCTTGGTTTAGTTCTTATTTACCAAATCGATTCCAATATGTACAGAAATGTGCTGACAGTACTCCATCATTATACAGAGAAGTGAGATATGGTGTCCCGCAAGGCTTAGTACTGGGACCTTTACTGTTTTCACTTTACATGCTTCCACTGCATCTATCATTAGGAAACATAATGTTAATTTTCACTCGTATGCAGATGACACCCAGTTATACCTTTCATTTAGATCAAATGAAGTTTCCCCGATGTTGTCTTTAATTAGTTGTGTTAGTGAATTAAAGGAGTGGGTGGATAAAAAGTACTTGTCTTTAAACAAAGATAAAACAGAGATGTTAATTGTTGGAGGGAATGATACTGATCACAACAATATTTTGTCATCATTTAACTCAGTTGGAATCACCATTAATTTTACTGACTCAGCCCGCAATCTAGGAGTTATCTTTGACTCTAGCATTCATTTAAAGCGCATATTACAAAGTTGTCCAAATCATGTTTCTTCCATCTTAAAAATGTTGGGAAATTAAGGCGCTTTCTAAATAAACAGGATTCTGAGAAATTAATTCATGCATTTATTTCTAGTAGGATTGACTACTGCAATGCGGTGTTCACTGGATGTTCAAACTGTTCTTTATACAGCGTTCAATTAATCCAAAATGCTGCTGCAAGAATTATTACAAGAACAAGAAAATACGAACACATAACTCCGTTCTTAAATCCTTACACTGGCTCCCAGTTAAGTTCAGGGCAGATTTCAAAATTCTCCTTTTAACATATAAAGCATTAAATGGCCAAGGTCCGGCTTACTTGTTTGAACTTATCATGACTTACAAACCAGAGCGCACATTAAGATCTCAGGATGCCGGTCTGCTTATGATTCCAAGGATTAATAAAATAACAGTGGGAGGTCGAACTTTTAGTTACAGGGCCCCTAAACTGTGGAATGGTCTGCCAGCTGCTATAAGAGATGCCCCTTCGGTCCAAGCTTTTAAATCCCGGCTGAAGACTCACTACTTCAGTTTAGCATATCCTGACTAGAGCTGCTGATTAACTGTACAGACTGCATCTCTGTTGTTAGTCATTAGCACTAAAACATAAGTAACATGATCGTTATAATTTGTTACTAACCCTCACCTATTCTGTTTCTCTTCTCGGTACTCAAATGTGGCACTTGGTGCCACGGCCCACCTGCCAAGTTGTTTTGCCTGCCTAAGGTAAAGTCATCCCTGATGGAGGATCACAGGAATCGTGGGGTAGAGGGGTCCTTTCATCAGATTGGCTGGCCCAGCTCTGTTTCAGCTGTGGAATGGCCAAATGGGGGAGGCAGCTTGATGGCTGAGGTCTCCAGGACTCTAAACAAATCCAAATCATATTATGTGATATCATCCATCCATCTATCCATTATCCAACCTGCTATATCCTAACTACAGGGTCACAGGGTCTGCTGGAGCCAGTCCCAGCCAACACAGGGCACAAGGCAAGAAACAAACCCCGGGCAGGGTGCCAGCCCATCGCAGGGCACACACACACACACACCAAGCACACACTAGGGACAATTTAGAATCACCAATGCACCTAACCTGCATGTCTTTGGACTGTAGGAGGAAACTGGAGCACCCGGAGGAAACCCACGCAGACATGGAGAGAACATGCAAACTCGACGCAGGGAGGACACGGGAAGCAAACCCTGGTCTCCTAACTGTGAGGCAGCAGCACTACCCACTGCACTATGTGATATCATCTACTGTAAAATTCTGCTCTGTACTTGTAAAACTTTTATTTTTATAATGTATTGAGGATTTCTTCTGTTCTGTGTATTGTACTGTATTGAATTGACCCCCTTCTTTTTGACACCCACTGCACGCCCAACCTACCTGGAAAGGGGTCTCTCTTTGAATTGCCTTCCCAAGGTTTCTTCCATTTTTTTCCCTACAAGGGTTTTTTGTGGGAGTTTTTCCTTGTCTTCTTAGAGAGTCAAAGCTGGGGGGCTGTCAAGAGGCAGGGCCTGTTAAAGCCCATTGTGGCACTTCTTGTGTAATTTTGGGCTATACAAAAATAAATTGTATTGTATTGTATTGTACTTGCTGGGTTGCATAGCAGTGACTATACTTTCCAGCGGTAAGCGACCTTCCTCAAGGACCTTTGGGCAGCTGCTAAGGAGGTGTTCTAAGGATCCTCTTCCAGAGCACAGAGGACAGGACGGTGTCTCACTTTTACTCCTGAAGTGTAGGTTTGCTGGGCTGGGTAGGACATTAAATTAATCTTGCAACTGCAACTGACTAAAATTTCCACAGTTTGGAAGTTAACTATATAAAATCATAACTTCAATTATCTTGTAAATAATAATGGGTAAGTCACTCTATAGATGCACATTTCCAGAGAAGAGAGTTCTGCAAGGTATATAATGATCTGACAATATGGACAAAACCAGAAGGCTTTAACCATTATAGAAAATGGAAATTTTATTCCATAATAGATTTTGAGCCAGAGGAAATAAGACAACTTGGGATTAATATTACTGCATTCTTGAATCCTGAGTGTTTTAGGCAAACAGATTAAGTTGGCATTGGAAATATATCCTAAAAAAGCTTAATCAAATCAAATTTCACAATACCAGTGTTGGAGGACGTTGCTTTTAAAAGTTACTTAGTTCCATTATTCGTCACTTGCAGAAAAAAAGTAAATATATTGTATAGTTACTTATTATATAATGTAATGCATTACAAACTGTGCATTACTTTTGTGTTACTTTTTCCTCTTCTTTATGAAAAACTACATATTTTACTGGCCAGCATTTGTTATTAAATTCTATACCCATATATGAACCTTCATGAAACTGCCCAGAAACTTAGCGTGTGACGTGAAGTAAACAATATCTGTCCACTTTTCCCATCCCCAGAAAACAAGCCCTTGAAAATTCTTGGTATGAACACTGGCCACTATGCCACCAGAACATAATGTTTCAGTATATCTACAGCAAATAGCTGAATGGAAACTGAACTAAAACTTTATTTATAGGTTCCTGTTACTGGATTGCATGCGGCCCACTCTTTTCTGCTTGTCTGTGTGATTGAGCCTTGCAAAGGACCAGCATGCAACCACCATGTTTGCTTCTTACCTTATACCAAGTGCTGCTGCGATAATCACTGGCTCCCTGTGACCCTAAACTGTGTAGGTTACATTTACCCCTCAGCACATGCAGGATTAGTACAGAACTTATACTTTTTGTTCAGTTCTTTTCACTTGTTTGCATGCTAGACATGTGCTTAAGCTCTTCTTCATTAGCTGTCACCAGCACACGTGTGCATACTGCTATCGAATAAATGCAATACTTCTGCAAAATAAGTCTTTTTTTATGAGTGTTGTGAATACATGTTTGTAGTAATACAAATTCACATCTGTTTTTTTTAAGTAATGCAGGTATTTTTATTTCAGTAAAATAGGTATTGTGTTATACTGTATAACTCACTACTGTAACAAGTAATCTGACTACATAACGCATGTTACTTTTAACGTATTACATTCCCAATACTACATATCACTGACATTACAACGCTTATAAGTAAAGATATAGTAAATTATAATTATTAAGATAAAGCCCTTCATACCCTTAGGCATTGTTTTGCAATTCTTATGATGAGTTGTAGAGATCAGATCCTTTGTTTATTTTTGTTAGTTGCAATACAAGTACAAATAAATCTAAATAAACTGTGGCAAATACACATTGCATTGAGGTATGATCTCTGTCCTGTCCTCTTTTTAATAATATATCCTTATCTCTTTAATCTTCCTGATCATTAGACAGAGATGCAATGGCACTCATGGTTCTTTTTTGCATTATGTGGCTGAAGAATTATGATGTGCTTGTTTTCACTCAAAAAAAGCACTTCTAGGTCAATGGGGAATAATCAAGTAAATTCAGCTTCATAATTTTGAAAATCATAAATGTATGGTCGAAAAATCAGATTAACAAAAAATAATACAAAACAAAAATAAAAATTCAAGTAATTCTTACAGGATGAGGAGAGCAAAAGTGTTTTCTTGACTTAAAGTAACACTTGACTACAGCTATGGTAACCTTCTATTCCAGATTTCAGTAACCACGAGAATGGGTCAAGTGTTCAAATTGTTGTAGACACCTCCACAAAATTCAAAATATTTAATGACACACAACAGCCATAAAATATTGTATTTATTCTTCTCCTAGCATGCATGCTACTATGCATAAAACACAAACACACCCACTTTCACTATGAAACAAATTCTTCTTTTAAAGCTAGCTGTGTCTTCAGGCAAAGATGACAGATAAAGAGAAAACAATACAAACAAGGCGCCTATAATCTCCAGGCCAAACAACTCACCCAGCAACAACATATAAAATTTAATAGGAAAGAAAACAAGATTAAACAGTGACATTACAAGGATTTGTCTGTACAAATAGTAAATATTAACGCAGGTTTATCATACATTAAACAGACTAAACTACAGCATACGATTGTATTTGAAATATTGAACAGAAGCATAACAGTTTCTTTTAAAGTAATTTTATTTTCTGTTTTATTCAATGTCAGTCTATGTCAAGAGAAACATTTGCTATGCACAATTCTGAGTGGATCTCACACCTATTGAGAAAAAGTGTTTTTATATTTAGACAACTTCCATTTATTATATGAAAATCTAACTACAGGTTTTGTTTCCAGATTGTCTATTGTAGCATTCCTTAGGGAATACTACCTACAGGATATCTTTATCACATCTAGAAAGTATCATTTATACAGTGAAGATTAAGAGAACGTTAGGAAAGTTGGCCAGGTCTTGTTAAACTTACATGCAGTAGAGGAAATGTTTTAATGTGTTAGGGGAATATCTAAGATGTCATTGCTGGCTTATTTGTCTTTTCATTTTATTCATTAATTTTATCTACTTTTGAGTTAAACTTTGTAATTAACGCTTTCTTTTTGGTTGATTTAGTATTGAATATTTTTGTTTATTATTTACTGTTTCTGTATTATGTTAATAAAGTGTTTATCCATTACTTATGTTATCCTCCCCATTTTCTACAGGGCCCAACCTGATGTTGCATCTGAGGGACCACCCCAGTGCTATTTAAAAGCACAGCAGACCACAAGATGACTGCTGGGGTATTAGGATTTATTTCTGTGCTTCTGCTCTGCTTTAGATTTAGATTTTGCAATTTTGTGAATACCTTCAGTTTTTTGTGCAAGGACTTTGTGATGTGCTATTTTTTATGATTCTTGGATTTAGACTGTTTTTGGTAATTCTAGATTTGGCTTTGGGCATTCTTTATATTTGATTTCCTTTTTATTTTGGTTATTGCTTTTTTGGAATCTTCACTAAATATATTTTTTGAAATATAAAGAAACAATGTTTTTGTTATTGTAGATCAGGGGTTTTATGGTTCCCCTTCTCTAATACTGAACTTTGATTGTAAAAGCCCTTATCCTTGTTTGGTGGCTTGTACAGGCCAAGAAGCTTGCTGATGGTGTTTGACTTTAGGCTGCTTTTGTTAAGTAAGCAGATCGTTATATAATGAGAGGTTATGTTTTTGGCATAGTTGTTCAAAACATGCAGCTATATTTACTTAATTTTCAAGTCTGTGAATGTTCCAGTACTGAATGTATTCTATATATTAAATTCTGTGTACTTAGGGATTGTGAAAATATGCTGAATTTTTGTACGTTTCATTGCTCTTTTTGCCGTGTTCAGTTTTGCCACACTAGAATGGCAACTGTGAAAGTGTGATGGCTTCACATTTTTTTTATTTCCCTGAATGGTGACTCTGAGACTGTGACGGCTTCACCCCTTTTTATTTCCCTGCAGTTGGTACTGAAGCTGCTCATTTATATAATGGAATACCGGCTCATACTGCGCCTGACTCAAGATTCATGTTATTCCTCAGTGATGTAAGAGTCTGCACTGTAACAATACAATTGCCTTGAAATAATGTAGTTGACAGTAATCTCTCAGTTTTCAGCTATCTTCTGCCCTATATTGTGAATTAGTTCTGACTCCTACTGCAAGCCTAGAAGTGTTTTTTATGCCATGGAGTGCCTTTTTGCTGGTTGACCTTGAATGCCAGGAGGAGCTCAGTCCAAAAAAAGATGCATGGAGCTATCATCTAAGTTCATCACCCATAAGATAAAATTTAAGGTTCATGAAAGCCAGGTAACAGGCAAGAATTGGATACACCCCCACATGCTAGACCTTGCAAATAGAAACTGCCTCCTCGTTCATAGAAATATAGTATAACTTGTCAGGTGGGGAAGTAGTCAGTACTCTTACAGGAAATTAAAAAATACAGGTAAAAATCTCTCCTTTACACATGCCCAAATCAACACAATCTGGCCTCGAAGACTTTGTCTCCCAACTTTCCAACCTGAGCTGACCCTCTAATGTACTCGTTCCTAATACTGTCTATCTCCTTGACTTGCTTCCTATTCTCGTTACAGATCAAAATGTCATCTGCAAACATCATCGTCCATGGGGAGTCCTGTCTAATCCCGTCTATCTCCTTCTGTAGTTACTACAGCTCTGCACATCCCCCCCTCATCCTTAAAAATTGGTACCAGTACACTTCTTCTGCACTCCTCATGCATCCTCTCACTTTCCAAGATTGCCATCTCTCCTAAACACCTCTATGTTTCCACAGATGTGTCCTCTTCATATCTGCCTTACTTTAACCATTCCAACTCGTTGCACTTCCTGATCCACTATATCCCCATCATCCAACCTTCTTTTTCTCTTATTCTCTTCATTCATCAGCCTCTCAAAGTGCTCTTTCCATCTGCTCAACACACTCATCGCTTGTGAGTATGTTTCTATCTTTATCCTTTATCACCCAAACCTACTGCAGATCTTTCCCAGCTCGGTCTGACTGTCTAACCAATCAGTACAGGTTCTTTTCTAATCCTTAGTGTCCAACCTCTCATACAATTCATCATACGCCTTTTCTTAGCCTTTGCCATCTCTCTCTCTTCACCTTGTGCCTTATCTCCTTGTACTTCTGTCTACTTTTTGCATCTCTCTGACTTTCTCACTTCTTCTTTGACAACCTCTTCCTCTGTATACTCTACCGTGTTTCCCCATTGCACCACAAGGGTTCCTTTTCCTTCTTCCTCTGTCCAGATGTCACACCAAGCACCCTTCTAGCTGTCACCCTTACTACATCTGCAGTAGTTGCCCGGCTATCTGGTAACATCTAGCATGTGCACTAACAACATTCATCATCACACCTTCAGCTTACAGCTTCATAATCATCACTCCGTCCGACTCTTTTCACCCCCAAAACACTATTGACATACTACTTCTTCAGGATAACTCTTACTCCATTTCTCCTCCCATCCACACCACGGTAGAATAATTTGAACCCACCTCTGATATACCTGGCCTTACTCCCCTTCCATCTGCTCTTTTGCACACACAATATATCAATATTCCTTGTCTTCATTATATCAGCTCTCTCCCCTTACCAGTCATACTGCCAACATTCAAAGTTTCTGCCAAGTTCTGCTAGTACCTTGTTAGCTAAAAATATTGGTGCAGCTGTTGTTAACTTGGGCCTCAACTGATCCAGTATAGATATCTGTATTGTTGTCTACATATTGATCTAGCAAAATTTTGCACTGGATGCCCTTCCTGACATCCCCCTCCCCTTTTATCTGAACTCGCGACCGACATGAAGAAACACACTGATTTGTGCCTCCTCTATGGTTTGTGCTTCCACTGTGGCTGGGTTTTAATGCTTATGTGTGAATGATAGAAATATTTGGAAGGGTGTGATTAGGATGAACAAAATGAGTCTGGAAGGGTGATTGAAATTGCTTCAAGTCAGAATGATAAGATTGAGAGTACAAAAACACACTGGCAAGAGGAATAGAGGCTTGAAAGAGAGACTGTGAAGAAGAGAAATTGGAATGTTTTGAGATGGTGTAGAACATATGAGAAGTGCAGGTGAATGAGCCACTGCACCAGGCAGACAAAGATTAACCCATACTAAGGCCCAGAATATCAGGGCTCTTCTTAATTGGTTGTTTTTTGGCATTTTCCATTATCTCCTGTGTGACTGCTTCTAAAATAAATATACTGTTTTGACAAAACTCATCTGCTACCATTTGTTTTTTATAATAAATAATATATTAAAACAAATGAGACATACCTAAGCACGTAATACCTGTTTGTAATGTGGGAGTTGTGCATATCTTATGTGTGCTGTGATTTGTGTGAACTGGAAATTCCCTTCTATTGTTGGTTATCCAGGCAGCTTATCAGGAACACAAATCACAGCTTAGTGTGATATACGTTAGTCAAATCAGGATGTTAACTTTAAATTTTTGAGAAACATCCTGTCCTAAAACCACTGCACTTGCTTCCATTGCTTTTCATCACATAATGTGCTAATCAAATCAGCTAATTGAATCTATCCTCACATACAGGAAGGTTGCCATTCTGAGCAGAAATGAGCATTCCAAAATAAATAAAAGCTGCATTATCTATCTAAAACATAGAAATTTATACAACTAGCAAAGGTAAAGAGACAAAAAAATGGCATCCCAAAGCACTGACAAATTTTGAAAATAACTTCAGAAGTAATCTGATGTAAAGAACCATTTGACGTCTTCTGTGCATGTTTCAATGATCTTTTGTTTCCAAAAGGAAATTCTCCAATCTGTTCCTATATCTGTATGTCTGCTCAATTCCGTGCATTACGAAATAGAAGTCAAAGCTTAACCCGACAAAAAATTTGATTAATCAGCAGGATTCTCCGTGGACAACTGCCTAGCACAAACAAAAAGTGACGTCAAACAATGCATGTGCAATGAAACAATGCAAAGTTCCTTGTCTTTCTACTTGTGTAGGATATAAATTAAATGTGCACATCAGATAAATATAGAACATTACATTTGTTAATGTATTCTCCAATGGTTTTACTGCTTTGTCCACTGGATCTTTATAAATTAGTTTTTTTCTCGATTTTCAATGATGATATTTACTACAAAATTTGTGAGTCACTTATTGTATATTACATTTTGAAATACTGTACCTTTAAAGTGATAGGTGAAAGCATAGCATATTTAGCACTTCTCAATCATAAATACAAATGACATTTACCAGAACATGAAAGCACTGCAAGAGTTAATCAGCTTAAATGCATAACAATCCCTGGAGACATTCAGTTCTAGAGATGAAATAGGTGGGCTTTTAATTCGTACAGATAGAGATTAGTGAGGATCTGGGATTCTTTCTTTTGTGCATATTTTAACTTTAATGATAAAGTAAAAACTTTTAAAAATGCACTTCAACATCATTGTTAAAGAATTTAAAAGCATGTTGTATTTGGAAAGGTAAAGAGGCGCAGTTTTTTTTAACCTTTTCCTAACTTACCAGGCTACTATACAGTATAAGCAATGTTTAAATGTAACTTTTTTTAATTTAACTTAAATTTTTGTTACCAATCAGACTACCTGAGGAACAAAACAGTATCAATATTACAAATCGATATAATTACATCAAACACATTAACAAAAAGTTAATCAAAATGTCCTTTTACTTAAGATTAAAATGTGCCTAACAGTTTCATAGTTCCAAGGAACTGGATGTGACTTCCACCCCAGTCATTGTAGTGTCACCATATTTCCCTGTCTGCTTTGGTTTTCCCCAGAGACCTCAGTTTCCTCCCATATCCTAAAGACATAAGTGGTAGTTTAAATGGCAACTTTAATTTGTCTCTATATGCATGACTGTGCCTTGTGTTACACTAGTGTTCCAGCTGACATTGTCTTCTGCCTTGTGCCTGGTGCTTCTGGGATAATCTCTTAACCCCCTGCCTCCATGAATTAGACAGAACAGATGGCAGAATGTTGAATTTGTAATAAAAGGATTTCCAAAGCAAAGGATAAAATTTGCCGCTCATTATTTCATACAGAACACTAAAATTGTTCTACATTTTACTTTGTATAAGTATGACAAATGAGAGGACACCAAGTCCATCAAATGGGTTTGTTTAGCTAATCGCTAAGCTGTCCCACTATCTCATCCAGAAAGTTCCTAAATGTTGTCAAAGTTTCTGCTGCAAACACATCTTCATAGTTTGTTTCAGATTCCCATAACATTTATGTAAGTAAGTGCTTTCTGGCTTCATTCCTAAATGCCCTTCTCTTTAGTTTCCACTGGTGTCCTCTGGATCTACTTTATCAATCAGTACCTTTGAGGGTATTGAAAATCTTTGCTAGATCCCTATGGAGTCTCCTCTGCTCAAAGACTAAACAGATTTAATTCTCAAGGTCTTTCAAAGTACAACACGTCCTTAAGTCCTGGGATGCACTTGGTTGCTCTCTGCACGGCTTCAAGTTCTGCTGTGTCTTTCTTCAAAATCCAAAAAAATCTAATCAAAATCAAATAGCCTTTTATTGTCAATTCACTATATGTGCAGAACATACAGGAGAATCGAAATACTGTTTCTCTCTCATCTTCGTAGTACAATAAAATATAAACAGTATAAAAGTATAACATATAAGATAAATAACATTCAAACTTGTAAAGTAGACATGTGTACAATGTGCAATAGTCATTAGTGCAAAAGATAATTACAGTAGAAAAAATGAGAAGGAGTATTATAGAGTAGCTTATGAGTTGTACAAAAAGACAAACAGTTAGCAGCAGATGTAAGATTGAGTCCTTATATAATACCAGCTGAGGTAGGGTACTTGATAGATAGTGATTCTTGTTACGGTCCAGGGGCAGGGGGCAGGGGGGGAATGTAGTGGACAGAGTTCAGCATCCTGACAGCTTGGTGGATGAAGGTGTTAGACAGTCTTGTGGAGCGGGCCCGGAGGTTCAGGTACCTTTTCCCCGAGGGGAGGAGGCTAAAAAGGGAGTGAAAGGGGCGGGAGGAGCCACCAGCAATGCTGATTGCTCTTCTTCTTCTACTGTTTGCCTTTTATTCCCACCCCCCGCTTTGACCTGTTAGGTTTTCAGTTCATCTCTTGGCACAAAGTCTCATCTCGCGGGACGTGAAATTATCTCTGAAAAAGTCTTGTCTCGTCCCAAGATTTTTTTATATAATAGAGAGATAGTTGAGAAAGATTAATTAACTTGGAGGAACATAGGCTGAGGCTAGTTTTGGGCCTCCAATGACCTTCCTATTAATACAAATGTCCCACTTCTCTGTACCTTACCTTCAGGTAGTGAACCATAGCAAGCATGGAAATCAAATCATCATGTGGCATTTGATGCACACATTTATTTTAATATACTGCCATTACAATATATTATAAGCCATAGAAATGTGTAGTACACATCAATTCAGGTTTTAGACCAACTATATGATATCAGCAGCAATGATTGAAGGAGTAAACACTTACAATCAGCAACAAACAACACAATATGAGCAACAAGATCACTTCTGCTAGTGTACACAGTGGACTTCCACACTCTACAGCCATTTTTGTTTCTATAGCGCATTTTCATACAAAGGATGTAGCTGTAGCTCAAAGTTCTTTACAAAATGTCAAAGAAATTACAATTAAAATTAGATAAGAAAAATAATGCATACATAATATACAAAAAATAAATAGTACACATGCAGCACCCACAAACCTCAAGTGAATGCCTAACACAGAATAACACAGTAGCAAAATACATGCCCCTGCCGTGATAAGCATTTTATTCTGGTGTGCTTTGGCACAAAATCCTTTATGATTCCTGTGAAATCCAGTCGTTGAAGGGTCTCACTGTCGAGGGGCATCAGGTTTACACTGTTGAGTCTTTGTTTTGCCCTGTAGTACTCAGTCTATTTTATGTCATAGCCCTCTTTGATGAAGAGGTATCTTTATTAGCATTAGTGATAGGTAATCAAGGATGGACTGACATCAAAAATTGGCCCTGGACTTTTCTCTACACTGGCACGCCACAAATGGCCACACACCTGCTATTCTTACATCCTTCAATGCAGATGCAATGCACATGCAGATGTTATTTCATATTGATTTAAGTAGAAGCAATTTTGTGTAATGCGCTCAGAAGTAATGTTGTATAGTGCACTTGGGTTCAGACCTGCAAAACCCCTCCAACTCCTTCTCCTGTTTGCATCATAAAAGTGCAGCAATGTCATGGTAATATGTACGAGCAATTAAGAAACACATGTATGCATCCATCCATCCATCAATTATCCAACCTGCTATATCCGAACTACAGGGTCACGGGGGTCTGCTGGAGCCAATCCCAGCCAACACAGGGCGCAAGGCAGGAAACAAACCCCAGGCAGGGCACCAGCCCACCGAAGATGTATGCATCTAACACACAAATTCTTTCTTCATTTAATAAAAATGTAACATACCAGCTTGTAATTTCTGGATTGATTCAAAAAAAGATACTCCTACAGCTGCTTTGTTCTCCTCAGTTCTGCTCTGCTCTTTTGCAGATGCTGCACTTGGCCTTACAAACAATTCATGTATGTGGGTCTGTCATAGACAAAGTGAGGTTTTATTCCTAAATATATAACACATAAAGCCTTACTTGTTTAATGCCTCTCATCATCATCAGAGAGGACAAAAAGCACTTCCACAAGTACACACATATGACCGCACACAGTGCTTAAAGTGGAAACAAACAAATGTCAGTATACTGTCTGTTTTTGTCTGCTTCTTGGTCCTCCTTGCAATGCTGTTCATATTTAACATAATCAAGCGAGGTACCCCTTGGGAGTTTCATACGTGCTGTTGTAAACGTGTTGTGACAACGTTCGTAGCACTGAAAAAATGCATTAGATGGACAGCTTGTTAAAACCAGGACATGTGGATATTTTTTAGTTATTTATTGGGACGCATAGCATAAAATCAGGACTGCCCCAGTCACCAGGATGACTGTTTACCCTATTAAATGACAGTGTCAGTGAAATACTTCATCACTGTGAAAATGGAGGTGTGAGGTTGGTTTAGCGTAAAGTTAAGTCTGAGTAAGCGTTTATTTGCTCTATGCATAACAGCTTACACACCACATGGTCCTTTAATGATAGATAGATAGTTTTTGCTTTCCTTGCTTGCATTTTGTACTTTTATGGTTAGGAAGATCATTTAACTTACCTGTTACGAGTTAAAGCATCATGAGGACTGAGGAGCTAATACACTTATTTTCTTCTGCTTGTGCTCAACCCAGATGCTTGAAGTGAAACCAAATTACTGGCGATAATCTATTTATGGCTTATGGCAAACCTTCACTCAAAGAGCAGGAATGGGTACGAGAAGAATTTGCTTGCTGTGAAGCTTAGTGCACTAATGCACAGAACTAGTGGCACTCTAAGAAACATCGGTGGGACTGGCCTACTTCAAGTACTGAGTTTTGGCCGAGAAGTTAGAGTTTTTTTTTCTTTGCAAAAAGTGTTATTCCATGGTCTGTAAACTTTGAATATGTCTTCAGTGTGCCAAACTTAGTACTTGACCAAGATTGCATCTATTTAGCAACAACTCGGCAACTAATAGTTTAATACCCAGTATTTATTCCCATGACTGCAATCCAATATTAGTCACTATAAGACTATAAGACACAGGAGAGGCAGCAGCGGCAGTTGAATGAAATGTAACAATCACCTTGGCCATAGTTCCTTGCTGCTTGCAAAATATATGTGCATATATTTTAATGTGTAAAAATGAATATGTATGAATTATAAAAGCTTACCTTTTTAAGGAAAATGTCTGAGGAATACCACCCAAAATATATTTAAAAAATCTTTTATTATAGTAGATAAATAAATGAAAAGAGTTCTTTACATTTTGCAAATATTTTCTAGAATGATGGATTTTCTCCATAACAAAACTGTTAAATGGCAATAAAATTTTTGCTCCAAAGCATTTATACCTTTGAATCCAGTCTTCAAGGTCAAGGACACAAATAAAAATTCAATGCCCTTAAAAAAATGAAGACTTTAGACAAAGAATTTACCTTTCAAATTACCT
The DNA here is from genome assembly GCF_900747795.2 of Erpetoichthys calabaricus. Lineage (NCBI taxonomy): Eukaryota > Metazoa > Chordata > Cladistia > Polypteriformes > Polypteridae > Erpetoichthys > Erpetoichthys calabaricus. The sequence continues at coordinate 160,722,848 of NC_041400.2, forward strand.
AAGTATTGCTGAAAGTAAAATGAAAAATGAAATTGACTAAAAGAAGAATGAGCTTAAATGTATTTACTTATGAAATTATGAAATTTGTATTTGGGAATCATTGCCATGAATTCTGTATTCTTTTTACTCAATAGACAACTATTCATGAAACGTGCATTATTATTAATGTGAAAAGAACAACACCAGATGTTCAAAAATGTTAAAACACTATAAGTACTTTTAAAAAGAATACTGAATTTATTTCAAAAGAAATATTTTAGTCAAAGTGTAACATTGGTATTTACAGTTGGAGGTGTCAGAATCTTGTATGTGTCTATTTAGTTTAATGGTTGATGAATTATCTTGATTTTAAAGTTTTTTTAAATTATTTTTTCAAATGAATCAGCCTTGACTTTTTATCTAGATGAATGTAATATTTTCAGTCTACCTTGGAAGAAGCAGGTGTATGCTAATTGAAACAATGGTATTTATGACAAAGGAAGGTTGTGACTGCATTTCATATTTCCAAAGCCACAGCTCCTCACAGCTATTTATTTTTCTTAAAGTTACTATATTATTTTTATCATTCAAGAATAAAAATGTATAATTTTAGAAAGACCTGAGTGTTAAGAATTAAATCATAAGATCATATTTGTAAAGTTTGTTTATAATGAAGTGCTGTTTAAAAGCATATAATTAGACTTATTTATCATATCTTCAAAATGTGGGTAAAATTATTTAGCTAAATCATAGGTGTGTCTTGTTCTTAATGCCTGATCTTAAGGCACTCTTGATAAGCCTCTCAGGATGGTGAAGGTGAATTGCTTCAATAAGTTGGATCATATCACTATAAGGAATCCAAGAATAACTTTCAGATCCATAACTATGCCAATTAACTACATAAAATGCTTTAGAGCTTCTGTAGTATTAGTTCAGTATTTTTTGACCTTCCAACTCCTATTCTCATCCTATTTCCACTGGTAGCAGAGGAAGAGTATTTCTTATTATAGGAGTGAAATGAACTACTTTCAAACTGGAAACAGGAAAAGGTGGGTGAATTTGTATGTCACTGGACCAATACAATGTGGTATATAAGCCTATATCTCATGGAGCAATTTTACAGGAAACAATCATCAGATGGATGTCTCATATAACAAGTCACATCTTCAGCCCAGTCCTTAATTTCAGGGGCCAAGCTACTTTGTTCTGTGGTGTCATAAGAAAGATATAAATCATATGCAAATTGTTGTCTTCTGTGTAATTTTTTATTTTTTTTTACTCTGTATGTAAAGTGAATTTGGGTTTGTGAAAGGCGCTCTATAAATTCAACTTTTCATTATTATTAACTAGAAAAAGAAAATTTCAGCACATCTCACCAGTTTTCGTAAACAATACTAATGGTTTGTAAAGCCTTAAATAATCTGCCTCTGTCCTATACTTTGGAATGCCTGTCCACATACACTTCAAGTCGTAACCTTAGATCTTCGAATGGAGGTCTGCTTATAATTCCAAGAGCCAAGCTTAAAAGAAGTCGTGAAGAAGTCTTTTGCTGCTATGCACTTAAAATCTGGAATATTTTACCTATAGAAATTTGCCAGGCTAATACGGTGGAACATTTAAAAGAAAAAACTGCTAAAAATTCATTATTTTAATATGACTTTTTTGTAGCTACATTTGAGTTGTATACCTTGTAGAATATATGGGCTTAGAATTATCATATCCTTCAGGGATCTGCAATCTGTACTAATTCCCACTCTTCTGGTTCTTCTTAGATGGAATGAAGGCGTGTGTCTCAGCTGTCCATGAGACCAGCTTCATCAATTCCTATCATGTAAGGTATGAAAAGTAAGAGGATTGATTTAAGAACATTTATGTTAGGTAGAATGCCCAGTGGGCGCTGGGCAGCCTTTTGGCCTTGGAACCCCTGCACATTTTGTTTTTTCTCCAGCCTAACTGGAGCTTTTTTTTCTGTCCTCCCAGCCATTTGACCTTACCTTATTTTGTTGTTACTTATTCCTTAACATCATTGCCTAATCTCAATTGTTTTTCTTTTCTTGTAACTTTCTCTTTGTCATCCTGCACTGCACTTTGAGGTACATTGTGATATGAAAAGGTGCTATACAACCATGTTGTTACTGCTTTCAAGTTTGGTATGGTGATCATTTTAGATTGATCCATGCTTAATCTGGTTCTTGAAAGCACATTGTGACCTGATGCAGAGGGCTACCATGAGATGATTCTGTATCCAGAGAACACCAGCATAGTTCAAGTAAGTAGTGAATGATTATTTTATTAAAAAAATATAAGCACACAAGGGAAGATATTATGGGAGGAGTAAATACAATATAGAAAAGGAGTTTAAGAAACAATAAAGTCTATGCCCCTCTGAATCTACCTACACTATCTTAAACTCTCTAATAAAATTTACCATTATTAATAAGGAAATTAAAGGAAATTAAAGTTAGATAAGAATAATAATGCATAGTCTACAAAAATAAATAATGCACACTTACATATGATATAGATATACTGTATAATTAAGAAAAATAGAGTTCTTAAATATAGAATTGTTTTTTAAGTCTTTTTTTTTAAATACAGCCCAGACCCCTGCCTAACCTAAATATTCTTAAATAGTTCGTTCTTTCTTTCTTTCTTTCTTTCTTTCTTTCTTTCTTTCTTTCTTTCTTTCTTTCTTTCTTTATTAAAGCTTTGCCTCAGAAGCTTCAATGCATTGAGTCTCGTGGCAGATTAGGCTATCTGCCTTCATTCAAATGCTCAAACATCACAGGCGGCTGCACAGCTTTTATGAAAAAGCCTCTGAACCCGGTAATAGAGGTGGCGCATTGCTTCAGCTTCTTGGGGGTCCATATCAGTGACACATTGGAGTGATCTCATAACACAAAGGAACCATATAAGAAAGGGCAGAGCAGACTCTTTTTTTCTTAGGAAATTGCATTCCTTTAATGTGGGTAATGACACCTACTCTACAATCCTGTGATGGCCAAGTGCGAGTCTTGTATGCTGTGGTGTGCTGTGCTTGTAACATCACTTCAGGAGAGGCCCACTGAATTAACAAACTAATTAAACCTGACGAGCAAAAGACAAGAATGACTGCGTCATCATTATAGACCAGCCAGGGAAGGAACTGGTGATCTTGGCTGTGGAATAACTGACAGTCCTTTTAATAGCTACCCTACAATAACATTGTCAGAAATGTCAAGACCATTTCTCCACCTCTCACCTGTATGTTAGAAGAAGAATGCAACATTGTCCTGAGTATGCATGTGTGTATAAAAGTATTGGAATTCTGTGTGCACATTCACACTGTTTCTGCCAATTTTATCATCTTGTTCTCTATGTTTGGACTTTTTTTTGCATTTTTACACAGCTCCTGACAATCTGTATTGCTTTATTTTTATTTTATGTTTGATTTATCTTCTCCATTTTCATTATTTTTGTCATTTGTGTAACTATGAGTGATATCACATGCCAGTGTTATAAATCCTCATGGTAAGCGCAGCACATAGTAGGAGGAGGCTGCTCAAAGTGAAACGGAAATAAAGAAAAGAAGACTTTCCTATAGGGACAAAACATTTATTTGTGCTTGTTTTCACATTTCAGATCATTTCATATGTATTGCTTGTAGACAAACGATATTTAATATGCTTCAGTTTGTAGCTGCAACCCACAGAAACCAATTAAAAAACAAACAGCATTTACATGCTTATAAATGTAACCTCTCCTTTTGGTGTGTATACTTCTATACTGGTGTCTATACTTTGGTAGTTCTTAAACGTATTGTTGTCTGCAACATTTGTTATCAACATTTATTATGGGAAACGTGTATGTGAAAGCATAAGGGGTTCACTGTGTTTCTGCCAGTTTTTACTATCTTGTCTTCTTTGCTTGGGTTTTGAGTGCATGCTCTAAGTCAAGATGATTTCATGTTATTTACATTATGAGGTAATTGAGTAGCAGTACATGACTTCCACAGAGAAGGAAGTGACAGAAGTATCAAATTATAAAATAAGTTGCTTCTTCTAATGCGCTTGAGGAAGATATAATAGACTTGTGCCAACATTTAAACAAACCCCAAACATTAGACATGATATAAAGTCACATTTCGAAATTAAAGGTAACTCCTAAATATTTATGAATGATGGTGTTAGCTATTTCACGAGGTAAGCCAAACTTCTTTCTGGCCAAAATCCTATTTTATAGTAAACTGCTATAGTTAATAATTCTGGTTTTTTTTGAGGGTCTAAGATAGTCCTAAGAAATACAAGCATTAATAATTAGCAGCTTGGCAAATAAGAAATAAATTAGAGAAAAGTAGAAATGTGCATAGGCAGAAGAATAGGCAAATTGGACAAATTTAACGTGAAAGCAAAAATTAAATTACGTTAATGCTAATGTTCTACGCTTGTTATTGAAGTCGATATTATCATTTTAAATATCCAAGAATGGTGAAATTGTGTCTGTCACCTTATTCAAATGCACCAAGGTGTCTTTTTCTTGAATTATAGTAGTAAGAAATCATCTGGTTTTTGCAGACCTTGAGCTTTACCATTAACCCTCCTACTATATGTCTAGGTATCACTAGAAAGAGATAAATTCAAGCCTATAATGATCCTTTAATGTTCAGATCAATACGTGAATTCTGTCTACATTTCATTTAGTCTCGATTTAATGCAACCTAAAATAGAAGGCACTCATGCACTCTAAAAGTGGATGTCAATTTATTTTAGAGTATCTCTTTATCTATATGCTTGCCTGTTTTTTTCTGTGCCCGTGTTTAAGCCCTCTCTAGAACACAATGCACACCGAACAAATACAGAAGACCTACTCTTTATTTTGTCTTGATTATTGGGGGATTCTTTTTTAATTAGGGATGAACAATGCAACAGCATTCAAATAATACAAAAATACAACTTCTTGTTTCAATATGATTGTATGCATATTATTTAACAGCAGTATTTCCCTTTTTCTTTAACATAACAAGATATTGGGTATGTGGACATAATATTTAATATCAAATATACACATTGGGTGATTTTCATAGTAACATTTTCTGGTTAATGTGGTACTGCTGCTACTTGTAAAATACACTTCAAATAATAAATTAGAAAACTAAGCAAATATGGAGTTATGATTCTGTGAGTTATGATTTTCATTAAATACTTAAAAACAGATATGACTAATTTATTTATATTTTTCTTGCATTACAGAGCAAACAGCCAAAGCTGCCTGAGTTAAGACCCCTCATTTTGCTGTTTTTCACTCTCCATCATGGGTAGACTTTAAGAGTGCCATGGGGCCTTGGCCTCCCCAACAGATGTACTATGTTACTAAAATAAGTCTCAAAGAGTATTTTTTTCTTCAAATTTTTTAAGGCCACAACTAATGGCCTGAGGTGGTATGGTGATGCACTGTTAGCCCTGCTTTCTCGCAGAACAGGGTTTGTGTTCCGTGTGCTCCCTGCAAAAAGTTAAAACGTAAGTCCATGTGGGTTTGCTGTAGTTTCCCCACACAGTCCAAAGACACACAGGTTGCATGAAATGGTGATTCAAAATTAGCACGTGTGTATGTGCATGTGTTCACCCATGATGGGCAGGCGCGCGCTATCAATGGGTTGTTCCCGCCTACGCCCATTGCTTGCTGGGACAAGTTGCAGATGTCTTGTGCCCCTGCCTGGTAAGTAAATTTAGAAAATGGGTGGATTGATGAATACTATAATCTGTCCTGCCCAAAGAAACTGTCTCTCTCATACATCTCCTATCCTTAAAACAAACAAGAGAACAGTCCTGTACAATTTCAGTTACAGATCAGTTTACTGTTTCAGATTGAGAGAAGTTATTTCAGTATTTTTCTCTTTTATGTGTCCAATAGCTGCTCCTATCTGCAAAGCAGATCATCAGTGGTCAGCACAAGTGATGTAAACATTAATGTGAGTGAGCCCGGTGTCTGTACACACAGATGTGTCAGGTTTAGGTTCCTGACTAATCCCTCTCTAGTTTTGTGTTTAGCTAGTGTCCTTGTTAATACTGATAGTGTGAGTCGGTAGTTGTAGCCAATTCAGGTTGCATAGGTATTCCAGATTCTCCAGGATGGCACATCCATACATGCTGTTGCAAGAAGGTTTGGTGTGTCTCCCAGCACAGTCACAACAGCATTGAGGAGATACCAGGAGCCGAGCTTTTACAGGAAGAGTGCTTGACAGGGCCATAGAAGGGCATCAACCCAGAAGCAGGACTGGTACCTGGTATGAGGAGAACGAGGAGGAGCACTGCCAAAGCCCTACAAAATGGTCTCCAGCTGGCTACTGGTGTGCATGTTTCTGACCAAACTGCTCAGATACAGACTCCATGAGAGTGGCATAAGGGCCAAAATTCCTCTAGTGGAACCTGTGCTCAAAGCCCATCACCATGCAGTTTGATTACCATTCACCAGATTACCACAATTAGCAGTTCATCATCAAGTCCTTCCATGAGAACTGTAAATACAAAGAGGACTGTTCATTTATGTTAGGTAGAATGCCCAGAGGGGGCTGGGCGGTCTCATGGCCTGGAACCCCTGCAGAGTTTTTTTGTTTTTTCTGTCCTCCCTGGCAATTGGACCTTACTCTTATTCTATGTTAACTAGTGTTGTCTTATTTTAATTCTTTGTCTTTTTTTCTCTTTTTTCATCATGTAAAGCACTTTGAACTACATTATTTGTATGAAAATGTGCTATATAAATAAATGTTGTTGGTGGTGCCCCGTTCTCTTCACAGATGACAGCAGGTTCACACTGAGCACATGTGACAGGCATAAAAGAGTCTGGAGACACTATGGTGAATGTTATGCGGCCTGAAACATCCAGCATGACTGCTTTGGTGGGGGGTCAGTGTTGGACTTGGGAAGCATATCCTTGGTGGGACCACATGTTAGGCAATAGTACCCTGACTGGTGTTAAGTACTGGGAGGAAGTCCTCAGAGCCATTCTCAAACCTCATGCTGGTAAAGTAAGTCCTGGGTTCCTTCTGGTGCAGGACAAGCCCAGCCTCATGTGGCATGAGTATGTAGGCAGGTCCTGGATGACAAAGTCATCAATGCCATTGACTAGCTTGCATGTTCCCAGACCAGAACCCAATTATGAGTCTCTGGAACGGTATGTATCAGTGCATCCAATGCTAGCAAGTAGTGCTATAGAGAGTCCAGAAGCTCACTGATGCCATAATCCAGGTCTGGTAAGAGATCTCCCAGGACACCATCCACCATCTCATCAGGAGCATGCCAGACATTGTTGGGAGTGCATACAGGCACATGGGGGGCTATACATAGTACTGAATCACATTATGAGTTGCCATGATGAAATTCACGCAAGTTGGATCAGCCTGTGATTTAAATTTTTGACTTTCAATGTGATGGTTGAAGTAGCCCTCAATGGGTTGGTGATTTTGGTTTTCACTGACTGTTGTTACATCATTTTATTTTCAATGAATTACACAGTATTGTTCGGCAAAGATTTTCCACTGGAATATTTCTTCATTGATATCTAATGATTTAAGTGTTCCCTTAACAGATGTGGCATCTTGTTCTCTTCCATCTCCCTTTCTCTCTCAATATACAGTATAATTTCCCATTGGGATTAATAAAGTATCTATCTATCTATCTATCTATCTATCTATCTATCTATCTATCTATCTATCTATCTATCTATCTATCTATCTATCTATCTATCTATCTATCTATCTATATTCTCACACACATGCATTTGGGAGACATCCTCAGGGCTTATTGTAATTGTAGTTACACTCTTAACCAGGGGTTGCTGCTGTCATCTAATGCCCTTTCTCTTCCTCGCTCTGCAGAAAAGAAGACTGATGGTCTGGTCTCTGATGACATCACTTCTGGTTTCTAATCTACTGAGCCAACCTCTTCCTTTTCACCACCTTTAAAACCACTTCCCCCTCCATTTTAGGCAGTCACGTTTTGGTCCTACATCTGTGTAGACAAGGGGTGGCCAATTGCTGAATTTAGAAACCAATCTTTTCTAATCTCAGCCCTTATTTAATTTTATGACTTGTTAGTCTGCAATGTTAGGTTCTTACAGATTTTTTCCTTTGCAAGGATATCATTCAGATCAGGGGTTTTCAAACTCAGTCCTGGGGATCCACTGTGGCAGAAGGGTTTTGCTCCAACTAATTTCTGTTTCAATTGGACTCCTGGTCTAATAAAGTGAACTGTTATTTCACAGATTCTGTGTTTTGGGGACAATATAGAAATTAGAAAACTAACTTTGGTAAACAAATTTTGATTAAAATGTAGTTATATGGGAATAATGTATTTTTTTCTTTTTAACAACATCTTCATCTTGATTTTCATTCTACTTTCCAAGTGTTCTAATTGTTTAATTAATCCATTATTTACTAATTAGACGGTCTGATGCTAAAGTAGTTGCAGCCTTTGATTATTCAGTGTTGTTTGACTGGGTGTCTGCTCTGCTTGTTTTTAATTGTTATTAATAAGAAACAATGAAGGGAGCAAACTGAACAAAGAAAGGGCAAAATATAATGAAATCAACAAAAGAGAGTTAACCATTTAAATCTATAGCAAAAGCAGAAATATTTCTAAATATCTTATAAATGTAAAACTCATGCTGCTGTGCTTTTCTAAATGTAGAATAAGGAAAGAGGAAAAAAAATACCAGCTAATTAAAAGAGATCAGTGTTATCAATTGTTGTCACTGATTATGAATCTGGCTGGAACAAAAAAACTGTGGACACAGAGGGTCCCCAGGACTGAGATTGAAAACTGCTGATCCAAATGATTTGAAGGCTAAAACAGATCATTTTCAGTCTGTTACATTTTTCTCTTAAGTGTTTTATTAAACCAAGTACTGCATGATGAATTCACACAGGTGTAAAATGGAAATAAGTTAGAATGAAAACTGCTGTCTCCTTTGTCATTTGCATCTTTTTCCTAAAAAGAAGGCATTAAAAATAGAGAATGCAGAGACCACTAAAATAAATCATCAAAATGTCACTAGTTTGGAAGAGAAACCATTCAGGAATGACACCGCATGCACCCTTGGTGAAGACAAATGTTTCTTTTTTTTTTGTTAATAACTCCCGCTCCCCAAACACCTGACACAAAGCCTCAGACACAGGTATAAAACTCTTCCCCAAAAGTTTCCCACAGCTCAGTCACAAGTAGCAAAGCACCAAGGAATAGAACACTGCAAATATTTGTCATCTTTGTCTTTCTCTCTCACCCGGTCATTGCCTCCTCCGCTCATCTCTGCAAGCTTCGTCAGACTCTGGCTCCCAGCTGCTTTTATCTACAACCTGGAAGTACTTTGGGTGTTCCATACATGTGGTCTAGAAGCACTTCCAGGTGAGGTGGAAGACCCATGAAGTGGGGCTCCCCAGCCCCTGCATTACCCCATGACAGCACCCACAGAATCTAACAGGACTATACCAACAAACTCCAAGTCCTGTGTGGGAATCTGTGGCGCTGATACAACCCAGGTGGACAACTCTCACTCTCTCTCTCTCTATATATATATATATCTAATATATATATATATATATATATATATATATATATTGTAACAAGGCACTATATAAGCGCCTGACCTGACCCAGACTCACACCGGAGGCACGTATAAAAACAAAGACCTTTTTATTTTTCTTCACCTGTGGGGCACGATCCCCACAGGCACAACACAGTCCCACAAGTAAACAAACAAGCACAAAACACTCTTTTTTTGGCACCACCACTCCTCCTCTCGACTCTGGCCCTAGAGTGGTGGCTGCTGGCCCCTTTTATAGTCCACCCGGAAGTGCTCCAGGTGGTTGATTGCCGAGTTCCGGCTGCACTTCTGGGTGTGGTGGAATACACTGCCCATACAGGCTCAGGAGTCCCAGCTGCAGCACCCCCTGGCAACGCCTATGGGACCCAACAGGGCTGCACCGAACTCCAATTCCCATGGAGCCCTGTGGGTAAACGAGGCACCGCTCCAACCCATGGCTGCTCCCCCTGAATATATAGTGAAGGGCCTTCCCGGCCAGGCATGGACCCAGGCCATCCGCCACATTGCCCCTCTTTCAGCTGAGCCCCATGGGGCTGGTCTTCTCCAGGACGGGGAGATGGCATCATCTGGTTCGCGGGCCTGTCCTGTGGAAACAAAACTAACAAATCGGGAGGAGTTGTCCCGACGTCCTCCAGGGACAATACCTCCAGCCATGACCGCAGCGGCTGCATTCATAGCAGCGCCACTCCCTTTTAGTCTGAACCCAGTGGGATCAAAAGCAGGATGGGAATTCTTGCCCCAACGACCGTCCAGCTGAGGGCTCGTGGTGTCTCTGCCCCGCCGAAGCGCAGCCCTCCACTGTCTTCGAGCTGACAGGCTCATGCTGTGCACTATCAGGAGTCCCTGTCTTCTTTTCCCGGGTCCTCCTCCTGCTCTGGGGCACACCGATTAGTCTGGGTCCCCTTATGGCTGTCTGCACCTCTTTGGACCCCCACAAGACCAGTGCCAGCAGTCAGGGCAAGGCTGTTTGGCAGCCGATATCTACCGGCTGCTTCCCTGCACACTACTCTGCCGCGCTGTCAGTCATCGCGGCAGCGTCACATGTAGGAGGCGGAGCTACTTGGCAAGCAGAACTGACCAATACCACCACCTTTTTGCTCCGCCCTCCCCTTTCTTGTGCGGCACAGGCATCACTCACCTAAACTGCCACATCACACAGGCTGGGGAATCCAGCGTCGTGCCACTTCAACCAACCCAGAATGGCTCCTATCGGCATGCCGACCTTCTCCAGCCTCTCCAGCATCCCAGGACCTGGAATAAGGTCTGTACAGGGTGGAGAACATCTTCCAGGTCCTGTACAGCCAACAAAAGGTCAGTTTCGTCAGCCGGCAGTGGACTCGGACTTACCTTGTCCAGCCCCGCCAGCCGCAAACCGTTGAGGCCCTGCTCTTCCTCTGCAGGCCCCTTCGGGAGATCTTCAGGAGCGGGGTGGAGGTTTGCCATCCCTGCCTCTGTTCTTTTCTCAGCGGGGTGCCGACACACATCCCACACCCCCTTACCTGCTGCAGGCAGGCTTCCCTGGTCCTCTGCAGGGAACACTGCACTGGGGAGCTCGTCCAGGCTCTTGTCATCTGACTGATGTCTGGGGCCGATGGAAAGACCCAGGTCAGCCTCGCTCTCCCCCGAGCTCGCTCTGCCATCACACCACAGACACATGTCCTCAGGCCACCAACAGGTACTCCGCCCCTCTGCGTCTAGGAGGTAGGCAGATAAAAAAATGGAAAAACATTCCCGGGGCGCATCACCCCTGGGCCCGTCACCTACCTGCTGCTGCAACCCATGGTGATGGCCAATGTGGCAGCGTCTGGCGGCTGACTTCTGAGTCCGCTGGGGCTTTCTCTTCCCCTTCAGCGTAGCTTCCTGGTGGTCCACTTGCGGCTCCCTGCCGCGTGTGTGCACTTTGGTGTGTGCTTCGGTGCGCTGTCTTGGGGGCGTGCTCTATGCGCTGCTGTGCCAGATCGTTACACTAAATTTTTTACTGGGTCCCTGCCTTGGAACAGGTAGAGAGTCCTATCTGGGATGCCAGTGTAACAAGGCGCTATATAGGTGCCTGACCCGACACAGACTCACACCAGAGGCATGTATAAAAACAAAGAACTTACTATTTTTCTTCACCTGTGGGGCATGTCTTCCCCATGATCCCCACAGGCACAACACAGTTTTTCCTTGTCTTCTTAGAGAGTCAAGGCTGTGGGGGCTGTCAAGAGGCAGGGTCTGTTAAAGCCCATTGCGGCACTTCCTGTGTGATTTTGGGCTATACAAAAATAAACTGTATTGTATTGTATTATAAGAAGAAAAGGATGAATCGGCTTCTGATTGATAACTGTGCTGCCCACGACATGCTTCCACATTTAGATAATGTTTGCGTTGAATTCCTCCCACCCAATTGCACAGCTGTGCTTCAGCCATTGGATTTGGGCATCATTCGCACCCTGAAAGTGTATTATCGCAAGGAAATGCTGAGAAAAATTCTCATCAGCATAACTTGTAGACAGGAGAAGATTAAAATTAACACAAAATAAGCTATTGAAATAATTGCAAACACCTGGATGCAAGTTTAAGAAAGCACTATAGCTACAAATACAGATTCATACAGTATATATATGTACACAGACTATATATGACTACTGTAATGCCTTATTCAATTTAATTGCTAAGCACTCACATACAGTATATGCTCCCAACAACACTCACAATGGGCAACCAGTGGTTGAACTATGTAAACTACAAGTCTGATATTATTAAAATATTACAAAGAAAATCATTGTAAGCAAGAAAGAAAATGTCTAAAAAAAAGGGACATCAGAAAGTTTGGGCAGCACATTGTGAGTTTTGTTAAAATAAATGACAAGTAAAATGAAAATAATAACTGGTTATGCCAATTTTTTACGTTTCCAACAAGAAAATGTTCCAGTTTTGATTTATGTACATATAATCCATGAACTTAATTTGTATTCTCAAAGATACAGCACTGACTCATAAGCTCATGCATCATGTCTGCACTAATGTTGAGTCATGCAAGTTTGAACTTATATTATTAGTAATAAAAATAAGCTACTGTTCACATATATTTATCACAGCAGTTGATTACTTGAACACAATTAACTTTTTCAAATGTTTTCTGTGACCTAAATAATAAGCTTTCTTGAAAGCTCAATAATCTTTGTAGTGTACTAATATGATAAAATCAATATTTTTAATACAAAAACCATAATGAATTTTTACTCTACTGCTCACTCATCAGTAGAATTTGGAAAATACAAAGAAATAAATGAATGTATTGTTTGTAGATATCAACACTTTAATAAACAGGAACATAGAATTAGCTGATAAGAGCTATTACTTAGGAATTTTAAAAGCATGAAACAGCCAATGAAAAAAAATAAATAAGAAATGTAATTTCACTGTTGTAAAGACCTTTGCAACTGCAGCCACATTTTCACATGTTTATGTGTTTACCCAATAACTTATCACATATTTTCCTTGTATGCACTATTTTAAAAAGAACGTAATGTAAGTCTACTGAGGTGGGTTGGCACCCTGCCCGGGATTGGTTCCTGCCTTGTGCCCTATGTTGGCTGGGATTGGCTCCAGCAGACCCCCGTGACCCTGTGTTCGGATTCAGCGGGTTGGAAAATGGATGGATGGATGGGTGTAAGTCTAACAGTGCTGAATAGTACTGTCTGAATGAGCAAAATTTTAACTAAAATATACTTCTAAATTAAGCTCTAAAGTGCATATTATAAAACTGGACAATACTGCATTTTTCATTAATTTACTCTGTCATGTAAATCAGATTACTGTCCTTTTATATTTCTGAAGTCTTTAAAGTTTAATGATCATGGAACTAGTGGATTATGACTCTTGACTTGTACATAAATAATAACAATATGACTGTTAAAAGTTTACTAGCATGGAAATGTTAATACTTGGTAATTATATAATGTTATTCTTCTTATCCAGTGGTACAGCAGCTTTAGAAATAATGCACAGAAAACCACACCATGAAATTGTGGAAGAGGTTGAGAAGAGAGGCTAACATCAGTGATGATCAGACTGGGTTTATGTCAAAGACAAGCACAATAGACACCATATTTGTAGTATGAAAGATGGCAGAAAAATACTGAAAGGGATAATTCCAGGCGTGAGGCGTCTTTCCTCTTAATGCTGCCTCCCCAGCACACCACTGCGTAGAAGAGGGCGCTCGATAAAGAAATTGCATTTTTATAGATTTATAGACTGAAAAAAGATAAGAGTGCCAAGAAATGAAGCATGGTAGTGTTTGTGTGAGAAAGTGGTATCAGAAAAATATATCAGAGTAATTGAAGTCATGAACAGGACAAGCAGGACTACTGTTCGATGTGAAGTTGGCATAAGAGAATCCTTTGGAGTTGAAGTTGGACGGCATCAGAGATCGGCATTGAGCCCCTTCCTGTTTGCAGCTGTGATGGATCTGATTACAGAAGAGATAAGAAGAAACTGTAAATGGAACTTGATGCTTACTGATGAGATGGTTTTAATAATAATAATAATAATAATAACACTTTTATTTATATAGCACATTTCTCATGCTCCAATTGTTTATAACTAGAGAAGCTTAATAAATAAATAATAAATAATAAACAACACTGGATACAAACTAGTATGAAACTACTAAACGGTAAATACATGCTAAATATGTGAAACAATACATTCTGTGTCACAGCAAGGAACAATTCACATGAATAATATATATAAAATCCTCTACAGCAATAAAGAAATAATATATCCATCCATCCATCCATTTTCCAACCCGCTGAATTTGTTGTAAACACTTAGAGAGGGTGATAGTAAATTAAATCAGTGAGGATGAAGAAGATAACTTGGAAAGTGTACTTCAAGCTTGGAGAGAAAAGATATGAAAATCAGCAGAACTGAGATGATGTATGTGTGCTGAAATGATCAGGAAATATATATCCATCCATCCATCCATTTTCCAACCCGCTGAATCCGAACACAGGGTCACGGGGGTCTGCAGGAAATAGATAACTTCAGGGAATTAATTAACATGAAAGAAACCAAAGGAGTGTGTATATACCTAGGCTTTGTAAGAAATGAAGTTGAGAAAGAGAAAAAAAAGAGGATGCTGAGTGGACAAACTGAAGAAAGATGACAGGAATAGTTTATGATACAAATGCTCCTGAGACGGTGAAGGGAAAGATTTATTATGCATTTGTGAGACCAGCAGTAATTCATAGCCTAGAAACAATGGACATGACTAAAAAGCTTGGATCAAGGCATTATGCTGCCAAGATAAGAATGTTATGATTCTCCGGAGTTGCTACAAGAGACAAAGTGAATAGTTAACATATAAAGGAATGCTTGCAAATTGGCAGAACCTCCAAGAATGTGCAGGAATCAATTTTGGAAATGACCAGAAGAGAGGCAAAACATATGGGATATACCAGGAGAGAGGAGACAAGGAAGGGCAAAGAGAAGGTTGAGAAGTTGGAGGGCTGAAAGAGTCGGATGGAACAGAGTTCTAAATGAAGGGAGACATTTCCTGTGGTAACCACTGTGTTGAGGGAAAAGTTAAAAGAAAAAGGACTATACATGTAAAACGTTGGTATCACGATGGTGCAGTGGTTAGCACTACTAAGTCACAGATCTAGCATTTTGGGTTGGAATCCCATAACTGTTTTTTGTTGGTGTGGATTTTTCACATCGTCCTCTAATATTTGTTTCAGTTTTCCTCTGGATACTTTGTTTTTTTATCCCACAACCCCAAAGATGTCCATGTTAACTGGTGATTTTAAAGTGGATGTGTACATGAGTGTGTCACTCAGCTGGGTCTACAAACTGTCATTGCAAAGGGTCATAACAATAAAATACCAGACAAAATCAGAAAATAAATTAAGGTTGCTTCCAGAATATTCCCTTGAAAAATGTTTGTTCAAGAAATCCCTTATTCTTCTGTTATATAAACAAAGTTCAGACACCCTTTTAACTTCTGACTTCGTCTTCAATAAGCAGCTGCAATGACCACACATGTTGTTGCATGTCACGCAGCTCACATTTCTAGCAGTATGTACAGTAACTGTTATTTGTCAACTTCAGTTTATTTGTTTTATGTTATTTTTGAATTATTTTTCATATTTTTGTATATATTGTTATATTTGTAATTATGTACTCTTTTTTTTTTTACATATGCCTCCATTCAGGGGCCTCATGCATAACGCCATGCGTAGAATTCACACTAAAACATGGCATACGGACAAAAGCGGAAATGTGCATATGCACAAAAAAATCCAGATGCATAAATCTGTGCGAACACCAACTTCCACATTCTTCCTCTCCATAAATCCCGGTCAGCATGAAAAGTAACGCAAGTGCACACGCCTGCTGCCCCACCCCAACTCCTCCCAGAATTACGCCTCTTTGAATATGCAAATCAATATAAATAGCCCTTAAGCTCAGCGTTCTGTGAAAAGGCAATGGCAAAAGCACAGGGGAAAACAGAAGAATTTCAACGAATACCAAGTGGAGGCAAGGAAAAACATACTATTTGTTGGTTTAAACAGTGGTATAAACAACATAAGGAAGTTGATTGAGTGACATAGAGTGTCAGTGAAACTCAAAAGCTCAAGTTCACAAAATCGCACAGTGAAAAAAGAAGTCAGATATCAAAGTCGCTGTGAAAAGGCAAGTCATAGCCCATCGTCTGAGAGTCATATAGAAGCTTATTAGGGTGCAGAGAAAAGTAATAAAAATAGGGACACAATGGGGAAAAAAGCTGAAAATGTCAACTTTAATCTCGAAATTTCCACTTTAATCACGTAGTTTATTTTGTCATTAAAGTAAAACATCATAAACTTCATCTTAAAAGTGTTTAATTTACTAGTTTCTCAAATCCCATCATAACTAAAGTAGCATGTTAAATGCTTTGTTTTGTATGTGTTGTGGAGGACAGCCGGGGTCCATGCCTGGCAGGGATGCCCCTTCGCTATATATTCAGGGGGAGCAGCCATGGACTGTGCAATACCTCCCCCTGGATGCTAGATGGCCGCCCCCCTTGGTTGGAGCAGTGCCTCGGTTTCCCGCAGGGCTCCATGGGAATTGGAGTTGGGTGCAGCCCTGTTGGGTCCTGCAGGCGCCGCCAGGGGGTGCTGCAGCTGGGACTCCTGAGCCCGCATGGGCAGTGTATTTGCCGCAGCCGGAACTCGGCAGTCAACCACCTAGAGCACTTCTGGGTGGACTAGAAAAGGGGCCAGCAGCCACCACTCAATGGCCAGAGTTGGGAGGAGGAGGAAGAAGCTTGGAGGAGGAGTGGTGGTGCCAAAAAGAGTGTTTTGTGCTTGTGTGCTTACTTGTGGGACTGTGTTGTGCCTGTGGGGTCCACGGGGTAGACGTGTGTCACAGGTGAAGAAAAATAGTTCTTTGTCTTTACAAGAGCCTCCGGTGTGAATCTGTGTTGGGTCAGGCGCCTATATAGCGCCTTGTTACAGTGTTCTTCTATGTGCTCTATGTGTGTGAATCACTATGTGCTTCTTAAACAGGCTTTCTCTTCCTCCGACAGGATACACAATCCATTACATTCGTGATATTACAGTTCTCTGAATAATTTAAATACTGAGATCTATACTTGATATCATTTCAGTATTCATATCATATCAATTGAAGCATGTATTAAACACCGGAACACGGTGGCGCAGTGATAGTGACGAACTGGCGCCCCATCCAGAGATTGTCCCTGTCTCACGGAAGATGCTTGCTGCGCCGTGCATAACCTTTGATGAAATAATTTATTGTAGCAGTACTGTCTCTTTCAAGCGTACTAACCCCCAATTGCTGTCCTTCCTTTTCTTTCTCCAAGTAACCAATTGCTACACAATCAGCTCAGTAATAGACGTTAAGCCATCTTTAAGCTTACATCTCCGATTCTTCAAAACTATTAAGGAACATTGAAATATCTTCGTATTACATGTTTAATTATTCTATCCATCTATCCATCCAGCGTCACGCCAGCCCCAGTAAGAATACAGCGTGAGGCAGGAACAATGGGGCGCCAGCTTCTTGCTAGCGCTGCGACACTGTGTCCTCACATGTTTAATTATTAAAAATATAGATTATTTAAATGATGTTAACATTTTGTCTGTATAATGTAATAAACATATTTTGTTGCATTTCATCTTAAAAATATCGTCATCATATGTAAATATGCACTTTATAAAGTGGCACAGGTTGTACAATATTATAACTGTATTGCAAGTTTACAGTGAGGTAATTGTACTTATAAGTACAAACAGTTCTACAAGGAGCACCTGATGGACTGATTGATTGCGTTTATAGTTGTTGGGATGAAACTGTTTCTGAACTGCGAGGTCAGTACAGGAAAGGTTCTGAAGTGTTTACCGTATGGGAGCAGTTCAATAGACAGCATGGCTGAGGCAGCATGTGCTTGATGCTATATACCGATAAATCTCTTTCCGATCAGGTACTGTAGAGCTGTGATTCCACACTCAGATACAGTGATATAAATACTCTGAATGGTGCAGTGAGAGTAACAACGCTAAAGCAGCTATGGTATTTGGAATAGTTTAGCCATTCTGTGGACCATTATATTGTTACGGGTTAATTACAATCAGATGCCTTAAACTAATAAACAATATGTGGTTAATTTCAATGTATATGATAAAGCCGCGTCAGGGATGTGGATCTAAAAAAGAAAGGGAAACCACACTAGAACAAAAGCACTGCTTTGACGCTGGGTGCCGCCAGTTTGCAAAACAGAGTGGAGAACTTGTGTACGCTAAGCATTGAGCTGGCGTGAAAATGTACGTGGCTTTATGCCAGGTTTAGGTTTTATACATCGCAATTTGAGCGTGGAAATGGGAGTAAACAACATGTTTGTGTGTACGCACCGTTTATACATGAGGCCCCATGTGTTTTGTGGGTAAAGTCTCACAGCTGTTGGATCCTCTCTCTGCCTCTATCTGGAGGCCAGCTAGTGGTTCATTATGTTTTATAGTAGTCTTTTGGTTTTGTAAGTATTGCTGTTTTTCTTGTTATATTAACTGGCTTTTTTTCTGCTTTTGTTTTGGGATTACAGTTACTGAATTATGTATTGAAAATTGTTTGCCGTGATTGCAATTTTAGACAAATCCTTTTGCATTTTTGTGCTCTTTTGAGCATTTTGCTTTATTTTATTTTCTTCTTACTCAATCTTTTATGTGTAATTATTTTGTTTGCTCTTTTGTGTACAAGCTGGGAGTTTACGGTCATCCTCCTTCTTGTGGGGTGTTCTATAAGGTTCATTCATTCATTAAAGGTACTCCTTGCTATTTTGCCAGCTCTTATTATTTGGGGCCTTCTAGGCCAAAGCCTACTGTTCATCAAGCTGGTTAATGAAATTCATAGTCTGCTTATGGTTATTTTTTGGAGGTCTCAACCCCATTTCACTATGTTTTTGACAGAGGTATCATAATTATCCAAACATACAAGGGAAGGATTATGACACCACCAATAACAAAGGCAAAATAAATAAGGATACATAATTGACAGCTATAGCATTGGCTGCTTCCTGAAGTAATCTGTTAGGTGTGCCTGGTGATTTCATCCAACTACTGAACGTTCAGATAAATTAATATAATAAATGATAAATGTGTAAGCAAGCGTTTTAGACCAATTTGTAACCTGTCCTTAAGTTAAATTCTTAAAACGTTTTTAGGCAACTAAATGATTAATTGAATATATTCTGTTCTTGACAAATTCAAGTCAAGTTTTAGAACAAATCTTAATACAGAAACTGCACTGGTTAATGTAGTAAATGATTTGTGGGTTAATGCGGACAGAGGCTGTAAATCTGTTCTTGTTCTCCTAGACTTGAGTGCAGCATTTGACACCATAGACCACAAATTGCCTTAGACAATGGGTGGACCTCTTGGACTGCATCTTAAATTGGTTTCAGTCTTGCTTAACACGTAGAAAATTCTTAGTTAGTTTGGTTCCACAGATGTTTTCAATCTACATGTTTCCATTATGTCAGATTATATCAAAGTACAAGGTGAGCTACCACAGCTATGCAGATGACACACAACTGTATTTATCGCTAGTGCCTGATGACCCTGATGCTCTTGGCTCTCTGATCAAATGTCATAGCAGTATTTCCAATTGGATGAGTAAAACCTTTCTCAATAAGAAAAAAAACAGAAGTCTTAGTGATTGGCAAATATGGAACTAGCAAGGGCATTAGAAATAAAACATATCTTAGGGATTGGCAAATATGGATATAGTGAGGATATTGGAAGTAAACCTTATTCCTTAGGTTTGAAAGTCAAGGCGGAGGTAAAGAATCGAGGGGTAATCATTGATTCTAACCTAAATTTTAAATCGCATATTAACCAAATTACTAGGACTGCATTTTTCACTTAAGGAATATAGCAAAAGTTAGACTTTTTATAACTTTAAAAGATGCTGAAAAATTAGTTAATTCTTTTGTTTTTAGTTGACTAGGTTATTGTAATGCATCCCTAACAGGACTACCTAAGACTACCAAACGGCTATAGTTAATGCAGAATGCTGCAGCTAGAATTGTAACTAGAAAAAGAAAATATGAACACATCTTACCAGTTTTAGTGTTGTTACATCGCTTAACAATGTCATTTAGAATTGACTTTAAAATACTACTAATGGTGTATGAAACCTTAAATAATCATGCTCCATTCTATATTTTGGAATGCCTGTTGCCTACACTCAGAGTCTTAACCTTAGATCTTCGAATGGGGGTCTGTTTAGAATTCTAAGAGTCAAACATAAAAGTAGTGGTGAGGTGGCCTTTTGTTGTTATGCATCTAAAATTTGGAATGTTTCGCCAACAGAAATTCATTAGGCTAATACTGTCAGACTAACATTTAAAAAAAAAACTGCTAAAAACTCACTATTTTGGGTTTTTCGCAGCTTCATTTTATTTGTACTCCTAATAATTCCATGTCCATAAAGACTATCATATTATGCAGGCTTTACTTATCTCTACTTTTCTCTGCTATCTTTTCTGGTTCTTATGTGTTGGGGATTTGCACCGCCACCACCTTATCAAGGCACCATGTAGCCACCTATGATGATGGAATGAAGGTGGGTACCCCAGCTCTCCACAAGGCCGACTTCATCAAATCCTCTCATAAGAAGAACCTGGGAACAAAGAGAAATGAATTAATAACATTTACAGTATGTTCAGCAGAGTCCCCAGTTGGGGCTGGTGATGATGTTTTGGCCTTGGAACCCCTGCAGATTTTGTTTTTTTTTTCTCCAGCCTAACAGGAGTGTTTTTGCTTTTTCAGTCATACCACCCATCTTACCTTATCACCACACTCATCTTTAGAGACTTGCATCATGACATTGTATATAAGGACATTACTCTTCTACTTTATATTTTGTTTTTTAAGATTGTTTACATTTATTTGTTGTTTTTTTTGGTAGGTATACTTTTAATATTATTGCCTAATCTTATTTGATTTTCTTTTCTTGTAAGTTCTCTTTGACAGCTTGTAAAGCACTTTGAGCTGCATTGTTTCTATGAATATTTGCTATATAAATAAATGTTGTTGTTGTTCTTGGGCATAACTAAGTATATTTTTCAGTCGAATATTGCATATATTCTATGTACTAGCTTACTGTTGCTTGGTGTGTATTATTCACATTGCATCTTGAGTATCTATTCATCCAGACTGAGCTATGTTTGCGTGAATGTGTTATGTATGCCCATGCATTGAAGTAAACATCACCGTAAAGAATTAATTTGCTTTAAATCAGCTTGACTGCTGGCAACAATGAGCGCAGCTTACAAAAATCAGTCAGTAGCCAGTAGTAAACACACCACAACAATAAGTTCTGGAAGAAGCAATAGTTTTACAAAATAAATTTCCCACTATATTTCAGATTGAATGATTGAATAATAATTTTCAATTCCATTTCATTTTCAGCTCTTATGTATTTAATTTGATGCCTATGTTATAGAGTATTCACTTTCTTGCCTTGTACACCAGCCTTCTTAATTTCAATATGATTGTTTTCACAATTTAATTTACTATAGTTAGGCGGTAGTACATAGCGTCATTGGTCTTGTTGGAAGCTTTGCATAAAAGGTTATGCAGTTTGCATTCATTCAGTCACCGTTGCAAGGCAAACTGGTGGAATATTCAAAGTTTATACTCAGAATGTAGTTTATCAGGAAATATTTGGTTAATCCAGAAACTTATAACCAGTAGTTATGTACATACCACCTGTACCTTTAAAACAGGAGTCTCTATTTTAGGGACACATACAGAGGAAGGTCCACATTCCCTGTAATAGATAATTTTTTGCAATTAGCTGATGCCTCTGCAATACATGACTCTATAATCTGTATGCTCTGTGTCTGGGGTGGGCTTAACTAGTATTAAGAAAAGTGTGTAGCTAATCTTAAATTAATAGTGTTACTTAAAACTAAACAAAAGGAGATATTTTATGTTCCCTGCTTTTTCTTATTTTAGGTGGTACAGTTAATATGTTACAATGCTGGCCAAGATATATATACAGTATATATATATATATATATATATATATATTATGAGGGGCCGTTCAGGAAAAAAAGATTGGTTCATAAATATATACATTGGTTCAGATATATATATCGGTTCGGATACATTTTGTTTGAATATATACATTGGTTTTAATACATCCGTTCAGATATATATATCGGTTGAGATATATACATAGGTTGGGATACATTGGTTGAGATATATACATCGGTTTGAATACATCCGGTCAGATATATACATTGGTTTAGACACATTGGTTGAGATATATATAAACTGGTTTGCATAGATCTGTTCTGATGTATATACATTGGTTGAGATACATCCATTCAGATATATACATCGGTTGGGATTTACAGGCAGGCACAACACGGTCACCTAAGTTTAGCATCTCCCTTTCGTTTCATCATTGCTTCAACACTGTTGTCATTATTGTGCATATTTTATACAAGTAGCATATGCCTGTCTGTCACGTTTTGTTTCATAAGCCGTCTTGGTTGGGGGTCCACGATTTCAAATCACTTTTTTTCCTTTCATTATTTAAAACACTTGCACAGATAATCGCCACCTCGCCCCACTCCGTCCCGCCCCGGCTCATTGTACCCACCTCACTCGCTCCCTCTTGTCCCTAACATGACAGATTCTTCTCAAAAGCCAAGTTACCGGAAAGCATTGATCGCAACCGCAGTACGTCCCATTTTTTCACCTCATGAGACGCTGGTTTATCATTGACCAAAAGCCGCCCGACGATTTCTGTTATTCCGTATTGGCAGTATTTCATTAAAGGGCGATACATTAGTCCTGTTTGCTGAAAGGGTGTTATGGAGGAAAACACTGGAATAGCTCTGTTTCTTCTGAATGTTTATCAGTGCTCAGGGATCAGAATGATCAGAATATCCCTGCTTCACAAATAACGGGTGTTTAACTGTTTTTATAGTAAAACTGTCAAAACGAAACACATGCACACGTACACACACACACACTCAAACTCACAAATTATGGGTCGCACACACTACTGATTAAGTGTATGTGTCAGGGGCGATCATCAAGAGACACTGGTTTATCATTGACCGAAAATCGTCCGGTGATTTCTGTTATTCCATATTGACAGCATTTCATTAAAGGGTGATCTGTTTCAGCAAGGACATTAGTCCTGTTTGCTGAAAGGATGTTATGGAGGAAAACACTGGAATAGCACTCTTTCTTCTGAATGTTTATCAGTGATCAGAATATCCCTGCTTCGCAAATAACGAGTGTTTAACTGTTTTTATAGTAAAACTGACAAAACAACACACATGCACATGCACACAGACACACACACACACCCACACACGCACATGTACACACACGCACACACATACACACACTCAAACTCACAAATTGTGGGTCGCACACACTACTGATTAAGTGTATCTGTCAGGGGTGATAATTTTTTTCACCCCATAAAACGTTAGTTCATCATAGATAGAAAGCAGCGCGGTGATTTCTATTATTCCTTATTGGCAGCATTTCATTTAAAGATGATTCACGTCAAGAAGGAGAAAGAGTTTCTTATTTTGACAGGACATTTTTTTTTTTGTAGGCGTAAGCACTCACACATGCATGCGCTGATACAAGAAGAAAATATGTAAACTGGCCTATCTGAATGGATTTATAGTACTTACGCCTAAAAAAAAGATCGTCCTGTCGATCGGGAGGTACTGCGGTTGCTATAAATGCTTCCTGGTAACTCAGCTGTTGAGAAGAATCTGTCATGGGAGGGACAAGATGGAGCGAGTGAGGCAGGTACAATGAGCCAGGGCGGGACGGAGCGGGGCGAGGAGGCGGGTATCTGTGCGAGTGTTTTAAATAATGAAAGGAAAAAAAGTGCTTTGAAATCGAGGACCCCCAACCAAGACAGCTTACGAAACAAAACACGACAGACAGGCATATGCTACTTGTATAAAATATGCACAATAATGACAACAGTGTTGAAGCAATGATGAAGCAAAAGGGAGATGCTAAACTTAGGTGGCCGCGTTGTGCCTGCCCGTAAATCCCAACCGATGTATATCTCTGAACGGATGTATCTGAACCGATGTATATATCTGAATGGATGTATCTGAACCGATGTATATATCTAAACCAATGTATAGCAACCAATATATATATCTCAACCAATGTATATATTTGAACGGATGTATTCAGACTAATGTATATATCTGAATGGATGTATCTCAACCAATGTATATATATCAGAACAGATCTATGCAAACCAATTTATATATATCTCAACCAATGTATCTAAACCAATGTATATATCTGACTGGATGTATTCAAACCGATGTATATATCTCAACCAATGTATCCCAACCAATGTATATATCTGAACCGATATACAGTATATATCTGAACGGATGTATTAAAACCAATGTATATATTCAAACCAATGTATCCGAACCGATATATAAATCTGAACCAATGTATATATTTATGAACCAATCTTTTTTTCCTGAACGGCCCCTCATAATATTAATATATATATATATATATACTTAAAATTTAATTGTATGAAAGATATTTCTGCACAGAAAAGCAAGTAACTGCTTATACTTTCTCATAGGTTGTATAGTAAGTTTGAAAGAAATGCATATACAGTACACCCCCAAAATTCGCAGGGGTAACGTTGCTAGAGCACCCACGAATTGTGAAGAACGCGAATTTTGTATGTGGTTAAAAAAATGCCTATTTTTATAGTTTAAACCCTAAAAATGCCCCCAAAACACTTTAATTTCAAACTCAGCTTAATACATTACCTAAAAAAAAGAATGTAAAGGTAAACCTGCATACTGTACAGTACTGTACTGATATGTCACCTGCACTGCTAGAATGTAAAATACCGATGTTACCGCTATATGTACTGCAATTCATGTACACGCATTTTCATTGCCAGAAGCCTTAGAAGGTGCAGGGCATTTCTGTGGCATTTTGGGGCTTTAACTCTTAAACTGCCACATAGTTGGGGGTTAATGCATCCCTGGATGCCAAATACTTTTTTGCTGCACTTTAAGTGAACGTCACAATTCACAAAGAAAAAGTGAAATTTAAATGGAACACATTTTTTTGCATGCAAAGAGCATCACAATTACTGCAACACTAATCATTTTACACACTGCTAATGAACTGTAAAAAATATTTAAAAAAACTACTGGAACAATATGTACAAGGTGCACACTGCTAATGAACTGTAAAAACTATTTCAAAAAACTACTGGAACAATATGTACAAGGTGCAACTGACGCAATGAATGAAATTCAGTAAATCACCGAGCCAACTGTGTTTGAACTGGCTGCACTCAAGCACACAGAAGTAAGCGGTGATGCTGGCAGGCTAGTCTAGTGCAGTGGCTCAATCCCAGGGACAGTAAGGCTGCAGTGCTGCAGGGTGTGTCACGCTTGGGTCACAGAATTGCACAGAAACACAGGAGATTGTAGAGACAGGAACTTTATTCAGACACTTCAAACAAACATGTCTCTTTCAGAAGTAAAACAAGCTCAGTATGCAGTTAGTTCTAGATTAAAAGAATAGGCAAACATCATAGGGGAGCACAACAGGAACAGGACCCGCAACAGGAGCAGAGGATGTCTGGGGGAGGGGAGAGAAACAAAGCAATCAGCCACAAAGGACAGGTTCTGTTCAGGCTTTTAAGTATGTGTAGCATTGAGCGAGAAGCATATCACGCGACAGAGCAGCTGCATGTAAGCCCAGCAAGTAAGAGAGCAATGTGAAAGTAGTCTATCAGCGTTTTTTAAGAGAGGTTTTTTGAGGAGCCTCCGTGTTTTCTACGGGTGCGTTCAGCCCCCCTGTTCACAAGGGCCTGGCAGTGGTCATGAATGTACAGCACTGACTGATCAGCTCCTGCATGCTCGCAAATGGCACTGGGAAACGACTATAGCCAGTTGTGGCGGTTTATGGGTTAAGAGGAACAAAACGGAAAACACAAGAATACTCAACTGGGGATGCATCACAGTCAATCAGCAGCAAGGAGAAATGAATAACGCTGTTGTGGTCCGGTGCCGCTAAGATTCACACCGTCGCGAAGACTGCGATTTATTTATTTTTATGGTGGAGATTCCAGGGACGAACCCATCCTTTGCCTGACCCACACACATTCACAAACAGAGACAAAAACAAAGCAAACCGGTAATCAAACAGCAAATAAAGAATGTAATAAAAACAAATGAAGTAAATGAAAACAATGATACCACCCCTGTTACCTTTACGGCGATTACACATTAAATACAACAATGCACAAACAAAACACACAGAGTAAATCATGAAAAACGTTCATGAAAAACGGCAACAGATGAAATGTAATGATGAAAATAGATAGTCCAGAGATCTGCACATTGAATGGGAATATAAAGATAGTCCTACCGCTAGTTCCTGATTCTAAACACCCTGGAAGTACTCCCCTGAAGTCATGTCAGGTCACCAGTATAAAAGGAGCCTTCTACCTTAACTCGAGGAGTCAGATTTGGGAGGCAGTGGACAACACTCAACTGGAGGCGGAAGAAGAGAAAAAGCTTTATTGTTTGTATGTTTTCTGGCTATATTTCATTGTTTATAGTGCTTGTTGGATAAAAAAAAAATCCATTACTTGAACCTGTGACTGTGTTGGGTATTATTGGGTCTGGGGTTTGGGGGCTTGGTGGCGCTCCTTTTTACCAGTCACCTCAGTGTTTGTTGAACTTAAGAAATAACACCCAAACATGGTGTTGCCATTTACAAGTAGGCTAACAATTGTCAAGGGTGGATTACAAAATCAAGCCTACTGGAATTAAGACAAAGGAATTACAGGATGTGGTTTTAGAATAGGCCAAAGAATTCATGTGTCTGTCTGCTTCCTTTATATTTCTGATGTTGCCAACCTGGAAGAAAACAATGGGCACCATGCCTGACTCTGGTTGTCCCTCTGTCTACTGGCCCTGTCACATCTGGTCCCCTTTAAAAGAATCTAAATAGCAGTTAGATTTCATCTCCATGGTCAGCAAGAGCTTAATTACTCCAGGCGTTAGGATTTTGCAAAGGGCAATGCCAGTAGTCCTCCTTTGCACCTTGTTACTCATTACAAGAGCCATCTCTGTAGTAAATGGGGTAGCACTCATACTGGACCTCTTCATTTTCTGTTTGCTTATTTTTATAAAATACACAGGCATATATATTTTTTACATCATATATTATCTAACATCGCGGCTTTGCAGAACTGTATAGACGAAATTAAGGACTGGATCACTAAAATTTCCTTAAACTCTTGGAAGAAAACAATGATGGCAAAAAAGAACACTTCTGGCAGGACCAGGTTAAACAGCCCAACATACATTGCTACTTCCTGATCACTTGTTTTCCCAAAATATCATCATGTAGAAATGAGAAGGTCTCCAAGTTGCTATTTTGAAATACAGAACTTGATGGGGGTTTTTTTTATGATTTTTTGACCTAATATTCCCGGTTTACATTTATTATCAAACTTACTTAATCCAGTTCAGAGTGCCGGAGCGCTGGCTTTACTTATCCTAACTCTTACATTTCTTTACTTACTTTTCGTATGTGTTGTTTCTAATTTGCTGTGTAATTAGTTTAAACTTTAAAGTTATGAACAAGCATGGAATCCTCACACGATCACATTTTTCCTTATAGAGGAAATAAAACTGTAACTGATTCCTTGTGATACTGTGCTGTTATGGCTTTGAAGTTACAAAAGTCCTTTTTTACTGCACTGATTTTAAATGATTTGGAGTCAAACTGTATGAGCAACATATGATGAAGAATTTTGGGAAGGCACTTTGTCCTCTGTGAATATGAGATTTCATATTCAACTTGTTAAAAGAGTCATTATGGCAGGTGTGGGAGGTAAGTGAAATATGTTAGGCTTTGTTAAGAGTAATCTTCAATACAACAGTCAATTAATAGTAGCAATAGTAAATTCTTTTAATTCTGTAGAAATGCAGTTTGTCAAAGACCTCACCTCAGACCTGGCTTGAGACCAGCATGTGCCTAAACCTTAAACAGTCCACAGCCAAGAAGACTGTGGAAGTGTAAGGATGCTGCTTTGTACTACTTTAGATATGAAATTATTTTTGTAAAGTCACTTTTGTACTGGGGTGGCTCAGTAATGCAGTGGTAGTGCTGTTGTTTCACAGTTAGGAGACCTTGGTTTGTATCCCGGGTCTTCCTTGTGTGGACTTTGCATGTTTGTGGGTTTTTTCTGGGTTTCCTCCCGCAGTTCAAAGACATGCAGGTTAACTGAACTGGTAAAACTAAATTGGCCCCTATGTGTGTGTGTGTTCACCCTATGATAGACTGGCACCCTATGCTAGCTGGGATAGGCTCCAGCACCCCTTGTGAGCCTCTTCAGGAATAAGCAGTTTAGGAAATTACTGACTTTTGTATTGTACATGCTGCATTTTGATTGTTTGCTATCACTTTTTCAGGCTGTACATGTAAATCATTACTATTTTCCCAGCTCTTGGAGTGATTTTTACACTCTATAATTTCATGTTAGTCATTCTGACAATATCATTACTTATTTAAAAATTTTGTTGCATGAAAAAATCTGACACCACCAGTAAATTAGCTGAAATCAAGGAGATGGCAAGTTTTACCGTATATTATATTAATTTCAGTATTTTCTGATAATTCCTGCAAAACAGAAATTCCTCTGAAAAGAGTAGCTTAAACAACAACAAAAACAACCGAAACAAAAAACAGTAGTCATAATGTGTGTGCCTGTCCACTGAATAATATCCATAATGAAAGTAATAATTATCCATGTTTGCATTTATAGCTTTAACTCGGTGGGCGATATTATAGCTTATACTACCTAACAATGAATGCTGATTTAAAACATTAGAAAACACAAAGAAATAGCATTACAATATCTAGTTGTTTGATTCTCTTGTGCATTAATAAGCACTGTAAAATTGTTTATAGCAATGCAATATGTATATGTGTGACACTGATGAAAATTAACATATTATAATGGTGCTGACAAGTTGCATTAGCCTGGGGATAAGAAACCACGACTATGATCTGACATTCCAGCATGCAAATTAGCAGCTTCAGAGCCATCAGCAGGAGCACCTAGAAAATGGCAAACCTGCAAAGTCATAAATGAATTCCAACCTGTGCAGCAACAGTGAGCTTAAAGATAGTGAGCTACCTAAAAGAGCAATGTACAGAGCAAAGAATTCATAGGGGCACTCTGTGCCAGTGCTACAATTTTAAGTATTTGGAAAATTATTTGTGTAATTAATGAAAAGATTATACAGTACAGGTGAAAAAAAGAGAAAAAAAACATAAGTCTGCTTTTGAATATTCTACACCAGTGTTTCCCAACCCAGTTTTTTACATTCTAGTGTGTTCACGATCCAAGGGGGTATGGGTATTGACCCCTTTGTGAATTTAGCATTTGAATGTAGGGAGTGGGATTGTCCCCCTCAATGAATTGAGTATGATAGTCAAAGTTGGGGTTGAGAAAATCATCCACTGGAGGCCACAATCCAAATGTGATTCTGCCACTGTGAATCAAGCACGATTGTCAGATTGGTCCACAGGTTGGAAAATTCTGTTCTACACTTTAAAAAGCTCTTTGCTGTTAAACTTTCTTACATATAGTACAGTATGTTCATGTAAACATTATGAATTCTTATGGAAGAATGTCCTACAGTTCATCTTTGGATAAGACAATCAACGCTTAGTTTGTTGGTCAGTTTAACAACAGGAATTTTACAAGAAAAGAAAAGACTTCTGCAAAGGACATGTGGCTTATAATGTGTATTTAAAAGTTTGAAAATATTCTTTTTAAAGGTCAATGAAGAAGACAGCCACCAATAGGATATTCAAATGTCAGGATTATCCAGAATCCAATTTCATGCTGTCACCTTAGCAATTCACTGTCTTTTTTGATATATTTTATTTTTCATGCTTTCTTGATCCACAGTAAAATAAATGAATAATGTAGACTCTACTTCTACTTCTTCTTCTTCTTTAGGCTGCTCCCGTTAGGGGTTGCCACAGCAGATCATCTTCTTCCATATCTTTCTGTCCTCTGCATCTTGTTCTGTTACACCCATCACCTGCATGTCCTCTCTCACCACATCCATAAACATTCGCTTAGGCCTTCCTCTTTTTCTCTTGCCTGGCAGTTCTATCCTTAGCATCCTTCTCCCAATATACTCAACATTTCTCCTCTGCACATGTCTAAACCAATGCAATCGTGCCTCTCTGACTTTTTCTCCCAACCATCCAACTTGAGCTGACCCTTTAATGTACTCATTTCTAATCCTGTCAATCCTCGTCACACCCAATGCAAATCTTAACATCTTTAACTCTGCCACCTCCAGCTCTGTCTCCTGCTTTCTGGTCAGTGCCACCGGTCTCCAACCCATATACTGTAACATAGCTAATCTCACTACCATCCTGTAGACCTTCCCTTTCACTCTTGCTGAAATCCGTCTGTAACAAATCACTCCTGACACTCTTCTCCACCCATTCCACCCTGCCTGCACTCTCTTTTTCACCTCTCTTCCACAATCCCCATTACTCTGTACTGTTGATCCCTAGTATTTAAACTCATCCTCCTTCGCCAGCTCTACTCCCTGCATCCTTACCATTCCACTGACCTCCCTCTCATTTACACACATGTATTCTGTCTTGTTCCTACTGACCTTCATTCCTCTCCTCTCTAGAGCATATCTCCACCTCTCCTGGGTCTCCTCAACTTGCTCCCTACTATCGCTACAGATCACAATGTCATCAGCAAACATCATAGTCCACGGGGACTCCTATCTAATCTCGTCTGTCAACCTGTCCATCACCATTTTAAATAAGAAAGGGCTCAGAGCTGATCCCTGATGTAATCCCACCTCCAACTTGAATGAACCTCCTTTTCTCCCTCCTTAGTGTCCAACCTTTTATACAACTCATCATACACCTTTTCTTTAGCCTTCGCCACCTCTCTCTTCAACTTGCGCCTTATCTCCTTGTACTCTTGTCAACTTTCTGCATCTCTCTGACTATCCCACTTCTTCTTTGACATCCTCTTACTCTGTATACTTTCCTGTATTTCCTCATTCCACCACCAGGTTTCCTTTTCCTCCTTCCTTTTTCCAGATGTCACACCAAGCACCCTTCTTGCTGTCACCCTTACTACATCTGCTGTAGTTTCCCAGCTGTCTGGTAACTCTTCACTGCCACCCAGTGCCTGTCTCACCTTCTCCCTAAACTCAACCTTGTAGTCTTCCTTTTCCAACTTCCACCATTTGATCCTTAGCTCTGCCCTCACTATCTTCCTCTTTTTGATCTCCAACGTTATCCTACAGACCACCATCCTATGCTGCTTAACTACACTTTCCCCTGCCACCACTTTGCAGTCTTCAATCTCCTTCAGATCAACTCTTCTGCATAGGATGTAATCTACCTGTGTGCATCTTCCTCCACTCTTGTACGTAACCCTATGTTCCACCCTCTTCTTAAAATACGTATTCACCACAGCCATGTCCATCCTTTTGGCAAAATCCACTATGCTCTGACCTTCTTCATTCCTCTCCTTGACACCATACCTACCCATCACCTCCTCGTATTACTGTTCCCTTCACCAACATGCCCATTGAAATCTGCTCCAATCACCACTTTCTTTCCCTTGTGTACACTGTTCATCACTTCATCCAACTCACTCCAAAAATCTTCTTTCTCACCCATTGCACACCCAACGTGTGGTTCATATGCACTAACAACATTCATCATCACACCTCCAGTTTCCAGCTTCATAATTATTGCTCTGTCTGACACACTTTTCACCTCCAAAACACTCTGGACATACTGCTCCTTCAGAATAACTCCTACCCCATTTCTCCTCCCATCCACACCATGATAGAACAATTTGAATCCACCTGGCCTTACTCCCTTCCATTTAATCTCTTGCACGCACAATATATCAACCTTCCTTCTCTCCATCATATCTGCTAACTCTCTCCCCTTACCAGTCATACTGCCAACATTCAAAGTTCTTACCTTCAGTTCCACTCTCTTTACTTTCCTCCTCTCCTCCTGCCTCCGGACACATCTCCCCCCTCTTCTTCTCCTTCTTCTTCTTCGGCCAACAGTAGCCCAATTTCCACCAGCACCCTGTTGGCTAACAGTACTGGTGGCGGTCGTTGTTAACCTGGGGCTTGACCGATGCGGTATGGAAATTTGTATTGTTGTCCGCATATTGATTTGGCAAAATTTTACACCGGATGCCCTTCCTGACATAACACTCCCCATTTATCTGGGCTTGGGACCAGCACACTGGTTTGTGCATCCCCTGTGGCTGGGTTAAATAATGTAGACTCTACTAATTGTTTCATTTACATTACAAAATAGAACATTACTCCCAAATGAGATATTTCATTATTTTTGTTATTTTTTGCCATTCATTAAATTACCCAGAAAAACTCCCTAAATTAAACAGTATTTTACAAATTGCTCTAAGCCCTGTTACTTGTTTCAGTCATTGTTTCGTGCTTTTTTCTGTATGGATTCTTCATCGCATTGTTCTCTCTGCTCCTGATATTTCTGTAATTACAAATTGACAATAGTATTACATTCCGAAAAGTTAATCATATGCCTTGATGTTTCCTACAATTTTCTGCAGATTTTTCTTTGCTCTTCATTTAAATTGTACTCAAGCTGTTATTAGAAGATAATACTCTTTATTTCTGCAAAGTGGAGTACAGCAATGAATGTGAAATATGACATGATTCTTAAAAATATCCTGCTGATGGAAAAGGAAAGGAGAACACAAACTTAATAAGAGTTAGTTAATTAGAGTGTGAAAAGAAGAACACAGAAACGGGCATTGATAGGGGTAGGTGAAAAATAGGAGGGGAGAATTTCTATGCAGCCCTAGGCTGCTTTGTAAAGAGGTCAGTCTTTAAATTGTTCTTGAACATTAGTAGAT
This sequence comes from Erpetoichthys calabaricus, assembly GCF_900747795.2. Lineage (NCBI taxonomy): Eukaryota > Metazoa > Chordata > Cladistia > Polypteriformes > Polypteridae > Erpetoichthys > Erpetoichthys calabaricus. Next base: position 160,755,935 of record NC_041400.2, read on the forward strand.
CAGGAGTGCGGGTTGAAATAGAAAAAAGAATTGAAAAATAGACTTGAAAAAGAACTGAAAAGACACCTTTAGCTCTCGAGCTAAAGCAGAATCCAGACTTCTTGGGGAAATTTATAGACAGACTAAAGACTTAATAGATAGATTATTCATTCTATCTATCTATCTATCTATCTATCTATCTATCTATCTATCTATCTATCTATCTATCTATCTATCTATCTATCTATCTATCTATCTATCAGGGACATTCATGTAGTGAGGAGTACAGCAGTTTAGAGGTCTGTAAGTCAAGAAAAGGCGTTCGAACTGGATCCTAGCACTAATTAGAAGGCAGAGTGTGATGGAGAAATAGTATATGTGTAGGTGAATGGAGTAACAGAGTAAACCATCATAAAGTCAGGCAGGATGGATTGCAGTTTTAAGATACTCTGGAGGTAGGGAGTTTCCGCAATCTAGCCTAGACTAGGGAAAGAAAAACGGTCTGAACAAGGAGCTCAATGGTATAGGCAGAGAAGTGTGGAAGCTTATAGACATCATGAAGGGAAAAAGCAACTGGATTGTGTCAGTAAAGAAATGCTGTGGATGAATGAGGGGAGGAGTGAAATGTTGTCTATGCTAATACATAGACTTAAATGTATTGATGAGTATAAGAAAATACTTTAAGTAAAAGATACATAAACTATGGAGAGGTTATGTTTAACCTGTTTATTCACCACAATGAGAAAGGAAATAAGAACTTGGGCAAAAATTCAGTGGCTGGAAAAAGAAAATGAAAGAACTTTGAATTATTATGTTGATGGTTAAAGAAGACATGAAAAGATATGAGTAGCTGTAAAACAAATGCAGAGACAAAACTCCAGCATTGATCCTTAAGTCACATCTGTGGAAAATGTTTTGTGGAGAGGATACCAAGTTATGCTACGAGGGGTTGAAGAACTGGACAAAAGGGTAAGACTTAAGCCAGTCCAGTGTAAAACCCCAATGGCGAATTCTTGGAGAAATGACATTACCAGAGAATGATTAGCAAGGTTACTTTTTGCTTTGATTGTTGCGCTAATCTAAGTCTTTATTTAGTTGTGTGCACAACAACATGTAGGCTTCACAGCCAGATGGAAGAACACAATAAATGTCAGTTATCGTATGTAGGAGATGCTGAGATAGAGCCTTCCATAGGGTCTTCATCTCATTATGAAATCATTTTGGTGTGTGTGTGTTTTCCAGGATGAATAAATATGGACAAATAAATTTAACATAATACTTTGAAGGCCTGGAAAATCTGAAAAAGCAGGATGTTAATAAATGCATTTTAATACAGTGAATTTATTGTGGATAACAATGACTTGGGGATTTGGAAAAAGACCTCTCAGAAGATCAGCAACCTAATTGCCATCAAAGACACAGAAGTGTACCTTACAAAGAAAAAGGTCATGTTACAGAATGGTCCTGTCAAATATAAAAACTAAATCAAATTTAGAATAAATCACAGGAGGACAGTATTTCGCTTTTCAACCAAATTAGTTAAAGGTGCTCAAAGAATAGTCTCAAAGTTGAGCATTCTTGGAGACTTACTGTGGGATTGTGATGAAGGTCCTTCTAGCCGAGATTTACACAAACTAGGTGAATGCTAAAGGAATTATTTTATATTTTTTAGAATTTATGTAGATTTTTAGGTATTTGATAAGTAAAGCATGTTTTTAGCTGCAACATATTAAAATTTTGGTGGTTATTGTATGATAATGGAATGGGTTAACCTTGAAAATCATTGTCATTGATACTTTGCTAGACATAAATTTATCTCTTCTATATAAATAACTGGAAACTTCGGAAAACCACATGCCATATAAAAGCCTGCAAAGAGGCCAATATGTATGAAATCAAATCTTTTTAAAAGCATCCACTGGACTTTAATCATTATGGTTTAAAATTGAATCTTTAATTTCATTCTAAAGATACAAACAAAGCAGTATTGAATAGAAGTAATATTTTTTCAATGAAAAGCTGAATTATATTTCAGACTATTTAAACCTTCACACATCACTTTAAAAAGATTAATTATTAAAATTAATAGTAACATTCATCCGCAAAACATGATGAATAAAAAAACTTTTCTAATCAGATTAGAAATTTTAATTTAACATTCAAAATTAAGAGTTTTCTAATCAAATGGTCCATACATTCTGATATCGTAATGCTTGATCCAATTAAAGCTAAAGATATGATTCTGTTAAAATGCTGTATATGTGCAAGGAAAACAACTGAATAATCCCTTATGGTATTAACATAGCTTCTTATAACTGAAAACAACATGCAACAAATTAATTCCAAGGTCATAAAATTATTAAAATACTTGCATTATCCTTAAATTGATTATCTCTGTATAACCAAATATAAGGGATATGGAAATCTTGAAGTAAAACACTACCCCACATGAAATGCAGTAATAAGTTAGGCTTGTCTAATCGGATTAAGTGGGATAGGAAATGGATCAATTGGAAGATGTGTCATTTTTCAAGACACTTAAGAGAAATTTACCTAACATTTTACATTCACCATTTATTTAAAAATGTAATAAAAGAAATATGTTTGTTTCACTTGTTACATTTTTATGACAGGTAAAGTAACATGTAAAAATTAAGAAATCATTTTCTGAGGTTAGTCAAATGCCATATTTTTAATGTAACCTTTTTAACATACCTTAATCATAATTTGTTATTTTCTCAAGAACAAAAAGAAACCAATGTTTTAAAACCTGTTTCAGCATCACCACAAGGTCTGCTTCAGCTATAAAACCGAACATCCTAAAGGTGCAAAGACCTCATAGGTTTAGCTGTTCAAATGCAGTTGCCCTGCGATCAGAAAATGTCAATATAACCAAACAGAAAACGATCCTTTGTATTACCTGAACAGCCGGTTTTATTTTGCTTCCTGGTCTCTACCCTGTACAATGTCTAGACAGGTGGCTGATTGTCCTTCCATTGATATTATTATTTTGCTTACTGTTGGCTCACACATCTGCCTTTGTAGTTTTTTTAAGGTTCCCCTTAACAGATTTTGATGAAGTATGAATCTATTTAGGTATATATTTATAGCACAAGGATTACAAAAATAACAGTTTAGAATTTATTTTTGTCTACAGAATGTTCGGAGAAATTTGGAGTAGGTTAAGGGTCGGCACCAGCAGCCATTTCTCATCAGAGTTTGAGGATAAAATCCCTATGTCAGCGAACAAACATTTTGGTGAATTATTTCCTAATTTTAAAACTTTGCTCTTGTTATGAGGTACCTTGAATTTTGGTGAGCTGTTAAAACTTGAATGCAAATTGGCTTGACATTTGGTTTTGAGTTTGCCTCATTCCCTGTTTACGTTTCATCTCTGAGTCAGTATACTATCAAATACAACAGCTTGCATTTTATTGGATGAATTGCATCAGACACTGATGTAGATTCTCCCAACTGGTCACATACCCAATTTGGGTACCACTTAACCTATCCATAGTTACATTGCATTCTCTCATTTGAAAGGGCAAAAATAACTTCTTATAATTCAGAGTGGTCCAAAGAACACGTTCATATTGAAGAGTATGAAAGATTAATTTCATTTATTCAATGAACTTTGCTAGTGTGATGGAGTTGGGCAATATCAAGGCAAAACTTCAAATATGTATGAACGTAACTGAAGAGGGATTAGATATATACCACAAACCCTTGGCCAGGAGGATACTCTTGGAGACAAAGTATCACATATAGACATAAAGTTTTGTGAATGAAACTCTTATCACTAAGTTTCCTCTAAGCAGATTTTAGTTCAAATTAATCTTGGCTTTATTATGTGATTGTGGGTTTCAATTTGGGTTTTGTCAGTCACTGCTGTGTATACTGTAGTGTTCTCCTTTTTGGGTTCATGGCAGTGACCACCCTAATAAGAACATGTTTTGACAAAAAGAGGCCATTTACTCCAATATGTCCTTAGTCTCTTGTCAAGATCTACAAAGTACTTATATGAACTATATTACCATGGATTTCTATGTGAAGAAATGTTATCTTGTTGTTTAAGTGAAATCTATCCTAAACTTTTCTCTGTCCTTCTGCATTTTTGTTGAATTAATGGTAGCAACAAATAACACACACCTTAATAATTCTTTTCACAAGTTTTAAATAATTCTTCATACTTGGTATATATTAAACGGAAAAGACTCCCCTTCTTCAGTCCTTCTGCATTGCCCATACACTGCAAACCTGGAATAAGACAGATTAATTGCTAAAAGGATATCTTATATATAAACGTGTATGCATTGAAGTGTGTGTGTTTGTCCAACCCAGAAATGAGAGGTGGAGTCGGTGTAAGGGCTCCACCTCCAAGGAAACGGAAAACTCGCTTAGCTGCTAATAACACAAGCGAGGCCAGCATGTCAGCAAAACGAAACCTCAGAAGAAAGACAAAGTTGCTTAGCTGCTAACATCGGCAGAACGGTATCCCTTTTTACTTTTCCTCCTGCCACTAATGCACAAGCGCTGCGAGCACGTTGGCAAAACGAATCCTCCTAGGAGAGATTTGCCCAGAGTAGTACCTTTCAATTACCTGACATCTCTACTTTTCAATTTTTTTTCTGACAATTTCAATAGTTTCTTCGACCCTGGGCTTTTTACAGCACAGGCTTACATAGCTAGTTTATATATAAAAACAGTGTGATGGTGCACTCAATGCTGATGCCATACACCAATAAAACCCAGGATTTCCATTATAGTGCTGACTGTCTGAGGCCTCCATGTTCTTCCAGTATCTGCATAGTTTTAATTTTCTGGGTACTTTGAGTTTCTTTCGTCATTTCAGAGAGGTGCTTGCTAATTTATATAGTGACACTAAATTGTCCTCACATAAGTAAGTATGATATGTGTTTCGGTCAACCCTGGAATGAACTTGGTCAACCCCAGTACCAGAAGGGTGAATGACTTGTGGATGAAGATAAACTGGATTAAGCTGGGTTAATAATGGATGACTAGTTAGGTGGACAAGTCTCTATTCTAACTTGCATATGCATTACTCTGTAAAAAATAAACATCTACTTAAACGTTTACATTTGTATTTTGAGCCAAATAAGAAAGATATTGTATTTCAGATTTACTTAAGCTGTAGCTTCAATACATATAAAGTATCCTTTGGGCCAACGGTATTTAAAAAAAGGGGAAGCTGTGTGATTTTTTTAGGGCAACCAGAATAAGAGCACTTTGTTCAGAAATGAGTGCATTTGGCTCTGAATCAAAATATTGCGCCTCAACCTTTAATTCTGAAAAACATTAAGGAGGCAAGCTTTCTACTAGAAGTGTTTAGAAAAGGAAAATCTTTTTTTTTTTCTTTTTAGTAGCAAGATGGCTTTGCACTAGCAGCAAGCATAATGTAAAAAATGTGCTGTTGAAAGTGGGGACTACAATGTCATTAAGAAAGAAGATACAGTAACACTTCAACTATGAAAGAGAAAAAAAGAGATTATTTCAATACCGGATTTCAACCACTGATTTATTTGACTACTGCATCCTAAAATGTCAGTGAGGCATCATTCTTTCTTTATCATAAACCATTACTTGGGTTATTGCTATTTAACAAAATTAAAGTTCAATATAAAATGATACCATAGAGCCGAGTATAAAAAACTGAAACAAATATTGCTCTTGGGGGTGGCATATTCTGTGTAACATCTGTACTGAGACACAGAGTACCAGAAAATGACGCAGAACAATTGCCGTTGTTGTTAAAATATTACCTACAAATTCTTTTTTTTTTGGATTGAAAGCCCGACAGTTTATATGATCATTTAGCTGTTTATACTCCAGTTTATTTAAGCTGTCTTTTGTAAATTTCAGCATTGAATTGTCGCGAAAATCTTCAAAAAATTATGTAAACTTGTACATGAAATGAGCTCTACCAGCACACTCATTGGTGTGTGGCCTTGTTGTTCTTTTTATTCTCTAAATACTAAACAGGAGTGCTAATTCGGCTATGCATATTTTAAGATGCGTGTTTACAAATATTTTGCTATGTGTCTCTTTTGTCATTTACTTTCTGTGCCTTACCCCCCTTTGGTTGCTATAGAAACCCCTTTGCAGCCTGTTTATTAGAGAGGAGTTCTGTTTAATTGATCTGCTAATGCATTGCTTAATAGTCACTGTTAAGCAGTCTTTTGTTTCCAGGTCATATTCTAGGATCAGACATTTACATAAAAGCATTACATTTGCTGAAACCAATCATTAGTTGTAATTTTCTTTCTGTGGTTGTTGGATAACTGCGGTATTAACACATATTTATGAATACTAAATATTTATATATTAAAGATTTAATTTCTGTAATGACTGTTTGGCTTAAAAATACGTCTAGCTTACAACAAAAGAAAATTATGCACTGCTGCTCATATTGAATTCTCTTGTTTTTCTTTAAGCTCTACAAATGAAAAGTATATAAACAACAAAAAATGTATGACAGAAAATACTCCTACTGTATTGTATGCAAAGCCTGTAAATGATACCCTGCAAAGCTACTTATTAGTGACTAATAGTATAACTAAATATTATTTTGCCTGTCAACAGCACTTTGCAACACATTCACATTATTTACAGTGTTAGGTGTCCATTAGAAAAAAGGAAAGGTGAGCAATTTTTAATTAATTAAAAGAATTAAAATATCTATTGGTTTAGTAAAATGATGGATGGTGGGACTTACAAACCATGAGTAATTATAGTTTTTAGGTTGTCCTTTATGTTTTTTTATTGCAAATATATATTTCTATGCGTTTTAAGACTGATACACTTTACTAGAAGAACTAGCATACTGCATTTGTTCATACTTCATTTTTCTAATCATTCACTTGACTTGTAAGTGGACAGGTTCAGTATGTTGCACATCTTTATAAGCAAAGACACAGAAAATATCATACAGTATTTACTACATACAGAGTAACATTGATGTGATTTCTGTCTGCTTCTTATGCAGATGATTTCCAGTGTTACATAGTACAGAAGGAGTCTCATAGTGGGAGTCTAACTTGCCTCTTGCCCCCCTTCTATCTATACAGGAATAATTTAGAAAAAATTAAATAAGTAAATAAATAAATTTGCAAATAAATAAATCTGACAATAAATAAATAAAATTGATATCTGAGCATAAATAATTAAATGTTTCATGAAATATGTTATTGTTGCTTCTTTCTTTATGTACTGATTTAATTATCTCTTCATTTATTCATTTCAGTGGCACCGCATGCAACATGAAGTATGTCTTGAAATTAAAACTGTCAAAGTTGCGAGGGTGGGCTGTAGCGAGTACTGTTTTTTTGATTGGTGAAATGTCGGTAGAGGGGACGTAAATCTTTATCCATCAATTACCACATTTGTATGCAGGTACTCCTGAGGGCTTCTTGAATTAAAGCAGAAGGCTTTGTGCAGTAGTTCTGGCAAATTTTTTCTTGCCCACATATCTGCCATGGACATGCACAGTCATGACTTTGAGCACACGCTTTGCTTGTTTTGGGAGTTCTGTGGCGTGTATACATCTTCAGATTTGAGCACATCTTCACTGCCAATGCATTCCTGCAAAACACCAATCTGGAGCAATGCCACCCAATATATGGGGGAATACATTGCCAGAGCAGGTAGTCCTCCAATGCCCATCCATTATGTCCATCGGGAAAATGTAGGACTAATCAGCTTGCCCATTCATACCCTCCATCACCATACTGGATTAAATGTATCTGCTTAGATACAGTATATACATTAGTACTGACATACTGGTTTGTATCGATCCATGCTGATAAAAATAAATTAGTTAAGATAGACTGGTTTGAATAGGAGTATTAGTTTAAATGCATTCCTTCAAGTATATAAATTGTTTGCGATATGTTTATGTGGATTGTTTTGAATATATTCAGTATTATGCATTCACTAATTTAGATACATATTTTAAAATATGTTTACTTGTACTGATTGGAGTAGATATAGCAAAAATCACCGCTAGCCTTTACTATAATTGATTTACTTGATTCAACCTGATATCACAAGGTTTTTTTTGGCATGCATACAAATGATACCTGCATCGTTTCACTGACTTCCTTTTTTAATTTTTTGCTTTATTCTTTTTCCATACACAACAGTGTCTCTTTTCTTTATATCCAAATTCAAGCCTTGCACATTGTAAAATGCTAGTGGCACTTACAACAAGACGGATTTTCCTGTTTTCCTAGGATGTACATACAGCAACAGTTTCTAAAATGGTGCGTGCTGGTGTACATTATGAACTCTATATATACAGTACATTGATATATATGCATACATATTGAAATTGACTTACATAAATTTGAATTGACAAACAGTATATACTTTATATACATGCATTTAATATCTCTGAACAGGTAGATTTCCACAAGTGTATATATAACTGATCTGCTAAATATTGTAGTAGACATGAGCTTTAATATTTTTATTTTTTTATCTTTAAACAGGCAGTATATTAGGCACTACTTTTTTCCATCAATATGATAGATTTTCTATTACTAGACTTATAAAATTACCCTTCACAAAAATACCATGCTATTTAATTCTGAAAATATAATAGTCGTTTAATCTAAAGGTATGATTAAGACACATACAGTAAAAAATATTGATTTTAATTTTTTTCCTTTTTTAACCCAATAAAAAAGCATGAGTTCTATTTTAATTTTTGTAGCATATTGCCAAATTCCTGTTTTTTTGAGTGGATATCTCATGACAGAGGTGACCTCAGTTAACGTTTCAGGAATTGTTTTCAAATAGCTGTCTTAGACCATGACCAAGTGTGTTCAGGTCTCTTAACAATAGTAGTTGTGCCACCATGCTAAGCTGCAGAAAATGTAATTAGTGCACTTAATCTCACTGCCATCACCACCACCACCAACCCGACCCCCCCTTTTTCTTTTCTTCTACAGCATCCTTGACCTTGTTGCTTCTTTACAGAAACGCTAATAGCATTAACATTATGCTGTGATTAAAATGCTAGACAGCACAACAATGCTGCTTGACAAGGTATTTCCAGAATCCTTTTGGTTGTCAGTCGGTTAGGACTGGGTGTCCTTTGAACTCTTGTAAATGAAGTGGATGCTGGCTAAGAGCAATTTCAGGTGGTATCTCACTAATTTTCTTGAACAATATCATTTTGTGTTTGCTTCAGAAAAAATAAATAAAAGCAGTTTTCGAGATTAAAATATTAAAACCTATATAACAACAAATCATAGTAATATTTTCATTTGTCTAAAATAATTTATAATTCAAGCAATGACAAAGCAAATGAAAAGCCACACCGTTTTCTTTGTGTGACAGTATAATAGCAGAAGTCTTTATTACATATCTTGAAATCTAAACCCTTAAGTATTATAGTTTAAGAACAAATAAAAGATAAGACATACCCTGACCATGGCATTGAAACCTGCATGAAATACAGAAATGAACATTTCTTTCTGTATTGTATGTCTATTTTTAGGAAATCCTTCAGTTATGATTCAGTCGTGTAGGAAATGGTAATGCAATTACTGTGTTATTTATCTTAAACATCATTTTCCTATTTATTAAATTAAAATACTTCATTCATTATTTCAAAAAAATAATCTATTTATGGTTGCCAAGGTGGTGCAGTAGTAGCACTGCTGCCTTGCAACAAGAATACTGAGGTGTGCCCTGCACGGAGTTTGCTTGTTCTCTCCATGTCTTTGGGGGTCTCCAGTGGGTGCTCCGGTTTCCTCCACAAAGACATGCAGGTTATTCAGAATTGGTGATGCTAAATTGCTCATGTGTGTTCACACTGTGATGAACTGTCACCCTGTCCAGGGATTGTTCCTGCTTTGCATCTGTGGCTTGCAGGATTAGGCTCCAGCTTCCCTGGGACCCTGCTCTGTATAAGTGGGTTTAAAAATGGATGGGCTGTTCTATTTATTAAAAAAATAGTGTAAAATTTGAAATTCATAATTCATGTGCTGAGATAGCCTTTAAACTATGGCAATATGTTTCATAATTGGCAAGTTACATAATGTCAAATTCAGTTATAACTTACCAATTAAAATGTTTATATTGATTTAATCCAGTAGGTTGGAAATTAATTAAATAAAATATTTTTGTATGTTTATGCCATATGCACATATTTGTATTGCATAAACAAAAAGGCTTTCTTATAAAAAAAAATTGTGTTACCTGTATATATAATATAATATATATAATTCAATTTCAGATAATATAATTATCTGAATAATATAATATATATATATTATATAATTATATAATTCAATTTCAGAACAATCTCAGTTTAAATTTGCAAAATTATGTGTTATTTTCTTTCATTTTTGTTGACTACATTTTGAACATAAAAAATGAGGATTTTGGAAACACAGTGATTATGATTTTTATACTCATTTTTTACATTATGAAATATTTACAAAGCAGTGTCATTCCCACTAGGTGCCCTTATTTCAATAGGAGTGCTGGTAATTGCCAAATTTCATTAGGAAAAGCTGCAAATTTCCTTCTTATGTTGGCATGTACAACCAAAACATACAGAAACTGAATGCAGCCTCATGAGTTGTTTTTAGCTTTCAAGAGAAGACATGACTGAGCTGAAACTTGTTTGCGATATACCTGACCTGTCATCCAGACAAGTCTGGTAGGTTCCTGTTGCCAGAAAGCCAACCATTGTTAAAATCATTTTATGAATAGGTAGAGCTTGATTTCTTGCAGTCTGTCATTCTAATGCCAGGGCCAACATAGCCCATATTTCCAAAAGAATGTGTCTTGAAAATAGAAATTGGTTCATAAGCCAGTCATCATCTTACTGGGCTAAAAAATCTGACAGTTCCCTAAAAGGTTATTTCCTTTGAATATGACCATGTGCATAGACTTCAAGCATGCCAAACAAGCCATGTTGTGTCAAACCATTAGACTATAAATAGGCTATAGGGCATGAAATTAAAACTTTCTGCATGTAAGGAGTGAATCATGTCTGTATTTTTACTGTGCTTTGGTCTCTAATACTAAAACATGACAACAGGTAGAAACTGGCAAAAACAAGAGGTTCTTCAGCACAAATATTCAGCATTAGTCCTCTTAAAAGAAAACTAATCTAGAGTCTATATATTTTTCATCACTGTTGTGGTTTACTTTGTCACGTCAACACACATTATAACAGCTTGGTGATATGAATTAATAATACACGAAAATCATTATTTAGCTGATTTGACTGCATTTCCCTACTTGATCAAGGGTATCGTCATTTCCCAGTTTCTTTCTCCAAACTAGTACGTACAGAAAGGTCTGATCTGCCATAAATATACACAAGTTCTCCCATCAAGTCTTTTGCCATAAATTCTGACTTTTGCGTGAAAACCTGTGTTTGCACATTTTGATCATCTTTCTGTTTGTTCACATGTTTCGTAAATCTGAACCCTTGGAGAGGGCAACAGAAAACTGTGGTAAAATTCTGACGTGAAATTATTTCTCTCTAAACAATTGTACAATGATTTATTTTGCTCACTAATTTAGTTTCTGTTAAATTTTATTGCAAGTTTAGGATTGCCAATTCACTGGTAGACGTGCTACTGTACACAGTATGGTGTAAATACAGTATGTTATCAAGATTTCAGATGTATTCATTTACAAATTTCCTCTTATCATAACCACATAACCAAAACAGTATATTTTTTGTCCACAGTTTATTTCTCCAGGTATAATATTTCAGCTATATTTCTTAAATCTCAGAAATTACTTATAGCATGGGTTTTACCTTTTCACAAAATCAAAGATTTTTGGCACACATGAGTCATGCAATTATTTCCAGTATTTTGCTTCATATCAGGCTACCTGCTTAAGATTATTTGCTGTCTTTTTTAACTAATCAACAGGGAATTACTAATAATGTGTCCAGTAGATAGCAGCAATAAATCAAATTACATGACACCAGCTTATTGTTTCTGATCTAACCTTAAACTTGTTGAATGTCAATCTACACGAAACTGCTGGATTACACAACATATCTGGCCAGGTTCTCAGGGAATGTGCAAATCAGATGATGGATATCTTTACAGACATGCTCAACACTTCCTGAGGCAGGCAGTTGTCCCTAGGTGCTTTAACACCACCACCATCATATTCATGCTGAGGAAGTCCTCTGTTCCTTGCCTCAGTGACTAACACCTTAGAGTACTCACACCTGTTGCCATGAAGAGCTTCGAGAGGCAAGTCTTAGGCCACTTGAATGCTGGACTTTTCACATCACATGACCCTCTCCAGTCTGACTATCACCCAGACTGTTCCATTGAAGATACCATATCATCTAATCGTCGTTGTCCCTGTACCTGGACAAAACAGACACTTATGCTAGAATGCTCTTGTTTGACTTTAGTTCAGTACTTTCATCCTTCAGAAGCACATAGGGAAGCTGAGTCTGCTGATCTACAACACTCCCCTGTGCAACTGGATCCTGGACTTCCTGACAGAGAGAGGCCAGACAGCCTGCATTGGAAACACCATCTCCAGTACCATCACTCTGAGCACAGGTGCCCCCCAGAGTTGTGTACTCAGACCACTTCTTTGCTGACTCATGGTTGTATGGCTGCGTACAGCTCTAGCACCATCAATAATTTTGCAAATGACACATATGTCTCTTCAGCAATGGGGAAGAGTCAGCTCACAAAATGGAGATGCAACGATTGGTGGACTGGTGCAAGTGCAACAAACTGTCTCTTAACGTGGACAAGATGAAGGAGATGATTGTTGACTTCAGGAATGTCCACTACACATCAAGTGCTCTGTGGTGGAATTGGTCAAGAGTAACAAATTCCTTGTTGTTCACCTGGCAGCTGACCTTCCTAGGGAAAGTAATACTGCTGTAGCGACTCCACTTCCTTTGGCAGTGAAGAAGAAGATCTTACCTCCCTCCATTCTCACCACATTCTGCAGCAGTACCATTGAGAGCGTCTGACCAAATGAATCATTGACTGGTTGGGGAAGTGCAGTGTATCTGACCGTAAGGATAGTGCACACAGTAGAAAAGATCATTGGGACCTCTTTGCCCTCCATTAAAGAAGTCTTTATAAAGCTTATAGCATTGTGAAGTAATGCTCCCATTCCTTCCATGGTCTATTTTCCCACTTCTGTCTGGCAGAAGGGACATCTGAATGAGTTCTGCCAGGTTTTGCAACAGCTTTTAACCCCTGGCTGTCCGGAGTCTAAACTCTGTGCTGCCCTCCTGCCCTCAGATCTGCTGCTAATAGCTTATTTTCATACGGTACTTTTATTACACTTGTTTTTATAATTAGTTGTTGTTATCATTTATTTATTTTGTACTATATATTTCTAAATATTGACATCTATTCACTCACCTATTATTATTTTTTTTTATAATATAGTATAGTTCTTTATCTGCTTGCACTTGCCCTATGTTTATGTGTAAGTTGAACCTGTGGTCCTGGGGAACCTTATATCATGCCACTGTATTCTGCAATACTGTGTATGGATGGTATGACAATAAAGTCACTTGACTTGGCTAGTCATTTGACAAAAGAGTTGTTTGAATACAATACTAACACATAAAAAGAAAAAAAGTTGAGGATTAACACTACTAATTTATTCAGGACCAACAAATACTAGCAAAGATTTCTTGCATAACAAATAAAAGGAGAAATAAGCTATCATAATAACATTAATTTGCAGCAAAAAGTAACATCTAATTATAAGAATGAAATGACTGAAAAAATAGAGTCAATGCAGTCTTAACAAAATGAGCTTATAGCTCCTGTGTAGTGTTTAAAATAGTATTATCCAGTCTCACTTATGGAGGAGATACAAAATTTATATGCATCGAATCTGTTAATAAGAAATGGATTTCTCTATTTTATTGTTGTCAATATCTCTTTTCATGATCTCAAACACTTTTTTTACTAGGGCTCCTGATTGTATATTTTCTCCATGGTTTTTGCTCTTTAGGGGTTTCAGAACTTGTAGAATTTGATTATTTAATTAGATAGATAGATAGATAGATAGATAGATAGATAGATAGATAGATAGATAGATAGATAGATAGATAGATAGATAGATAGATAGATAGATAGATAGATACTTTATTAATCCCAATGGGAAATTCGTTTGTGTATGATAAAATTTGTATATGATTTGAAGTCAGTATTCATTTTTGAAGCCTTGGGGCACTGCCATTTTGCTTTCTTAGGGGTGCCAATATTTTTGGATGATATTTTATTTACCCTTGCCAGTAGGGTTTCTATCTTGTGATAACCTGAAGTCACTTCCTGTGATGTCATTATATCAGGATTACGAAGGTCAGTGTTGTGCACTTTCTGATTGTCCAAGATTACAAAACATTATGAGGTGTTTTTTTATGATGTAAAAAAGTTTTCAGGGCTTAAACTTTTGCCTGTTTTTCTCCTCTTTTAAGTTTGAAGTAAAGTGTAAGAGTCTATAAGAGTCACAATATCTTACAGTGCCTGTGTCTTTTTTACCATGTAATTTTATTATAATGCAATTATGGCTTCTTTGTAAAATACCATGTGATTTCACTTGATTCAAAAAATGTAAAAAAAAAACTTAAATAAAGGAAATTCTTTTTATTCATTCACTTTTAATCGTTGACATTTAATATCCAACAATTATTGTATGGAAAATTGCCTTTATTAGGTATATTATTAAAATGTTTCCTATTTGTAGTGTTGTGGAGTACCCAGTGATACCAATCAAGGCCTCCTCATAATTAAATGAGGAGTAGACCGTGGGGAGGTTTTCCTATTGTTTTCTATAATTTCTCTTTAAGTACGTTTGCATATAAGGAGTGAAGCATCTATTGGCAACGGCTATGTCTATCTGTCTATCCGTCCTCTGTCTATCCTCATGGAAAAACTCAGCCCCCGGTTGACCAGTTTTGCTGAAATGTACCATATTTATTCTTCAAAGAAATTTGTTGAGAGTTCAGTTTTTGTAGAGTACTAGGGTGTTGTACCGTGTTAGCCATTATGAATGTAGAGAAAAGCCAAGCAAAATGACACCTTTTATTGGCTAACTAAAAAGATTACAATGTTATGGGAAGATTTTTGTAGAGATGTCTCAAACAGATTGCACTATACAAAGTTTTGAAATTTCAGAATCTTCCATTGAAAAGCATTGACGAATTTGCAAACTTTTCTGTAATAAATAGAGACATGCTCTGTGCAATTCCAACTGCGAATTTGTTTACTATTTCAATTTAACCTTAAACTTTAGCTTTCTTCAACTTGTATATTTTGTATATTTTCTTCTTTTACTTATCTGATGGCCATTCAGATTGCCACTACAAGTTAGTTAAAATTCTGGAGGAGGTGTGCTCACAAGTTGCACACACAGACATATTCACAGAAAAACCCACGTATCTAAAAATGAATGCAAGAGGAAAGAAATTCTGTAAGTGCCACACAATAATGCATGTGGACTGAACTAACAGTAGTTTACATCTTTTAAATAAAACAACAAAATGTCCACCATATGGCCATGGCCAGGTGTAACACAGCAAATCCATCCATAACATAGCAGAGTTTACATGTGTTAATATCACTCATGTAAATACTGTAGATACTTTAAATAATCCCTTCTGGAATTAATAATTCCTAAATAAAATTACTCTACAGGTAAGAAGCAATTAGAATATTGAAAGATGTTAAAAAATGAAGGACGGGACAAGAAAAAGAAAGATGAGTTGGAATGTTAAATGAACAGAGGCAACAAGAAGCTCAAAGAAAGAGGGAGGTAAGGGGTAGCATGTCCGGTCAAGAGGGGTGTATAAAGGCATGACTTGATCAAAACAGATGGGCTGTTGCTCGCATTGTCACCACTTATCATCATTCCTACAATGTTCCCACAGATGAGTCTATTGTTATCAGCAATAGCTGATAGCATTTGTGTAACTTGTGGTGCTCAGTGTTAAAAAGTGTTGTCAAAAGAGAAAAGTAATTCTACAGCTCATTTGAAGAGACAATTTCATCCAACAGTTATTTTAAAAATCGACACTTCCCATAACATGGGCACTATCTTTGCTCTGTCAGATGTTTCTGCCTTTAATACAAACAGTATAGTCTGCAATCCTAATTTTAGGATAAAATATGGATTCGATTTTCCTGTCATTTACTTCCATTCTCTTCTTATGAAATGTAGTATTGTGTCCGTTTTACTATACAGGCTTTTTGCTAGTTACAGAATGGACTATCTTTTGGCTGCATTATCTTTACATTATCATTGTAAAGAACACACATTATCAACTTGTAGCTAAAAGGTGTTTCAACTAATTAGTCACACATGAAGCTCCTCTAAGTGATATAGCATGGGGTTAGAAAGGGAACTGAAGTTCATGAATGTGTAGAAGATCAGAGCTGTGGACTAAATAACAAGGGTTGCAACGCGTTTATCAGTTTCTGTGATACATAAAGAGGCTTTTTGCGACAAACAGCAAAGGATGGAACAGAACTTCAGCTTGTGTCACGCTTAAAGAGTGGTTTAGTGGTATAATGTTTGACAAAGAGTTGGGGTTATGGACTGAAGAACCGCTCTTCCTTCTGTGTATTTTGAAATTTTAATTAAAATCTGCAATATAAGTGTCATCTTTGGTATTCTTGTTATACAATAAATCAGTTCCTCTTCAAGTTCTTAGTTATTTAAAATTTTAATAAATTGTGTTTCAATCAATATTAATATTGAGATGAGGGACTTATTTCAGGTGCTTTTCTTCTTTTATGGAGTAATATTGATTGTGATATTCTGCTACTATTGTTCATTTTCTTTTAATAGTTATTTATCTTTTGGTAATTTCACTTTTTTATTCTTACAGTATACAGTACATTGGCCTTTAGCTTGTTTAGCTAAGTGGTGTGATATTTTTACTACGGCTGAGAAAGAGAAGATTGTAGTCATAGCACTAAATAATTTTTGGGTAGTTTTTGGGGTATTTATCTCTTTGGGATCTATTTTGTTATTTGAAAAAAAAGTACAATTTGTCACAGACCTTCCACAACTATTAACAGCCATCAGTCAATGCCATTTCCACATCACTGGAATCGAATCTTCTGTATTTGAAAGCTTTTGAGCCATGAATAACCCTAGTTGTGCTCCAGTTGTAACTACATGACATTGTAAGGTGCTGTGAAAGCAGGTATTTAATCTAGACAACTAACAAATGTAATTATGTTTTCTTGTCACTTTTATTTTTTAATATGATTTACTGTTACAGAATATTTGCAAACTGTTCACATTTTTGTTTTACATCTGGAGCACAGGTACTTTAAGAGACTTGTTCAGAGTCACACAATAAGTCAGGCACAAGAACTGAACCAGCAGCCTTAGGGTTTAAAGTCTAAT
The DNA here is from genome assembly GCF_900747795.2 of Erpetoichthys calabaricus. Classification (NCBI taxonomy): domain Eukaryota; kingdom Metazoa; phylum Chordata; class Cladistia; order Polypteriformes; family Polypteridae; genus Erpetoichthys; species Erpetoichthys calabaricus. The sequence continues at coordinate 160,773,326 of NC_041400.2, forward strand.
GCCTAAACTACTATACCACCCTGCCTGCCAAATAAAAAAAGATTTTGTCTTTACTAACAAAACTAAGTTTTCTTACCTGCAAGCCTAAAATTAGACCTTAATGGGTTTAATAAATGGATGGATGGATGGATGAAATTTGTCTGTCATAGCTTCAGTACAATATTATAGAAAAAGAATGAAAATGGTGAGAAAATATAGAACAACCATATTAATTTGTGCCACTTATATTGTATTATTGTGCTATAAACATAAGGAAGTAAATGGAGTCACACAGGTTTTACATTTAACATACTTGTCTTTTTCTACTTTCTGGCTGTTCTGTGACGGTTGAACTTAAGTCTAATTAGGTTGTTATTATTGTCAACGTGCAGCTCTCAACTTGCCTCAGTCTTACTGCTAAAGATCCTTGTTTCAGCTTGTAGTGCTGCTCCCTTTTGGGCACATGTGGTCAAAAGGGTAACTTAAGTCTGGATTTAGTTATTGGGATAATTAAAGCCGCAGGTGAAAAAAAAGATTAATTTAATTTTGTGAAACCAATCAATCACCAATCATCCTCACTTAGATGAACCTGAGTTGAGCAATATGACCTATGATTTGTGACTAATATCATTCCATATTAAAATATATTGAGTTATAGGAAAGCAGTACTGGACTAAGGTGTGTAATAGGGTTGTCCCTGTAGATAGTGGATGAAGCCAATGGGTTTACTGTGCTGTTGTGGCCCTTTAAGGCTAAAGTTAGGCTGCTGAGTGGAGCACCAGCCTGATATCCCCAGTCCGGGTGGAGATAAGCCTCTTACATGGATGTAAATCCAAGGAGAACAGAATTGGACCCAGAAGTGTTAAAGTAATGGTCAGTCAAAGGCTATTCGTGCCAAAAGAACCTCTAAGCTTGTGGCTGGGAGGTTTTAAAAGTGTTTCAGTGGCTGAAGGAGGACAGACTAGAAGTAGTACAGAGAGATACAGGACATACTTAAAGTAATCTTTGGTTGAGGACATTGTGAACACATACTTCATCTACCCCACTGCATAGACAGGGCAGTCATTTTTTAATGGATGGTTTATTGTGTTACTCCAGTTTCTTAGTACACTTGAGTTTGACCTTCCCTTGTGTGATTTGTTTTTTTTTCTTAATTATAACAAAGCCACCCTTTTTCTTTCAATTTGGTTTCCTTTGGCTCTTATTCAGGTTCTGCCACAGCTCAAGATTGCCCCATCAGGTTACAGGTATATAGACATAACACATTACTGCTTTGGCACCTCTGGCCACACACAAGTCTCGTCATGGCAGTGTATTTCCAAATTGACAATAATTGTCTTATTTGTATGAGAATTTCAGATGTCTAGCAATATAGGCAAATGTATGATCACTTTTTTACTTCTCCAAAACATTAGCATTTCACATTCCCAAATTAAAGAACAGAATATGGCAAAGCATCCTCAAGCATCTTCAAAGCAATTAAAATATTGATGAAAAGCCAAAATTTGTTGTGGCCTGTTTATGGAATATCTACTTTAAATTATCAAAAATGCAATAATGTTGCTTTCCATTTAGACAATTTAATATTTCCTAAATGACAATAGTTTGTCAGTCAGTCAGACATTCAAATACTGTAAATTAGATTTTAGCTTTTCTTCTTAAAATTTAACGTATGTTTTAAGAACTGCAAAGATGTTTGTTAGGTATATTCACATACAAATACATTATTTCAAGTAAACATTCCTTATTTTGGTCTTGGTCATTAAAATCTGCTATTTTTTAATTCAACTTCTTTGAGTAACAATGGCATAGTGGTTCAACAGTCAGTATTTTTACTTCAGGTTACATGATTCCTATTTTGCTCCTCAAATGTAAGCGCCTTCTATGTTGATTTTGCAGTTCTCTTATTTTGTTCAGAGGCTCCTATCTCCTCCTATGTTCCAAAGACTCATTGCTGGGTTGATTGATGATGTCCTGTGTGCTCCCTTGTAGTTCTATGTGACCACTTTGACTTTTTTCCGAGACAAAAAAAAAATTAAGCATTTATATAAGGTTGTAAAACCATTGTAAATATTGGCTGAGTGAATAAATAGAATAGCAGTTGCTGGTAAATGGAAAATGTACCAATAGTTCCATCCATCCATCCATTTGCCAACCCGCTGAATCCAAACACAGGGTCATGGGGGTCTGCTGGAGCCAATCCCAGCCAACACAGGGCACAAGGCAGGAACCAATCCCGGGCAGGGTGCCAACCCACCGCAGGACACACACAAACACACCCACACACCAAGCACACACTAGGGCCAATTTAGAATCGCCAATCCACCTAACCTGCATGTCTTTGGACTGTGGGAGGAAACCGGAGCAGACCCACACAGACACGGGGAGAACATGCAAACTCCACACAGGGAGGACCCGGGAAGCAAAACCAAGTCCCCAGGTCTCCCAACTGCGAGGCAGCAGCACTACCCACTGCACCACCGTGCCGCCCCTGTACCAATAGTTACATATATTTATTATAGTAGAACACCAACATCAAAATTAAAACTTTTTTAATAAAACAAGAGACTGACATCAATAGCAAAGCAAGCACTTACACTGTTGAAAGCCTATTTATGTTATCAAATAATAGTTTGTACTACTTGCTGTTATTGTTTTTTAGAGAACACTGTGTACCTTGTCTATTGAAGAATCACATTTATTTTATAATGCGGTTTCAGTCTTAAAAGCTAAAAAAGAATTTGAAAGAGCCACTTTCAAAACACAAGGAGGCTGCTCATACACAATGATTTCTTTGCTTGCCAAAAACTGCTTCAGGGAAGGTTATGTCTATAGGAGCATTATTTAAAGAAGAGTCAAGTAGTTTGGCTTGAATGCAAAATAGATTTCCCCAAATAGGCTTAAAACTTTAATTTCATTTCTGGAATTAGATATTTGTTTGCTTTTGCAAATTACAGCATGGCTTCCTGATCAATATAATTTACATTAATGTATGGGAGAAAGAGTAGTTGAATGCAAGCAGCTGCAAAATCCCCAAAAAGGCCAAATTCTAAAACTTTTATATTCACACAGTTTGTCTGTATATAATAATGTTCATGAAAAAAATCATTAAAAATTGTGTTTGCAACAAAACTGTCTTTGTCAGTTTCTATTTATGATCAACAGGAGTTCATAATGAATCACTGGTTTCCAGAAATTTGTAGTTTTCATGTGTACATTGAAAGTGTCAAGGATAATGGATGGGCTACCCAACTGGGATTTAAGGTGATTTTTTGCCTGGCCGGGACGCCATAATGGAAGGACAGCAAGGGTGGAGACACCCTGCAATCTTAATTCTGGTTGGGAACATTGAATATTGGATGGACTGGGGGAAGGTTGATGCCAGGAGCACTTTATTCTCCCATATGGCTGTATTCCTCTGAGCAGAACTTAATTAGGGAGGCATGGGAATTGGATTCCTGAAGGGCGGCCCTGTTGGGGTCCTTGGATGCTGCTAGAAGGTACTGTTTCCACACTTCCCGGAAGTAATGTAAATGACCAATGACATGTCACTGGAAGCAGTCTTGGATCTGGTTTAAAAAAAGCCCGCAGCCTTACCTTGGAGAGTCAGAGTTAAGAGGAAGCGGACAAGACTCGCTTGGAGGAGCCCAAGGAGAGTCAAAGAACCGAGCATCGCTTGTATTTGTGTTATTGTGGCTGCCCCTAATGGAAAAGAAAATGTGTTATTAATAAAGGAACTTTTCTTTGAAGTCAGAACTGTGTCAGGTATATATATAAAGCTCAGGAATAAAACTATTTTATGATACGTGATTCGTTTTTTTTTTTTTTCTCCCTTTGTGGATCTCCAACTGCAAATATATATATATATATATATCCATCCATCCATCCATTTTCCAACCCGCTGAATCCAAACAGGGTCACGGGGGTCCGCTGGAGCCAATCCCAGCCAACACAGGGCACAAGGCAGGGAACCACCCCCGGGCAGGGTGCCAACCCACCGCAGTATATATATATATATATATATATATGTGTGTGTGTGTGTGTGTGTGTGTGTGTATGGTATCTTTCAAATCTACATTTTCTATTATAGGCTCACTGGAAGGCAGAGTCTAGCTCAAACAACGTAACTGAATCTATTTAATTAATTTGTCCATTCACTCGTTCATTTATTTATATTCTAATATGGGGTTACTAAAGGACAAAAAACGATTACTGCAGCATCAGGAGCAAGCAAGAATCCACCCTTAGAAGAGATGATATGATAACTATTACTGCTATACTCAGTTTAAATCTGCAAATTAGTAAGTAGTAATTCTTTATTTTTGCTTTACAGTAATAATAATTTCTAATCTTGGAAAACATAATGTTTGTATTAAAAAGGGTAAATATGTCAAACATAGTACTTTGTAGTACAGAGCTGTTGAACTATCAATTAAAGAAGCCTTTGAATGCAATTGTTTCATATAAAGCGAAGACACACACATCAGTTGTAGACCAAAAATTTACTTGATATAATGTTTAAAAATTAAAGCTTATGGCAATAAAACAGAGCCAGTTTTGTCTTTTATCCCCAACCCCACCTCTACCCAAATGCACAACAATATTTCAAAGATGCAAAAACTGCAAGTCAATTCATGGAAACAAATCCCATACATTATATTATTAAAAAGACCAACGGGCTGACAGCTTATCCAGGGTTGTTTTTTCTGCCGTATACTCAGTGCAGACTTTATGCTTTTCCTTGCTGTATGTTGATGTTATTTGTCATTAGTTAATCACAAACAGACTCTGTACGTCCCTCTTAAAAGAAGCTGATTACATCCAAAACATCTACTGTAAGTACAGTTAAAATTATGCTACATTTGATTTGAATGAAAACGTCAAGAAAAAAGAGTTGTAATGTTCATAAATTATCTACTTTCTAGTCATTAGATAATGATCCTGTTTGGTATTTAAACAATGACTAAGTGACACTTTCAGCCGTTTACACGGTCTTAGGATGTCTAATGTATTTTCAAGGAAGAAAAAAAATCTTGACACTAGAGAGTTTTCCTGCAGGCATATTGGTGTTTGAATGGTGTCAGTCACTAGTTACTCTTCCAGATCTGTAATCTCAAAAGGGAGAAAGCTGGCAGATGTCAGTGTCAGTTAGTTGCCTTGAGCTGCCCATATGTAATTGAACAGAGTGTGTCTGGCCAAAAAGCTGCACATCTGTAGATACATGAAGATTTCTGAAAAAAACTGATTATATAAAGAGACAATCTGTGGCTTTGGAGTTTATACTGTTAAATCAAAATTTTAACTAAAACAAAAACATACATTTCACACTTTTATGTTACCTTTTCACAAGAGTTAAAATCAAAAATATGCCTTATTCAGTATACTGCCGGATACAAATCAAGTCATTTAAAATCACCCTTCTAAAATGCTGAAAGTTTTTTTGAAAATTGCCATATAATATTTTTTAAAAGATTGATTGATTGTGATTAATTGGATTTGAGTGCATAAAAATGTTTTGTTATGTTCAGATTTTGATAAGTAAAATTTTCAAAAATGTCATTATCAACAGTGAGCTATTCTTTAAAGTTGTTAATGCTGACAGCCTCACTTCTCTGTAAATGTTTAGCTAAAGTTATTCACTTTTCTTTTGTTCTTCAAAATTGCACCAATGTTATTATACCAAATATTTAGTATCAACTTTTTCATTTCCCATAGTTCGTAGTCATAATTCCCAGGAAAAGATATTGAAATGTCTTTTGTTTCTGCTGCCTCGCATATACTTTAGTATTGCTATTAAAAACTGTGTTGAATTTTATCATGTTTTTATTTTTAATTTAATTAGGAAAATCATTTTAATTGCATAATATGCTGATATCCCATTTTTGTTGCAATTTATCCAGTAATTGCATATGTAACTAGACTGTAATTCATTTGAAATTTGTCAAAAATGCACAGAAATCTGACCGAAAGCATTCAATTACTTTCTACAAGAGTAGTTCTTTGCTCGAGGCATTAAAACCACAGACATCAAAGAATGATTGAGAATACTTCACAGTTCTCCATTAAGGACAATTACAGCAGGAGAACCATAGGTTAAGATGACCATATGTTCTGCAGGTGCACCCTTCTGTTGAAATGTCACTGCTGCCAACAATTAGTTTTAAATAAAATGAATCCATGATAAACTACCTGTAGTGGGTGGAAATCACAGACACAAAGTCAATGTCTTGTAAAATATCTTAAAAAAAAACTCTTATAAGAGAGAGGAAATTAAGATGCAAGATGTATTTTATGCTTTTAAAAACCTGCAGTCAGGAAACATGTTTTTTTCAGTAATACCTGTGTGACACATATAATAAAATATATAACTAAATAAATATATTTTATCATCATCATGTTTATTGGTAAAATAAAAGCAAATAACATAGAAGAGGTTTCAGTTTTAATAGAATTTTCTGAATGTTTTAAAAAGTATTGCTGTACACAGAACTGGAATTATTTAATTTAAAATCAAACAGCAGCAAAACTTACTTTGCTTTACAATTAATCGTTGGTGGTGTGGTGGCGCTATTGTCAGTGCTGTTGCCTAACAGCTCCAGGAGACTAGTCTCGAATTTCAAATCAGCTAATGTCTGTATTACTTTGCATGTTCTAAACGTGTCTTCATGTTTTTCACAAGGTATTCCACCTTTCCTCCCACTTCCTAAATTTGTGCACATTTGGCTAATAGGTGACAAAATTGTCCAGATGTGAGCCAATGTGTGTGTATTTGAGCGTGCTCTGCAATTAAATAGTTCCAGCACTGTTTCTCACTTTGCACCCTATGCCTCCTACACTGTGGTCCTCTATAACTCTGAAATTAAGTTTTAAAGATAGATGGATGAATAGTTTAATGTAGAAAAGTGTAAAGTGCTACATGTGGGCAAAAGAACATCAATTATAAATACAAGATAGGACATACAGAAAGCAACCTCTGAAAAGGATTTAGGGGTATATGTTCATCCACATTTTCATTGACTAAGCAATGCACAGAAGCAATTAAATAGTCAAAATGTTAGGTTATCTCATAAAACCTGTTGCATTTAAGTCAAGAGACTCTATGCTCAAACTATATAATGCACTAGTGAGACAGCATCTGGAGTATCGTGTGCAGTTCTGGTCACCACACTACAAGAAAGACATAGCAGCACTTGAAGCTGTGCAGAGGAGAGCAACCAAGTGCATCCCAGGACTTAAGGACGTTCTATTCTGACAGACTCTGAGAATTAAACCTGTTTAGTCTCAAGCAGAGGAGACTGCACAGGGACCTAATCCAGGTATTTAAAATCCTTGATAAAGTAAATCCGGCAACATTTTTTCATCTTAAGGGTGAATCATGTACTCGATGACATCAGTGAAAATTAAGGGGAAGCGCATTTAAAACTGAAGCCAGGAAGCACTTTATGCAAAGAGTTGTGGGACTCTGGAGCAAAAAAATGAGACATGAAGTTGGAGCAGAAACCTTGACAACCTTTAAGAAGAATCTGGATGAGATATTGGGACAGCTTAGTTATTAGCTAAACAAACGGGTGAGATGTGGACTGAATGGTTTCCTCTTGTTTATCAATTTTTTTATGTTCTTATGAATAGTTTAAACAACTGATTAATGAATGGATAGATGGGATAACTGTATCTTTTCCCATACTTTATAATTTTCTATACAATTAGCAACTGTGTCAGTCCCTCATTTTCAAATTTCAAAAATATTGTCATAATGAGACAAATGGGAATAATGCATATAAATTAAGTACTGTATAGCTAAGAAATTGACCCATGACCCTCCTCTGGATAAGTGGGCATAAAAAATGGATGGATTAATATTTAAGAAACTAGGTAATCCTTGTGTTGCTATTTGATATGACAACAAGCCTTAAATTCTGTTGGTTTTGTTGAATTTGCTTCACAGCTCCGATATTTGATGTGATTGGGTGGGAATAAGGATCGGGTCCGGAAGAAATGTTGGGGTGCCAACCAGCTTGTCCGGTTTAATTAAAGAAACAAAAGAGAAAATAAAAATCCTGCAAAATGGAGTCAAATAAAGAAAACACAGGTTATAGCCTTGTTTTAAGGCATAAATGCTGCTCAGAGGAGTGGGTCTGGCTTTGAGGTGCTCCTTCTTCCCATTGGACTCGTACCAAAGTTGGACACCTCCCTCCATGGATATTGGGCTTTGCAGGACTCGATACAGAAGGGGCAGAGTCAGTTGCCCTCACTGGGTGTCTTCTTAGAGCTGAAGAGGAAGAAGGAAACAATAATGTTAGTGACAGAGCCCCCTCTTGTCCCTGAGTGGTACTACATACCTCTGATGAGCCTGGAAGGAGATCCTAAGATGCACATATGGGACACAGTTCAATTGCCAGTAAAGTGTCTGTCTGTGTTGAGTTTGCATGGATTTTCTTCAGGCACCACGATTTCTTCCTACATTCTAGTAGTGCTAGTAGTGTAGGTGACAGGCTGATAGGTGACTGTATGTTCCCTGCAATCAGCTGCTGTTCTGTCTAATGGCTATTATTGCCTTTCACCTATTTTTACCAGGATTAGCTCAAGATCCTTGTCTCCTTGTAAATAAAAAGATTAGGAAAAAAAAACAAGTTGCACTGTGGTAGTTTAAGTAATTATCAAAATTTGATACAGCTTAAATATTAATTTTAAGTTCACAGCAATTTTCTTTATATTCAAAAGGCCTATTAAAAACCTCCTGTCAGGTATTGATTCAAGATATTTTAGGGATGTTAACCTAACGTTCTCAAAATTTCTTTTTGTAGGTTCCCTTCCTCATCTGTCTGTATAAGTATCTGGAGTCAACAGTATATATGGATGGGATACCATTACTTGGCCAGGGTGCTATAGTACTAGACGGACTGTAAAGGTACCATGAACTGTAAAGCCTCTAGTTGGCTACAGTAATACTCTGCTGCTGCTGCAGTTCAGGCTCCAGCAAAAGCTCCTGAGATTTGTAGTTGCGGCAGGAGTGTGCAGAAAAACATGCACTGGAATTACTCCAAGGTTTGAGCATATAATGTCCTACACATAAATCAGACGAACTTGGAGTTGAGGGAGAAGCAGAGGCTAGGCTCATCTGGGAAGGTGGAAGACAAAGTCGTTATACTCTAGAAATGGAAGATTTAGTAGAAAGGACAGAAATAATTGTACACGAGGGTAGTTGCCCCTAGAATGTACAGTATAGGCCCAAGGGGGCACAGACTGCATTGTTTCCTTTTTCCATTTTCTTTTTGTATCGTGTTCACTCCTATTGTCCAGTGCTAAACTGTGTTAGTAAATTATCTTGTTACTTGTCTTAATTGTGCTGATGTCTTTCTGGGTACAGACTCTGCTGAAAAGCACCTTTGTCTGATCACTGTATATATGGTATATATAATATACAGTAGGGTGTCAGGAAGAGGTGCGTCCTCAGGTTAGTAGCAACAATGACAAAACTTACAAAATATCTTCTGGGAATGTTTTTTTAAATTTCTTTTTTCTATTGTGAATATACGCACACTAGCCATCCCCCACAGCTTCGCCTGCGTATTAGTGAAACAGAACAGTGAGGAGGCCCCCGCCCAGCTCTCTACTCCTGACGTCACTCTTCCCCATCCCCTTGGCCCGTAGCCTCTGTTTTAGATTTGCGCGAATATATTGCTTCTGCAAATGAACTATGATTCTTAGCACAATGAGAGAAGTCGCAAAATCAACTGGAATGTTCAAGCAAATTATAGAAAAAAAGGATCTAAATCCATTAAGTAGTTCTCTCGTTCACTAACTAATTGGAGTTAAGTTTACTCCCTGAGGCAGGCGCGTGAGTGAGGAGGGCCCCGCCCTCCTCCCCACAGCCCAATGAGTGTCTCTCAGATTCACGCTAATAAAATGGTACCGCAAGCAAACTATGATACTTAGTACAATGAGAAAGTTACAAAATCAATGGAATGTAAAAGCAAATTATAGAAAAATACCTGATCTAAATCCGTTAAGTAGTTCTCTCGTGAAAAGCGGACAGACATACAAACGGGTCTAAAAAACTATAAGAAATATCGTGCTTGGACCATGAAATTTTTAAAACCGTTTCTTAGTGAGCACCTATGGGCCACGGGTAGCCTACATTCCACATTTCAAGTCCCAAGTCCTCATGGTTCGGGAGATTTCGTGATGAGTGAGTCAGTGGTATTTTGGTTTTATATACAGTATATAGATTATGTTTGTGTATAATGGAATTAAAGCAACAATTACCGTACTTAATCTATAAAACCACATAAGTTATCCTGGGCGCAGATGGAGGGCTGTTCTTTTCTATATCATGTTCACTCTCTCTACACTGTATTTCCCAGCTAACTATTGGCTTAAGTAAAGAACTGTTTTCTTTATTTTCATTCATTTCTTTCTTAAATTGAAATGGACACTAAAAGTGCAGCAAGTAGTCAAACCTCAATCTGAAGTGTTTAGACATGACAGAGCCCACTTTATCCAATAAAAGTCTATATTTCAGTGTTCATTGATGCACTGGTTAATGTTTAATATAAAACTACAACTAATAATATTTACGTAAGTGAAAATCAAATGAATCATTTTTTTAAGTCAGTATTGATTAACTTTTTTTTTTAAATTCCTGTGGTAATCTCAATGTACAGTAGAAAGCAAATTAGTCCCCACATCAGTGTACCTATATACTACAACAAAAACACATATTGAAGTCAAAATGTTAATAATAGCCATAGGTAAACAAAAAACTTAAAGAGATGCCATTTTACACAAATTGTTACCATTTACAGAGTACTAATGTGCATTACAATTAAGCTGCCTTTAAAAAACATTTCAGAAACAGACATCTGATGGCTGTCCTTGCAGTCATTAAGTGCCTTGCATTGCACCCTGCTGTGATTGCTTTGTTTTGTCTCCCTACTTCCTCCCCCTTTCATCTCTGTCACCGTTAATTTTTTAGAGATAAATATTTAAAGGTTTATAATTAAATCAAGTGAATGGTAGGCTAAAAAGTACTGTATTTTAAATTAGCCAGCCAGTCGCCTTACTTACAATGTCCATTTTTAAATTCCTACCAACATTTCAATATGTACATCATAAATACATATGTATTTCAAAGTGTACTCCTCTGTTGAGTGTTTATGGAAATCGTAATTTTTAAGAATGATTACTGGTTAAAATGAAAGTAATATCGTTTCTGAACATTTTATACTTTCAAAAGTATTGAAAATATCAAAATAGGTTAATAATTCTATCTAAATTTTGGCATTGTTATATAATTTTGCAATGATGGTAATATCAGCAGGTCTTTCAAAAGCAAAATAATTTTGCTGTGATCAGCTTCGTTTCAGATTTATTGTAATTCAAAATGCACAATGATGCTTTCTAAAAAGAGAACTCCATCAAGCAGGGTGAAGGTTTTTGTAACTTGTTCAACAATCATGGCAAGTCTGAACATTAATTCAACAAATGTTATCAATTACAAATAAAAACTTAGTAGGAGTAGTTTTTTCCATGCAATATTATTAAAATCTTTATATATAATACGCTGCCGTGGCTGTTTGTTTGTCTGTCCAGTATTTTAAATCACCTGTAGCTCTCAAACTGTTTGACCTATTGACTTGAAATTTGGTACACATATGCTATGTGACGTCTACTATCCGTTTTCGGGGTGATGATTGACCTCCAAGGTTATTCCTCTTTTTATTTTTATTTTATTGTAGAATCAACTCTCGGCAGTGGCCAGCAGGGTGGCCGTGTGGCGCATGCATATGGGTGCCGTTCTCATCTCTACCACCTTCGCCGTCTCTTCCCCTACCTCTTCATATCTTAAATCACGTACTACGTAATTGCAACAAAAACACTGAATTAATCAGTTTTAACGTGAAAAGATGCTGACAAAAGAAGAGACAAATCAGACCACTAGGGTGGAGGAAAGAAGAGATGCTCATCAACCTCTGAGCAAACGAATGATAAACGTACAGGGAAGGAGTATGAAAACTATGAATGCTCAAGTCAAGTGTATTCACTGCACGTTATCATGCAGTGCACCATTACTGGTTATATAATAATTTGTGTCGTTAGTAAGATTATGTCTTATTGCTTTTTAGCCCATTAAGGTGGAATGTTCATTTATTCGTTGCATGTATCATTGTATAATGCATCAATGGCACAACAGAAAAATATTGTACAAATTATGTATATGGAAGAACTCTTCTAAGGTTGATGTTTAATACAGTGTTTTTTGTTATTCTGTATTTTGCATCTTGTAATTTAGATGATGTTGTGCATGTGTTTTTAATCTGCAATACATTTGTAGTTTTTCCTTTGTAAAGTTTCATAATATCATATAGTCCTCTTTCAAACAATACATATAGGGAAAGCCTTTTTCACTTTGTGTCAATTCACATTTAGATTCTTCTATCTCTATAAATTAACAAATTGGTTTGTATTAATTAGTAGTCTTATTTATGTTAAAAGATTGAGTTATTTTGTATAAAAACATTAATCAGCAAAATTCACCAAAGTGTCTTTCACAGTGAATATGCTGTGTTTACAAGGGAACTTGTTCCCCAAATATTTTCCTCAAAATTTGCTGTGTGGCTGGTTTAGACTAACTAATTTTTCCTATTGTCCCATGATGCTTTGCAAGGCATATCAGCCATGCGCAGAACTGTCACACATACATGCTTTAAGTGTAGTCCACTTTACATTTAATTTCCTTCCCATTATGCTTCTCATATGTGTAATGTCATTACTCTAGCCTGATTTGCAACTCAAATGCATAAAAAAAAATGCTACATTTTTATTTGAAAAAAACATTAGTTATCTATAATGAAAACATTATGAAAATGCTTTGTTGTTTTGCATAGATTCATTGGACATTGCATCTTAATCTGCTGGATTGTCTGTTATTCTCCTGGCTATGCAGCACAGATCAGGTATTGACAGGTAGAGCCCCTCAAGTATATAATGCTGATCCTCCACATCATAGGGTCTCTTGGGTGTACAGGTACACACCTGTACACATTTATCTGCTGGTACAAACAGCGCAATCCTTTTTTCATATCCTGGTGACCAGAGCAACAGCTCACTCACCACACCACTGGTCCAACTATTCATGCCACACGGTATCTAAATCAAAACAAATCTCAGGAGTCCAACTCTCAAACCCTATTTAGAATCAGTAAACACACAATAGTAAGACCCCGTGAAATAATAAGAAGAAGGAAATATTTACTAATGTATACAAGGTATTTCTATCTTGCTGATGGAAGCAAAAAGTGCAAAGGATCTGCACAGACAGACTGAAAACAAAAATGACTTCACAGCAAAAAGAATCATAAAGACTGAAAACAAAAAAGATTTGACAGCAAAAATAAATATGGATCCAATCTATAGTATCTGTGCTGATCCTTTTCACTTTTCTCTTTCATTAAAAAGATATAAATGCCTTGTAAATACTAATAACATTTTCATGATAACGTCACAGGGTTTCAGGTTTATTGTACATACGTTCAGCCCACGCACCCTTCTATGGACTTGAAAATTTGTTTGTTCTACCCACATATTGAATATTTGGATATTGACATTCATATATATATATATATATATATATATATATATATAAATAAACCAGCAAACATGTGCTGTAATGTCCATAGTCCTGGCCAGTTTACCACACTGTCTGAATACTCTGTGGAGCAGAAGTATATCAAAGAAAAGTTAATGTTATTTTAGGAATAGTCACTCCTATGACAGAGAATTGTGATACACAGCAAAAGGTCATTCTAGAGCATGATATTACAGTAAAAATCTAAGGGTTTCTGTTGGAAGAGAAATTTAGACGTTGGAATCACCTATTTCAAGGAAGAATCACTTACTTTCCGAAAACTAATAATCAACTGAAGCTAATTGCCTTGCATTATCCAATTTCTATTATGTAAAACTTTTTTATTGCTAGTCGAAAAATATAAATTAAATTTTGTTTTAACAATTTAACTTCTAAACATTTCTGCTAGGCTCTGTATCTACTCTACTGTGGTGAAATACACATTTTGTCATATTCTGTACACTTTTATACCTACTACTCCTTTCCACAACCTGTAGTGTATCAATATAGGATTTAAAGCTGCAAAACATATTTAATTTGTTTTAAAAATACAATTTTATTTTTGTCTAGTAATATCTCTTTTCATCTGCTTCAGAAATAAATGGAAACTGCTGTTCAATGCAACTTATAAAAATTTTAAAGAATGTTAAATTTGGAAAGTTTACATACAATGGGTGACCAAAATGTTTTCAGCCTGATCTGTTAAGAGAAACAGTAGTAAAACCAGACAAGCTTCAAGCTTTATCAACATAATTGATGTGAATGCTAATACATGTGTTATTACATTCACAAAGCTTTTTTGTGCTATTCAAATAAAATGTCTTGTCTCGTATGTGCAAACAGTGTTTTGTAGCTGACTTGTCATTTTCATCATTGACAAAGCGGCTTCTTTCAAATTGGGGAACAGGTGGTAGTCATACAGAGCCAGCTCTGGAGAATAAGGTGGGTGCGGCATCTTTTTAAAGCCACAGTTTCATACAGCACCCTTTATAACACACACAGCTGTGTGTGAGCAGATTGTCATGAAGTAGAAGGGTTACTGACAAATTTCCCTCCTGCTTTTCCCTCACTGCAAATGCCAAAACAAATCAGTATGTGGCTATTTGGAAGCATGCAATTAATAATGACTGAGCATCAACATTATAAAAATAGTGCGCTTGAATTTGCCAGCAGTGGCTTTGACTTTGAATTCCTTTTCACTTGAAGAATCGCCATACTTCTGGACTCTTGGTAATACTGAGATATCCAGTTTTCATCCTGGGTTACGGAATGCTTCCAAGGAGCTGAGCCATCTGCACACTTATTCCTCTACGCTCCTGTGTTCCACATTGCATGCAGTGTCACTGCTTACTGCCAGCCACAGACGTGGAAAATCTGAAAACAAACCCTGTAAGTAACAAAGAATTTAAAAACATCTTTCTTAAATCACGGTGCACAACAGCCAGCTAGGGGAACAGTAAAACAAACAAAGCAGTGAAGTACTAAACTAATCTCTATACCATAATCTCACACCCTCCATTAAACCCTCCATTACAGTTCATGCTGTGGTGACAACATTTGAAGGCTGGCCAGATCATGGTTAATCTGTGAAAAATGCTCTGCCATGATAGAATAATTCTGTTTCATCTCTTAAATAGGATATGTAAAGGGCTGGTCTCAGTACACACTGACTAGGCAAGAGTAAAACTCCAAAGACAATTTGTTCTCTTGAGCTGCAAATGAAATAAATATAGTATGTATGATTTGACAGTTTATCACCGTCTATACTGAAGCAAAAAAAAAAAATAAAAATAAGACAAATGCTAGAAATTTGTAATTCAGATATTGTAGTACTTTCTCTCTGGTTTCCTTTGGAGCACCAAAAGACCATCCAGTAAACATTCTACCTTAGTGTCTTTGGTTGTGTTCTTGCTTGCCCTGGTGCTTTATCAATGGGCTTTTCCTCTTCATCCTTTATGTAACTGGTTTATTACATCCTACAGTCCCCTATTGTGGTTCTTGATTAAAAATTTTTCTAATTTTACCTAACTTCCTACATACGCTCATGTTTTTCACCCTGGAAAGTAAGCCTCATTTTTGTAAATTTGAACCTTTGATCTCAAATGCACTCAAAACAGCATAGTTGTGATAGACATTCAGGCTTCTGTCTAATCTGGCATTCTCAGACCCTCGTCTTTCACGATGCTGCCCTTAGAACTACAACATTCTTCATAGCAAGACCTAAAGAAACTTCAAACATAATGTACAAGTATCAGCTGACTAATTAAAATGATATAAAATATGATGCAGCAGAACGCACAATGGTGCCAAAGCTGCTCTCTTTTTCTCACTATTTCCTTAAGTCAATATAAAGTCTCCCAAAAGTAATTTTGTAGATGGCAGTGTAGATCAATTATATTCAGTGTGTCACCATGATCTGTGTATTTAATAAGCTTTGAACTCATATAAGTAGGCTGCTTATGAAATATTAGGTCTTTATTACTCTGTGTTTGACTTTCTGTGTTATAAATGACCATGGACCCCCAATATAATGACGATGACTGGAGTTTTTGTTGTCCTCTCCTCTGATGTCAACTAACCACAACTGAACAATTAATGGACAGATAGTGCAAGGCTTCATTTAAGTTAATCAGTTTCAAACTACTTTGTGCCTTTATACATTCTATGCACTCACTATGTAACTGGTAAAGTATATAACTGCATTTTACCTGAGTACTTGTCGTAGTGCTCTGCTCCTGCACTCAGTAAGGAGAGTTATGTAGGATTAAACTGATATTCAGCTGAAACTGAATCAAGACCAGCACTAGTTTATCACATCTGTGATAGCTTTCCCTCCAGTGATTTGTCACTGCAATCATGAACATGAAAATGGATCAACTGAATAATACAAATTCATTTTAGTCAGATTCTTTACATATTGAGGACTACATTCAAATTTGTTTGCTTAGTAGACACTTTTATCCAAAAACATTTATTTACTGTACATGTAAGATATTGAATAGAAAAATTTTCTTGGTAGAAATGCGCTCTTCATACTAAAGGTATTTATTGACCTATGGCATTGTTCTGTTCAAAAGAGAGCTGATCCTACCACATATATAGAATGTACATTTTCAGTAGTATGATTACACAACAGAAGTGATGTTGTCTTGTAGTCAGCAGCAATTCAAAATAACTGTGCATCTCCTGGTATTTTAGTGTTTTCCAAACATTGACTGCCATTAGACAGATGATCTTGCAATGATCACAGGGTGCGTTGCTTTTCAAAATCATATGCAATGAAGTATTATTTTTCAGAAACTGAAATACCTGAATTCAGCTTTGACAAATAGCATATAGTAGACACAGAGTCATATTTCTATATGCTATCCAAGTGCTTTAGATTTTTTTTCTTTTGGGAAATATTAATTTGCAAATGTCTTAACTATTTTTGTTTCTTTCTTTTTGTACTGTTTTATCATTTTTAACAATAAATTAGACTTAGAAAAACAGCACAAATTATGTGAAACCATATTTGTCATCATTCCTAATCTTACTGGATAGCTATGAAATCAAGGAAAGCTCAAAAAGATATCCAAATATGTACAATACAATACAACTTATTTTGTTTATTGTGCTCTTCAGTGAGTGCACAATTCTCAGTTAAAATGCAAGTAGAGATTATACTAATTAATAATTACAGAAACTGGTACAAATATAAATACAGATTTGTTAAAACACACAGAAAACAAGGGGGAAACTGATTGAACATAAATTGTGCAAGAGAAAGTCAAAAACAAATCCACATGCCTGGAGACCTCAGCCAACTGGTCACTGACCCTCTCCTGGGTTTTCTATTGTGTTCTCTTTGTGGGCCTTCCAATCAAATGAGAGAATCTTTCCATCCAATGATTCCAGCACTCCTTTATCCAAGGTGACATTTCCATATGCAGGAGAGCAGCCTTGCCGCAGAGCAGTGGCACCAAAAGCCACATCCAGATACCGAGAAACAGAATAAAGGAGGGTTAGTAACAGTTTAAAATATGGTGATACTTATATTTCTGTACAAACGACTAACAAATAGAAATGCAGTATGCACGGCTAAAAAGCACCTCTAGTCAGGGTATGTTAGACTAAAGTAGTAAGCCTTCAACCAGGAATTAAAAGCTGTAGCTTTTAAAAGCCTGGATTTAAAAGCCATTATTCAAAGATTTTGAAACTTTTAAAGGGGTAGCAGAGGCCTAGCATGTTTTTTAAGAACGCTAAAAATTCTTGCAAAATTCTAAAGAAAGTAGGAAAAGGCAATTTTTAATAATATTACTAATGTATGTGTTGTATGATTTTCAGTTGAATAACACCAATTCTTAGCACAGTTTAATGAGAAGTGTACTTTCTCTGTGGCTGAGTACTGTTCTTTATTTAAAATCATATGGAGGGTGAACTTTTTGGAAGAGAGTGGTAGCATGTCGAAATACTGCATATGTCTTCATTATTGCAAGATAGTATAGTTTCTATCAGTGATAGTGAAGAGTGATTAGGAAAACCTGGCAGGTTTCTTTTAACATAATTTTTCAATTACCTGTTTTCCAGAAACATAAATGTTCAAAGAATGTTCATATACTGTATTAATTATCTAGAAATCTATAAGGGTCATATTGGCAGGGATATCCCATAAGTAAAATACTTTATAAGTAAAGGATAGTGTTGATCAGCGAATTTTGCCAGTGTTATTTGCAGCAAATTTTCTGCTTTTGCACTTGTTCGTTGAATTATTTACTGATAATTCAGCCGATTTACGAAAACTTTTTTTTCAGCATCTAGTGCTTTCCGAGGCCAGCGTGACATTCCCCGGAGCTGTAACAGCTAACATTGGATGGGACCAAAACCCCCCCAGGTATATAATGCTGATCATTTGCATTACAGACTGGTTATGAAGCTTGCATGTCTCTCACTACTTTCTTTGTTTCTTTGATCTCATCGACGAACGGTTGCACAATAGTTGGCACCATGAAGACCTCGTAATCAGGCTTACAGTTGTTATTGCTAGTCTACTGGCTGACACTGCAGATTTGAACACTGGAAAAGAAAACTCATGCAGATATAAACAGAACAACCAGGCTTCATGGAAACTAAAGGTACTAAGGCAGCTGGTGAACTACTATAGCATCAGTATTCATACCAGTTTTTTACATTTTCCATAAAAACAAATGATATAAAATGTAAAGCCATAAAGACACATAAATACTGTGCATAGTTGATGAACTCAATTTAAGGAGCTTAAGAGATAAGTAAATAATGCAGATTCTCAAATTTGACTTTTATGAAACATATACAGTATAAATAATGTGTTATCTCTGCTTGTTGCGAAATGTGCAGTTCGATCTTCGAGTTCTATGTCAGTTATAACAGAAGGAGGTGTGCGCACTATGCATGTGTAATTAGCAATGTGGAGAATGAAAACAAACCTTGAAAGAGCCTGACAATATCCTCCCCCCCAAACACAGGAGACTCTATGAAATAATGATAATAATAACAAAAGATTTATAACAATTTACAAGATGCTTTTCTCTATTTGTTAGAAAAAAAAGTGCAAAGCATCAGCACAGACTGTTTGGAGAGCCTTCAGCACGACTTCAAAATAACAGAATGAGCCAGAGGCTTCAATCATGACATGCCACTTTGAATTTTCTGACTTTAACTCTTTTAGGGCTGATTTTATTTTCTCCCAGGTCATATTTTTTCCAAAAAAACACTGTTTTCTGAAAAGAGCATATTTGATATACAGGATATCTAGAGAAAACCCCACAAAGAAATGGGGAGACCACATGAAACTCCACGCAGAGTGTCAAGATTTGAAACTAGGATTTTCAAGCTGCAAGGTACAGATCTCAATTAAAATCCCTATTTTCCAATTCATTCATTTTGTAAAATTATAAATAATTTTTAAGAACACAGCTATTTTATTTTAATAGGTTTCAGATAATAATATTTTTTTTTAGTTGTACATAATCCAAATGAAAGTTAAGTCTTATATAAATAATCAGTCAGTTGGTCTGTTGGTAGCACCAGCGTTTACAGTTAAATGCTTAGCTTTGTTTCTATATATAAACAAACTAGACAGCTAAACAATGTGTTTTTAACCTTTTGTTAAAGTCCTGTACTGCAATCATAGCTTTAGCTGCAATGTGTGATTAATGCTCATACATTGTGATTCTTCCTAAATTGCACATAAATTGCAGTTATTAGTAAAGAAAATAATAAAAAAAAAACTTCAACAGCTTTAAATACCCTATTAAGCTGTTTTAATCAATACTCTTGTTTTAAGTAAAAGCTGTTTTATCTTTGACTTTTACATTAACCTTCCATTAACTATTACAGAAGCAGTTAAATGTTCTGTAGTCAATAATGCTAATGTATAGGACGTTGTATTAGCTATAAAGAAATGTGTATTCATATTATGTTAAAGTGATGATCTTTGACGATTTGCCAATAAAAAAATATAAAAGCCAATAATAAATTTGAAATATTCCACTTGACCATGAATTATGTTCTTGGAATTGAGTTCGTTGCACTGTAATTTTTAAATGAGGTCATCTGTTCCTCGTGGTCAAAGCCTTTTAAGACATTGATATTTAACTGATGGAGATACCCTCTGTGGCACTTTAACCTCACCTTGTAATTGTCCCTCAAGCCTGATAATAAATAGGAATTCTAATAGACAACTGCTTTCTTGATTAATTTGAAGACATTTAGAGATGTTTAATGTTTTGGCACCAGACACATGCAATGGATTCTCTTTCTATCTTGAGAAGTGGAAATATATCACTAAAGAATGGAAAGCAAAATATGCAAAGAGAAGGAGATGAAGACGTCTGTAGTGTTGTATTTATAGTATAAGAACAGTTTAAAATCAACCTAAAAGTAACAGATAACCAAACACACAAATTAGCTACCTAGGATGTATTTGCACCTCCTGTAATAAAACAAATGTGCTGCTCTGTAACACTAGTAGGACAATATTACCTAGCCTGATATGAAGAAAAAAAGAAAAATAACACAATGCTATGTTTGCCCTATATATTGCATTGTAATGGTAGTGAAAAAAATAAGAGATTGACCAATTCAGTGTGATCATCAAAGATAATCTTATGTATTGTTAAATTAACACATTTAATTAAGTAGCAAAAACTTTATTTACAACAAAAAATGGAAAATATGTCTAGTACTAATACAAAATGACATTTTTTAAAATAGTGATAAGAGTAAGAGTTTTCTTTTTTCAGTTTAAAATATTGATTACATCTTGCCTGAAGAAGGGGCCTCGAAAGCTTGCATATTGTAATCTTTTTAGTTAGCCAATAAAAGGTGCCATTTTGCTTGACTTTTCAGTTAAAAATATAAATACAGCTAAGGAAAAAAAGTTAGAACTACAAGGTTCATTCTGTCTGCGGTGGGTTGGCACCCTGCCCAGGATTGGTTCCCTGCCTTGTGCCCTGTGTTGGCTGGGATTGGCTCCAGCAGACCCCCGTGACCCTGTGTTCGGATTCAGCGGGTTGGAAAATGGATGGATGGATGGTTCATTCTGTGACCTTATGCAAACCATTTAAGTTGCATTGTGAAATATATACCGTATATACTCAAGTATAAGTCAGGTCTTGAAACCCGAAAAAATCGATCATAAAATCAGAAAAATGCATTCAAAAATGCGAGGCATCGAATTTTGTTGCAGCAGCGCAGTTACCAATTTCTTTCGGTACTTCAACGATGTTTAATTTAAAACCAGCTTCATATTTTCTTCTGACTGAATGCTCCATCGCAGATAAGGGATGCTCTTACGATAAAGGTGTATGAGAGTGTGAGATACAAAAAACCCAAATCAGTGCAAATGTTGCTTCAGACTAGTTTGGGTATTACTGTGTGGTCACATAGGCACAATAGAGAGAGAGAGAGAGGTTAGGAGCACATGCTGATACAGCACATTGCCACACCCACATAGAAAAAAAAGTCAGTGTACTCCATGGTTACTCTCTCAGGTGGGCGTTAGCATATCATAATCTCTTGGACCAAAAGCTTGAATTTTCCTCATTCGATTTATATGACCGACATTATAATATACCAGAAATTATATGATAAAATCAAGTCCCAACTTATCCATAGGAGAACTTATCTGCAAGTATATATATAAACCAGACATTGCTGCGAATTGCGCTTTGATATCTGCCTGTTCCACTACAGTTCAAGGAAATCGTATATATATCTAGATGACCATACCATCCCATACAATGGGCATAGCGTGGCTCAGCAATGACTGAGAAACACCTGATTGGTCAGCCAGTTCACATTGAAAAGCTCCTGTGGCTAGAAACCCAAGGGTGGACAGAAATTGCAAAGGAACTCGTAGAGCACAATTCCTTAAAGTCTGACTTTATTATGTTGGTGCCAGGCCAACTCACAGCTCCAAAAGGACAGCTCTTAGAAATCTCAATCAATTTAGGAGCCAGTCATCATCATGTGCCAAGAAATTGGTATGATCTCTAAATACGTGCTCACTTCTGATTTTTCCATTTGTATGTCTTCCAACAACGCTAAAATAACCTTGATAATTGGAATAGTTTGGTGATTCTGTGCACCATTACATAGTTACTGATTGATTACAATCTAGTGTCTTCAATTTGTAAACAATATGCAATTAATTTTGGTGTATCTGATGAAGCTGGTGTCATGGATGCAAATCTAAAAAAGAAAGGGAAACCACAAATAGAATGTTGCACTTCTTTGACGCTGGGTGTCGCCAGTTAGCAAAATTGAGGAGAAATATGTGTACACATGGTCTGAAAATGTGCGTGGCTTTACGCAAAGTTTAGTTTTTATACATCAAGTGTATATGGAAACGGGCACACATAACATTTTTGTGTGTACTCACTGTTTATATATGAGGCTAGAGGTCTCTGCATTCTGGCTCTGTAGAATTCACTGGCAGAAATAATACAACCTGTAATAATCTACTGTATATCCTGGTCATATGCCAATTTGGTGTAACAGATCCAGAAGAGACTTTTATGATAAAGTGTTTATAAAAAAACTGTAATAGGGGCGGCACGGTGGCGCAGTGGGTAGCGCTGCAGCCTCGCAGTTGGGAGATCTGGGGACCTGGGTTCGCTTCCTGGGTCCTCCCTGCGTGGAGTTTGCATGTTCTCCCCGTGTCTGCGTGGGTTTTCCCCAGGCGCTC
Source organism: Erpetoichthys calabaricus (assembly GCF_900747795.2). Taxonomy (NCBI): domain Eukaryota; kingdom Metazoa; phylum Chordata; class Cladistia; order Polypteriformes; family Polypteridae; genus Erpetoichthys; species Erpetoichthys calabaricus. Next base: position 160,796,140 of record NC_041400.2, read on the forward strand.
CGGTTTCCTCCCACAGTCCAAAGACATGCAGGTTAGGTGGATTGGTGATTCTAAATTGGCCCTAGTGTGTGCTTGGTGTGTGGGTGTGTTTGTGTGTGTCCTGCAGTGGGTTGGCACCCTGCCTGGGATTGGTTCCTGCCTTGTGCCCTGTGTTGGCTGGGATTGGCTCCAGCAGACCCCCGTGACCCTGTGTTCGGATTCAGCGGGTTGGAAAATGGATGGATGGATGGCTGGAAAAAACTGTAATATGTCCTCTGTGATCTGAAACATAACTATTAGCAAACTTCAACAATATCAGGTTACTATTATTTCTCTAAATTTCTATGATCATTTGAAATATTCACAAGTGTGCTCCAGTTACCCAGACACTACCAAGATGTCCCCTTCTGAACAGATTTGTCAGTGAAGCTTTTCTTAACAAGCAAGCTCACCAATCAACCACTCACAACACTAAATAATATTTTTCCATACCTACTTAATAAAATGATAAATGCTCTTACATACTTTGTATGGAACACCACTTGATCCATGAGATGACTGTGCCCTTGAATTTCTTACAACAACCTTCTTCAGTTGCAGGTCACTAACATCAAACTCTGTATCTGGCTTTAGATGATCTATCAGAAAGTATACTTACCTAGGTTATTGCATCTGTCTGGATCAATGTAAACATCCTCTGTATAGGGATCCATATCTTCCACTTGGTATGTATACATTATAGGTTGTTTTTGTCACTTGATAAACCTAAATTGACCTTTTTCTTGTTATTTCTTTCCATTGTTTCCAATGCCAGTCTACCTCATTAGAAGGGACTCCATAACTCAATCAAGGCTGCACATTATTTTGCACTTTTCAAGTTATATTTATATTTCCATGTTTTCTGTGGTCCTTTCTCCTCTTTAGTTCATTGAATATGGTATTTAGACTTGTTGCTCATCCTCTGAAGCCTCTGAGTTACTACAATATAACCATTTACCTACTGTGTATATTTCTGTTACAATTACCTGCAACACTTTATTCATCTTATCATCAAACTGCTGCTGAAGTGATTTCAAACATAATATTAGATTTTTCATATGTCTGCTCAGTAACTGTATGCTGTTGGGAACAGTATGTGATATGTTGAGTTTGTGGGCACTGTGGGCTTACACCAAGCCTGGCTCATCCTGGATCTCACCAGGTTAAAGAATTATACTTTCAGGTAAACTCACTCTTTCTGAATATTTTATCTTTGGCTGGCTGGGATTGGCTTCAGCAGACCCCCATGACCCTGTAGTTAGGATACAGCGGGCTGGATAATGGATGGATGGATGATGGATTTTTAGGCCTCTTACATTCTTACATACTTTGCCACAAGCACTTATTCATTGTTGGACAATTACATTGTTCCATTACATTTATTTCTGTCAAAATCAAACTCGTTATTTCTCCTTCTTGGTCTCTGTTGTGGGCATACAACATTTTTCATGAGTCTACCAGTAGAAATTTTGGGTGTTCACTTCTCAAAGAACGAGTTTTTGGATTTCAGCTTTCTTCTTCCCACTTGTTGTATTTCTAGGCTATCCACTGCCTCTCTGGCTGTCATATGTTGGTTGTCAATCAGTCTAAACATTAAAAAAACAAATTTAATCACCCATTGATGCTCCTAGACACATCTTCATTGATGTTCCTGAATCATTCCAAATATTTTTTTCATTTTTCTGTTGGCAATATGCATTTGGCAACATCTGTTATCAGTGTCTGCGGTGGGTTGGCACTCTGCCCGGGATTGGTTCCTGCCTTGTGCCCTGTGTTGGCTGGGATTGGCTCCAGCAGACCCCCGTGACCCTGTAGTTAGGAATATAGCGGGTTGGAAAATGGATGGATGGATGGATGTTATCAGTGTCAGATGTTATCATCTGCAGTGTTCATGTTTCGAACACATTATCATGATGATTTTTTCTTCTTCAGGATCAAGGTTACTGCAATATATATAGTAATGCAATACAGCTGTTTGCCATTGCAAAAATTTTCCTGAATCCAAATAGCATTTAAACATTGACACAGCTTACCTTCATCTCCGGTTATATAAACGATCCTCACATATTCCATGAAAAGCAGAAGGTTTTCAAATGCAGTGTTCAATGCCCTCCAAACATATTTAGCTACAATCCAGTGAAAATTGCTATTTTTGCTGTTTATTCAAGTAATATAGATTTCAGGTAAAAAGAAAAATATGAGGCAAAAGTGCAAGATATCACCCTCTATTTCTGGGAATTTTACTGTATATGTGTTTTAACATTTGAGACAAATGACATCTACCTGCACCACTTGCTGTTGAAGTCACCATTGTAATGCCTGAAATGCTACAGTTATATATAGCTATTATGCAAGTGTTAGCAGCGTTTTTTTAAGCTCTCTTCTGTGGATGAATATTGCAGTGGATGTAATGACATATTGAAAGACTTGAAGAAAGGCACAGAAATAGCAGAAATAGCAAAAAAGTATAGCGTGGGCACTGGAAGTAATTTGTCCAAGGGCAACATAGGAAGACACAGGGTGGCACTCTTGGAGCATGAAGACATTCCCAAAGGACAGCAGAGAGAGAGAGAAAGGGAACAAAACTGGCACTATGCTTACAGAAAGTGAGAAACCATGGAGGGTTGGTAGGCGTACAGAAGACCTCAGGGTCCATATAGTGCAGGACATAGTCTCATTAAATGACCCTCTAAAGGAAAATCTGAGTAGATCGGCAGGAAGCTTATACCAATTAATGTTATGGTGCTCTATTAATTTTTCAGGTAAGGAGTGGAGTTTGATAATTCATAACATTAATTCTTCATCAGTTTGTGCAAAACACACTGTAATTCAGATGAAAAATGTACAATGGACACACCTTTCCACATTAAAATAATCCAAAATATATCAGAAATTGGGCCCTAATTGTGAAAAAAATTCAATGTAGCTCAGGCCTTACCAAGGCATACTGTATATTCCAGGAATGTCCTAAAATTGAATCTTTTTGGACAAAGGCATTTTTTTCATTCACTAATGTTATTTTAAGGCTACACCCACACTTTTCATTTAAAAATTTAAACATTAGTGTCTGTTTTCATTTTTTGTCCACACAAAAATATAGACTCTAATCACACTCTGATTGGTTTGTGCTTATTATGTGGCCCTTCCTATTTGGATCCTATTTATTACAACATCTCATTACCTGACACCCTCCATGGAAGAAAATCATATTCCAACATAGCGGACATATTCTAGACATATAGGAATTGTTTTGTGCTGTGTTGCTTACCTACATGAATCTAAACTGTGTTTTGTACATTTCGAATGATGCATACATTCACAAAAGGCAAATAAGTCATTATAGTTCGGGGATAATGTCTGTGGGCCGATGCATGCATTTCTAGTATAGGAAAATAGCCACGTTCTAAGCGTTTTTGGTCATTTTAGGGTGGATGGAGATACTTTTGCAAACAACGTGAAAATGATGGTGTGGATGGAGATCACTTTCTTTTAAAAATGAAAATGTAGTAATATGGACTAAGCTTAAAATAACTGCTGGGCTTCTAACAACATTTCTGCCAAACTCCAAATGTTGTAATCAATATGAGGATTTACAACACAGTGGACTTGATTATTAAAAATTAGCTCTCAGCTTTGAATTTGGGTGGGGTTTTAGTGTGTGTGTTTTTTTAAAATTTTTTTCAGTGACACTTGAGACTATATAAATTGTTTTTCTAATGTGACTTATTTTTTCACCTTTTCAATGTCTGATTGTTGTAACGCCTATCTTGTAATGCATATTTTTTTAAGTAAATAAAATATAATTGTAAAAAAAGTTAATTTTGTGGTAATTTCCCTTCTGCTCATTAGTCACATTTCATTTATGATTCTTAGCCAGCTAACTATCAGAAAGACCCGCTCTAAGGGTTCATGGATATATACTGTAATGACCAGGGACTTTTAGAAGGGGCTGTATTCTAAAGTTCTTGTTGCTAAAGAAAACGTTCTTTGAACAAGGAGGTGGTTCTGGAAATGGTATTAAGTCCATCTCTGGCCAGAGGGAGAATGAGTGCAAATTTGGAACAGAGTTGTGTTCTGGGTTCACTGGTAGGAACAAAACATGCTACAGTTAACAGGCAGAGACAAAACAGATGGAAGGATCATTTGTTTTAAGTTTGGCCACAGTTTTTTGTGGTAGGAAAGTAGAAGCACTATTTTGCATGGAAGGCATGAATTAAGAATGGTGAAGAAGAAGTACCAGAAAGGCAATCAGGCTTTTTATTTGTTTTGTTTTTTTTTCTTACCTTCTGTACTGTAAGGTCTCTTATTTACCCTTTCTTATGAGTGCTTTATTAATACAGAGTAAACACAGTTTTTGGTGTTGTAGACTTCTTGACATTTACTTTCATTGCGAAGTGGCACCAGGAGGCCTCTCCTCTTTTTCAATAAGTTGTAGAACACTAAATGAAAAGCATGGAATAAAATGGAATTAAAAACATAATTATGAAAGTAACTATCAAATAAAGATGTTTTGAAAAGGGAAATACATTTGCATATTTCAATGAAAGTATTAAGATGCCTAAACTGACAAAAAAACAAGTGAGGTTCACTTTTCTTCAGAAAACGTAAAATAATTCATTGAATATCCTGCAGGCATTCGATTTTTACACATCTTTTTTAATTTTCTTTGATATAGTAATAAATTTTGTTGAACTGGATGAAATAAACTATTTGTGAGGAAAGATTTAATTCTTGTAGCATAATTTATTGGTGGGTGGAGAACAGGCTGAGGGTGGAGGAATTGTTCTGTTTTCCAGTAGCCATATTGATTTGCAGTACTCCAGCAGCTGTAAACATTTTTGACAAACTAGCATAAAGAAACGCTCACTGGAAAGAAATTAAACTAAGCAGTTCTTCATTTATTGTCTCTGGGAAATATTGATGTCAGCCGAAAATAGGACAGAACACACCTACTAACTAATTCATCTGTCAAAACAAGAATTAATTAACTGAAGTGCATATCCACTAGATTATGCTTTTGATTTTCAGAGTTGGCTTTAGTTACTGTTGACTTTCAAGAATGATTTTTTTTTGTGCACACTTTTTAAATTTTTTGTGTTATTGGCTATCAGTATTTCATCAGTACTGACAACATTCTTATCCTACTTTTATGGATGATTCTCCTTTTTAAGGCAGTATTTATTAAAAAGCAAAAGAAAAAATGAAGAGAAATGTACTGTATTAGGAAGGAGAAACTATTTTTTTACAGTGAATACAGTGAGTTTTTATGCAGCCCTTTCAAGGCATGTAATTAATGAAAATAAGTTGGGACCTTTGGGCACCTGATCAATTTGGTGCTAGTCCATTGGAAAGGTATTATCATTGTTCCTTACAAATCGAACAAAGGTATCTAGTGAGTTTACAGGATGACCTCCTATATTTATTATTAATGATGTAAGAAAGGATAACTACAATGTGTGGGGATGTTAACATCACAGTTTTTGTTGAGACAATGTATGTGCACTAAAGCATTATTCATTGCGCTCAGATGTGTTAAGTCGATTAAACATTATGCGACTTGTAATCATAAGATATGTCAGGTTTGCCGACTTCAGTTACTGTTCTCGTCACTGAGCCATGTCAGTTTAACTGGCTGAAAATTACTGGGCATGTCACATTTAAATGATTAAGTGCCGATCTTCCAGTACAGTTGTGCTCTCCCCTTTTTGTAACAGCCAATTACATGCTACTTGACAGAGCTGGTGCTGTACAGAGGGTTAACAGGTACAGTGAGTTTCTTTTCTTTTTGACTTCTGTCATGGTATGTAACATATGAGACATCAGACAGAAGAGCTTCTCTTTTGTTTGTGAAGTTCAAAAAGCCACGTTCCTTATTCCTGTTATATTATATGAATTATACTTCTGGATGAGCATACATTGGTTATCAGCTTTCCTGCTCACACAGCCTGCCCCTATGACTAAAGAAAAAATACAACCTGTTTGATTTTGTCAGAGCAAGGGTCTATGCGACTGTCATGTGCGACTGAACACATGGGAACGCACCACTGACTATCGCTGCAAAAGCTGCATAATGTGGCATACCCTATAAAGAACATTCATTTGGCATCATTTTATAACATACTAATACTAATAATATTCACAACATTCTGTCTGTCTCTAACTTAGTGTCGTGAAAAGCATGAGGCTCATCTAAGGGTAGAAAGCTATCTATCTGTATATATATTGTGATTACTGCTGCAGGGGGACATGGCAGCCCTTCAGAAACCCACTCTTAAACAGTTTTTCAATGAGAAATAAACACACTCTTACAGCTCCTCTTTGCGAGATCAGCTGCAGGTTTGCTGGATTGCTGTGCGACTTGCTCCTCGCGCTGGGATTATAACATTTAAAACACTGAGCCGTGGCCATCCTGAGGTTTCACTCTCCTGTCTCTCTTCCTCCAGACTCCCTGTACTCCGGCCGCTGCTTCTGAGCTGCTGTACCCCCTTGATGACCAAGACTTTGTGTTCTTTGGAGCAGAAGTCGGGGCCGATGCATCAAGTTTGACAGCTGTTCCTTGTGAGGCCAGATCACCTCTGAAAGAGACATGTGTTTGCCAGAACACCAATAAAGTTTCTACTCCTTGGAAAACTTTCTGTACTCGCCTGTACAACTTTGTGACCCAAGCTTGACAATATATAAACAATAATAATAGTTTTAAAAATGCTCAGCATTGTAGCATATCAGGTACTTCACAGTAAATGACAGAATAAAAGTATTTTTGTGGAATAACTATACAGTTGGAAATCCTCCTTTTGGTGCTGATCCAGCTTTGCTAGTGCATAGATAAACAGTTACGGGATTGTAATATATTTTTACCTTTTTATATTTACTCCAGCTGGTCCAAAGCAAAATTTTTAATTAATAGTTAAGAATTGCACAAAGTAAGATATACTTTAACTAACAAACATTGTATAGTTAGCATGCTTCTATGAATAATATAAAAAGATACAGGAATAAATGTAAATGTTTCTTTTGCTCTGAAGACATTCAAAAATTATGGAAACAATCCAAATAATTTACTTTGCATTATGTACGGAAAGGGTAACTGCTATTGCTTGAACCACTTAACCTAACTTTATTTGTTTTCAAGCTGTAAACCTTAAAAGAATCACAAAGCAGTATTTTGAAAGGCCACTCTTTCAAAAAATAATTACATTATTTGTCTGGACAAGCTGCAATTGATGTTACAAATTCCAGACCATGCAAAAAAATATAACACCAGAAAGACTCAAAAGCACACACTAATAAATACAAAAAAAGATAAATCTGAAAGCAATTATTCAATGTACTTATAATGTAAGACTACTTTATGACCCACCTTACTGATTTTCATGAATATAGGAATTAGCCAAGTTTAAAAGCTAGCTATTATTTACATATATTATGAATACTTCTATGGGTTCTAGTAGAGCGGAAAGAGTGTTATTTATTCATAACATATATACTGTATATGTACCCTTCCACTTTCTGAACTCATGGTTTCAGTTATAGGATTGAGATGAGCCTGAGTCTATTCTGGCAGGATATGTCTCAGGACAACAACCAAAATTGAACTGAATATCAGTTCATCATTGGACACTCTAATACATGTACTCACACTTTCTTTCACTTGACCTGAGTCACCTAATAACTTAACCCATAAATCCTTGGAAAGTGTGAGAAAACTCTAGGGCTGATGTTCCACCATATTTTATAAAACTGGTTACATTTTACATACATTCTGTGAGCTGCAGTTTATATTAGCAGCACTAGGCTCTAGGAATAAGACTATCCTTACTTAGGATGAACATTATCGCAGGGCAATCTCAGATACACACCCACACATGGCAATATCATCAAATGCCTTCACATGCACTTTGTGAGGTTTCTGAACTCTTGTAGGGACCCCGCACAACGGTACGGCACGGCACGCCAAAGGCATCGCCGAGACATCCACAGGTTCGCAACAGAAGCAACATGCCGCCACGGAAACAAATACAAGCTGATTGTGGTCGCACTATAAGCGCCTGTCGCTGATGGATGATGCAAGGAACATTATAAATGCAGGGAACAGTGACTTGGCCAGTGACCTGGCCCTGACTATTCCCATTTGCTGTGCCTGTGAATAGGAAAGTGGTAGCTCCCTCTGCAATAAATACCCGTGCTGTTCCTGTTTCAAGTTGAATAAAGCTGGTTTTACTAAAGTACTGATTCAGCCTCATGTTTTGTTGTGCAAGACAGGGACTCACGTGTCACAAATTCTTTGGGGATGTGGAAAGAAAATTGAATCATACAGAGAACAGCCATACAGGCACAAGAGAACATACATGACAAGCATGAATTTTTGAACCAGTATGTTAAGTTATTGAGGCTGGCTGGCTCAATAAATCAAGGAAAATTAAAAAATACTTAATGCTCCATACAATAAAGGAAATTAAGTACATATTTTTTTCTGATGTATTTTTGATATTTTAAGTAGCCAGTGTATACACTTTACTGCTGCATCATCATTGCACGCTCTGTGAGACTGTAAAGATTGATGTAATAATAATAATATTGCAAGCAATCAGTCACACCTAAACTAAAATCATTTATTGCCATTTTCCAGAAATTCCATCAAACTGTTGAAGAACCTGATAAAGGCAAATTTTATTGTTACATGGACAAAAGGATCAAATAAGTAAACAAAACAGCATAATCAAAATAAGAGTAAACAAAGTATAAAGTTTGAGCATGAGACTAAATTCTAATTAGCTGTTGTACTAGATTCAATGAAAAATCAGTGAGGATAATCTAAAACCAGTGTTATGGTTTAAGCAAAGCTCTATCCCTACTTTTTTTATTTTTTGTTTATTTTGTTATCTTTTGTTGATTTTTTGTTTAGTTATTTTTCTATTCTAATTATTTTCTTTGTTCATTGTTTTCATTTTCATATATTGTGGTTTGGTTTTCTAATTATTGTTTTTTTTTTTGTTATTTATCTTACTTGTCACTACATATTGAGCCAAAGGGGGCAGAACCCCCTGGACTATGTAGGTTTACAGAGAACGCAGAATGAATATGAAGGATCAGTCTTAGAAAGGATATATTTAAGGATCAGAAGAGTCAAAAAACAAACTAAGGTTAATGGCAGTAAGTCAGAGCCCAAGATGTAGATCGATATTTAGGGTAGGAAAGAATGTAGCTATAGGGTTGAAAAGCAGAAGATTGATATGCAAACAAGACCAAAACAAGAAACAAGAGTCAAAGTCAAAATGATGAAACAAGGTTGTAACCAGTAAATCAAAAGTGATTTTAATTGTCGCATGATAAGTTTTTTGATAGATCTCAAGACAACCCAGAATGACACAATGTCAATATTTATACTATCTCAGAAATTACATCAATCATTGCACATTTCTGGTTGTCCTAGAGACAGTCTGGTAAATACACAAAACAATGGTACAAAATGCCACTTTTAGAGAGCATATTCTGAATTACATATTATTAACAAACACCAAAATATAAGATAAATGTAACCACTGAATTCCTTAACTTTAGAACCCCCCAAAAAGTGATAACTTCTGACACCAAAATGGTCAGTTGACAATGGAAGAGAGGAAATCAGAACCTCCAGTCAGCAATATCCCTGCAGATAATAAACTCCTAGTTGTCCACGGTCAGTTATAGTGCAGAGCTATAGTTAGGCAAACTGATGGTTCTGGGGACATAGGTCAACAGGCTCCACACCTCCTCCTGGGTATTATGTAAAATTTTGCAGTAACAATACCAAAATTATTTCATCCTTGATTTATCCCTAGATTCCAGTGCTGCAAGTATTTCTGGTATCTTTACCATAAGGAAAACATCTTGTCAATATAGCAGTCACAGCAAGTGCAATGCTAGAGTAGGAAATAAACAAACAGAATAACGATGGGTTAGTAATGTAGATAATCATTTAATAGTTATTGTACAAATGAATAACAAACAGAAACATAAAAAGAACAACTAATCAGCATCTCTGAACAGGGCATGCTAGGCTAAAGTTGACATACCATATGTATATTTGACTTTGGAGCATTGTCTTGTCCTTTTATTCTTGATTTAGTTTTGATTGCTTGGTTCTGACCTTTGCTTTGCTTGACCAAGTCTTTTTTCTTGCTATAATCTCATAGCACTTTAATGTGTTCTTAATACAGAATGATCTGTGTACTATAATGCTAACATATGCTGACCAGCACCATGCTATTGGTCTTCCTGCCTCTAGCTGTGGGATAAATTAGAATGTTTCTGAAAAAAAGAGTTTAAATAGCATTTTTTGGAGGTAGTGACAGAGACACTTTCCAAGCTTTGGTAGATCAAACTTTAAACATGTATTTTTACATCAGAACAGTAAAGGCTGGTATCCTAATTAAAGAGCCTGCAAAAATCAAAACCTAAATTACCCCTTGAATTAAAAGTTTTCTCCCCCTCTTACAAAACATAATGATGTGACATGTTTGTTTGCATGTAGTACATGTGATTTTGAGATGCATGGTGTCGTAGCAACCAGGTTTCCAAAGGGAAAAATTTGATAAAAATAAAAACATAACATAAAAACATTAACAGGTTAGTGCTGTTATGATTGCTATGATATGCATTTTTTTCTTTACTATTCTGTGCTTTTTGTGAAGTGTTTTCTGAAAATGTATATGGATGGTTAGGGTTTTTTTAAAGTAAGAATTCTCAGTTTCACAATAGTTTGTATCCAGAAAGTCTTATGAAAAAGATGAATTATTTTACCATCTTTTCTGTGATGCCATTTTGATTATCATTGGTGCTGCCTTTTTAAGTAATTGACCCAGAAGTAGTACATAGCTGGTGACGTTACCTTGTTGAGGGTATAAAGGCCAAGATGGGCAGTTCCTATTTATGCAAGTTTATGGAGTGAAACCAAACAGATTGGTGTGTTATTCTTTGGAGAGTTGTCCTGGTAAATAAATCATTGTAAATCTATTTAGAGATCTGATTTTTGGCTTGACAATTGTGTTTGTGATTTCCCAGAGTTACAATTTAAGAGCACTAAAAAGATGTGAGGCATTTAAACACCCATAAAAAAGCCAGGGGCCTCCTTAGCCTGCCCAGAAGCTTCCCAGACTGCTTCCCAAGGCAGTCTGACCTTACTTTGGCCTACACAGGCCTAAAAAGGAGATTTGGTTTTGAAAGGTAGTAACTTATATGTCAAAAATGTATTAAATGCCTTTCAAGGGATATGAAAATCATAAAAGTACCAATGGATTGAGTGACAAGTCCAAAACAGAATCTTTATAAAAGAAGATATGTATTTATAATAATCAAAACATGGAAGAAAAAACACAAAATGAGGCAAAACTGTTTTCCAGACTACAGTGATCCCTCGCTATATCGCGCTTTGCCTTTCGCGGCTTCACTCCATCGCAGATTTTATATGTAAGCATATTTAAATATATATCGCAGATTTTTTGCTGGTTCGCGGATTTCTGCGGACAATGGGTCTTTTAATTTCTGGTACATGCTTCCTCAGTTGGTTTGCCCAGTTGATTTCATACAAGGGACGCTATTGGCAGATGGCTGAGAAGCTAGATTGCTTACTTTTCTCTGTCTCTCTTGCGCTGACTTTCTCTGATCCTGACATATGGGGATTGAGCAGGGGGGCTGTTCGCACACCTAGACGATACGGACGCTCGTCTAAAAATGCTGAAAGATTATCTTCACGTTGCTATCTTTTGTGCAGCTGCTTCCTGAAACGACATGCTGCACCGGTGCTTCGCATACTTAAAAGCTCGAAGGGCACGTATTGATTTTTGACTGAAAAACAAACTCTGTCTCTCTCTATCTCTCCCCCTGCTCCTGACGGAGGGGGTGTGAGCTGCCGCCTTCAACAGCTTTGTGCCCCGGTGCTTCGCATACTTAAAAGCAAAACAGCCCTATTGATTTGTTTGCTAGAGATTGTTTTCTCTATCTATGTGACATTCTGTGCTCCTGACACGCACTCCTTTGAAGAGGAAGATATGTTTGCATTCTTTTAATTGTGAGACAGAACTGTCATCTGTCTTGTCATGGAGCACAGTTTAAACTTTTGAAAAAGAGACAAATGTTTGTTTGCAGTGTTTGAATAACGTTCCTGTCTCTCTACAACCTCCTGTGTTTCTGCGCAAATCTGTGACCCAAGCATGACAATATAAAAATAACCATATAAACATATGGTTTCTACTTTGCGGATTTTCTTATTTCGCGGGTGGCTCTGGAACACAACCCCCGCGATGGAGGAGGGATTACTGTAAATCATTCCAAAATAATTCATGAATCAAAAACCAAAAGGCAGAACCAGAAAATCAATACAATAACAATACACTCTATGAATGTCAGTCAATAAACCAGAACAGGGCCTGCTCCTAAGCCTCAGATACAGTATATAGAGTGTGGGTCGTCCTTCATTAGTGACATCAGCGTAGCCCTGCATCTTAAGATGCTGCCTACAAAGCAAAGGAGAACACATATAGATAAACAGTAAATAAATAAGCAAAATAATAGTAAAAAATAAATAAATAAATAAATATATAAAACTTTAGAAAAGGAATACTTTACACAAACAAGACACAGAAAAGGAAAAATACCACACCCTGGCTGAAATATGACACATGATTTTGAGCCTTGCCTGCGTTGTGGTTCACTTTTATTTTTCTGGTCACTTACTAAATTATTTCCTGCCTCATTACAGAACAAGCATCCTGTGACAGCATGTCAAAGTATAGAAAGCAACCACAACAAATGGCACAACATGAAGATAAATTGTCAGGATCATCACAGTCTCTTAAGAGACTAGGAGTTCTAAAATTTATATAGTTTTCTTCTGTTTCATATACTGAGTTCAATGCTTTTTACTGTTTTGAATATTACAGATGATGCATTCTTTTACTGAGATAGCACAATTTTATGTGAATAAAATAATAATTAAACTTTTTTCACGTTGGTATGTTTATGTTGTACCTCAATAAATTGAGCAAAGAAGTGGCAGAACGTACAGCAGGTTTAAAAACACTTCTAAGTCGACATCTTTGACTAAATCACCAAATCCATAACCCACTTGCAGTTCTCAGAAGTGATGGTAACTATGATAAAATGATGGTTACTTTTTTTAAACAGGTCATCTGAACATTTATCAGTGTAAAAGCAAATACAGTAGGGTTGACCTGAACTATGATACTTGCCATGCTCAGTGGGTATGAAATGCATGCCATCTACTGAAGGAGACACTTGAGTAATGCATACCTTATGTTCTTGGTTTTTGGGTTGACATCTTGTAGTCTTCCTATCTTGAGGTAAACACATACTTTAAAGTTATATCCGTCTAATTTTCTAACATTCAATGAGTAAATGTATTCCTGCTCAGGGTCAGTGGCTTTATTACTAAGAAATTACGGTAGTCAATGTATTTCTTAAAAAAATTAAATAATCAGTGCAATTAACTAAGAATGAATGGTGGTGACATAGCATCCTGCTATCTGCTTGTTAAAATGGCAGATTAAACTTTCATAGGAACTGTGGTTGCTTGCTGAGCATTGTGTTTCTGATAGGAAAGGGAGATGAATCAGGAATGTGACAATTTTCTCTTTTAACACAATAGGGCAGGTGACAGAGGAAAACATGAACCTGTGAAAGTGTAAAAGATTCCTCAGCAGAAACTCGGAACATGGCCAATAGGGGCCAGCACTTTAATAACTTTTTAAGAACTGGCAGGAGGGATTTTTTTTCCACTGCAGCATTTTAGATAGTAGCAGATGGTCCAGGGCAGAAGGAGATGTTACATACTTCCCTTTTAGGTGAAACAGCCAAGCGGCTATGGAGATGTGATCCTTTAAGTACTATAAAATGCACAATAAGGTGCTGTGGTCAAAAACATGCTTCATACAATTTCCCGTGAGTAAAACATTTCTGCTGTAAACCAATTCCTACTTTTCCTAGTGACTGACTTTGGCATTTATTGATGGTCATTGGAAAACAGAAAAGAATCTATATTCTTTTGAATTGATACAGGTAATCAGTAGAAATAATGTGAATTTCGTGTATATATTATGATCATTATTAGATGTTTACAAATTTCATTTGTTTACCTTATGCACTCAAGGATTTCTTTATGAGATTTTCATAATGCCTGTATGTTCAAGGTTCTTTTTTTTCTAAAAGGCAAGGCTAGGCACTAGTTAAAAAAGTAGGTGTAACCAGTTCATCTCAGATTTACTTTCACATCTGGCGTACACAGTAAAATGATGTTTACGCTTGGCCAAGTGCATCACGCTGCCACTTTAGCTTCATAGATTATGTCAAACATAGCAACATAATAGGTAGTGATAATCAAAACAGCTGAGTTTCCTTTAGAAAACGTTACATTTTGTGTGCAAGTTTCCAATAGTAAAACTTACTAAAAACAGGTATTTGGGTATGGGAAGTTATTGGGGGGTAGGATTGGGGGTGTGTAGTTGTAGAAAAAAAGGAAGATTGCACCTTAAGGGTTTGACAGTATGGTGCAAACCACTTTTGAACTCATATGTTTCTCAGAAAAAGGGTCCAGCTAAAAATAAACGGGGAAAAGTGTCTTATGTAAATGTCTAAATACAATCCAAGATGATACAAAAAGACGTATTCTAAGATAAATACTGTAATTCAGCAAGACAATTAAATTGTTATCCCAAAGTGGTTGAGACCAAAAAAAAAATTGCAGCAGTTGCTGCATTTGATGACCTGCCTCTTTGTCAACTCACTTATTTAAACTTTGTGAGTGCTGATGAAATTGTTCTGGCGCAGCGCACTGGCTGATGAAATTTACAGTTCCCACATTAGCATTTGTCACACAGTTACAGATAACATAAAGGAGAATATATATATTAAATATATTTCTTACTGGATCAGTTGCATGAAAATAACTGAAATCACAGTCACAACGCCTTGAGCTTCATAGTGTGTTTGTTAAATGTCTCTTCTGTGAGCCTCACCAAACTTTCCTCCTTTCACTTTGCTTTTGCAGATGGCCTTCATTTGCATAAACTGGCATACACCATTTCTCTGTGGTGAAAAGGAGACGCAATGCGGTAGAATCTCCCACTCACTATAGTATTATTAAGGACAAATTTCTACAAAAAAATAACATGCTCAGCTGATTTTCTTTTTTTCTATAACGTCACAAAATTCAGTCAGTCTTTTGGAGATTTTGGGGGGTTTAGTTTTTCTATTGTGGGTTTTTTTCACCCTTAAATATTTATAATTTGAAATATACTTTCTTACCAGACATCTACTACTCTTGATATACCACCCTGCTACATTTCAGCTTTTTAGCTAAGTGGGAAATAGTGTTTTTGTTGATGAGTGAGTGAGTGAGTGAGTCAGTTAATCCACATTGCATTATATATATACCCTCACCAGCCGCTTTATTAGGTACACCTGTTCAACTGCTTGTTAATGCAAATATCTAATCAGCCAATCATGTGGCAGCAACTCAACACATTTAAGCATGTAGACATTGTCAAGACAACCTGCTGAAGTTCAAACCAAGCATCGGAATGGAGAGGAAAGGTGATTTAAGTGACTTTGAATGTGGCATGGTTGTTGATGCCAGAGTCTGAGTATTTCAGAAACTCCTGATCTGCTAGGATTTTCACACACAATCATCTCTAGGGTTTATAGAGAATGGTCTGAAAAAGGGAAAATATCCAGTGAGCGGAAGGTCTCTGAGTGAAAATGCCTTGTTGATGCCAGAGGTCAAAAGAGAATGGCCAGACTGGTTCAAGCTGATAGAAAGGCAACAGCAACTCATATAACCACTTGTTAAAACTGAGGTATGCGGAGGAGCATAATCTGAATACACAAAAAACAACCCTTGAAGCAGACGGGCTACAGCACACCGAGTGTCACTTCTGTCAGCTAAGAACAGGCAACTGATGCTACAATTCATAAGGACTAACCAAAATCAGACAACAAAAGATTGGAAAAAGATTACCTGCTCTAATGAGTTTTGATTTCTGCTGTGACATTTGGATGGTGGGCTCAGAATTTGATGTCAACAACATGAAAGCATGGATCAATCCTGCCTTGTATCAACAGATCAGGCTGGTGATGGTGGTGTAATGGTGTGGGGGATATTTTCGTGGCACACTCTGATCCCCTTTGTACCAACTGAGCATTGTTTAAATGCTACAGCCAATTTGAGTATTGTTGCTGACCATGTCCAGCCCTTTATGACTGGAGTGTACCCATCTTCTGATGGCTACTTCCAGTAGGTTAATGTGTCATTGTGACAAAGCTCAAATTATCCTCAACTGGTTTTCTTTAACTTGATTATGGCTTCACTGTATTCAAGTGTCCTACACAGTTACCAAATCTCAATCCAATAGAGCACCTTAGGGATGTGGTGGAACAGGAGATTCACATCATGGTTGTGTAGCCACAAATCTGCAGAATCGGTGTGATGCTATCATGTCAATATTGATTAAATTTCCTTGAGCAATGTTTCCAAAAACTTGTTGAATCTATGCCTTGAAGATTTACAGCCGTTCCAAAGGCAAAAGGGGGTCCAACCTGGTACTAGCAATGTGTACCTAATAAAGTGAGGGTTTATATATTATAGTGGATGATGGGAATAGATTGGCATCCTGGCTGGGATTGATCCTGTTCCCAGAGTAGTGGGTAGTTGGGGGAGGACATGTCCTGTCTTAGCCAGGAGCTGGACACGCTATGCCAAAATGGGGCGGAGTGGTGGCTCTGAGGCTAAGGATCTGTGCTGGTATCCAGAAAGTTGCCGGTTCAAATCCCCGTCGCTGCCAAAAAGAGATCCTACTCTGCTGGGCCCTTGAGCAAGACCCTTAACCTGTAATTGCTCCAGGGGCGCTGTACAATGGCTGACCCTGCGCCCTGACCCCAAGGGGTATGTGAAAACTAACAAATTCCTAATACAAGAAATTGTATAAGGTGAAATAAAGAACAAAAAAAAATGGATGGGGCTGGCACCCTGTGGGATTCAGTAGAAGATACATGCCCAGTAGGGAATGGACATGAGAATGTAGCCTACCAAGAATGCTTGCACCTCTGGTGTGTTGGGTGGTAGCATTTCTGTGCTGATGTATGAAGATCCACTCCCGCAGAGCACACTGGGAATTGTTGTCCCATGGGGCAGCCCTGTGGAGTTACATAGTTGATGCCAGGGGGTGCTATAAAGAATGGCTGTCCCTACTTTCTATGACTTCTGTCTCACCTGGAAATGTTTCCTAGCGGCAGTATGACAGCCCCAGTAAGTACTCCCTGGTCTGGTATAAATGTGAATACTCAAACTCATCCAAGTGAGTTTGAGTCAGGAGGTAGAGGACAAGGTTTGATTACTTGTGTGCTAGAAGAAAGAACCTGTGAAAAGTTCTTTTTATAATATAATTACACATTATTTAAACCTTTGACTGTGTACATGCACTTGTGTGTGGAACCCTGGGCTCTCTGGGGTTCCCCATTTGGTCACTATATATATATTTTTTACTAAATCTTCATCTTCAACTAATGGTCTACATTCATGATTTTGTTTTTTTACAGTGTATCCAGAAAGTATTCACAGCGCATCACTTTTTCCACATTTTGTTATGTTACAGCCTTATTCCAAAATGGATTAAATTCATTTTTTTCCTCAGAATTCTACACACAAGACCCCATAATGACAACGTGAAAAAAGTTTACTTGAGATTTTTGCATATGTATTAAAAATAAAAAAATTGAGAAAGCACATGTACATAAGTATTCACAGCCTTTGCCATGAAGCTCAAAATCGAGCTCAGGAGCATCCTGTTTCCCCTGATCATCCTTGAGATGTTTCTGCAGCTTAACTGGAGTCCACCTGTGGTAAATTCAGTTGATTGGACATGATTTGGAAAGGCACACACCTATCTATATAAGGTCCCACAGTTGACAGTTCATGTCAGAGCACAAACCAGGCATGAAGTCAAAGGAATTGTCTGTAGCCCTCCGAGACAGAATTGTCTCGAGGCACAAATCTGGGGAACGTTACAGAAAAATTTCTGCTGCTTTGAAGGTCCCAATGAGCACAGTGACCGCCATCATCCATAAGTGGAAGAAGTTCGAAACCACCAGGACTCTTCCTAGAGCTGGCCGGCCATCTAAACTGAGCGATCGGGGGAGAAGGGCCTTAGTCAGGGAGGTGACCAAGAACCCGATGGTCACTCTGTCAGAGCTCCAGAGGTCCTCTGTGGAGAGAGGAGAACCTTCCAGAAGGACAACCATCTCTGCAGCAATCCACCAATCAGGCCTGTATGGTAGAGTGGCCAGATGGAAAACACTTCTTAGTAAAAGGCACATGGCAGCCCGCCTGGAGTTTGCCAAAAGGCACTTGAAGGACTCTCAGACCATGAGAAAGAAAATTTTCTGGTCTGATGAGACAAAGATTGAACTCACATTTGGAGGAAACCAGGCACCGCTCATCATCAGGCCAATACCATGATGTTGGGGATGTTTTTCAGTGGCAGGGACTGGGAGACTAGTCAGGATTAAGGGAAAGATGACTGCAGCAATGTATAGAGACATCCTGGATGAAAACCTGCTCCAGAGCGCTCTTGACCTCTGACTGGGGTGACGGTTCATCTTTCAGCAGGACAACGACCCTAAGCACACAGCCAAGATATCAAAGGAGTGGCTTCAGGACAACTCTGTGAATGTCCTTGAGTGGCCCAGCCAGAGCCCAGACTTGAATCCGATTGAACATCTCTGGAGAGATCTTAAAATGGCTGTGCACCGACGCTTCCCATCCAACCCTGATGGAGCTTGAGAGGTGCTGTAAAGAGGAATGGGCGAAACTGGCCAAGGATAGGTGTGCCGAGCTTGTGGCATCATATTCAAAAAGACTTGAGGCTGTAATTGTTGCCAAAGGTGCATCGACAAAGTATTGAGCAAAGGCTGTGAATACTTATGTACATGTGATTTCTCAGTTTTTTTATTTTTAATAAATTTACAAAAACCTCAAGTAAACTTTTTTCACGTTGTCATTATGGGGTGTTGTGTGTAGAATTCTGAGGAAAAAAATGAATTTAATCCATTTTGAAATAAGGCTGTAACATAACAAAATGTGGAAAAAGTGATGCGCTGTGAATACTTTCCGGATGCACTGTATATAATAAGGACAAGTGAACCAGTTGCTTTCTTAATGTAGAGTTTGCAGTCCCTCTGTGCCATCCATGCATTTGTGAATCTGCATATGGAGTAACAGAGTACTACAGCCTGTCCAGCTGCTTCAAATGCAAGGCAGGAGTCAATCACAGATAGCACGCTGGACTAGCCCAGGGCACACTCATGCACACAATCACCCAATTAAGAGTTGACAATCAACCTGACAGTGAGTGACTAATGGTGTAAGCCTGTAGGCGAAAAGGGTTGAATATGCAAAAGAGAAGTAAAAACCTTAAGACTAATGCAAAACATGAACCATAGTCAAGTGAGAGTACTTTAAATGATAAGTTCGGTATTTTTCAAGTCAAGGTCATTTCTTCATTATTTCTGAGGCAACTTCCTCTCTAGGGTAATGTTGCTGTGTGCTATTCATTGCTCTATTGCTCTTGTATTTCTTAACTAATACTAAGTATTTTCTTAGGTTTTACTCAGTGAACCTGGTGTAAATAATTTGTGGTTTCACTGTGTTGAAATTATTGTGTAGTTCTTAACATCTTTTTCTTCCTCAACTATTTGCAATGATTCTTCTGACACCTATAAACCTACATTTGTAACAATTTAAAATACTATTTATAATAATAATAATAATTCTTTGCATTTATATAGCGCTTTTCTCACTACTCAAAGCGCTCTGCAATTGCAGGTTAAGGGCCTTGCTCAAGGGCCCAACAGAGCAGAGTCCCTTTTGGCATTTTACAGGATTCGAACCAGCAACCTTCTGATTGCCAGTGCAGATCCCTAGCCTCAGAGCCACCACTCCGCCCTATTCCATAATATTTATGGAATATTGTTGTAAATATCTTGATACTGTATGGGATAGGCTCTAGTTTCCCTACGAACCTACTCTGCATAAGAAGGTTAGGAAAATTTATAGATGGATGGATGGATGGATGGATGCTGAATCAGCATGCTAATGCAAGCAGTTAGCCTCACAGATCCAGCATCCTGAACCAGAATCCAGTACCTTGTCATTCTGTGGAGTTTAAATGGTCTCCCCATGTTTGTATATAGTAGGTTTTTCTTAGGATACTCGAGTTTTCTTGCCACCAGTTAAATAAAAGACAGCTTAATACATTACCAAACTGACATGCTTCATATGGACATCTGTAGCAACCACCAAAACTTTGGATAACATCATCAAAGGCACAATGAAAGATATACAAAATCATATAATATAAATAAAAAACCATAAAAAAAAGGATGAAAAATATCCCAAACACTTGAAATGTAATAAAAAATGACTGGAGATTATGACACTAACTTGTAAATCTAGACCCAGAGTAAAGTCAGGTGTACACAGGTGGGACATACAAATCCTACATAGACAATGGCTGGAAAATTACACTAAGACTCTGAAGCTGTGATTCAGTGGTACTAATTACTGTTTCATCCAGTAAAGGAGTTTACTTAAACATTAACATCCCTATCCTGGCTACACAATACAAAAGGAGGGAGGTAACTCTGCACTGTAAAAGAAAATAATGTTAAATTTACGGTAAAGTACTGGCAGCTGTGGTTGCCAGAATTTTACCGTTAATAAAAAGAAGGTGACAATATTTTTAGGCCTACTGTATAACTTTGTAGTAAATAACTGTTTTTTTCTTTACAACATATTCCAATAGTAGTGAACGTTTAACCATAGCCTGAAATCCATGCACTGTAATAAATATGCTAATCAATAAACCATAAGAAAATATTGTCATGATCAAACACCAGTACACCGTTTGCATCAGTAAAGTAATAACAACCAACCGCAAAAATGTATCATTTAATTATATAAATTGAAAAGAATACAATGTTTAAGGAAGTAATGGCACATTGTCTGGAGGAGAAGTAACATTTGCTTTTGTGGTGTATGGTGTCCAACAGGTGTGCTGGCTTATCGAATACAATCCACCATAAATCAGCTTGCATAATCTCAAAAAACCTTCAGTACGCAGGGAAAAACAAGTCTGCTAACTTTAAGTTTTTTTCGTTACTGCTGAAAGTTATGTGGTTCACCAGGAACAATATGGTATAAGGGGTTGTTTCCTTATGCAAATATCATAACTTCGGTGTTACTGAAACAGTACTTTACCATTTTACATTTTACAGTTGTTTACCTTCGCTATTTAACAGTTTTACACTGTAAAATTAACAGCCATTTTTTCAGTGTAACTGTAATGTATCAGAAAATGGTATATAGCATTCCTGCGGTGGGTTGGCACCCTGCCCAGGATTGGTTCCTGCCTTGTGCCCTGTGTTGGCTGGGATTGGCTCCAGCAGACCCCCGTGACCCTGTGTTCGGATTCAGCGGGTTGGAAAATGGATGGATGGATGGTATATAGCATATTTAGAAAAATATTGATTTTACAGAATTTGGTTGTAAAAAAATAATGAAATGTATTGTTTAAAATATACAGGTAATTTTCAGTAGAACATAAGGTAACTTTCCTTTTTTTCAGAAAAGGTATTTTACTTTCACCATTTACAGTATTTTTACCGTTAAATTTACTGACATTTTTTATAGTGTAAGGAGACACTAATCTGTGTCAGTGCATTTTCACACATGAGCGCGCACACACACACACACACCTGCACACACACGCATACACACACACACACACATTGATAAACGGTGAATTTAGAGTCACCATTTAACCCTTATAGAATTCATGTATTTGAAATATTCTACCCTTAACTAAAGCTGATGCAGCTTCCTCACTAGGATATTGGTGCGGTGTACTGTTCATTGCCCTATTGCTCTTAAATTTCATAATTTATACATACATTTTTCTTAAGATTTACTCAGCCAACCTGGTTTACATGTTTTGCAGTTTCACTGTGTTGAAATTATTGTTCAGTTATCAATTTTTCTTCCTCGGCTATTTGAAATGATCCTTTCTGATATCTATATATCAATATACTTATGTTAAATTGCCTACAGAAGAAGTGCACTCTGTAAATTATAGCTTAATTTTACCATTAAAGAGATCCTTTAAGGGTCAACAATTTAAAATAATATATACAGTGCTCATACTGTATATAGATACTGTATTTAAAATATTTAATGGTTTACTCAATGATTGTTGAAGTGTCATGCTTATGCATGCAGTTAGCCTCACATATTCAGCATCCTGAACTTGAACTCTCCTGTTAATTTTGCATGGCGTCCCCATGTCTGTATAGGTTTTTCTCAGGAAACTCCGATTTTCATGCTACCGCTCCAAGACATATATGCTGTCTTGATTGGCAGTTCTACAGTGGGCCATAAAATTGATTGGAACCCCATCCAACTTTGGTTCCTTCACACAGTGCTATTGGGACAGGCTTCAACCATAATGTAACCCCTGAGCTGGATCAGGCGGGGTTCAGAATTTTATGTTGCATAAATGATTCATTCGGAATGAAATGAAAATTGTGGCTGGTTTGCTTAGTTGTTGGCATGATTAAGAATAATTCTTCTGTATCATGCTTTCAGTAGTTTTATTTGCATCTGAGCTACTGTATTATGCAGAAAGTTTGGTCTGTCTGTCTACACCTACTGAACCCTCAGGCATGTGTGAACATAGGGTTGCGTTTTCCCTTCAAATCTAAAAAAAAAAAGAATGAGGCAGATGAGATGAATGTATGTCGATACCAGAAATTTCTGTCAAATTCACATCAAATTTATATGCAGCATCTGCCCTTCTGCCTATGGTGATTTAATACTACATAAAAGTAGAACTTGGGAGGGCATCATAAACAGTCTTTGTTTAAAGGGCATTGTGAAGGAGAGGCTTTAATCTGATTGATGAAATAAATGGAAAGTAATCTATCCTCTATTCAACAGCTTACTGGTGATATGAAAGAATCTCTACTTCAGTGAGGAATGTTTTAAAGAAAAAAAGACCTCCTTTTATCCTGTCAGCCTCTCATTTTATACAAAAAGTTGAGTTTTTCATCACGGTTCAGGGGAGTTCTTGTAAAATGCTCATTGAAAATTTAAGAGCAATTACAGTGTCAGACAGTTGGAGAAATTGCTTTTACTGACTGAGGGTTCTGTGACGGATGCATTGTGGGAGAATTGATTCTTACTAAGGGATAAGTGAATTGTCATTGTATGTCTCTTTCTTATGACATCTAGCTGGATGTCATCTGCTTTGTAACAGAAGATTTGAATCAGCCAACTGTACTCCTCTTAACACAAGACAGTGACTAGATTAGTTGAGGACAGAATGAGCCTTTACTTCACAGGTCATCAGCTGAGGCTTTCAAAGGTTATGGATCAGCAAGAGGGGCTCTAAAAAATTGAGAAGTCAATACACGATGGATATTTTATTTGTTTTGGAAAAAGCCTGGATGTCTGACACACATGGAAGTCTGTCAATCCCTCAAGAAGCCACATATTGGAAGATCAATATAATACCTGCTGGCTCCATTAGCTTGATTAGAAAGGGGAAAGAGGCAAACGTGCTCTTTCAAAGGAAGCACAATTTTATTCCAGGGATTATGCTGGATTAGAGGTGCTGTCAGGATGGGAAGCGGAAAAGGAGATATGAAGACTGAAGTTGCACTCAGGTTGAAGTGGAAAGGGTTTGGCAGGTAAAGCAGCCGGTGATAAGAGAGCCTCTGAATGACCAGAAGGTGTTTCTAATTGGGCTATCAGAAAGTGCTGGCACTAATCGTTCATTACCTCTACAGTGCAACGGCAGCATCACTTTAGGCGGCTCGGCTAATTTTGACAGCAAGCAGCTTTGGTATTCAGTCAGATGTGCAAGAGTAGTATAGTATGTGCATCAGATGTGTTGGCTCTGTTGGATGGGTTAGAAGCTGTTAACTTTGACTTGAGGGAAAATTATTTTATTTTAAAATTCTTTATTTATTTGGCTGCCTGTACTTTTTATTGTAGCTTCATGATTTCACATAAAATAGTTAACTTCTAGTGCAAAGAAGACCATGGAAGATTCTGTAAATAGGATTGAACAGTGTAAGCTGCATAAAGAAGTATTCTCCACTAGACTGAGAGAACACATGCTGCAGAAGGTTTTCCAGGAGTGAACATATTTGCAGTAGAAAGCTGATAAAATAATTGTGTATGTAGAACCAAAGACAAGCTTTTTTATTAGTAATTATTTTAATTGGATTTGTGTGCATGCAGGCTTTTCTGTAATTAGAATTTTTCTAAAGTGATTATATTCTGCAGTGTTAACCTGATTGCTAAAGAATACAAACAAAATCAAATTTGCAACGAAATGAAAATGAATTGTATCAGGGGATTTTAGACTAATGTGATTCTTCTTTCACTTGTATGTTGGCAGGTTTTTTTTTTTTTTTTCTCACTCGGCCCCCGACTTCTAACATCTGTTGCACCATGTGATGCTTATTTTGCTTCTGATTTTCATGCCTTTCCTTAGGATAGAGTCGCATCTTTCCTCTTTAATTTGTTTGTTATTTTTGCCTGTTGCCCTATTATTACCTTTTTAGGAATTAGCAATACTGTTCATAAAAACTGTAATTTTCAGATTTTCATTTTAATAAAGTTGTAAAGCTCTTTAGTGTGAAATTTGATTAGTTAAGTAAGGTACACTCTAAAAGCCTTAAATTTTGTAATTGTGTAACTATGCTGTTACTTATAGTAATGTCCAGAAATAGTGTTTATCTAACTTTCCTTTTCTAATATGGCTTAATTTTATTTACATCTAACCATATGCATCAACATGTGTAAAAATATTCTTCAAATTGTCCTCCATGGTTTATCTTGTTTATTAATAGTCTCTCCGTAGAGCTTACAGGAATGGCTTATACCATAGTTAGCTGTAGTTAACAAATGGGGAGAACTAGAAATATATGGGGTATGCAAACAGTTCTTCACACCCAGAAAGTCTTAAAAATGATGTTAAAAAATCTATAGGATGTTGACTTACTAAATCTGAAGAAAGTATCGGTAACACTTTAGTTTAGGTACTGCAAACATGCATTTATTATTCATTTACTGTTACATAACAAGACCTTAGCAAAAACTTCTTTTGATCTTTCTAACACTTATAAAATATCAGAAGATAGGTTAATCATGTCTTTGCAGTGTGGCATATTGACATAATGTAAAATTACTTGTTAATTTGAAGAATTCTCAGGTCATATATTAAATATAGAATATAAAGAGCAATGTGTCTCAGTTAAGCCACCCCAGACCACAGCAAAGTGACATTGTTTGGCGTAGAGATGAATAAACACTTTACTGATACCTTTTAAATGTAATGAAGAACCAAAGATAAGGTCGTGTTACGTAAGAGGAAATGAGAAATATATGTATTTTTGTAGTACTTAAACTCAAATGATACCAAAGGATCTTATATAAAAAGAAGACTGTAAAATGGCAAGTCACAAAGTCTTCACTTCTATCAGATTACCTGTGCGCTATGAGATGCTCCCTGAGACCTCACATAACTTTGCAGCATTTCATTCACTGACCACAGTGCTATACTCAAAGTTACTGTATTATAGAAACATTTGTATTAATTACTTTTGTAATTATTTATATCAATTAGGACAAGGCTGAACACTACAAATATAATGTTTAAAATATTTTGTGAGCCTTATTAAGTGTTCTTCAGTATGCTAAACGCAGCAGCTGTCTAATAAAACAGGCCAAGTTATACTGCATTTGTGCATGTGCATGGTGCTCAGAGCTTGTAATTTTGAAAAAAGAATTACTTAAAATCAAAGAATTTGGTTTGTAATTAAAAGTGCCTTTGTTCAGGAAGCTTTCCTCCTGTGTTATCTCGTTTACTAATTTCCTGGCTGAACTTGTCATTTTAATTAAACCGAGGTTGTCAGCGGGACACTCCTTCTGACACGCCTCCAGAGGAATGAGCTAACTTACTCCAGTTCCTTGAAAATAACAAAGCCAAAAAGAAAATAAAAAGCTATCAATCAATGGGTTTCAATGATAATTAAATTAATGACAAAGACTGCACAGACATAAGGTAGAATTTAGTATTTATAGCATATGCCAAACTAATTCATGTATGCAGATTTATAGTTTTAAGGAAACAATATTTGAGAATGTTATCATATTCGAAAGGAATAATAAGAAGCAGGTCTTGCTACTTCATAATGGGCACTTGACCTCAAGAATGGACATCTGTTTGTTACATAGTAACCATTAATACTCAATGATTAATGGTATACTTTAGCTGCAGGTTTCTGACTGACCAGAATGCTTAAAAAAGTGTTTCTTCTAAAGCCTAGATTTTTTTTTCAAAGCTAAAAGAAGATCACAAAGACTAATTATTCAAGTGTTTGATCTTCCTGGTCAGGTTAGTCAGACCATCATCTGCTATTCAATGACCTTTAGCTTCCAGGTGCAAAAATTATAACCTCTTGAGAAACCGTATGAAAGAAAATAGAGAGGCTAATGTCTACCAAGATTCAATAAATGCTTTGCAGACTTGGACGATGATAATTGTTAAAGTGACTATGGAAATTTAGACAAAGGAAAGAAGCCTAAAAACCAGCTGGTAGGGCACTTGAAAAATTCAATAGAGCAGAATACATAAGAGAAGCTGGCAGGTGGGGGTATAGTGAGCATTGTAGAGATCTGTCTTAATTTCACCTGGGGTCGGAGGATAGAGAAAACCTAATCGTTGGGCATAACAGAGATCTCCATGATTGAATATTATTAAAGAAGATGGCATGTCCCTTGTGTCATTGTAGTTCAAATAATTATCTTGGACATGATGCTGTACATGTTTTATTTCTACTCTTTTTCCCGAATCAAGGTTTCAAGTAAATGGAAAATATAACTGCATTGAAAAATCCCTAGTCAGTATAGCTCACATTTTACATTAAAAAAGTAATAATATACTTTACATCCTTACCTGATTTTTGTGTCTACAAATTCAGACACTAATACTGTACCATTAAAATTGGATTAGGTGGTCAAGGGAACTTGAGCCCTGCATTACATGGCACAAACTAACATATTTTCATTTATTAATGCAAAGTGTGCAGAGTTATTTATCAGTATTTCTTCTGGTCATTTGTGCCTAAATGACGTCAAAGTACTAACTGGACTAAGACAAACAGAACTTTATTTGTCCCTATGTGGAAATGTTTGCTTTTACAGAAGCTCATCAAATAAATAAACACATACACTATGGTCTGAATACACACCAGAATGACTTTAAAAAATTACACAATAAGGCTTTATGCAAGCGTATTTCCATTGGTATAAAGGAGACCCTGTAGCTTTTCTTGACACACTTCTAATGAGAAATTAGTTGGCTGAAAGTAATCAGTGTTAGTGTGTCATAGAGAGGATGTGCAGCATAATGGTTATGTCAGAACGTCAGTCAAGTCCTCTTTATAATTACATATACAGTTTTAACGTCTTTCTGTCCATCCTTCCATTATCACACGTATATTACTGCATTCAGGGTAACATGGACAAGAGCTTATCATAGCTTCATCAAGTGCAAAGCAGGAACTGTTGCAGGGAACATTCACACTCACTGCTACTGAACTAGTTTCAAAATTACTGATTAATCCAACATGTCTTTTGGGTGTGTAAGTAAAACCAAAATACATGGAGGAAAAACCCATGCAGATACAGGGAACGTGTGCTAACAGACAGTGACCTGTTTAGGATTTAAATGTAGGACTCTGGAGCTGTGGTGCAGCAGCTTTCCCAGGTTTGAGAAATTAAACTCATAAAAAATGTTTTTTAATTGTGAATAGTTTTTTTATTTTCATTCATGAAAAATATAAAATATAATTAGAATGTTTTCATCCCATTGCATACAGTAGAAAATTGAAAAGAAATGTAATTAACATTTAACAAATCACATAATTTCTTTATGTATACAATAATGGTCTAAATCAATTTAACATGAAAATACTTAGTCTAATTTTTTATATATATATATATATATATATATATACTAGGAGGCTCCGCCCACTTCTCGCTTCACTCGCCAAACCTGGGGGCAGGCGCTGGGCCCCCATCTATCCTGCAGCTGAGCCGCTCCGTTAGAGAAAGTGATTGTATTTAAAGATATAGCACAAGCCCCTCTGGTGCCTTTGGTGCCCAACCTCCAGTTGCGGCCTAGTAGGCCACCCCAGGACTTTCTTCATATTTTAGTTTATAATTTAAAAACAGAATAAGAATCTGAAAATCTAACAATATGACATTAAAGTTCAATAAATTCTGAAAACAATGATACCAAACATATATATGTAGGTTTTAAAATAAGCCTGATTTAAAGCGTGTAAAAAACATGACATAAAATCATTGCACTTTTAGGCTTAGGATTTTATATATATACAGTATATATATATATATATATATATATATATATATATATATATATATATATATAAACATACATATGCATTAACTTACATAAAAAAACTTTTGTAGTTTTTTCGATCCCACACTTTGGTGGCCTGTCATGTGTACACCTTTCTCTGGTGCATCCATATGAATTACCCAGCTGTAGTCTACCATCACAGTGTAACTGGTACCTTCTTTCCATGTCCTTAGTATGCTGATGGAATCTTTCACTCTACCCTTCATTCACTACTATCTATCTACTATAAGATTTTCCAGGGAAAAATTCCAAATACAAATCCTAAAAGTGAACATTGAGACTCCTTAATTCCTCAATCCCAACTAATACATTTGTCACAAGTTGTTTATAAGTTGGGTCTATATTGTTACCTAATTTAGAAATTACTTTGTTGAATAATACCCAAGCCTCTCATTCCAGGCCTTTTATTGCACCATTAAATTTTGTATCATAAATTAGTTTTCTTATATTTGGTCCAGCAAAAATACTCTCATTCAATTTAGCCTCAGACAAATTTGAAAACTTTTGACATAAATACATAAAACAGGCTCAATCTTTTTGATGAATTTTGACAAACTGCCTCATTAAACTAAGCTTAATATTATTGTAGCAGCACTTAATCTGGATCCACCAAGCTAGGTCTGAGGATGGTTTTGGCACCAAGCAGCTGCTTTTTTCTAGCTGGCCATTTCTTCTGATCTAAATATCAATTCTTGGCTCTGTTGACCTACTAACAGAGAAACTTTGGGAGATTTCTATGCCCCGACTGTTGAGCCAGTAAGATACACAGAAATTCAGCTCCGAAAAGTATATAAAAATAATGTGAAATAATTAAAACAATTGTTTCAGTGTATATCTGTGTTGTGCTGTCCACAGATTAAATGTAGTTTTTTTTCTTTCCAGTCTTGTCATTTTTACATAATCAACATAAGCTACTGCCTAAAGAGATCCTATTCCGTTGGGCCCTTGAGCAAGGCCCTTAAGCAGAAAATTGCTCCGGGTCGCTGTACAATGGCTGACCCTGCACTGTATACACCCAAAGGTCATACGAAAAGACAATTTCCCCTCATGGATTAACAATGTATATCAAAAAAAAATTAATAGACAAATTTCTTTTCAGCCTTAATTAATGTTGTTGAACTGTAAGGTAATAGTATTAAATGTTGATGTTTATAACATTTGTGATGGTCTCGTTACACAGATGAACTCTTCAGTTTTACAGCTTCCTTTTACCACTGGTGTCCTAGGGTGGTCACAAAGACACACAATAGTAATATGTTCCCAGGGTTTGGTGTAAGTGAGTACCCTAACAGCAGAGTTCTGAATTTATTGCAGTTTGTTAAGAACTGACTTTGGAAGACCATACAATAAGACATTACAGTTTTCTACTCTCCAATCCTTTAAAAACAGTCCATGTGAACTCAGGACCAGTAGAGACAACACCTACAGTGGAGGGAATTCAACGCTTAAACCTCAACTTAACGCCAAGTCTATAAAAACAGCTTAGTTTTTCTCTAGGTACTCTAGTCTTCCTCCCAAATCCACAAACAAGTGCATATGAGGTTAATTAACAACCTATATCTGAGTATATGTGTGTGAATGATGGGCCCTATGGTAGACACTTGGTTCTTGCCTTGGGTTCATTTCTGCCTGGATAAGCTGTGGTCTGGCACAACCCAAAATTGAATTAATGGCTCTGAGAATTTATATAGTATGTGCATAAAAATTAAACCTTCAGGTGGAAAGTAGTGTCAGTATTGGAGAAAGGAAAAATTGGGCCTAGATTGTTAGTTTAAATAGTGTAGCCTGGCATGGTGGTGCAGTATTTAGTGCTCCTGTCTTTCAAGCTTTAATTGTTTGTCCAATTCTGGAGAAACAATGGTGTCATGGCCCTGCTCTGATAAACAGTGACTGTAGCCTCATGGACTATATAATGTTCCTTTAGACCAAAAGGCCTATTTGATTGTTTTTTTACTTTTATGAAAGTAAAATATGTGTTCTATTCATTCAAGTCTTCAAATATTAATTGGTAAATAACACAATAAAGAGATAAAACTGAGGTAAGCACTGCTGCCTTTCAGATCAAGCATCCTGGATTCTCAGTCTTTGTCTGAATGGAGTCTAATTATATGAAGTATAGACCCTCTTATTCTTTGGAACTATACTGAAAATATAAGAGATTAGCTATGGATGTTGCATTGCTCTTACAATATTATCTCAGGTTATATAAATTGGATAACTTCTGACAAACTACAGACTAACTCTGTCATATAATAATGCATCTTCTATAATGAATCCTTATTTGTGACATAAATGGCTGAGGGGACAAATGATGAACTTTAAAAATACAGGTTTATTTAAATTTTTGTAGGCTGTAACACTGTGACAAAAACAAAACTTCACTTCAGAATCTCCTTGTGAAAATGCTCCAGTTTTTCTGTTTGGTTGATAATTGAAAAAAAAAATCTTGTGTGAGGTGTCGTTGCCGGCACCATACCAGAAGTAGACACTCTACTTGCTTCATCTGGCCTTCTTTTCCACTATTAGTCCCTCTCTGCCTTTTTCAGCTCTCCTTAAAATTAGTAGATTGCCCCAAGTGAACATGCTAAGAACCAAATTAACGACAATTACCATGTTCTTTTTGCATGTGGCAATTAACAGGCAAATTAAGATAATTTCAACTCTTTGTTGAGCTTCCTTTAAGGCACTTACAGTACTTGACAATATGAAGTAGCAAATTAAGATACAGTGAAAGGGGGAGAGAGAGAAACAGAAGTGTGCCCTAGTGGCTGACGACACCTCTGATTCGCTTTGTGACCCTTAAGCAGTCATTTAACCTTCTTGTGCGCCAATAGTAAAAGAACACATGAAAACACTTGTACTTTAGCTCTGTACTTATAAAGCGCATTGATGATGATTGTGTTTATTTAAAATAAATCTTGTTTTCAATATCTCAATAAAATATAGAAATTCAGTCATGAAACAGGCATGTAAAAAATAATATATTTCATAAACTAAAGACTAAATGTATCATGTTTAAGATAGCTGATCCAGAAAAGTATTTAGATAGAACTTTATTTGTGCCAAGTGGGGAATTTAGCTTTTTGCATAAGTTCTTTAAATAAAACATATTTTACCTATATTTATAATATACTGTGTGTATAAATATAATAGGAGGAGAATGGGCATTCTGGGTGAGATGGAGGAAAATACATTACCCAGATGGAAGGCCAGAGCAACGATGAAGGCACATTGGCCAGCGGATCAAAAAAATAACTGTGGTCCGTCCATTATTTCCTGTTGGCCAGACACAAAGTTATTTTTCCAGCCTTCTGGCCAATTTGCTTTCATCGTTGCTCTGGCCACCCGTCTGGGTAATGTATTTTCCTCCATCTCATCCAGAATGCCTGTTCTCCTCCTATTATATCTATACACACAGTATATTATATATATAAAATGTATTTTCCCCCGTCTCAACCAGGATACCCATTCTCCTCCTACTATACACACACTGTGGTCTGAACACACCCCAGAATGGCTAAAAAGGAAGAAAATTTTAAAAAGAAAGAAAAGAAAACTTCAGACTTAGCAGTCAAAGTCACAGTGAGGCATTATACAAGTATACGGCTGTTGCAACGACAAACTTTAACCCAGAAATATGTGATATATGAAATTATGGTCAACTGCAACTCACTTCTCATCTGCCACCTACTCTGGATTCTTCAGTAAAATGTCATAGCATCCATGTAGTGAAGTGCAGGTGAATCAAAAAGACAATGACCTGAAAAATCGAAAGCAAGTCTACATCAGAATAGATGAAGAAACTTAAACCAGTTAAGATGAGGTGGCAGAAACTGAACTGAAGAGCTCAATATACTGCTCATTTCATTGTGCTCAACCAGGATTTCAAGGAGGAGTGGGCTAAAAGCCCTCCACAATGCTGCAGGCAGTCAGTAATGAAGAAACTGTCTGGTAGCAGTTATTGTCAATAAAGTTAGCATAACCAACTACTGAATAGAAGAGAGAAATTATTTTTTTACATATGGCAATTGTTATGGCATAACTTTCTTTTATAAATGAACACTTGTCTAAATGTTGCTTTATTTGTACTTTTAAGAGTCACTTTTTATAATATTAAGTTCTGATTGAAGACCAGATTATCAGTTGACAGGTCTATGAGATTGGGTTTCAATTCATCACCCAGTCTCTGTCTGTGTAAAGTTTACATATCCCCCTCACGGCTGTATGTGGTTTACAGGTTTTTGACTGCATGTGTGTGCAAATGCGCCAAGGCTGGCTCTGTCTAACATCAAACAATACATGTATATATAACATAACATACTATTTTTAAATCTGGTTGCTCAACTTTACCACAAAACCTATACTGGCAGCATGAGCTGCAGCACAGATGCTAATCGTAAAAAGTGTCAGAAATCATCGAATGCCCACGTATGTACAAATGCAGATGTATATTTACATAGGGCCAATTTTTAGTATTTATTTCACCCAACACTCACATCTTTGGCAGAAAACTAAAGTGCCTGGAGGAACTCCACAGAGACAAGGAGAGAATGTACAAACAAACAGACAGCAGCTGGGACACTTGATGAATGAGGCTCAAGTATTAACCACTCTGATCCCATGTCACCCTACATATATTTATAAATTTATTTAAAAAGTGAGTTATGAGCATGCACTTTCCCATGTTGGCATTGTCCCTTTGTAACCCTTCTACTCATGTCATAAAACTTACTACAATGTCTTTTATAATTACTTTCACCGGATTGGCTGGCCCAGCGCTGTCTCAGCTTTTCATCTGATTGGCTGTCTCAGCTGTGGAATGGCCAGTAGGGGGAGGCAGCTTGATGACCAAGGTCTCCAGAACTCTGAACAAATCCAAATCATATAATGTGACATCCTCTACTGTTGAATTCCGCTCTGTACTACTGCACTATTATATCGCATTGAGGATTACTTCTGTGTATTGTATTGTATTTACCCCCCTTTTTTGACACCCACTGCCCACCCAACCTACCTGGAAAGGGGTCTCTCTTTGAACTGCCTTTCCCAAGGTTTCTTCAATTTTTTCTCTACAAGGGTGTTTTTGGGAGTTTTCTTTGTCTTCTTAGAGAGTCGAGGCTGGGGGGCCGTCAAAAGGCAGAGCCTGTTAAAGCCTGTTAAAGGGGCACTTCTTGAGAGATATAGTACAAAAATAAATTGTATTGTATTGTAATGCTTTAATTGCCTGGTTGGCTATTCATGTTTATCTAGTTTAATAAGCCACTCAATCTCTCTGTCTCTAACCTTTATCACCCCTCTGTTCTGGGATGTAGCAGCCAACCAGAATTTCCCAGACATCTGGGTCCTGAGCCAGTCACTCCAGCTGCTCCCAGGTGGACCCTATCCTCTTAGCATCTACCTCCATGTTACATTGGCAAAAGTTTCTTGGCTGGTCTCTTCTCCTCTTTCCCTGGGATTCCTATGTAATGGCTTGTCTGGTAATGCAAGATGCTGGTTTGAGGAAGGTGCAATCTATTCACCTCCATCGTCACCAGAGAATCTCTTCCTTCATTGGCTTTTGTCTTGCTCTGTGTAACTATTTTTGGTTGCCAATGGTGTCAGGGAAGAATATCTAGAGGATTCTTCTCAGACAAATGTTGATAAAGGTCTGGGTTTTCTTAGAGATAGTAACAGTACTCCTCCATCTTTCTGCTCTGTATAATAGGGCTGACTTCACATTGGCATTGAAGAGAGTCTGATTATAATTGCAGTGGAAAGATCCCCAGAGCCCCAAACTTTCCTTAGCTGAAGGAAAGTTGCCTTTGCTTTGCTAGTCCTGACTGTGATGTCAGTGTCACATGTTGTTAATAAGCCACTGTTATTTATTTATTCAGTGAAAATAAATGTTGGATCTAAATATTTTGGCTAACACTGGGACTCAAGCATATGAGCACTTTAGTTGCAATCTACATTCTAAGACTAATTGTTATCTTTAGTGAAAATAGTCAGAAAATTTAACTGAAGGCGATGAGATAAAACTGCTTCTCTAGCTCAACAAGGACTTAACAAAACACCTGAATACAATACCCTGACCTTACCATAGTTCATTTTTATCTGTGTTTTCTGTTCTTTTGCTTATTCTCATGTTATTCTTGAACTTGTCATTTCCATGAAAGCTAACTGAATTTCAGACCTGGTGTCAAATTTATAAAACTTGCGTATGCACAAAAAGAACCTCAAAATGTGCATATGCAACTTTCCATGTAAAAATCGGGATTTATAAAAAGAAAATTGAGGAGGAAACTTGTTCTCATTTACGGAAAATTTGACCATCCTTACACAGCATTTCAGAGAAACTGGGAAATGACGACTCCCTTGATCAAGTAGGGAAATGCAGGCAAACCACCTAAATGATAACTCACATCTATCATAATTCATGTCACCAAGCCATTATCATAATGTGTGATGATGTGACAAACATTAAAGCTCAAAAGAGATTTATATACTCTATTTTAGTTACCTTTTAACAGAGTCAATGCTGTGTATCTGCACTATAGAACTTTTTTGTTTTTCTGTCATTTTGTTTCAGCCTACCTGTTGTCACTTCTTAAGGTTAGAAACCAAACCACAGTAAAAGTACTCTCCCTGCATATAGAAAGCTGTAAATTTCATGTCCTATAGATTATACAAAGCCTAATGGTTTTATACAATATGGCAAATATATATATGCAAATGGCTATATATGAAAAGAATAAGCTTTTAGGGACATTCAGCATTTTTATTTTTTGCCCACGATGATGGCTAACTTATGAGCCAATTTAGTTTACCAAGAACCATTCAGTTTTCATTACATAATTAGAGCACATGACAGTACTCATAGCATTAAGGGCACCTAGCGAGAATGGCGCTGCTTTATTAACTGTTAGCAGTGACGACCCATTAACACACAAGTCATCTGCGATGCCAAGATGAGACTGACAAACCTCGTGGCTTAGTGGCTCAACCCAGGGTGTTTAGAGGTAAGGTAGTGTTGGCAGACAATTTGGTAAGGTAACCTGCTGAACATGCATTTTTTCATATGACCTGTACTATTCTTTGTAACACCAATCATTTCATTACATGTGCCAGATAATAACGGCTACCCACTTAGACACTGGCACCTTACACCTTTCCCCGATGCTTCAGTGCATTGCTGAGTGCACTATAGATGCTGGTGGTGATGTCTCAATGTGTCTTGGGGTAGGCTGTTCTACCAGCCAATGAAGATATGAAGCACCATGACTGCATATTTGTGAGGCCAATTAGCATAGTCCATATGTGGTTATTTCAGGGTGTCAACCGGGTGCAGTCTGAGGCATTTTCATGTACATAAGGATTGTGATTTATAAATGTAAATTGCACAGAAATGTGTGTATGTCAGGTTTTATACTGTAAATCAGATTTCTTTTGGGATGCACATTGTCCTGTTTTTTGGCATATACTTATTTTCAAGTTTGAATCTACGCAAAATTTTATAAATAAAACCCCTGAAGAGCAGTAATAAATAACCTTTCATTGCAAGCAATCACATATTTTGAGTTTAACTTCTGTTTATAACTGATCTCTTCACTTAAATAAGCTTCTTTTTTAACAAGTGCGAATTCAAAATCATCACCTAGAGTAAAGCTTAGTAATTTTTTTTAATTATCCCTTTTCCTAATTTACTTATTTTGATAGGGAAGACATACAAACTTCATGTTTAGAACTGTCTCCAAGGACGTGGATGTAATTCCCTTTACCAGCAACTATTTATTTCTCTGTACCTGCTTGGGTTTCCTCATTCATCCCAAAGACATGTGCCCTAGGTCAATTAATAGTGATAAATTGTTCTCGTATGAATGAATTTGGGTGTGTGCATGAGTGTACTGTACTAGTTCCTGCCCCACACCCAGTTCTTTCAACCTGAATTCCCAAGAAACATAACAAACAAAATATAAGTAAAAATGCGCACTGAAAAACAATACACTAAGCATTCCGAAACTTTAGTCTGAGAAGCAGTCACTCTAGGAATTAGATTCAGAATGACCAAAATTTTCAACATGCTAAAGCTTACAACTCTCTGAAGTAAGGTTAAAATATAACCATTTATTAAACTATAACATTATTATAATGTGAGTGTGTGACGATGCGGGTTCTGCTCCTTGCTCCCATCTGCTGTTCGGGAGCCCTTGAACCCAACACCGTCGGCAATGTTACTGATGAGCTAGACAGTGAGGCAATAACAATGGAGCAAGGGGATGGTACAAAAGTGCAAAAAAGCTTTTATTCAAAAATCCAACAAAACAAGTATTCAAAATAAATAAGTGCAGTACTTCTAAAAAGTCTTCATAAATAAATAATCCAATAAAACAAAACGTGGACGTAAAACAATAGAAAAACAATCCTTTAAAAATCGAGGTTAAAACAATGCTGGAAGCAGTCCTTTAAAATACCATTCAGAGCCCGGTGCTTCTTTACCCTAGCGTCTCACCCGCTTCACCCATCTGGGCCCCACAGCAGGCGAGACGCACTCTCTGCAGCTGTCCTTCTTTCACTTCCAACACAGGTCTGGCGGCCTCCCGATCCTGGCTTCGGTCACGCTCTCATCCCAGGCCTGAGACTTGGAGTCCTTGATGACCAGGACGCTCATACCAAGGACTTCACCACCAAGCCTCCCGACTCCCGCTACTGTCCCAGCCTTACGCGGCCAGTCGCTCTTCTTCATTGGTCACTCCCGCTTCATGCTCACTCAGCGGGAGCAACCATTATTACAACACCCAGGCTTCACATACAGCTGCTTGCAAGCATTCACTCACTCGCTCGCTCACCCACACCGGCACTCTCTGTCTCTCTCTCTTTCCTGCGTCCTGCTTTCTGCAGCAACCTCCATCTTTCGTTCTCTTTCTTCTCTTTCTTATTCTATTTTTTTGTTCTTCTTTCTAGCCGACTCTCACTTCTATATGTGTCGAGAGGGCATAGCAGCTGCAGCAAATTAGTATCCCCAGGAACAATCACGGATGTGGGCAGTCTCTCACCTGTGCACTTAGGTGAGAAATGCCCACACTGCAGATCGCCCTGGGACCCGCTTTAGCCACAACTACCTCGCCCCCTCGCTAAGCCGCGAGCGCGGTGATTATTTATTTTAAAAACTGGCCTTTGCTGAGAGCTGTGGACCCGCTATGTATCACAGAGTGATCAACTGCAATTCTGAAGTTATGTCGTAAATCTTTGGAACATATGCAAAGGGATATTTTGCTCAAGTTATGCAATGTGTAAATGTATTTAAAATTCTTCCAGCAATTCTGGTGATGATACTACAAAAAGACATCACAACAGTAGAATCTTTAAAAAAAAATGTAACACAGTGCATCAATAAGCAAAAGATGAGTGCAATCGGGATTAACAAATCAAACGTGGTGAATTGGTTATGTTTATGGATATACATATACTGTACAACCAGACTTCTGTACTTGAGAATTTTTTCATGTATGTTCTTGTTTTTCAATTGCTCAAGCAGGCAGTGGTTTAAGAAAAAAAAGTAAATATTACTAAATGAAAAAGATTTGCATGTGTGTGTTTTCTTTTTACTTCTTTGTAAGTGGAAGTTTGAAGGATTGGGTCAAAAATTTGCTACAGAGTTAAGTTTAGATTCTAATTCTGCAATGTTGAAAACATTGGAAAAAGCTGATGTTAGCAGGGTGTTTTTATTTGTGTCTGTGTGTGAATGTCCATCCATCCATTATCCAAACCGCTGAATCCGAACACAGGGTCACGGGTATCTGCTGGAGCCAATCCCAGCCAACACAGGGCACAAGGCAGGAACCAATCCCGGGCAGGGTGCCAACCCACCGCAGGACACACACAAACACACCCACACACCAAGCACACACTAGGGCCAATTTAGAATCGCCAATCCACCTAAACTGCATGTCTTTGGACTGTGGGAGGAAACCGGAGCGCCTGGAGGAAATCCACGCAGACACAGGGAGAACATGCAAACTCCACGCAGGGAGGACCCGGGAAGAGAACCCAGGTCCCCAGGTCTCCCAACTGGGAGGCAGCAGTGCTACCCACTGTGCCACTGTGCTGTCTGTGTGTGAATGTTTCCATGGAAAATTAAAATTTGATTTTCTTTGGAAAATTATGCATTTTTTTGCGTTGTGTAAAGATCCTAAGAAAACTACATCTCAGGAAAGATTAAAAAATTTAGAACAAACAATTTCAGCGATTACTACTCTGAATGCCAAGACCTTTGTTCAGCGATAACTTTTAAACAATTGTCCGGTCTTTTTCAAACAAGTTGCATTGTGTTTGTCTTCTGTCAGGCTCCAAGTCTATTGTTTTTGGTCCATTGTGGTTTAGAATTTACCTCCATATCCATCAAAAATCATTTAATTTTATGCCCAACAGAACCACCGTAGAAGTTGTTTAATTTAATCTTGATTTTTTCAGTCTGCTCCATTTAGTCATTGGGCTAAGCCTATTGATTTGCAAAATCTGTGTATGTGTAATTTCTGAGAGGCATAATGTTATTTGAGTATACATATTTGCATGCATAAAGGCATATGCAAGTGTAGGCACACTTACATACTCAAAAGAAATTTACAAATGATGATAACTGAAGGAGGCTTGACCAGAGCATACGCCAGATGATAAAGAGAAAGAAATGAATTCATAAACACACACATAACAGATCTGTAAAGAAGGATATGGACAGAGACATTAAACCACCCCTGTACCCTTCTGTTTGTCTATGCAGCTTTTTACGTCATTTGTCCCAACGTGTTTAGTTTCAAATTAAATATTATTGAAGTTGTTCACTTAATTGGATTTCCTGCTCATTTTACTCTACAGTTATTTGTGTACATCATAAATATTATACAACCTAGTGTACTTGATTATAGATTTTTGTTCACTACATTGTACATTGTAAAATCTTCTGTTGACTGATTTCTTGTGTTATTACATAACTGTCATTTACTTGAAAGTACTGAATGAACAATTCCATACTGATTTTTGGTAATGTCTCATCTAGTAATTCACTGGACTGTTGTGAACTCAACTCAGCTGAAGAAATGAGTATTTTTATCCTTAATTTCCGAAGTACTTTATGCATACCTAGCCTTAAACTTTATATGCAGTCTTGACAGATTTAGGGACAAGACAATGACTTCCCCTTTTTGAAAGTGTGGATTTTCCCCTCCATGCTGTTCAAAGGAAGATATAGCATTGAAAAGAAAAAAGCCCACCAAAAAATCACAAACTAAGATCAGTGGTATATAGTTCACACTGACTGATAGAAGATTATGTCACTTTCAGAATAAATTTGAGGGCTGCAACTTATTTACAATTAGCAGAGCACCACTCATTCTTTTTTGGTGAAATGTTAAACATGAGTAATTGAACACAGCTGTGTTTCACATAAATGTATCATAAAGTATCTAGAAAAATGAATTGTCCACCATCCAAAACCTTCATTCATGATGTGCCATACATGATGACATCATAGTCATGACAATGAAAATTGGTGTGGGGCCCTAAAAGTACTCTGCACACATTTAAGGCCAAAACCACAACAATGTAATGATTGTTAAAACTAACCAATGCTTTTCTTGCCCACCTCTCAAACCTATCCATGCCTCCCACTAGTTAAGCTCATACTTAAACTTGTAATAAAAGGGTCAGCGTGGTCCAGGCTGTGAGGTTACCAGGCAATGATGATGCACTACTTAAGTGCACCTGTTCAAAGGGATGGTTAAGAATTAGCTGCCCAAATATGCACCTCTATTGTCTGGCTGTATATCCAGGAATTTTAAAACCAATCAGGATTTAAACCCCCCATGTCAATACAAGGTGTTAAATTTCTCATCCTTTCACTGACTTGGCCAGGGCCTGCTTAAAGCCTTGACGGACTGTTATGCAGTCTTGTAAACTCTCACACCTATCAACCAACCACCCATGAGAACATATAATCTCCTTAACTGAAAACTTTATAAACCAAATTTATTAGAATAGCTTCATGTGCCCCCAAGGCCAAATTCCATACATTCTTGTTGATTAACTATTTTTGTTGCAGAAACTGTGCAATCTTTCCCATGTCTTAATGTGCTATTTATTTTATTTTTCTTTATGTTATTGAATTTTTTGCCCAGAATTAAAATAATGAAAAATGTTAGGGCAGAAAGGGATTATTGGATTTCAAATGACAGATAATAAGCTGGGTTTGAAATTCATCAGGGCAGCATTCCTGACCACATACTGTATCCTTTGTTTATTCTGCATTTAGTTCCCTTGTCCTGTTTTAGCTTGCATTTAAAATAATCAAGAGCAAAGTATTAAAGTGGCTTACCAGCATATCCATTGCTTCTGTACCTGGCAGGGTGTGTCACACGGAGCACAGGCTGACTATGATTTTAAGAAGAGTGGTTTTGGAGGAGCTAGTTAGCCCTGCCAATGATGGATGGGAGAGGCACTGTTGGAAGAGATTCCCTTCTTGATCCTTATTTTCCACAGACACGCCAAATCCAAATGAAACCTCGATAGTGAGGTGTGGTCCATGTACCTTTTGTTCTAGCGAATTTGGCATGTTTGTCTTTTGAGGACGACAGTATTTGAAGTGTACTTTTAAACCTTGAATGCACAACATTTTCCATTTGTTCATGAACTCTCAGACAGATTATCATAATTCTCCTGACTAGATAGTTCCTCATGTGGCCTTACTAGATTTTTTAAACTACATTTTTTAAACTTCAAGACCCAGCCTTTTGCCCTTTTAAAACAACACATTTCAGATTGAGTGCTAATGGATGTTGGATTTTCTCTTTACTTACTTCAGATTGTGTGAATAATAAGGCGCCATCTTGATCTGCCTCTGAATCAAAATTGCATGCAAAAGAGTCCAAAGTAATACAAGATATAAAATTCAGATGCGTTTCGAGGGTTGTGTAAGCACCGTGGCCCTCAGTGGATTGAGTTCAGTAGGTAGAACCTTCTCAATTCATTTCACGGATGTGGGGGCCAAGATAATCTCACCAGGATTGGGCAAAAGGCTGAAAACAGGCCTGGACAGAACTCTAGTCCATCACCAAGAGCACTGTCACACACACACACAATATTCACGCACAATGACAATTTACGATTGCCAAATAACATAAACTAAATTAAAAAAAAAAGCATTTGTAAATAATTCCTATTTTGCTTCAGCATGTCTGGCTGTAGTAATTTTCGTGAAATGGAACTTGCAAAGCTATTCAGTTATGAGAAATGTTAGGAAATAAAAGATAGTAAGGAGAACTTTATTACACTGACAGACCATTACGGATATCAGGTGAATGTGGCACTCTGATGATAAATTATAGGGTAACCAAACTGGAATACTTGTTCAACATGTATGACTACACATAAA
The DNA here is from genome assembly GCF_900747795.2 of Erpetoichthys calabaricus. Taxonomy (NCBI): domain Eukaryota; kingdom Metazoa; phylum Chordata; class Cladistia; order Polypteriformes; family Polypteridae; genus Erpetoichthys; species Erpetoichthys calabaricus. The sequence goes on from NC_041400.2 coordinate 160,838,122, forward strand.
GTCCATCCTCATTTGTTCAATACCTGCTTTAACTCAGCAGCAGCAGCAAGGGATTAGAGCATGAGGAAAACGAAAAAACACTTTTAACACATATGATTCCACACAGTGCTTGAAGTGGAAACAAATAAATGGCACTGCTGTCTGATTTTGTCTGCTTCTTGGTCATTTAACGCAATCTCTTAATCAAGCTTTCTCTATTGGAGTGTGGACCGCACCGATTACTATATATTACTTCCAACTGGGAGCTGGGGTTTGAGGGGGTCTCCCTTGGAGTTTCGTGCGCACGTTTGTGCCATATATGGCACATCAAAAAGCAGAAACCATAGCACTGAGGCCTTCTTGAAGTAATAAACTAACTTCTTCTAAAAAGAATGAAAGCTTAGCGTATCCACTGAGGGATAATGCACTGTAGTTTTCAAATGTTTATAGGTAAAGTCCATGACACCGTTAGAGTCACAATCAAGGTCACACAATGGATGTTGTGAAAAACAAGATGGTAATCAAAATAAACTTTGTCAAAATAAGTCAAAACAGAGAATAAAAACCAAAATGGAAATGCTGAGTAAAAAAAGAAATTTCAAATAGATAAAAACAAATTTAGAGATAGTGCTTAATACTAATACTGTATCAGAAAGGTAAGATCTAGGGCATCTCATTGGTGCTCTTTGTGGTTAAAATCACCAAGAGAAGGCAAGTCAAGGCAGCATCTACACATTAGTATCCCACAAAACAGTTATGAATGCAGCAGATGTGTGTGGCTTATCATTTTCCTGATATAGGATCAGATGTTCAGGCTGTGTGTGCAGTCAGTCATCTTGCTTTAAGGCCAGCAGCTTCAGGACTTTGTGTCAGCCCACAGTTTCAGTAGCACAATAGGGGGCATATCTGAAATGATCTTTCATATGGACAGGTCAGATGTGTTCATCCTACTCTGATCTGGTCACTTGAGGGTGACCAGATTTTGGAAAGTCATCTGCCCTGCTGGACTACTGAAACTTTGCTTGAACACAGGCTTTCAATAGTGTTTTACAATGCTGCCATATGACATGCCTGCCTAGGTAATGTCAAAGACCATTTTCCTAACTTCTAGTGACATTCACGACATTATGGAATCCCATCTAAAACTGGTAAAGTATTGCTTTTGTCTTGCTGTGACCTAAGCTGTGAATGAAGCTGTTTTAAAGATGACCTGATCGGACATGTTTCCACAAGGACATTGTTGAATAAAAGTGTACTGACTGAGATTTTGTGTGTTTGGAAAGTTGTACTACCTCAATTCACATGCTGTGCTACTGGTCAAGGAGCTAAAACAAATTGGTGGTGATATTCCACTTTCTGTCCTGGAATGTTAGTGTGTTTCATTCCTGCCAGCACGTAAATTCTTTTGTACAATCTGGTCCAGTCCCACACCCATTTCTCTGCAATGTATGACACTCTTAGGCCATCCACTGCCATGGATTGTGTACAAAAAGTATAAATGGTAAAAGCATAAGTTTTAAAACACACAAGCGCCCAGAGAAAATGCATGTAACTAACCTTCAGATTTTACCTAGAGCACAAAGATGTGATGCCAGACATAATCTCCTTCTGAGAAATGTAACATACTAGCTGTAAAAAGCCTGGGGTCCTAGAAACTATTGAAATCATCAGAAAAAAAAATTAAAATGTAGAGATGTCAGGTAATAGAAAGCAACTACTCTGGGCATCTCTCTCCTAGGAGGTTTCGTTTTGCCGACGTGCTCACATCGCTTATGTATTAGCAACTAAGCGACTTTGTCTTTCTTCGAAGGTTTCATTTTGCCAATGTGCTTGCCTCACTTCTGTATTAGTGGTGGGAGGAAAAGTAAAAGGGATTCTGTTTTGCCGATGTGCTTGCCTCACTTCTGTATTAGCGGCTAAGTGAGTGACTTTCTTTGGAGGGGCGGACCGACACACACACACTTCCACACGCAGACATTTATATACAAGATAATGCTTTACTGATGGTGAGTTAACAGTATGGGGTTTTCTTTAAAGAAAAACCAGGGGAAGAAAAGGGTCTAAACCACTGGTGTCCATCTCCGGTCCTGGTGGGCCGCAGTGGTTGCAGGTTTTTATTCTAACCATCTTCTTACTTAGTGAGCCTTTTTTGCTGCTGATTAACTTGTTTTGCCTTAGTTTTAATTGACATGACTCAAACCACTCAGTTGTTTCTTTTTCCTTAATGAGCATCCAAACAATAATGAGACACAAAACAAGCCGAAACATGACCAGCTAAACTGAAAATAACGATAGGTGAAGGTCTTGGTCAGGTTGGTCTGCTCAGGTCACAAAAACATCTTGACGGTGGTCTTAGAAAAAACAGAAAATCAACAGTCTGCTGTGGCAGAATGAGAGCAGCAACAAGTCATGATATTCAATAATGGCTTTAATTAACAGCAAGAATTGGCTTATCATTAAGAAATTGATTGGAGTGAAACTGGCTGGAGTTTGACGTTCCAATTTAGCTGGTCATCTGTTGGCTCGTTTCACATCTCATTTCTGTTTGGCTGCCATTTAATGAAGAAACGCATCAATTCAGAGGACTGAATCCTTAAAAACAGGGCTATTAAAACAAAGGGAAAAGGAGTTAATTAGCAGTGAAAACTGCTTGCTGATTAGAAAAAGGGTTAGAATGAAAACCCTTTGAAGAAACAAAGATCTAGGTTAAAAAACTCACAGGGATAAGTCAAAACAAAAAAGAAACTAAGCAGAGAGTATAACTAATCACAAAATCGAGTGTAAAAAAGTGTTTTTAGAATCTGTAAACTTTCCAGACTCAGCATTATATTCTTTGCCCATTTAATTTGTAATCCATTTTATAACCCACGTTGTCCAATTTAGGATCACAAGAAGACAGTGCCAGCGGTAGGCTGGCGCCCTGCCCGGGGTTTGTTTCCTGCCTTGCGCCCTTTGTTGGCTGGGATTGGCTCCAGCAGACCCCCGTGACCCTGTAGTTAGGATATAGCGGGTTGGATAATAGATGGATGGATGGAAGAAGACAGTACTTACCCATAAAAAGGACTCTAGTCCATTGCTGAGGTCACTTAGTCACATTTTCTTAAAATCAGTTTAGAATTGACAGTTACCTAATATATGCATCTCTTGGTTGTGTGAGTAAAACTGGAGTACCTAGTGAAAATCCACACAGACATGGGGAAAACATGTAGATGCCACAAAAACAGGAGGTTACCATTCCAGCATGCTGGGACCATAAGGGATATATATATATATATATATATATATATATATATATATATATATATATACTGTATATACACAGTATTGTATTGTGTACATGTGACATACTATTACCACTGATTTGCAGTAGGGGGCATAGCAGGGCCTCACACTCCAGGCCAAACTGCATAGACACAAGTCTCAGGTTCAAATAAGTGTTAATTTTGGAAATGCCTTCACACAGACTTCTTTAGACAATACAATTTTCTTTCTTTTTCCCCATCACTCCACTCAGGCAAGTGCTGTCCTTCTCCTGTCATGACTCCAACTCTCCTGTGTGACTGAATTGCTGTGTACTCACAGCACAAAATATCTCAGTTTGAAAATCTGCAATAAGCTGAACCCAGAAACGAGTACTTTGTGACATGCGCTAAGAGAACTCGATCAGTCAGCCGTGCAAATCCTGTTTCTGAACACTTTGAACATTACGCTTACTGGTGATGTCAGCTAATCTGTCTCTCTGCAAGACCTCATAGTTTTTCTGAGCTGCCTCACCACTACAGTGAGTCAAGGAGGCTTGTTTTATGCCAGACCTGAGAATACATCAGGTACCAACACATTGCATGCTTGCAGACACAATCTCCTTAAAATAAGAACTGCTACTCTCTACAGCTCCCCCTGGAGGCTGGTAAGAAACCCAGCAGGGTGGCCCATTGGGCCTATAACTTCCATGCAGCCCTGCGGGTGTGTACATGGAGCATCCACCAAAGTGATGCTGCCACCTATCGTGCTGCGGAAAAAACATGTCTACCTTGAATGAGCCCATGAGGAGATCCTTGGACACACATGCGTGAGAATATATATATATATATATATTTATATATATTGCGTGCTAAACTTATGTTAAGAGACTTGTGTAAGGAGAAGCATGGATGGGTTGAAGAAGTGGAAGTTAAGTACATTCAGCAATGGAGAAAATGGATGGATGATTTGCAGCTACTTGTGGATTTGTGATTTGTTCCTTGTATAAATGTTTACTACACTTTTAAAATTAACTTTATTGGACTGAGAAATTTCTTTTGTTGCGAATGTGATTCATTCTGGATCTTAACTTGCCAACTCAGTAGCTGCTTGATTTGGGGAACCTGGAAAAGACACAGTGACACTATTTATATACACTGAGAGAGTTCTGAAAAACAAATGGCAAGCACGTCATGAAGACTACCCTTTTTGGTTCTGAAGATATTTGCTTCTATGTAAAAATAGTACAGGCTGCTGTGACACTACAATTTGTGACTCATGTACTAGTCAAAATATGGAGAAAGTTTGAATATGCAACATGTAATTGGTAGATGAGCTGGAAAAGAGAGAGAGGCGTGTAGGAGGGTCTTTGATGATGTCAGTTGCCTTTTGGTTGGTCAAGTCCTTCATAGCAGATGGCAGAAGTGAAGGACAATGAAGTCGCTGTGCAACCCTCAACTCCTTTTTGGGTTGTACACTTTATATCAAACCCCAGAAGAGACAGACTAACCTTTTAATAATAATAATAATAATAATAATAATGCATTTTATTTATAGGGCACTTTACATTAGTAGTAAATCTCAAAGTGCCAAATAAAAAAGTTTAGACAAAGGCAAAGCAAGATAAAACAGAGATAAAATGACAATAATTAGTAGCATTCTTGTTAATAAGCTTTCCTAAATAAAAAAGTCTTTAGCTGTTTTTTAAAACAGCCCACAATCTGCTGTGTTCTTAGGCTCTCTGGTGGCTGCAAAGGCTCGGTCTCCCATTGTATGAAGTTTGGTCACAGAGGGGCGAAGGCGGTGGGTATTTGTAAAACGGAGGTTTCTTGTAGTGGATTGTAATATAAGGAGTTCTTTAAGATATTGTGGAGCATTGCCATGGATACACTGGTGGGTAAGCAGACAAATTTTGTATTCGATATGGAGGTGAATAGGGAGCCAATGAAGTGATTGAAGGATTGGTGAAATGTGTTCATATTTCCGCACCCTTATCAGGATTCTTGCAGCACTATTTTGAATTTGTTGGACGTTTTGAAGGCTCTTGCTGGGGATCCCGATGAGGAGTGCATTACAATAGCCCAGCCTGGATGAGACAAAGGCATGAACCAGCTTTTCAGCATCACAGAGGGAGAGGTAGGGACGGAGTTTGGCTATGTTTCAGAGGTGAAGGAATGCAATTTTACAAAGGTGATGGACATGTGTATCAAATGACAGATGGCAGTCTAACTTGACACCCAGATTTGTAACAGAAGGGGAGAAGGTAATGGTACGGTCAGAAAAGGAAATACAATTTACAGAGGAACAAAGTTGATGGAGGGTGCCAATTAAAAGAGCTTCAGTTTTAGTGCTGTTCAGCTTAAGAAAGTTCTTGGACATCCAGGCCTCAGACTCATCCAAGCAAGAGGAAAGAGTTGATGGAGGTGTAAAAGAAGTCGAATCCAGTCTCACATAGAGCTGCGTATTATCGGCATAGCAACGGAATGAAACTCCATGCTTTCGGATGATGTGACCCAGGGGTAGCATATAGATATTAAAAAGGGTCGTTTGAAGGACTGATCCTTGTGGGACCCCACAGGTGACAGTGTGGGTATGAGATTTAGCATCTCCCAAGGCCACATACTCAGTCCTATCTGTAAGATAGGACTCAAACCACTCCAGAAAGTCCAATTTTATAGTGAAGACGATGAAGGAGAATATTATGATCTACTGTATCAAATGCAGCTATGAGGTCCAGGAGGATAAGGAGTGATGGAGAGCCCTGGTCAGCAGCCATCAGGATGTCATTGGTGACTCTGACCAGGGCTGTCTCTGTACTGTGAGAAGTTCGGAAACCAGATTGAAATTTTTCAAACAGATGGAATTTTTTGAGGTGATCCTGAAGCAAAACAGCCTTTTCCAAAACCTTAGACAAAAATGGAAGGTTGGAGATTGGACGATAGTTTGCTATCACTTCAGGATCCAAAGAGGATTTTTTTAAATGAGGTCTAATTTTTGCAGTTTTCAAGGCCAGTGGGACTAAGTCACTCTGGAGAGAGTGATTAATGATATCAGCAATAAGAGGGCTTATATCTGAAACACTAGCTTTTAACAGAGGAGTAGGAAAATGGCCTAATGAACACGTTGAAGGCCTCATCCTTTGTATGATGCCCTCAACGTCTTTAACTGTGGTACAGAGGAACTGGGAAAGGCAGCCCATTGGCTTTGATGTAGAAACATCCAGCAATGGAGGGCTGGAGACAGACAATGAGGAGCGGATGGTGTCTATCTTAGAGGTGAAATATTCAATAAAATTATTGCACTGTTCCTCTGTGACAACACATTTATTTATTTATTTAAAACATACTTTTCTTTTTTTAATAGTAATGGTATAAACTGATGTGCTTCTTGTGCTATATTATACTGTTTATGATATATAAAAAAGATGAAAACTAAATGAAAACCTGCCATTAGAAAATAGTGAAGCCTTTTGTAATACATGTGAACTGCTTGTTATATTGTTTTGTCTGTTACTGAGGCGTCATGTCAGTATACTTTTCCTGCCATTTTATTTATGATACTCTCTACAGATATAACAGCTTTGGTTTTCTTTTGATACATCTTTTAAATGGAGGATGTAATATGTAATTACATGCAATAAATCACCTAAATAGGAAGTGCAACAAAAGACATTATTGTAAAACAAGATGCTTTTTTAACGTGTCCAAGTAAGCTGATCCTTTCATAAGTGAGGTCCATTGAAATAAAATGAAAACCTACTTAATCCATTCCCCTGAAGTAGAATTTCTTTGCAGCAGCAACAGACAGTGCTCATTTAAACAACAAAGAACATAGACTTCATTCATACTAAAGCTGTCTTCTTTCAATCTTCTATTCTAAAGCTACTTGCTGTTTCTCCCATCTCAGTTTTCCTTGTGGAAGGAAACTGATTCCATAGAGAGTCTGGTATTTGGTGTTTGACAGTGAATAGGTGGCCTTTTAAAATCACAGACCCGGGGACACCTTAGAGGTGCCCATTTAGCATTGTCTGTGGCAGTTGGGTGGAAAAACGGAGTGGAGGAGGAGGAGAAACATTGAACAGGTGGGCGATGGCTTTGTTGTGGTTATGAAAGATTCTTTGATAAGGATAAAGGTAATGCTACGCTGAAGTGATAGCAAATGAGTTTTTTTGTTACTTATAAGTTTCATATTTAGCACCTTGCGGACAAAGCTGTGTGTGTGTGTATTCCTGGTTGACTCTTTTCCTTCAGCTACTCTATATATAGGGCCAAATTGTTGCTTAAGGTAAGACAATCTGTTTCACCCTGCATTCTGGAATTTTTAATTTTTGATCCAAGGTGCACTGTAGAATAAATTGTTAGCATTCGTTGCACTGGTGTTTAAAGCAATGCCTGCTTTTTTCTGTAATTAATGTTTTGGTAGGCATATTTTAGAGTGTGGCGATACTCCGAATTTATTAGAGCAAAGCTTATGTTCATGTCTGTTTTGTTTTCTAAATTGTACACAGAGTATCCAAAATGTTTTTGATTGTGGCACTGTATCTGCATAAATTTGATATATTTGTTCTATTCAATTAAGTAGGTTGTATAAAATCCCATGCTGTTCTTCTCACTAACTGTAATATTTGCAATACATTTTGTATTCATTTTAATTTGGTTAAATGTTCTTCACAAACTACTTCAATCTGTCAGTATTTTATTATTATTTTATTATTATTTTAAAATTTTGCACAAGTGTGTATGATAGTTTTCAAACATGTAAAATGATGCAAAATAGTTTGATTTTATTCACAGGATATATTAGAAATATAAAGTAATTAATTAAAAATTTGTAATGGTTTGGAATTGCGTAGAAATTGAATCTGTATAATATGACTTATCTTATTCACTAAATAAATGAGGCTGTATAAGAAATAGAGCTACGTCATAAGATCACACATGCAAGTCAATCAGTGCTGTCTCATGATAAAATCGAAACTATATCAATAATTTGCCATGCTTTGCCTTTCACCATTCTAAATACTTCCTACACACGGTGGTTATAATTAGCATGTGAGAAAGAAATCCAGAAATCCAGGCATAATTTGTGCATTCCTGTAATGGTTCACATTGAAGGTGATAAACATAATCCATGGGTGTTTTTTTTTTGTCTAAATGAACTCTATAAACAAAAACTCTCAAGTTTAAATAGGAGCTAATCAACTGAAGCATAAATTGTAATAATCCACCTTTAGGGACAATTTACGTTCCTTATTGATAAGGTAGACAAAGAGTAGTCAACGGTCATGGCGGTTTTTAAATTCAGTTGGCTAAGAGCCTGAGTGCTGCCAAACTTGATGCCAATGAGCGTAACTTCAGAAGATTTGGCTGCTGGTGAAATTGCTTGACTGACATCAAACCTGGCTGTCATCTCTCCTGCTGACAGAGTTAATAAACCACTAAACAAGCATAAGTTGTTAATAAATAGGAATACTATGCAACCAAAATCAGACAAAAATGATGAAATTATTTTTAAATTTATGAAAATCTGATGATTAGAAACATTACAGCCATATGGCATTTAAAATACAAGCAGCTGATGGTGAACTTTCGAGTGAATCGATTCATAGTTCGCAACATAAAAAAGAAGGAAATGAATAAATATAATAAATAGGCCAATTTTCTAATAGCTAAACTTTTCGGTATTTTAAAGATATATTTTTAGATATTTACAAATTATACTTTGAGGTAATGCAATTTATCTTAAGAGATACTTTATTACCTAGAGAAGAGGCTGGTCAGCGTTAACTCTTTGAAACTGGCTATTCATACTTTGATGGTTCAGTGCCATTTTACGAAAGACGATTTTACTCAATAAATGAACTGATGGGTGCTTTATTCTCTCTAGGGTATGGGGATCAGTGGGTAAAGTTATACTCATCAGAGAGATCTAACTAATTATCCATCCATCCATCATCCAACCCGCTATATCCTAACTACAGGGTCACGGGGGTTTGCTGGAACCAATCCCAGCCAACACAGGGTGCAAGGCAGGAAACAAACCCCGGGCAGGGCGCGCACACACACAAGGAACAATTTAGAATCGCCAACGCACCTAAACCTGCATGTCTTTGGACTGTGGGAAGAAACCCGGAGGAAACCCACGCAGACACGGGGAGAACATGCAAACTCCATGCAGGGAGGACCCGGGAAGCGAACCTGGGTCTCCTAACTGCGAGGCAGCAGCACTACCCACTGCACCACTGTGCCAGACTGCTAACTAATTAAACTCAGTAAAATAAACCCAAGTCAAAAACCAAAAGGAAACATAAGGAGGCTAAAATCAGAGAGAGAAAAGCTTATAATCCTCTATACCAGGGGTCCTCAATCAGGAGGACCGCAGTGGCTGCAGGTTTTTATTCCAACTACTTTCCTAATTAGAAGACAGTCCATGCTGATAATGAAACTTGGTATTGAACTATTTGGCTTGTTAATGCTTGCATTTATCCATCCATCTATCCATTATCCACCACTTATCCGAGGTCGGGTCACAGGGGCAGCAGCCTAAGCAGGGAAGCCCAGACCTCCCTCTCCCCGGCCACCTCCTCCAGCTCCTCTGGGAGGACCCCGAGGTATTCCAAGGCCAGCCGGGAGATATAATCCCTCCAGCGTGTCCTGGGTCTGCCCCGTGGCCTTCTCCCAGTGGGGCATGCCGGAACACTCCCCCAGGGAGGCGTCCAGGGGGCATCCTAACCAGATGCCCGAACTACCTGAACTGACACCTCTCAATGCAGAGGAGCAGTGACTCTACTCCGAGTCTCTCCCGGATAACTGAACTCCTCACCCTATCTCTAAGGGAAAGTCCAGCCACCCTGCGGAGAAAACTCATTTCGGCTGCTTGTATCCGCGATCTTGCTCTTTCGGTCACTACCCAAAGCTCATGGCCATAGGTGAGGGTAGGAACTTAGATCGACTAGTAAATCGACTGCCTCGCCTTTTGGCTCAGCTCTCTCTTCACCACAATGGACCGTTGCAGAGCCCACATTACTGCGGATGCTGCACCGATCTATCTGTCAACCTCCCGCTCCATTTATCCAAGAGAAATTTTAATTGCACTGTAGATTTTCCTTCTGTGAGAACATAATCCATGTGTCTTGTGGACCAGAATAGATTTAAACTTAATGGTCCTTCCAATTCCCCTCTCATTCATTTCTTAACAATTTTTTTATCACAGATACTTCATGGTAAGCATGTTAGCTAGAGAGCTGCTGGTTTATTGGTTATCTGCATCTCATTATTAACTAATGTCTGGTTAAGAAAACAGGCAACAATTAAAATGTAAATGTAGCTGCTAAAATCTAAAATAGGCAATTAAGGGTTCTGAATGGTAACAGGCAAGAGAACTAAAATTAAGCCCAAAAAACATATTGCTTTAGTAGTAAATAAATGGGTTCTAATTAAGAAATTGGTTAAAATGAAAACCTGTAGCCATAGCAGACCTCCAGGACTGTAATTGAGGACCTCGGATCTACAAAATAACTCAAGTTTGTCTTTGATGAATGAAAGCAATAACAAGGCATAAAGTTAAGCACAAACTTTCATTATCAGCAAGGAATGAGTTCTAATTAGGACACTGACTGTAATGAAAACCTGTAGCCACTTTCTGAACTAAAATGAATCCCAAAAAACGTATTGCTTTAGTAGTAAATAAATGGGTTCTAATTAAGAAATTGGTTAAAATTAAAACCTGCAGCCATAGCAGACCTCCAGGACCGTGATTGAGGACCACTGCTCTACCAGAGATACAAAAGCAGTTGAAAGCACATTAGGAATAAAGCATTATGCATAGAATGTGAGCCTCCTTACATTTGCCCTGCGTCAGTATAGAGTTTTGTAATGTGCTGTTCATACATTCTTATCAACGAAGCACTGAATTAGCATTTTACAAAATACATCCATTACAGGGCTGCAGGAGTGCAGTGTGCCTATCAGTGTTGGAACCAAGATAGGGAACAATTCTGGGATGCACTGCCATCACACATCATATTCACACGTACACTCACCCTGGGCACTGCCATCAAAGGATATACTGTATTCATGTATCAACCACTCTGGGCCTATCTACTGGCCTGTCTACGGACACTTAAAATCTTAGCATGCATATCGTCATTAACATGTTGCATTAATGGAGTAGTACCTTTCTAACACCTATGTGAACATGTGGAGATCATGCAGGTTATACACAGACATGAACGAGTGAGGAGTCAAACTGATTTATAAGAGTTGTAATACAGCAGCTCTAATCACAGTACCACTGAGCCAAACTGGCAATAATATATCTATCTATCCATCCATCCATCCATTTTCTGATCTAAAAAACACAGAAAATTTACTGAATTAGTCACAGTCAATAAATTAAACCTGAAAATAACAATGTTGTATTATTTTAGTTTTTCTAAATAAACACATTTCTTGATCCTCCTGAGCAGATATGTTAATATAAAGAGTGCCGACTATATCCAAAAATATATTATTGTGTTTACAACTGTAAAAGCCACCTGTGCTTCATAGTGTCTCAAGTTGGCAGGGCTATGGTATGGGCATCTTCTGCTGGAGTGGATCCCTTTAATTATTACAGTTTTAAAACATGAATCATCATTATAAAGGGACTACAAATAGTGATCTGCTATGTAATCATAATCAGGGGTGATGTTTTACATGTCAGGGTCCAGGATATAGCTGTACCAGTGGGTCCAGAGTCAGCTCCGCAACCATTTAACAAAGTTGTGACTAACAGAACATTATCAATGTGCATTTAGTAGCATTTCAAGCCAAATGTAAAATTGTCAATGCTTATTTTTTTACATTTAAAGCCAAATTCAAAAGATATCAGTGCATATTACATGGTAAAACAAATATCATTTTAAGACAATGCAAAATAAATGCAGTAAATAAGAAGTTCCATCCTACTCCACTGATTTCTACAGAATCCACCTCTGAGCTTTGACAATGGCAAAGTCATTAATAGCATCCATCAAAATTTACTTAACTTGAAAGCTCCCATTCGATGGACAGGTTTGCAAGACTGTTTGGTCTTTTGTGTGCAAGTAATTTTTATTCAGTTTCAGTTAATTAAAACAATGCTCTGCCCTGGCCACAGTGACTGGCAGCATACAAAAGATATGTAGTGTGACACACACATCTGGGTAAAAATCTTTAAAGCTTCAATCCATGTATGGCATTATGAAACTCGTCTTTAAAAAGTGTTTCTAACTCACTGAATATTGTTACTGATGTTGCTGTTACAAAAACAATAAAGTAGTGTACAGACCGTCCTGAGCATCCCCTATCAACGCAGGGCCTAGGACAAATGTTCTTATTCCCCCAAATCCTGTCAACAACCCTCATCATTATATGCAGCAAATGAGGAGTATAATGGCCATTTGTTACATTCTAATGTGTCTGAGGATTATATTTATTATTTTAAAAACATCATGATAAAAAAGAAGAGCAATCCCATTCTTGATTTCATTTTAAATAGAGCCAGATTATTATTTTATTCACTGAAATGTATTTAAAAATAACTCTTTCATCTTTTGGGTCATGACTTTTAAAATACGACAAAAACCTCAATCCATCAATACTGTTCCAATGCTTAATTATGGTTTGTACTGAAACGACGAACAGTAAAGTTTCACAAGGAGTGGGATTTACATTATTCTTTCTCTTCAAGTAAACATAATGTCAAATGAATCCAGCTCACATCTGCATAATTAGGTGATTAGTGTGCACATTTCTGAGCCTCTGCAAGGTGCCATATCTCAGAGACACAGAGTATCTGGTATTACTATGGTAGATTAGAAGTTTGGTGATAACCACTGAGTGATACATGATCATGAAGAACAGACACTTTGCAGAAACCTTAGGTCAACTAGCCATTGTGGGAAAGAAGGGAAGCTGATACCACATAAACAATAAAATGAGGGCTCCAGTTCAAGGGAAACGAAAAAGTTTGCTGGAGGCTAATATATTTATACTTGAAGTGAACATGCTCTCTCTTTAGTATATCAGACTACCGGATGCAAAGTCTGAATTCAATTCTTTTAAACCTGTTTTCACCCATTATAAGCCTCCAGTGGTGTATGACATTTGCATAGATCCTGTAATGCACCTGAACATTAGGACTTCACACATCTCAGGTAACTGCACCAGAACACCATGAATATAACTGGGACTTGCCCCTGGTTTGAACATTACTTCTTGAAATATTAGGAAAATCAACTTTTCAGTTGTTAACATTTAATAATATGTATATTTATTGATTTCATGAGTGGTTTATGTTAACATAAGAAAGCACAACATAACATTCTCAAACCTTATTAGATCCAATTCAGGGCCCCGGGAGGGCTGAGATGATACCGGCAGGAACCATTCCTAGATGAGGTGCCACATTATATTTTAAACAAAGCTTTTTTTTTTAAATTAAGTTTAATGGAAGGTCATGTGGTTAAAAAATTGTCATATCATAGGCATGCAGTTTGGTTCCCATATCTGCTGCTCAGTGAGGTCCAGAAAAAAATAATTTAACATACTTGTTTTCCAATACTAAAAAGTACTATAGCCATGTTTTTGTAAAGCATCTTCTGATGCTACCTGTTGGATAAACTCACTATAAAATAAAGATTTTCTAATAGTTAATTTACTTCTATATTTTATTCTTATTGAAATATTCTTTCAAGTCTTACTTTCTGCTTCAGAATGATTATTTAGTCAATTATTGTCCTCCATGAGGTTCTGCTATTTTCATATCTAGTTACATTTTGCTTTGTTATCCCAAAAGCTGACAGGTATACTTAAAATCTCATTATAAAACCAAAAGCTTGACAGCTAAATAGAGAGTATAGCATATCAGAGCCAATAAGCTTCAAACAGTAATTAGTAAGTCTTTGTTGTATGGTATATACTATTACATTTTGGATTGTTCTTCTGTGTTTCTAAGTGTACTTTTAATGGTAGATGGTAGACCAAAAATGTTTCTGGTGAACCTTTTCTGTACGTTACAATATATTATATGTAATCCATGTCAATGGAATGGATGAATTTAATTTAATTTTTATAACCATTTCTGATTTAAAGAGGTGAAATATATAGGAAATCTGCAACAACTGCATTTATCTGCTTATGTAAATCATTATTTGACAAACTTTGACTGTCTAATTTTAATACATTGAGAACATTATGAAAATATATTTAACTGAGAGAGCAGCCCATAATCAATTCTTTGTTTTTCATGCAGTTATTTATTTAGTTGTCGTCATCACTCACTTTTTAAAAAGATAGATTTTTGAGGCTGCTAATAAGAAAAGTAAAAATAATTAGAAATGTGCTCTTCGCATTAAAAATAGTACAATTGAAACAGTTAAATTCATTATTATTTATTATGATAAACATGATGGAAGCATTAACAAGACAGTGAGCTATTGTCTTATATGTATAAAAATAATTCAGTTAAAGAGTTACAAATATTACTTAAAAAAAACTAAAAATTTATGTTAGAAACATATTTAATAAATCTTAAGTAAGATTATAATCACCAGCTTAATTTTCATCTAATAACTGAAAGGGCATATTTTTCTACTAATGGGTTTATTTTTTCCAAACTATTTTTTATCATTTTCATATAGACAAATGTAGTAATAAATAGTGATATTTTTCTTTTATGTTTTCGCCTCATTTTCACTTTATATTTTGACTGTGAGAAAGGCCCTGTTTATTCTTCGGTGAAGTACATTAATGCTTCAAAGGTATTGTATTTTGATTGCATGTAGCCATAATCAGAGTGTTTATATTAATAGATGTGGCCGGCAAAGATTCTGACATTTGTTTCCTTTTGTTGTCTATCATGGGAATTCTATGTAGTACAATTCTGCATCGTATAAAAAAAACAGTCTTTAAAAAAAAAAGACGGCCTGTCTCTTTTATACATTACTTTAGATAAAAATATATGTGCAGGCGATATTTCAGAACTGGCCAGTATATACACTTTTCAGATATTCGAATTGCTCTGCAGGGTGACACCGTAGCACGTTTGTGAAGAATTGCTGTCCTGAAAACTGTTTGTATTGAGTTTGTATGTTCTCCATGTGTCTTTGTTGGTGTCCCCTGGATATTCTGGTTTCCTTCTAAATTCCAAAGACATTTGCTTATTTGGTATCTTTAAATTGGTGCAGTTTGTGTGTGCATGCGTGTACCTTGAGATGAACTTTGAGCCTGTCCCTGTAAAGGTCGGTTCACTAAATGAATAGATGGATGATATATCTTCTGCTACTCTGTATCGATTTGGCATGCAATTATGCATTTTCATAAGCACAAAAGAAGTGTTGTGTTGAAACAAAATAATCCTTTCTCTTACCATATAATGAATTTTATGTTATCATAAGGAAAAATCAGTAATAAAATCTGAACAGCTGAATGGGAGAAAGTGAACCTGAAGTTATGAGATACACATTTACAAAGATCCAATTCACAACTTGCCATTCAACACAAACATTGTAACTTAATCATGACGCAGGTAGGTAGTCTGCTGGTTTATTAAGCGGCCACAGCTTGATTAGAAATCTCCCCTTGCAGCTGCATAGCATCTGTCAGAACACTCCCAATCATTGCCATACCCTTGCGTGATGATAGGATCTTTTAACCTGATACATTGATAATAAATTACTCCTATTTCCCCTCCCTGTCAGAGATCTTTTTTATGAAGGCAGTTTATTACAAAGCTTCTTCTTTACCACAGCAGTTAAATCAGACAATAGTATGCACACAGAGCAGGGTGTTGCTCATAATTTATGTGTGTGTTTTTTGTTGCCTCTGAAATCAAAAAACAGATCATATTCTTCCAGGGTGGCATTAGAAATTTGAGTTTACACCTTGCCTGGAATTAGAAACACTCTTGGCAGTCTATGCACAGTGCATACAATTATTGAGTTCATTTTGTCGAGGAAAGCATTGTGCACACCAGATGAAAGCTCGGCTCTTGGAGAGAGAAGATCTCTTTGTATATTTCTAATACAGCAAATAAATGGCACGTACCTAATACTTTATCAATAATTTAAATAAAATATTGAAAATGATTCCTGTTTACTTTATGGTAGCTGTGGATATGGCGGTAGGGTAGGTAGTTAGTAATCAAGGAGCAGAGAGTTAAAAATGGCACTTATCGTGATCACACAAAGAGCTTTAAAAAGAATTTGAAAACTTTTTTTATCCACAAGTAAAAATGTCATTTGCCCAAGGATAGCTGGGTTTCTGTATCTAAGAGATGTTTAGGCCATCTTATCTTTAAAGTGTTAAATCCAGGGAAAGAAAGCAGAGGCAGGAAGAGGTGTGAGTTAGTAGCTACATCTCTAAGTATTTCATTGTCTGCCCTTTCCTTTACCCATTGCCACTTTATATTTTTATAAGCAAGATAAACAGATATAAATATTACCAAAGATGGTCCAATGTTATGCAAGTATAAGTGAACACTGCATAATTTAAGCATAATTCAATAAGAGGAAACCTAAAACTCCTCCATCTAAAAAAGAGGAGAACTGCTGGTGCTGCATTGATCCTTTGTGCTTAACATGAATGTGGAGATGACTCAGACATTTTCATTTGCCATTGTTTAATGTTTTAGCAAATGTTAAGACTTTAAATTTTAAAATGAATTTGGGTAACAGGCTTGGAATCTTTTATTAAATGTTATGCTAAGTTGCCACTGATGGTGTTATGTACAGTTTACTTATATATATATATAACTTAACACTTTAAAAGCCACTGAATCCAGTTCAAAGTTGTGGGGGGCAGAGTCTGGACCAGCAGCATCAGGAATAAAGCAGGAATCAACTGCTTTAATCAACTTGCTCATGCAAACACTCATACAGGGCTAGATTAATGATTGTGAATTTACTTAACATACACAACTTTGGGGAAATAGATAGATAGATAGATAGATAGATAGATAGATAGATAGATAGATAGATAGATAGATAGATAGATAGATAGATAGATAGATAGATAGATAGATAGATAGATAGATAGATAGATAGATAGATAGATAGATAGATATTTTATTAACCCCAAGGGGAAATTCACAATAGGATGGAAAACAGGAATTCCTGCAGAATAAAACTGTAGAAAACTGTGAAAACTCAACACAGCAAACAGGCAAAGGATTTGAAGTAAGGATAACAGATACAACATATGCGTTGACTGTTATGGACGCATTATGGAGGTGTCTGTCCAGAAAAAAACATTGAGCAGCTTAAAGATTAGGCAGGAGTCTGAATACGACTGAGTGTCAAAACCCATATCGTGATCTAAAGATTGGAGTCAAAAAGTCATCTTTCTAATTGAATGTTCTTTCCTCCTCTCAATAAATAAAATGCAAAAAAAAAATCTTCATTCCAATGCCAGGAAGTTTTGCAGCAGCACACCTAAATCTTATATAAGGGGAACACATTGACCCACTATAGAAATGGTGACAATAAACAGTATGGTCCTGGTGATGCAGAGATTATCAAAAAATGCTACTGGCCATCCAAAAATACAGCAAAATGGTGTTGAATAATAATAAAAATATAAATAATTACAAAAACAAACGTAAATAGTCTAAAATGAGTCACAATGCATATAATTCTCAATGTCAGCTCTAATTACTATACCTCTCGAGTACACTATCTATATATAAATATATTATAAACAAAAAAAATCTAACAATTTTCTAAATCTTTAATTCTTGGGTAGTTAATATTATATTATAGCATGAAATGTTATAATCTTTGGTTTAACTATTATAAATTACCTTTTTGAGAATTTGGAATAAGGCTTTTATACAGTGTATAAACTCAATCAAAGTTTCTATGAAAGAAATTGATCTAAATAAAAAAATGGAAACAACCATTAAATACTTTTATATTGTGAAGCGTGTGTTTATTATAGAATATCTATAAATAAAATAAATTTAATTTGTATTTATAAGGATAAAATTTGTTGCCATCTTATACTGCTTGGACTCCAATCTGAAACAAAGCAGAGGTTGTTCATGAGTGCTTGCCTGCTCTCTCCATGTTACATTTTCATCTGGGACATTCCCTCGCCATCCAAAGACAAGTTGTTAGGCTGATCATCATGATTGTTGTTGTGGGTATGCTTCCTATAATGAACTGATGCCAAGCTTAAAGCTGATTCCTGCTTTGTGAACATGGCTTCTGGAGTATATTATACAGTCTCTGCTACTTTACACAATGATAAGTGGTTTTAGAAAATGGATGGAATGCTTGGTTCCCTTTTGGTTTCTTTAGCAGTCCTTTTATGTTTCAGCCCATAGTGAGCAAAACATCACGCTCTGCCCCTTGTTCTCTGCTACTCAGTTGAAAGAACAGATAATGTGCTGCCTGACTGCTCAAACTGCAAATATAATATTTCTACTTCACATTTATGCAGTGTTTTTTAAAATATTTCCCTATGTCTATGTTTTGTATTAAGGTTATTTTTATATATCTTTTTCAATTTATTAAATTGCAAATGTGTAACAATAAGCACCATTTTCATTGTGAATAGCAATTTGCTTCAAAACGCTTATGTTATGAATAGCAAAACATTTATACAGAATCTAATAATGGATTACATCATTTTTTAAACATAATGCTTTGTTGGGGATTTTTTATCTTTATAAGCTGTGTATCATTTTTATTTAATATTCTCAAGTACCTAATTATACTCATAAAAAATATATAACCATGTAAAGTACTCACTCATATGTTTGTGTTTGTATGTGACAAGCACAGATGAAAAATGTTGTGGATACTACAAAGAAATTCATTAGTATTTAATTTAATGTAATTCACTTTTAAGGGCAAATATTATGCTCTGATATCATTACTATGTATAAACTGAAAGACTAAAATGCACTTGCAAATGTAAAATATAAGTAATTAATTTTGTGAAGGATGCAAAAAACTACAATGCATTTAAGTCATACAGTAATGAGGTGTAGAGCATACAGTGATAAGGCTGGACATTTAATTAATAGAAATTAACTGTTACTCTGCCTACCAGTGTTTACAAAATAATACATTCCATCCAGTCCTTCACTTTCTAATCTGCTTGTCCAGGTCAGGTAGTGAGTGTCTATTCTGGCAGCTTTCAGTGCAAGGTGGGAAAAACTCCAGCTCATTGAGACACGCACTCATTTTGTGACCTAACAATTTTCACTCATTAAAGGAAATGAATTAAAGACACAATAAAAGTAATGTCATTCAATCGGAACAATAGATATAACTGGATGTTATCTGCATACAAGTAAAACAAAGCTGTGTCTTGTGTTTTCATCATAAAAAAATATCATCTCACAAAACTAATGGTTCCAGCTCTGTGTCCTGATGGACATCATGTCTAACTGCAGATTGCAATGAAAGAAAACTATTACCACATTTCTGTAAAGAAAGAAACCAGTTTGATAAGTATGATCTAAACTACACAGGAAGAGTGTAGGAGAGCTCAACATGATTTTCCTGCCTGTGTAACAGAATAGTAAGATCAGTAGAGTTAAAAGTTTCAACCTAAATGCATATTTACAGGAGCATGTGCTCCTTCAGAGTGTCATTTACATTATAAATAAGATTGTAAATCAGACTGTATGATAACCTTAGCTTGAATTATGCTGGATGAATCATGATTTGACTATTAAGTTTTTAGATGCATAGTTTAATTCTTGGTTGAGTGATAGATAGATAGATAGATAGATAGATAGATAGATAGATAGATAGATAGATAGATAGATAGATAGATAGATAGATAGATAGATAGATAGATAGATACTTTATTAATCCCAAGGGGAAATTCACAAATTGAGTGTATTGGTCATATTGCAGAGCTTGCTGCTTTTCAGTGTTGTAATATCAAGCATAAATAAAAAAAGCATTTTGTTTAAATTACTAACCTCCATGCCAGCTTTCTTTTTCTTTCTTAAATAAGAATTTCAATTTATAAAATTTAGCATTCACGATCCCTTAGATTAAACATTGTAAAAATGTAAAGATTTTACCCTCCCCTTTGTTAAAGATATGTTATCTCAATGGTATCTTCTTGATTTTTGAACAACAATCAAGCAGTAAACATTTAACTGACTACTATAATGGAAAAAATATTTTACAGATAATTATTTTGGTGGGATAGTGCAATATTAGGGTTACTGGGAATTTGGGCCTATTCCAGCAATATTAGTAGACTGGATGGAGACATAAATGCTTGAAATTAAACAAATGTTAAATATAAATATTTAAGATAAAAAGAATGCAAAAAACGTATGTGAGCCGTATTTGTTCAAACTATCAATGTTAGATAAAAGAACTGTAGCTAGATGACAGTACTGGCAATTGAAAGCTAAATTAAACATAAAAATAAACTCTAGATTTGTTGACAGCTTGTCTCTGGTATTAAATGGTATGTATATACATATAAAAAGGGTCAAGGAAGTGAAAATAAACTGTCACAAATAAAAAACATAAAAAAAATATTTATGCATCCATTATTAAACCCTTTTAATCCAAGTTTGAGTTTTTGAGGGATAGATAGTATTCTAGCAGCATTGGGTATTAGATGAGGCCCGACTCTGGATGAGGTGCAAATCTATTTGTGTGTCACACTCACAAGCACACACATGCACACACAATCTTGTGTTCACTAATATGTGTATAATTTACAATCAGTAAGTCATCAGGTGCTTTAAGGCAGCAACGCTAACCAGTGAGTTGCCATTCTTCTGCACTAAAATGTATCCCTTGGTGTAGATTTGGTTGAGAACAAGCTTAAACTTCTTATTTCAGATACTATTTTAATGCTAGGCGGGATTCGTCTGATTTGACCAAATAGAGTGCAAAAGGCAGGTGGGGTACTGGTCGTCTATTGAATAAGCAATGGTTAAAAAGAAAGCATGGTACAATCTCTCTATATATAATATCCAACATCTGTCTGTCTGTATGTCTTTTCGCTTTTCATGAGAGTACTACTTAACTGATTTAGATTGGGTTTTTTTCTATAATTTGCTTGAACTTTCCAGTTGATTTTGCAACTACTCTCATCGCACTAAGTATCATAGTTCTGTTGCGGCACCAATTTATTTGCACAAATCCAAGATACAGGCTGTGGGCCGAGAAGAGGGAGAGGCAGGACCTCAGGAGTAAGGAGCCAGGCAGGGCCATCCTCACTCACACACCAGCCTCCGTTTTAAATCACTCTACCTCTGGCCACGTGTTGGAGTATACCTTGCCTCCACTTAGCTAGTAATACCTGTTTGTTCAGCAGACATCAGAGATTATTAAAGAGTAATGTTTGATGTTTTTGAGAGAGAGAGATCACAGCTATGTGTGTTTTAGAGGATACCTGCTTATTGACAGAGATATCACGGCCACATGCTCTTCTCCCCACATGGGGGACACTCTCCCATCAGAGCTGAACATGATCATATACAGTGGCAATGTTTGTCATTGGAGTGTACCTACCTTCCACTTGGCCAGAGATACCTTGCCAGCTTTTTGATTTTGAGATTCATTTTGATATCACAGCTGCATTCTAACCCCACATAGCAAAACCAAAAATATTGTATATAAAGAGGCCCTCGGATATGAAAGCTATCAAAATAAATTCTCAATACAAATTATTAAGTTTTTTTAATGGATTTTTAAAGTTTATCCTGTTTCACTACTTCATAGTTTGGAGCCGCGGGGGACAACTAGTTAGAACGGAAATGTGAAATCCAGACATTAAAGTACTGACTGAATTTATCCATGTTACTGCATAGGGAGATAACTTACATCATATTTGTTAATAACAGCAACATTTATTTATGTAGCATATTTTCATACAGCACTTTAGCTCAAAGTGCTTTAAAAGATGACAAAAAGAATGTTACAAGAAGGGAAAAAAATGAAAAATAAGCAATAATATTAAAAAATAAATAACAACAAAACAAGGTAAGGTCAGATGACTGGGAGGACAGAAACTAAAAACTCCAGTTAGGTAGGAGAAGAAAAATAAAATCTGCAGGGATTCCTAGGCCAATAGTCTGCCCAGCTCCCATTGGGCATTCTACCTAACATAATTATTCCTAAATAAAAAACGTCGTAGATTTCATTATTCACCTGATGGGATTTGATGGAGTTTGTCTCATGGACAGCTGAGACACCCGCCTTCATTCCATCATCACAGGGGTCTGCATGGTTCCTGGAGCAGGTGGTGGCGGCACAGATCGCCACCACAGAAGAACAGAGAATAGTGGATATTAGTACAGATTTCAGATCCCTGAGCTCAGATTTCAGATGCCCATATATTCTATTGGGAATACAAATAAAATTTAGCTACAAAAATCCATATTAAAATAATGAGTTTTTTTGCTTGCCAAATTCCTATAGGTAAAGTATTCCAGATTTAGGGTGCATAACAGCAAAAGGCTGTCTCACCACCTCTTTTGAGCTTGGGTCTAAGAATAATAAGCAGACCACCATTCCAGGTACTGATGTTACGACTTAGGGTGTAGGGAGTCAGACATTCCAAAATAAAGATTATTTAAATCTTTATAAACTATTAGTAGCATTTTAGATAGATAGATAGATAGATAGATAGATAGATAGATAGATAGATAGATAGATAGATAGATAGATAGATAGATAGATAGATAGATAGATAGATAGATAGATAGATAGATAGATAGATAGATAGATAGATAGATAGATAGAAACTTTATTAATCCCAAGGGGAAATTCACATACTCCAGCAGCAGCATACTGATAAAAACAATATTAAATTGAAGAGTGATAAAAATGCAGGTATAACAGACAATAACTTTGTATAATGTTAACGTTTACACTCCCGGGTGGAACTGAAGAGTCGCATAGTATGGGGGAGGAACGTCTGTCGCTGAAGCTGCTCCTCTGTCTGGAGATGATACTATTTAGTGGATGCAGTGGATTCTCCGTGATTGACAGCAGCCTGTTCAGAGCCTGTCGCTCTGCCACAGATGTCAAACTGTCCAGCTCTGTGCCTACAATAGAGCCTGCCTTTCTCACCAGTTTGTCCAGGCATGAGGCGTCCCTCTTCTTTATGCTGCCTCCCCAGCACACCACCGAGTAGAAGAGGGTCACCACAACCGTCTGATAAAACATCTTCAGCATCTTATTGCAGATGTTGAAGGACGCCAGCCTTCTAAGGAAGTATAGTCGGCAAAAAAGTTAAATTAAATTTTTAATTAAAATTAAATTCTAATTGAATTTTTAATTAAATTTAAAGTTAATTCTGAATTACACAGCCAACCAATGTAATGACGCTAAAACTGGTGAGATGTGCTCAAATTTTCTTTTTCTAGTTAAGATTCTAGCTGCTGCATTCTTTTCTAATTGCAACCAATTGATGTCTTTCTTAGGTAGTCCTGTCAGGAGATCATTACAATTATCTAGTTGGCTAAAAACAAAAGCTTGAACTAATGTTTATCTTGAAAAATTATTAGAGATCTATCTTTTGCTCTGTTCCTTAAGTGAAAGAAACCAGTCCTAGTAATCTGGTTAATGTGTGATTTAAAGTTTAGGTCAGAGTCGATGATTACCCCTAAATTCTTTACTTCCGACTTAATTTTTAAACCTAAGGGATCAAGTTTATTTCCAATACTCTCGCTATATCTATGTTTGCCAATCCCTAAGATTTCTGTTTTATCCTTATTCAGTTTGAGAAAGTTACTACTCATCCAAACAGAAATACTGCTAAGACATTGGATCAGAGATCCAAGAGCATCAGGGTCATCAGGTACTAGCGATAAATACAGCTGTGTGTCATCTGCATAGCTGAGGTAGCTCACCTTGTGCTTTGAGATAATCTGACCTAATATAAGCATATCCATCCATCCATTTTCCAACCCGCTGAATCCGAACACAGGGTCACGGGGGTCTGCTGGAGCCAATCCCAGCCAACACAGGGCAGAAGGCAGGAACCAATCCCGGGCAGGGTGCCAACCCACCGCAGTAATATAAGCATATAGATAATAAAAAAAAACAGCAGACCCAGTATAGATTATTGTGGTACACCATAAACAAAATCATATATCTCTGAAATATAATCACAACTAAAAAAAGAATTTTCTACTTGTTAAGTAAGATTGAAACCAATTTAAGACGCTGCCGCAGAGGCTCACCCATTATCTCAGGTGATTTATAAGAATGCTGTGGTCTGTGGTATCAAAGGCTATACTCAAGTCTAAGAGAACAAGAACAGATACTGTATATGGCCTTTGTCCACATTAATTTGCAAATCATTTACTTTAACCAGTGCAGTTTCTGTACTATGATTTGTTCTAAAACCTTACTGAAACTTATCAAGAATGGAATGTTTATTCAAATAATCATTGAGCTGCTTAATTACTACCTTTACTAGAATTTCATGATTTACGCTCAGTTCTCTTTAAATCAGACACTCTTTTGAGTCTTCCATGGTATAATAGTGCTGGAGAATTTCTTAAAAAACGTTTCAGGTGCCACTATGTCAGCTGCAGCTCTTACCTTAGCATTATAATTTTCCACTTTATCATTGACACTATTAGTACTATTGAAGTAAGCACTACAACCAGATTGATTGTTTAGGATATTATCAAATATTGAAACTGCAGATGTATCAAAATAACATTTTTTTAACAGTACATTTTGCATTAGTTGTAGTTGTCAGTATTTCCACATTTAATAATATACAAAATTGTACAAAATGATGACATCCACAACTTTCCTCACATCATCTTTTAATCCTTTTGAAATCACTAAATCCAATGTGTGCCCTCCCTTATGCATGGGCTGGCTGACATGCTGAATCAGATTGAAAGATTGCTTTAAATTCAGGAATTCTCTTGATTTCGGATCATATTGGTTATTCACATGAAACTAAAATCAGCTACAATTAGATACCTTTCATAGTTAGTTGTTATTATGGAAACTAAGTCTGACAACTCCTCAATAAAAGACGCATCATATTTTGGACGCCTGCCTGAGCTGACATAGGTGATCTGGCCTTGAGCCCCTGCCTGCAACGACAAAACAGCCAGGTGCCATTGTAGCCATCCTCTTGAGTATGTGTGAGGGTAAAAATCACTTGGCCTTGAGAGCAGGCAGAACGGCGTGGGGTTGATGTTATATAAAGAAGAATAGTTGGTTCAGTCTTGGTTGCAGAGGAGGTTTCTTTTCACAAGCGAGCTTTCAGATTGCTAAGGTGTGTCTATCTTTCAAAAAGTTGCTGAATCTGAGTCTTAAGGGACTGTAATTCTTTGTTAACACTTTGCAACTCATGCTTAGCCATCTTCCGCTTCTGCAGCAGCAGCTTTCTTATTATCCAAGCCAGAATTGCTTGTGATCATTTCAAGGGTTTTGGTTTGTTATAATATTTTTTTTTGAGCTTCTGTAAAGTTTTAGTTTTCTCTTGGGGACAAATAAAGCATTATCTATCTATCTATCTATCTATCTATCTATCTATCTATCTATCTATCTATCTATCTATCTATCTATCTATCTATCTATCTATCTATCTATCTATCTATCTATCTATCTATCTATCTATCTATCTGTCTATCTATCTATCTATCATGCAAAGTTCACTCACTCACTTACTCAGCAACAAAAACAATATTTCCATTTAGTTAAAAAGCTGAAATGTGGCAGGATGGTACATCTAGGGCAGTAGATATCTGTTAAGAAAGGACATTTTGATATATCAATATTTAGTGGTAAACACTTAGCCCATACAATAGAAACACTAAACACCGCAAAATCTCAAAAACATTTGTCTGATTAATTGAAATTTGGTGACATTATAGAAAAAAGAAAATTAGCCACCCCATTTTTTTTGTTTTTCGATGTTTTTTAATATTATGCTAACGTACATGCTCTGCAATGCACTGAGAGAAGGCTTTATGCAAACGAAGGACACAGCAGAGGTAATTGGTAGGCCAAGCCAACAGCACCATTAACCAATAGGGAGGACAGATGAATGAAGAAGAGGTTGGTATCCTGGATAGATAAAAAGAGATATAATCACATTTGGACTTTATATTTAGGTATGAAATTGAAGGAGGAAGTTTGGCGAAGCTCATTGGAAGATGAAAAGCTCAATGGATAGCAAGCATGCTATAATGGTCTAGTGATGGTGCCAGGCGCTGTGGCTATCAGTGTAAGTGTTGCTTTGGTAGAAGCAAAAAGGGAGGGAGAGAGAAGTAGACAAGGTGTCCTCTGAACAAAAAAAAGCCAGGACGGATGGCATCAGTTTAAACTTATTGGGTCCCCCAGCGCTACTCTATTGTAATATACATTCACATGTACAAACTTTGAAAGAGGATCTCCACCTCTGACCTCTGAAATTGTTTACATTTCCATTTGCATCTGCTTACATGTACAGGGATTCTTTCCCAACCACTGTGTTCTCCAATATTCCTTACATAATCTGTACATTTGCATCTGCAGACTTTAGGAGGACAACATACAGTACAACTCACAAAAACACAAAAAAAAATAAAAAGTGAACGAAGCAAACAAACTAAAATTGTAAACATCTAATAATGATAATAATATATACTCAAATATTGCCTTAATCCTACTGAATGCCCATTTCAATTCAAAATAATACACTTTCTTGTAAAACTGTTTTTTGCATTGAGCATTGTCACTTGGGAAAGCAAGAATTGATCTAATGCAGGACTGTTTTGGAATGCACAATTATACACAGCATGTCCAAGAGAAAGCAGCTCCACTGACCTAATAATATTATTCTTACTTATTATTTGACTGACCCCTTTATCAAATTTTAGATTCAATGGTTACATTTCTTTTGTTTTTCAATTTGGAGCACAGGCAAATGAGACTGACACATGGTCACACAATGTTATTAACATGATTTGAACCCACAACCTCAGGGTTTGAAGTCCAAAGCATTAATCACTACACCACACTGCCTTTCAATAATGTTAGCCATTGATTGAAAACCTACAAAAATTATATACAGAAAAGTACTTAGCTGCATGGTGGTTCTGATACAGCAGATTAACCGACAGCACTATAAATGGGCACCCATTGTCTTAGAAAAATGAAGCCAGGTAACACAGCTAATGTTTATATGATGCATATAGAATTTGCTAATTTGCAGTAAATTCTCTTGAGCATTAAGTCCACCAAAACATATCCAATATTGTAAAAGAAAAATGATTGAATAGTTTAGGTGTATAAAGATATTTTCCAAATATACAGACCTATACTAAATGTTAGAAGGCCATAGACTAATATGGAAACATCTGATCCCCAAACAAGTTGTTGATGAGTGGCATATCTGAAGGAGTCCAAAAGTAGATTGAGGTGCCAGCTGGGTCACCCCATTTAATGTTGAAACAAAAACGTAAAAATAAATTGGTGCACAATGGCGCATAAGACCCAAAAACGGGCCCAGTAGTGCTGGTCAGGCTTTGGGAGATCTCCATTGTAAGATGGTTAAGTCTAAAATGTAACACTTCCTTTCAGGGACATCCTGCTTTATATGGTCTCAACCAGAAGGGGTGGGGCTTTTCTGGATTAATTGCTCTCAGTGGGCATTTTCATAGCACTGTGGAGGGAAAAAGAGATGATACCTTTAGCAACATTGCCCCCTCTCGTCCCGGGGTGGTACAGCATACCTCTGGAGAGTCCAGTAGGTGATCCTCAGTTGCACATGCATGACAAATAAATGGAATGGAATAATTTAAAGGATCTTGATGCATTTAATAAAAATAAATATTAAACCAGTCCAAGTGTGTGTTAAAGACAGGGATTCAAATTCAAATCTGTTTAAAAAACTAGAACACCTTCTTGCTGAAGGAATATTAATTCTGTGTTTCTCTTTCAAGAACTGAAACATTTATGAAAGATAACAACCGATAAAATTCCATAATATAATATGAATATCTTATGTTAATCTTTGCAATGATTAGTAATTAATATAGTAGCTTTTTTATATCCATCTCTCTGGGCATTTACTGAACCCACTTAATCCAACTTAAATATCTTGGAGAGGTGGAATCAATCCTGGCAGCACCAGCTACAATATAAAAATAGATCCTATATACACCGGACCATCAAAGACTATCTTCACCAACACTTTGCAAATTTAGAATTTCTAAAGAGCATAACTTGCAAACCATAAAATGCAGGAATTCACACCCAGTCTCCTAAAGCTTTAAGAAGGTGAGACTAACCTCTGCACCATCATGAATCTCTTACTGTAATTAAATTGTCGTTAAAGCCTGGTACTGAAGTCAAAATTCACATGCTCAGAGGTTTAAAGGTAAAATTAAATTTTACATTATTATTTTTATTCTAAGGCTCTGCTTTGCCTACATCTTAAGTAATGTTTAACACTGGTCCCTCTGTGTTGCTTCTTCGGTTATGAAAGTAAGTACAGTAGCTACCTTTTTCTTTGAAATATTTTTTTCTCTAGAAATTCCAAATGCAGCCCAGTCTATTCTAATCATTCTTTTGTGCACTATAGACATTCAAGCTGTTTGAATGTAATGCTCTGTCTCCACTTGAGTGTCACTCAGCTGCCAAGCACACAATAAGGGAGGTGCTGGAATAATATACTGAAATACATCATTGGGCAGATGTATGGAGAGAAAGTGAAAGGCAAAATGTAAGCCAAGCTGGATGGGTTACTGCTTGGTGAATGTATTCAGGCAATTTTCCTTTGTGCTAGTACACTCTAATTTATTATTATGCCCAAGCAAAAATTCTTCATAAACTACTGAATGTATTTACTGTAGCAAACAAACGAAATGACCGTGTGTGTCAAGTTATTCTTTTAAATTTGCCATGATTTAATAGCTATCCACTTTGTACTCAATAGTCATAGTAAAAATGCTACTCAGTAGTCAGAGTTGACATTCTGTATTTATTTATTTTTTTAAAACTGAAAGACTCTAATTACTTGTACAATAATAATTGATTGATGTCTTGAGCTCTGGCCCTTTTTAATTACAAATTAAGTGAGAGTCAATGCTTGGAAAATATTCTTCAAGTAGAAGATAAGAGCACTTTTACAAAGTCATTATGAGTAAATGTTACATGGAATAACAGAACCATCAATTATTAGGGTTTGTTTGCACAATAAAGTGTAATTATTTGCAATTGGCAAAGATTTTGCACCAAAATGTGTATGTCTTGGCTATTTTTTTTTCTGCAGAATTAATTAGTAAATCGAAAATCAAGAAACAATTATACTTGCTCACTTTTTCGATGTCTGATGGGCATTAAAGTAAAGGGCTATACTGTAAGTTTTAAAATTGCACATGCCTTGAAAGACAGTGAACACACATTTGGGATATTGCAGAGTGTCGTTTTCAATTTATTTTACAACAGGAAATCTGTCATTTTGCTCTCCTTCTTAAGATGGTCAGTGAGGTAGGAAGTTAGAGCCGTGTATTCAGGTGGAGTGGTGGCTCTGAGGCTAGGGATCTGCACGGGCAGTCGGAAGGTTGCCGGTTCAAATCGCGTAAATGCCAAAAGGGACTCTGCTCTGTTGGGCCCTTGAGCAAGGCCCTTAACCTGCAATTGCTGAGCGCTGTGAGAAAAGCGCTATATAAATGCAAAGAATTATTATTATGTAAATAAACACAAACTCTAATGCTGATCCATCAAAAGGAAAACTATAACATATATGGACATTTAATGCTAATATAAAGGCCTTAAGGGGCATTACTATGATGCAGTTGTTAACATTTCAGCCTCACAGATCTAGCGTCATGGGTTTGAATCCTGTGCCTAGTCTTTGACAGTGTGGTGTTTGCATGGACTCCCCATATCTTCAGGTGTTTTTCTCTCTGGTTTTCTTCCCACATTCTTAAAAATGTGTATGTTAGGGGCTAATTTTGAATCATTATTTAGGTTGCGTGGGTGTGTATACAGTACTGTATATGTGAGTAGGCCCTGCAAAAGCCCTGTCCTGAGCTGCGGGGATAGCCTTTCATTGCTCTAGGACTGGCACACTCTGCAATGGACCTCAAATCAAATCAATAATGGTAACTATACCATAAAGCCAGGAAGGTCTAATAATGGCGATGACACATCCACTCACAAGGTACACCACATACCACCACTGGACAAGGGAAAAAGTTGAGAGACCACTGGTGAAATAAACAGCTGCTACAATTACACTATTTAAATACAATATGAATGGTCTTAAGATAGATGCACAAAAAGCATCTTTCTTGAACTTTTCAACATCCTAAGGCTGCTGTCATAAAAGACAACAAATGTCTTTTGGACCAACATCTTTGTAATCCTCAAATAATGCTTAGACCTCCCACATAGTTACATTCAAACTCCTTCACATCGACACTTTCTATTAGATGCAGGATTAACTATTTCAGAGGTAACAAATTAACTGTGGTGTTTTCAGGACACTGACAATAGTCATTAGGATCTTCTTGGACTCTCTAGCTACAGTATAGAGCCGGGGTACTCAATAGGCGGACTCCGGTCCGCATCCGGACCCAAATACGGTTAAATCTGGACCGACGCCAAAACAAACATGCAAATTTAATCATAATCCAAATGAGTTCTCAATGAAGTGCGCAATTGTGATTCCGCGCGATATATCTTTGAGGTTTCTACTCGGTTTGGTTGCTTCATCTATGTCCAATCACAGCAGTTGTAACAGTATCGTTCCCACTACTCCCCGCCTCCCCCCCCAATACTCGCTCGCTCGCTCATTCACGGCAGCCAGATTTATGTACCGGTCACGTGCTCTGGGTCAGGCCGGTGAACAGGCAGTCTCATCACTCGCAGGCAGTGCAAATTTCGATAACTGAATTTTTTTTTGCTGACTGAAAGTGAAGATGGCTGGCTCAAGACAGTACATTGATAAGAAAAGAAAAGTTGATTTTGAAAACCGCGAATTTAAGAGTGAGTGGACAGAAACATATGCGTTCGTGCTCCCCGTGGGAAGCAGAAAACCAATGTGTTTAATCTGCAACGAGACGGTAGCAATAATCAAAAGTGGTAATGTGAAACGCCATTATGAAACCAAGCATGCACATTTTGAACAAAATTACCCTCAGAACTCAGAGGTAAGGACCATAAAAATAAACCAGCTGAAATCATCATATGAAGCTACAAGCAGTGTAATAGTTAGATCAGCCACACAACAGGAGCGGGCAACAGAAGCCTCACTTAGAGTAGCATGGGTCCTGGGAAAAAAACAAGAAACCCTTCTCTGATGCTGAAGTAGTCAAAGAGTGTATGAGTGAAGTGGTGACTGCTCTGTTTGAAGGGACTCAAAAGGATGAAATAATCCAGAAAATAAACCAAATACCCTGTTCTGATTCCACTGCTGCAAGACGAGCTGAAATACTCGCTGATGATTTGCTTGAACAACTTAGTTCTGCTATAAAAAAAGCCAAATTCATTTCATCATGGACAATGCACAACTCATGGTCTTTGTCAGATTTTTTGATGAAGAAAAGGGAGAATTTCATGAAGATGTTTTGGGTCTCACAAACCTCCATGGACACACAAGGGGGGATGATATCTATGAAGCAGTGACACAGATGCTTAGAGACAGAGCGATAGACCTGAAGCATGTTGTTTCCATTGCTACTGATGGCGCACCATGTATGATTGGGAAAGAGAGGGGATTAGTGTCACGCTTGAGAACTCACCACCCTGACCTCATGGCATACCACTGCATAATTCACCAGATGGTTTTGTGTGCCAGCCTTGGAGAAAGGTACTCAGAAGTAATGACAACAGTCATGAAACTAGTCAATTATCTGAGAGCATCCTCTGCTTTGCAACATCGTTTATTGCGCTCATTTCTAATAGAGGTGAATGCAACATTTGATGATTTGCTCCTTCACAACAATGTCCGGTGGCTTAGTAAAGGCAAGGTACTGGAGCGTTTTTGGGCACTGCGGAAAGAGCTGGAGACATTTCTGTTGGATCAGAAGAGTGCAAAAGCCAAACCGTTTGTGGATTTCATGAAGAATGACGAGAAAATGGAAATTGTTGCTTTTCTAACGGACATTACTTCCCATCTTAATGACCTTAATATGAAGCTCCAAGGCAAAAACAGCACAGTGTGTGACCTCATGTTAGCTGTCCGTGCTTTCCAGAGGAAGCTGGAGGTGTTCAAATGTGACTTACAGCAGGACCTGCTTCACTTCCCAAGACTTTTGGATCAGACTGCAGGAAAATATCACCATCACAATTATGCTGAATTCCTGGACAAGCTGATTAAAAATTTCCAAACTCGCTTTGAAGATTTCCCTTTGGGAAAACAAGTCTTGCTGTGCATCGAAAATCCATTTCTTGTCAAAAATATTGCAGAATTCTCAAATGAAGCCACAAAAGTCTTCCAATGGGCCAGTGCTGCTTCTCTGCAAACAGAGTTAATTGAGCTACAAGAAAACCTAGCACTGCAGGAATCTCACTGTGACCTTGTCACCTTCTGGACAAAGATGGTTACTGCGGCAGGTGTTCCTCTCCTGCAGAAGATGGCCCTTCAAATTCTTACAATGTTTCCCTCAACGTACTGCTGTGAATCTGCCTTTTCCACTATGAACATGGTGAAAAACACATACCGCAACACCCTCACCAATGAACATTTACATCAGTGCCTCCGCCTTGCCCTCACACCTTTTATGCCCAAGTTCAAACAACTGGTGGCACAAAGAAGGTGTCACCTTTCACACTAAAAGGCCTACCATGTCATTTTTTTGTGTATAGTTCTAAAGTTTGGGGATTGCCTTTTTTTGGAGTTCTCTATTTGGAATTTGACCGTCACTTTTCCGGACTTCAGACTGAATGGAAATTTAGTAAGTGGACCTTTCAAATTTATATTTGAGTAGCCCTGGTATAGAGCCTGGCCATTTTAACCAAGTCAGCACTAAGTACTAATCATCTGATAGCTCAGCATAGTCCTTTAACTGAGTGTTCTGGAAAATATGGCTTTGGAGTAGGCAACATGATTTCAAAGCTGATCATTGACCTTTTGCTTGAAGTACTTACGTATCTGAACATGGTGATTGTTTTTGACAATCTTTGATGAACATAGATGTGAACTCCCCATTAAGATTCAAATCAGACAGCATGCTCCTTACTATCACTACACTCTTTGTTTCCACCATGCCTTACATTATCACAGTATGACTGCTATGTCAGCAGGTGGTAACACTTTGAACACTGGTCTCCCAGCTCTCAGTAGAATGAGTATTCTGAAAAGTTGCTAGGTGCATGTAAAAATTAACAAAGTGTTTTATGCAACTTGAAGGTGTATAAATTTGACTTTTTTGTCAATCAATAAACTAAAACATCCTTTAAGGTGTTTGTATATATTCCACAGACAAAACCAATGCAAGGCCACCCTAAATAGGACAAGCCCAAATTGAGAAGCATACATGCAGAGCTATTCAATAGTGAGTCAATGATGCAACAATCTGCAGGGGAGGGAGTGAGAGATACAGAAATGGACCAGCACTTAGAAAATGTTGGTGATAGGTCACCCTTAAGAGGACACTTGGTTATTTAGGGGCATTTCTGTCATCTTCTGCATCCATTATCTACACATCTGCACCACACCACTCACTTGCGATCAGAGATAACACTATCTGCATTCAGTTTCTGCAACTCCATAAGCCAATTAAAACTATGGTCCTTCCCAAGAATCACCAGCGGCCAAACACCCAAGCCAATGAATTTTAGCAAAGGAGAAGCACCATCTTAGGTTTGCTCTTTAAGTGCTTTATCATCCAGTCCCCCCGAGCAAAGCTGCTCATACCAGATTTATAGCCGACTGCAGTACTTGGCTCCTTCTGACTGCCAATGGCACCTGAGCAGTGTGTGTCTCTTTTTCTCTCTCTTTCTCTAAAATCTGACCAGCAGATTTCACAGTATTTTCTATTCTCTCTTTCACATTTTCACAGATTCTTCACTACCAAAGACCTTGTATCAAAATCAATTTTAAATGTCCAAGATCTGGTAATTGGCTGTCTTCAACACATTCCTCTCAAGTGTCAGCCATTATATCTGACTTCTGTGGTTCACCTTGTGAGTGGTAAGCCCTTCATGAGAGGGCATAATATAGACTTTTGAACAAAAGAAAAGAAACATGGATTCCACTCTTTTCTGAGCCTGCTTTTCACAGTACAGAATTAAGACAGGAAGCCAGTCCATAGCAAAATACTTATAACACACCAGTAACGGTGCACTGCACGATAACGTGCAGTGAATACACTTGACTTGAGCGTTCATAGTTTTCATCCTCTTTCTCTGTACATTTCACATTCATTTGCTCAGAGGTTGATGCGCTTGCTGCTTCCTGAGCAGCTCTTTTTTTCTCCACCCTAGCAGCCCACTTCGTTGCCATCTTTTCGCATTAAAACTGATTAAGTCAGTGATTGTGTTGCAATTACTTAGTATGTTTTCTTTAATGTTTTTAAGTATGAAGAGGTAGGGGAATGACAGCGAAGGTGGTAGGGATGAGAATGGCGCCTGTATGCATGCACCGCACGGTTGCCCTGCTGGCCGCTACTGAGAGCTGATTCTACAATAAAATAAAAATAAAGAGAGGAATAACTTTGGAGGTCAATCATCACAAACGTCACATAGTATATGTGTATCAAATAGTATATGTGTATCAAATGTCAGGTCAATAGGTCAAACAGTTTGCGAGCTACAGGAGATTTAAAATTCTGGACTGACAAATGTACAGCTATGGTAGTGTATTACATAAGAAGATTACTCATCAAATATGTTTTATGTGGAATGATTACTTGTAAGTTGCTTTGGATAGAGTCATCTGCATAATTTCGCGGCATCTCATTCTCAGACCTGCTTAATCCAAACCAGAGTCACAGGTGTCAAGGGCCTATCCTTGCAGCACTGGACCCAAAGCGTGAAAAGGCGCTGAACAGGGTGCCAGCCCATTACAGGAGCCACTCACACACACACTCAAACCCAACATCAGGCCAATTTGGAGTGGCTAATTAACGTAATCTGTACATCTTTGAGGAGAAAAACCCATATAGTCATGAGAAGAACGTGTAAACTCCACAAGAACAACATCCAGGCATGCTCTTTGAACCAAGAATTCTGGACATTAGGCCCAGTTTAAAGTATCCATTTAATCTTATCTCATAATTATGACAGCATTGGCAAAAGATGCATGCCTCAGGATCAGGACAACACTGGTGAGAACTGAACCAGTGTCCTTGTCTGCTGCAGTGGAAATGCAGTACTTTTCTATAAGTCCATCCTATTAATAAAACTTACTTATGATAATTTATAAAATGTACTTTATTTTTTGTCATTGGTTGTACTGTACTTTGCAGTACATGATTAAAAAAAATCACTTATGTTCAAAATGGTAAAGACAAATATTTACCATTAAGCATTGAATGAAAAACCGTACACTATACAACTCACATGGTATTTCTATTTCATTTTTAAGTTCCTGAAATTGGAATTTTAAATTATGGATAACTAAGATGAGCAGGTTATGTTGATTGATTACTTTAAATTGTGAGTGAGTGAGTGGATGTGTGCATAAATGTGCTGTGTGTTAAGGTTGCAGTCCCAGGCCTGGCCCCTGCCTTCATAAAGGATAACTCATTAACATTATACATTATTTAAGGTCATGTTGCATTAGGCAACATTTCTATCAATTTTCAGCCGTAGCCTTCATTTACAGGATCTTGGAGAGTCGCAGGTACTGTACGTACTTGTGAACAGTCAAGTACTGTGACATACCCAGCGACTCATTCCAACTAGTCCACGAGTCAGCTTGACAAAATCAAATTGCCTTAAGTCATAGGGGCGGGCGCTGTGTTCATGCAAGCTGACAAACAATGAATGCTTATCTGGAAATACAATACATATAATGCAATGACAAGGAATAAGGAATGCAGATGTTTTGGACCTCACAAACAGAAGAGAAGACCATCTGTCTGATGACTCATGTTTTACATACCACCACAGAATGGAAAAAAGTGATTTTGATCTGAACTCGATGTACATGTTAACCCTTTGCATAGGCTCTGGCTTTGTCAGGCAGCATGCTATTAACTGTCAGAAAAAGGGGTGAGCACAACTGTTCTGGTGGCTAAATTTGACATGGCCAATGAATTTTATACCCCCAGAAAGTCTGTCATACCCCGCAAATAAAGGTTGTGTAATGCAACATCAGCTTCAGAAGAAAAACAGACACATTTATTTACTATGTTCTGTATGAATTTTCATTTTTGCTGGATATTGTATAGGATCAAAAAGTACATAAAACCTTCTCTGATTTTTATTGATGGATTGTTTTATTTTACAATTAAGTCCATTCATATTCTTTTTTAATTTGCATATGTCACCCTGATATTGAATGTTAAGAGAATAATGAAATAGAATTATATATTGTTTATTTTTGACAAATAATCTTTGTTAACTGAGTACCTTTCTTTCTTTCTTTCTTTCTTTCTTTCTTTCTTTCTTTCTTTCTTTCTTTCTTTCTTTCTTTCTTTCACTTATTTAAACTAGCCGATACCATATACTTTAAAAACCATATCTATTCATGAGATAAATGAACTAAAATGAAGTAAAATGTTTTTGGTAGAAAGTAACTGCACTATTTCACTCAGCAAATATAGGATAAGGCTGATAATGTTGTCCGGGCGCTGCAGATGGCTAAAAAGATTAAAAGTGAGCATATGGGGCGGGGATATTTGGGATGGGTGGGTGCTTCTCAAGTGACTCTAAGGATTAGGTTAGTGTTTAAAGCATTCCTAATCCAGAGATAACCCATTTTGAAGATCTCTGCTTTGTGCTCTTTTCATGCCTTGGCAAAATAGATAAATAAATTTAGGTCAGTGTTTGCTATGTTTGTTGTTAACCTACAATTTTATACTGCATGTCATGTCGTATTTTTAACAATTTTAAAGTGGATGCCAGCCAGATAATTGCAGTTTATTTCCAGTGAAACTATTACATTTTAAAAGTGCATCAAAAGAATGCAGGAGACCCACAATGTTTTTCCTTTAGCCAGACATATCCTGTGGTCTTTTACAACACAGTTAAATCTTTCAGGATACTTCAGGTAGGAAGACATGAAGGAGGACAGTCCCCTATTAACCTTTTTTTGTGATTGTCACTATTAAGTTTATTGGGCAATGTTTACAGCTCGTCTTCTTGAGTATAAACATTTCCTTCCCCCAGGTGCTTTACCTAGGTGGGGATTTTGGTTGGTAATTACTTAGTAAAGTAAGAGTATCCCCTCCCCTTTCATATACACCTCCTAGCCGGAGGCAACTTGTTCAGAGGGGCGCAGAAGAGGAAGGACACAATGGCATTAGACGGAAAATCCCTCAAGCTTAACCTGTTTGTTGACAGAACTGATAATTGCTTAAAAAGACAGCATACAACACAGCACCATTAATCCTAAAGCAACCTACTATATGCAAATAAATAAAACTGCATCTGATTTTAAGTAGGGTTGTAGAAGAGATACAGTAACATGCATGCTTACAAGCATGGGAAGTTCATTTATATTTTATCATTTTATTCACTAGTGCATTACCAATACAGAAGACATTTTTTATGTTTTCATTTGTTTTATTTATTTTTTGATAAACCTAGATTGCTCAATTTATGGTACTGTCAAATAAAATGTCTGTTTTAAACTTAGCATACCAGTATTATTTTGTTTAATTAATTCATTTATTATTTATAATTGTTTTCTAAACTGCTTTGAGACTTTTGTTTCTATTAAACGTTATATGTAGAAAATAAATATTCATGGTTTAATAGGGAGGAGAATAAATAAAACAATAAGGAAATTTTTGAATATCATTTGTTTACCTTTAGGCTTCAATATTAATGATACTCATTCCGTTGTATATTATTATTCATCCCTATAGAGAAAAAATGTTTTTAATATTACATTTCAAATGTTAAAAGTATAAAATTACTTTGCTTAATAAAATAGTCAAAAGTAAGCTGACATCTTTGTGTATTTCCTGTAAGAAATTTTTCCATATTTCGTATATGGAGAGAATATTGTTTTTCAATGATAAAACACACTTTGATATCTCCTGGACATTTTTTGAACATTTTTGGACAGATGTATCTCTGTGTTTCTGAGTTTAAATTTTTTTGAACACTGCAATTCTTATGTATGTACTGATTTTTAAGAAATTTTTGGACAACTCACATTCAGAGCTTATGAGCTCTTTAGAGTTTTGGTGAATTTCAACTATTCATGTTTGAGCCTTTAAGAATTCAAAGTTTTTGAAGCTGATACTAGCAACAGCCAAATCATAACTCAGAAGTTCACAAAATTTAGAATATGCATTTAGGACTTTTAAAGGAACAGATTTTTTTTTTCAATTCTGAGGTCAGTCCAAAGCTTTGCAATTCTTCAAATGGGTAGTGGCAATGAATCTTGCATATATTTTGGTAAATCCACACCATATTCCATACTTATCCTGTAAATATGGAGAAAGATGTGTGTTGTCCATATCAGATTTTTAATAGTCAGTAAATTAGTTTAACTGGTTCCTAGTAAATTCTCCATGTGCTTATTATGTCACCATCTTTAGTCAAAGCATCCAACCCTGTAACTTTAAATTTTAAGTCTTAAGTGTATTTCTAATTTGTATATGTAGCTTTTGGTCTTTCAACATTAACATGCTCATTTGGTTTGCAATGAACTGTCTAAATTCATTATAACATATGCACATTTACTGTAAAAGACTTTTAAATGCCAAAAAGTGTCAGTAAGTGTTATACAGAGTCACGAATGCAGATAATGTATAATGCTTTAAGAAAGCAGACATTTGAGTATGAGTAGCATAATGGCACAGAGATTAGTGTTGCTGCCTTATAGATCAAGGAGAAAGTAATCATGGCTGTATCACTATGTGTGTGGAGTTTGTATGTTGTCCTATGTGATTTTTTTTTTCTCTGGATACACTTCCTTGTGTCAACAGTCCATGCTGGTGGTGGTGGTGTAATGGTTTGGAGAATGTTTTCTTGGCATATTTTGGGCCCGTTAATACCAATAAATTATTGTTCAAATGCTACAGCCTATGTTAATATTGCAGCTGACCATGTGCATCCCTTCATAGCCATGTAGTCGTCTCAGACTGATTTCACGAACGTGACAATGAGTTCAGTGTTCTTCAGTGGCCTTCCCAGTCAGCAGATCTGAATCCAGCAGATCACGTTTGGGATGTTGTAGAACTGGAGATTTGCAGCATGATTGTACACTTGACAGACAATCTGAAATTGTGTGATGTAGTCATGACTTTTCTAACAAAGTATATATAATTTACACCTTTTACTTGACCTCAATAAACAAAACAAACAAGCCTATGAAAAAACAATGTTACCCTTGACAAGAACTTACAGAAAACAATTTGGGTGTAGAAGCAGTGGTAATAATCTATTCTAGCTCGCTCTGCTATAGAAAAGCATTCATTTTTCTAACTATAAATTTTGTAACCAGATCATTGTGGTCAGTGTTGAATGTGCAAGGAAATCAAGAAAAAAGGGCATATTATAGTGTTCATTTCACAAGGATGTAGCAGGATCATAGATTTCTGTAAAGTGTGTTTTGTACTGTAAATAAAATTTCTAATTAGACCCAGAAAATAATAGTGTTTGAGAAATAGTAGAATGGAGGATTCAGAGATGAATGGCATAATGAAGTCCAGTGACTCATAAAAATTTTGGCATTGACTCCAAAATTTCAACAATTCTTTCTCAAATGCAGTGTTATGCACAATTATTTATATCTAAATTTTAACATGCATATTTCTTTGGACTATGGGAATAAAACAGAAAATTTAAATTAGAAATCCCCAAAAAAGGATTGCTGCCAAAGGTTTAAGGTAATGGAAGCAATAGATAGATAGAAATGTATTTGTCCCTAGGGGGAAATTTATCTTTTTACAGACTGGTATATGGATAGATAAAAATGTGTATACATCCACACTATGATCTTAACACACACCAGAATTACTAAGAAGCAAGAAAATTAAAAGGAAAGAAAACTTCTGACTTGGCTGTCCCAGTCACAGTGAGGTGTTATGCAGTTGTATTGCTGTTGGTATAAAGGAGCCTCAGTTGTGTTTCTTGACACACTTCGGCTGAATAATCTGTTTGATGAAAGTCCTCAGTGTCAGTGTGTTAGAGAGACGATGTGCAGCATTGTTCATTATGGTGCTCAAGTTTGTCTCCCCTGCTACTATTGGGGGTCAGAGTGCTTCTTATAACTGAGTTTCCCCTTTTAATTAGCTTGTTGATTCGGGGGGCCTGTCTTGAAGTGATGTTACCAGCCCAGCACACCACAGTGTAGAAAATTGTAATGTCCATAACAGAGTTTTACATTTACATTTTAGAGTCTATTGGCTCCAACAGACCCCCGTGACCCTGTAGTTAGGATATAGCCGGTTGGATAATGGATGGATGGATGGATGGATTTTAGAGTCTCTCAAATCAAGTAC
The DNA here is from genome assembly GCF_900747795.2 of Erpetoichthys calabaricus. Taxonomy (NCBI): domain Eukaryota; kingdom Metazoa; phylum Chordata; class Cladistia; order Polypteriformes; family Polypteridae; genus Erpetoichthys; species Erpetoichthys calabaricus. Next base: position 160,878,886 of record NC_041400.2, read on the forward strand.
ATCTTAAGCCAGTGTCACATTTTGAGATTTCTAGTCGTTGGGTATATCAGACTTTCTGACTGCAGCTGCTAATCTTTCCGATAGCCCATGCCAATGTACACGACTGACAATTGCTGGGTATGTTACATTTCGCGACTGTAGGTCTGACTTGTCTTTTTTTTTGCGATAGTCATTAACATGCTGCCTGATGGAGCCCACAAAGTGTTAATGGGTATGGCGAGTTCACCCATCATCTCTTCCATTCTGTCGTGGCACATAAAACATAAGACATCAGACAGGGACCCCCTCTTCTGTTTGTGAGGTCCAGAACACCCGCATTCTTTATTCCTCGTCTCTACATTATATGCATTGTTTTTCTAGGTGAGCATTCATTGGCTGACAGCTTTCATGTGCAGAGCTAACCTCTACAACTGAAGTCAAAATTAATAGTTGGGGCAGGCCATAGTTTAGTTGGAGTGAGTTACAAGGTATGTCACATTACGCGAGGCCAACTGTCTCCAACTCACTAAGATTATGCAAGTGAAGGCTACAACTAAAATCACTGGAAAAGTTGCCAAATGTAATTAAAGTCAGCAGACAAAGTAGCAAAATGTAATGCATTGTTTATCGCCTATGCCAGTGGTTCTCAAACTGTGGGGTGGGCCCCCCTAGGGGGGGCGTGAAGTAACTAAAAGGGGGGCATAAACATAAATGAAAAATACATCTATTGAAACCAAAACAAATAAACTTAAACTACATTCTAATACTAGAAAAATAAATATAGAGTTAAATAAATGTTGATAAAAGTTAAGTAGGTATAATAAAATATGCATCTATGATACTGTATATCATTAATTAAAAAAGAACAAATTGGTATTAATGGGCTCCTTTCAAAAAAACGTTAGGGGGGGGCGTGATTAAAACTGTTATGAAAACTCGGGTCGCAAATACTTAATGGTTGAGAAACGCTGATCTATGCATTCACAGTCTTGGTCATAAGTGTTTGCTCTGTTGTCCCTTTAGTTTCTACTTACATGTAAGTTTATCAGATAGGTGGATACAAATTTAATATTTTAAATTTTTTGAACAATATTCTATTGTGATGCATCACTGAAATGACCAGTTATTTTGTAGACAAAGGGGAAAATGGCAAACTCTGTAACGCTGCAGGTTTATTTATAACAGGTGTCCTCTGATTGTTTATATGTCAGCATCCCTGAAACTGGAAAAGGCCTCAGGATAAGGTTTAGTAAAGTGCTAAATTAAGGAAGGTTGTTTGTTTCTGCTTATGATGCATCCACTCTGAAGTTGATTTGTTATTACCAGAGAGATGAATTGAACAATGCGGCAAAACGCAAACTATCACCATAGGACTTCCACATGTAAAGCGTAAACCACAATATAAAAACATTTGCCAGAATTAGCAAAAAACACTAACAGGTGCATCACCACCTGTAACAAGTATGCTGTATATATATAAAAAAAAGGTGATCTCCCAGTGTTTCTGGGTATTCTCAATGTAGATCATTTTAGATTTGTGAATGTTAAGCTAGAGCATTTTGCGATCACAGTAGTTATCCTGGGAATTTTAGGAAGACCTGCATCTTGAGATCAGTGTGTATCCCGGCGTATAGGTATTAAAATGCTGTATAAGATAGAAAATATATTGAAGTAATCTCTCAGATTTACTGCAATTAAATGTAGCAAATGAATAATTTAACTTATACAATTTTACATCTTACTTCTTTTTAGTCATAGACAATTTACAAACAAAGTGAGAAGTATGAAATTAAGCTAGATAGTAATCAATTAAATACATTTTTTCCTATTGTGCATATTAAGAATATTTACATTTTATAATCTTCCTAAACTGGAAAATGTCACTCTGTTTTGTAACACACAGATAAGGGTTTGATGTTTTGAAATGCCGATCACTATCAAAGGCAATAATAAAATAAGGATTGAATTATGCCTATTAATTACATGATTTCTTTATCTGTTATGGCCTTTATGGTACTTTTCTTATTATGTCTTTTCCGGCACTGTTTACAAATTGAACATGCTTTAGTTTATTTAATGACTAGTCTGCCTAAAGAAAGAATTCGAGGTCTAAAACTAACTTACCTGCCTTTAACATAGCATACTAAACAGTCATAATTAATGTCAAATCCCTGGTTAGTGTAGAAGGACCTTTTATGGCAAACATAATTACTTTTTGGTCTCTTTCATGTAAGAAATATGATAGCAAATTATTTTCTTGTGTGACACCACTTCAGGATGTCAGAATATTGTTAATGCCTTTAAGCAACATATTACTGGAAATTGAGATCCTTGTGTTTCCTCATTGTTAAACATTAACAGTAGATGCACACTATTCTCTAAGGGATATAGCAGGGAAAGATTTTTTGAAATTTATAAGGCATTTACTTCATTGCGAGAAAATTTTTCAAAGTTTAAAAAGATAAGTTGAATATCAGAATTTAATTATCATACTGCACTATTAATAATATAATCATCATCATATTCTTTATTTATAACATGTCTGTGCCCAAGGTATTAACTACATGTCTAGTACAAAAATGTATTATGTTAGAGAATAATTTTGCATTTATGTGAGTCATCAACTAACTGATCTCACCATCAGACACTAAGACAACAATCACAGGTTAACAGTGTAAAACATTTTACAGATTAGAAGAGACCATTCAGTCAGTCAAGCTACAGTGATTAGCTAATAGATACATTTTCCCCCATAATTCTATGCTATACAATTTTTTACAAAATGTTTCCATTTTAACTGTGACACTCAACAGTTTTTTTCCAGATTTTCAAAACCCTTTATGTGAAAAAGTACCTTCTTGTTTCTCTCTTCAGTGTACATTTGCTTAAATTTCAAGGGAGTTCTCATGAATTTCAGTCTTGTGGTGCTGTACGTCTTTTTTATTGCATTTTTAATAAGATTATTTTTTGAAATATTCCTTTTAAAAATAAGCCTAATCTTTTGCTTCTCAACCAACTAGAATCTACTTAACCTCTTCATGAACTTAGCACTTGTTCCTACAAGAAGAATTGGCCATGGCCCTTGTTTCATTGATTCTTTCTCCCCTTAAAAATGTCCTCTACCCTCACAACCACTTCCTTGAGTTACTGAGTCTGCTAAGTCAAATTTATAAAATGTTGAGACAAGTAGTCTGGTTTTATACTATATATACAGAGAGAGGGGGAGAGGAAGAGAGTTTGGGCATTTAATTAATTAGTGTGCCATTCAAAATGCTTTATTTTCAGCTCTCATACTGCCTGTTAAATTATTTTGTAATAATTTTGAAAGGCCTGCTAAAGACTCAATTGCTTCTTTACTTTTGTTAGATACACTTCATTTGTTGGTCCCATTGATTAATTCTTAGTTATTTCTCACACATAATATACAGCAACAATAAGAAGTACAGGTCAGAATCTTTTGTGCTCAAAAATAATTTGTTCTTCTGACTGACTGAACAATATTTGAAATATATTTTACTTTGCACACACATACACATATATTTGATCAAGTGCCAAACAGGTAAATAAATAACATTTTGGAATATATGGTGTAAAAAATGATAAATGATGCAAATTCAAATTTGAAATAGTGACATTGACACACATACTCGCAGCAAAAAAGGTAAACAAATATTTACAGAAGGTATGCAAAAATGATATCTATGTACCATCTTATCACTAACATTTAGAAAAAAAATAATGACAAAATGGAATTGAGGTGAATAAATCTTCCTATGATAAACTGGTACCACAAGTGAAATCTTAGTGCTTTCTGGTTCATTTTCATATGGTGATCTAGAATCCACAGCTTGGATTTGCGGCAGAAATTTTATTCTGTCAAGACCACTTTGCATGTTACAAAGATATGTTTTTAAAGTGATAACATGAAACAAAAGAGGACTGAGTAGTGTGATTGCATCCAACAGCATCCAATGGCTTCTGAAATATCATTTCCATTCTTTTTGTGTCTAAACATTAAGTCATCTTCTGAGAAGGCATGAAAATGGAGACTATGGGGAGTAGCAAGAGAGAATGAACTCGGGCTTGGTGGTGAAACAGGGCAAAAGGCAGGGACAGAAGCAAGTAGTTGAGTGATGAAAGGAAAGGGCTTTTGTAAATGAGGACCAAAACCAACATGACTTATATATGTGTGTGTATTGATTGATATATTTATAAATCAATCAGATGTCTAAAAAATATTTCTATCTGAAAGGATATATCTGAACCAATAAATGTACTTCAAAACCAATGCATATGAACAAATATACAGTACATAGCTGAGCCAATCATTTTTTTTTTCTGAGAAGCGAAGCCTATAAAGCTAAAGTCACATTAAAAAATGAAATTTGTTATATATGGAATGAATTTTTTGTGCTCTTAAGAATTACTTATGAATATTACTTAGAATTACTATTTTTTTGTCCAGCGCCTCCTGACTTATGAGTACAAGAAAACCCCCACAAATGGCAAACCATTTGGTTTGTCTTGATATCTAATTATGCAAGATTTCAGGCGTTTTGGGATGCTCCCCTATTTTTGGATTCATAGACCTGAAAAACTTTTATTTGGGCCATTTTTGGACTATATTTTGTGCAGGAAATTACACCCTTATGATAAAGAGTAAACCAATAGGTGTCTTCAGCAAAAACAATCACAAGGATATTAATTTGAGTGTACCACATCTACAAACCCCAAGGGTTCGGCCCCTAATGAGTTGCATGGGATCAGGGTTACTCCTTTTAACAAAAACTTTGAAAAGATGGGTGATTCGTACTATAGGCATGTAGAGAGTTATTTTTGGCTATTTTGAGGTTGCTGATTAAGAATATAATAACATTTCTGACACCTAATTCTTTACCAGTGATCCTGGCCCTCTAACAGCCAATCCCTGAAGGTTACAAATGACAAATTTCAAACATAAGCATGTTGGGTATCATTTTAGATTACAGTATTTCAGTGGCATTGATTACAAAGTTGATGTTATTTTTGATTTTTAATCCTTGACTAGGGATCTAGCAGTCTATGGACCTCTATAAGATGGTGAAAAATGATAATAATTAGGCTTTAAAATTTATAAATTTTGTATATATGAAATCAATTAATGTATAAAGTCAAACTTAAAAGATATGGATTGCATTCTGAATATACAAAGTCATATTTGAATATATAGCATCCCAATTAATGTATGATGTGAGCTCTGAATCTATAATTTTAAATTTGAATATTGACTATAAAAGTCAAATATGAAATGTATGTGTCAAATGTTAAATTATAAAATACATTTTGATATATATGGAGATAAATATGGACATATTAAGTGAAACTTCATATATACAGTATATGATGTAGATTTTTATATATAAAGACAAGTTCAATACATGACATGGCATGGTGGCAGAAAGATGAGCAGTGCTGTCTCATGGACCCAGAGTCTTAGGATTGAATCTCATGAGCAGATATTGTCTATTCCTCTGGTTTTTCTGCCCATATTATCAAATATGTGCACAAGGCATCTCTAAATTGGTCTTGTTTGAGTTTGGATAAAGGTGTGTGAGAGGGTCTTGTGACAGGCTGGCTCCCTGTCCGGTTCTGGCTCCTGCCTTTAACCTGATGCTGCTGACATAGACTCTGGCACTCCACAACCCTCAACTGGATTAAGTGGGCTTGAGAATGTAAAATTTGATATTGTAAGAAAGGTGCTCCATGGAGTCCTGCGGGAAACCGAGGCACCGCTCCAACCCAGGTGGGCGGCCATCTAGTGTTCAGGGGGAGGTGTTGCACTGTCCAGGGCTGCTCCCCCTGAATATAGAGTGCGGGGGCATCCCGGCTGGGCATGGACCCTGGCCGCCTGCCACAATATGTATAAAGCCATACTTAAAATACATGGTATTCAATTTTAATATGTAATGTTAAATCTGATAAATATAGAATTAATTTTTGAATATATGAATTTTTATGATTGCCACTTTTTCTGTAAGCAGAAGAAGATCTGTGATCATAATTACTGGAAAATGAATATTAAATAATGTCTTTTGTATAACTGTTATATCTTTTCATCCATACATTCCCTTTTTGTGGGCTCATCATCAAAAATGATATTTGAACTAACTGTATATATTTCTTGGTGCCATATGAGAAAATAATGTTTACTGACATTTATCCTTTAAATCTACAAGAAATGTAATAACACAGGAGATTTGGGTGTCTAGAACTACACTTTAGTGATATACAGCAGGTTGTTGGTTTTTACACTGTTTTGAACAGAAAATCTTTGTGTTCCCTCATGATGTTTTCTATACCTTATCATATTTGCACATGACTTTTTCTGCACAAAAAATTAGATGTCTGATTGCCAGCTCTCGACTGACCTAACAGCAGAACACCTTCATGAGATCTGCTGTGTAGATTTATGAATTATGAGCTTGAGAAATTTGTTGTTTTGGGTGCACCATTGACTTCCAAGGAGTAGCTACCATAAGCAGAACTCCATGTACTGTATTTCAGATTTGAATTTTATTCAAAATTCACTTCATACAGCATATACTTAATTTCAGTTTATTTTTTTAAAATTTGGTTTATTCCATAGGCCTAAATATGAAATTTGAATTTATATCTTTAGAATTCACTTTCAACATTAATTTTAGGGAATCTGTTATTAAAAAAGTACTCTATAGAATTCAGATTTGACTATCTGTATTCAGAACTTAAGCCATGTCTATGCTGTATTTTGTGCCTCCAAAATATTTATTTTTGTAATGTCTGAGTTGAGACATTTATCACCAATCTGAGTTTAAATGATGCCACTTTACTTATGATATTTGTTCAAACTGTGCTCACATATGCTCATGTGATTATATCTTTGCAGCATTTTTGGAGCCACTTTTGAGCAAAGTGTAATTAATGTATTATTTCAAAGATATAACAGGTGATTACATTGAATTTGTTTCGACAATCAATATCCAGAGTGTATAGTTGTCCTGATCATTCTTGTATTGTGTTGTATGTACTTTATAATGATTTGTTTTTGTAAGCTGCCTTGGGTTCTGCAGCCTATCCCAGCTATCATAGGGCACAAGGCAGGAACAAAACCTGGACAGGTTGCCACTCCATGACAATGCAAAAGCACAAACCCACCCACACATGAGGGCCAATTTAGGGTCATCAGTTCACCTAACCTGTCTTTAAACAGTGGGGGGACACTGGAGCACCCGGAGGAACCCTGTACAGACACAAAGTCCATGCAGGCCGGACCAGGGACCCAAACCTTGGTCTCCTTTCTGTGAGGGAGCAGTGGTACTACTGTGCCACCAAGTCGGCCACTATTGTAATTTGCTTATATGATTTTTTAAAATCATGCTTATCATAAATATTTGCTTCTAGATAGTGTAAAGTACATGACTTACCTGAATTTTGTTTAAAGAAATTATGCACTGGTCTGCAGTCCTGTTCCTCTATTATCTAGAGATACTTATTGTCAGTTATGCTTTTACTATAAAAGATAACACAAAAAATGAAAATGCTGTAGCACTAAAAATTACTACTAATAATTTACATCTTTAATGCCAAGCATAAGATGGCCTTCATACTGTAATGTTAAGAATATACCGGAAATGTCAGATAATTGCTAAACATTTGTTATACAAAGTTAATGTACAGTAGGTTTCTGAGACGTGTTATTTTTATGCCCTGGATAATAAAGGCATACTCAGAAGACAGGTAGAGTAATGTTTCTACATTCATTTAGACACAACTACAGATGGTGATGTTTCATAAAAAATTTAAAGCTGGGGAGAACATTCTGGACTGTAATTATATTCTTGTATCTGACATGGAGTTGGGCTTGCCTAATGTGTGACTAAACTGGGTTTTTCACAAGTTGGGACTATTCATAATAAATATTTAATCTGTTATTCCTACAAGAAATGTAGGTAGTATGTTCAACATGCTCACAAGGGGAACTGCTATCAATTATATTTAACATTTAATGGCCAAAGAATTGTATGTACAGTATATAAGTGAGGAGGAAAAGTACATTTTTTCTGGTTTGAGACCATTTCAAAGTCTAAATATAATTTTCAAAAACTACATAATTTTACATAATAACCCATATATTATGAATTATAAAAAAGCATGCTTTGTACCCATCATAGTATATAAAGACAGGACAATACAAAAATAAAATTAATATTGGTTGGAGTATGGTGGGGTAAGAATTAGTGCTACTGTCTTACAGTTTCAGGGCTGTGGGATCAATTCTTGGCATAGGCCGTGTTATTTATATTCGCCCTCTTTGAGTGGGCGAGTGAATGTGCCCCCTGACGCACTGGCATTCCAGGCTTGTTCCTGTTTTGCATTTGATATTACCATGGCTCTGCGGTGGAAAAAATGGAATAAATACTTGCTAAAAACCTTTTTTTTTCTTTTCTTATCATTCTTAAATTAGTCTTAAATCTGATCAGCATTTTATCCAAAAAAAATTAGATAATTGTCACCATGCTGTGACTTTCATGATACAGTAAATAGGTTTTAGAGTTTTTAGTCTTAGGCTTTACTTTCTAATCACAGAGAGTTGGTGATAAGTCCATGTTGAGGCCAGCTGTCATCTAGAGCAATATGTTATGTACAAATGAAACAAAGTAAATATACGAACCAAAAAGTAATATTACCTAAAACCAACATCTAAAAAGGATAGCGAACAGCAATGATAGATCAGTTATTTTAAGACACTGTGGTTAAGACATTAGTTGGTATTGTTCAACTTCTAATTCATCATAGGATTACAGTAAATATAAAACTTCAGATGTTTCTTCAGACAGTTGAACGCAGAATACTTACTTTGACAATGTTATGTACATTTCATGGCAGCTTATTTAACAAGGAGCCACCCACATATGCCCTGTGTGACAGCTTTTAAAAATCTTGTTATAGTTCTGTCAGTGGCATTTAACAAAAGATGAACTGCAGACAAAAGATTCTAATGGTGTTGAGATAGTCAGTCCCTGATAAGAAACAAATATTTCAATGGACTTACTTGATACACTTAAACAAACATGGTAATAAAATACCTTTAGCAGAAACATTCTGATCATTGTGACACTTTCCGTGACTAAATACATTAGTCCTTGGATTGCTTATAATAGTATTGGTGTCAGTATCATATTAATAACTCGTGCACCTTCAAGTCTGAAAAGAACTTTACTTTGACCTCTCATTTAGACAATAGTATACAATGAGTTAAAATGACTGGCTGTACGTCACATACAGTGTCAGGGTCTTGACTGATATGTTACAGTTTCTCCTGGGGGTTTTCTTCCACTGATAGTCCAGGCAATATAATGGAAAATGTTCCATATAGTTTATAGATGTAATTGCCCTCTATGTGAAAATGCCAAAGTGCATGCAATTTGAATTATCATGATTATGAGAAGACTGTGTCCCAAATTGTATAATATCCAGTGCCGTGTTAACGTTATTATGTAACAGTACAATGGGCGGCATGGTGACGCAGTGGTAGCACTGCTGACTGGAGGAAGGAGAACAGGGTTCACCCCCAGCATCCTTCCTTCATGGAGTTTGAATGTTCTCCCCATGTCTGCATGGGCTGCCTCGTGCTATGTACAGGAATTATTCCTGCCATACATCGTATTTGAGCTGGGACAAAGCAGGTTTGGAAAATGGATGGATGAATCGATGTAACAATGCATTAACAGAATTTAGGGAACTGAAGAAGGATAGAACAAATATCTTGTTAAACAAGATGCAAAAATCATAAGTCATTCAAAAAGGCCAGCTAAATTTTAATAATATGTAGCCACTATAATATATGTGCATGGATTTCAACACATGTTTAATGGTAACAGTTTTAGCATGTCCAAAGTGGCCAAAATGTATGTTAGTAGTCAAAAACTCTGAGGCGTTATGTGTGTTGCTAGAGTTTCTTATCTCATCTATTGGCTCACCTGTGTCTTTAATCATTTTTGGCTACCCTGAAGATTATGAATGTGTTATGCTTGTTTCCCAATTATTTATTGAGTTGCCCCATTTATATCATCTTCACTATAGAGCAATTTTATTGTCTGGAATGAACAACATACTGTATATATCTTTGCATTTTAAATGCATATACACTTCAGTACTTTGTTATAATGTATAATTACAAGTGATTTCCTATACTCAGTGTTGTATGTTGAGCTCTTTTATTATACACCAACACTTGCACCCTTACTGGTTTTGGTTGTGATTACACAGTAATTATCATGGGTTGACGTTTGCCTGATTCACACTTAATATTCCATAAGGCAGTTTTGCCGTAATACATGTTGCTGTTGGCAGCTATAATGCACAAACTACTCCAAAGTAAAATCAGTCACTGTTGTATGGTGTTACTTGTTTTTTAATGCTAAACACTATTCATTTGTTTGGCTAAAATGTAGTTAATTCTTAAAGTAAATCACAATGTTGAACTGAAAAATATACCACTCTTTCCTGTTTTCCTGTGTGTTTTACAACAAACTTTTTAAATGATAATGTTTTTTCTTAACTATTTCAGCACAATTTTCTTATTTTAATATTATACTGCTTTCTTGCTGTCCTTAGTACAGTTCGCCTTCTTGTATTTTCTATCTGCCTTTTGGTATTACTAAATCAATTTGTACTTGATGATTTTTGTAATTATTTGATAATGTTAATTATTTGTTATCTCTATTTTCAACAGTTTCAAAGTTCTATAAATTGTGCTACTGAATCATTTTTTTAAGGTTTTCTATACTGTATGAAATTTCCTTTTACATTTTCATTGCTCAGTTCTCTTTATTTAAAAGTAACACAACATAACATAACATCCCCAGTCTCACTAATATCTCAATTAATTTCATTTAAGACATTGCTATCAACATTTTGTAGTTTTGGCTTGTGTTTTTGATGCTATTATACAACTCCTTATGAATAACAAGATTTTCAATGGGTGTTATAATAAAACCTTGTCAAGCTCATGGGGCTTATCTTCCATGACATGTATTTAAGTATTGTTTTTCTTTACTTGATGTTGCATGTCTTTTTAAATAACGAGCATGTATTTGTGCTTAACCCCATGCTTCTTATTTTATTGCTATAATATCATATAATACAAAATATATTATTCTAACTTAAGCAACTTTTTCTATAATAAGTCTACATGACAAAATTCATTTTAAACTATTACTAAGGCTACTGTGAATCTCAATATCATTACAATTTATTTATCAGGTTTCTGATTTTTTACATGTTTGTTAACAACACTATTTACTACATTATTCAATCTATTAAAGCTGTCACAACCATTTCTACATTAGACATTCACCAAATACTACAAATTTACACATTTTCCCAATACAGTAGTGTGCTTCCTTGTTCAAAAGAAACACATCTATTAATTAAGGGCCATGGAATTCATGCATCACACAGAGTTTATTATTTGCCTTTCACCATTGCCCTGCTAGCCTTTAGAATGCCCTATTGGTGTATATGTTTAATAATGACCTTCATTTTCAGCAAAAAGGTTCAAATTTAGCTCACTGCTGAAAAATAAAAAAAGCCTGGAAATAGTACATGTCAGCTTTTTGATCATTTATTAGGTGCTAAGGGTTCAACAGCCAAAGCTTCGTGTAACTGGTTTGTTTTTTTCAGAATGGCTTTATGTATTTTCCACTTTTATACGCATAGTGACACAAAAATGATAGTATATAATAGGCTAGACAGGCAAAGTGGTTAGTGCTTCTACCTTACAAATACCATATTTTCTGTTAGTATCCCAAACCAAGTCTTTAAATGTATGGAATTTATGTGGGTTTTTTTCCAGAGTCTCTAGTTTTTACTCCCATAGCCCCATATTTTTTAATGTCAGGTTAGTTGGCACACTACAATGCTGAGTCTAAGTAAGTGGATTAAGATTGTTATGTTATAGATAATATTCATTACTTTATACCACGAAACAGTGCATAAGCCCTTGTTTGATGGATGCTACTCTATTTTTAATTTGGAATTTGCAGCTTATATTGGGACTAATTGGGATTCCTTTGTGGGTCTAACTTTGCTTTTGTGCTGTCGGATCGGAAAATTACCCCAGTGTATATGACAGTGGTTTCTATTTCATTTGATTGGCTAGTACTAATCATAGAGTGCTACTGACTTTGTTCAGAGTGGACCTGAATATAGTTATGGGCACTAGTATATAAAATGTGATGGCTTTTAGACCCATGGGAGAATTATAATAAAGGACTCATGGGCCAGTTTGTATTTTATGGGCATACCTTCAATTGCATTTTTTTCATGTAAAGGAATAGTTAGTTTTGGAAAGTTCTTTATCACCTACTCTAAAAATTCTCAATCAAGGTTACAATTTTTCTTAATGCTCAAGATGTGAATTCCAGTTGATTCAGTAATGGTGCTAAATTGCAAAAGATCCTCTCAAAGATATCTATCTATGCATCATTTTATTTATTTAACTTTCTTACTTATTCTTCTGAGCACTGAGGCACACGTCACATGTTAATCGTTTGCGGATAAAGATCTCTCAATATTCAAATTCATGAAAGAACTCCTGTCGCAGTTGAAAACATTACTGGAATTACAGAAAAGCTAAATAAATATCCCATCTTAAGAAGTTTTGAATTATGTAGTTTTGTAGGAGGTATAAGGTGGTTGAATTCTAAGTTTCCTTTGACTTATTGGGTAGTTGGCTTACTTGGAAATATTGAAGTATTGGGCTGGATTAAGAAAAACAGGTCTAGAAAAGGATATGGTATCTTCATTAAAAGAGGGTATACTGTGATGTTTGTTAGATGATGTTGAGCTTAATAAGAGGGAGAATATATTTGAACAATTGGAGGTTTAAATATTATTAAAATTATAAATGTTCCTGCTAAAGTAAGGAGTACATCTCACCATCCATTACAGCTTGTTCTAGTTTAGAGTCACAGGGAGTTCAAGACTATCTTGGGAACAACAGCTGGGAGGCAGAAAACAGTTCTGGATGGTATCGCAATCCATTGCGTAACACTAAGCCTATTCGGAGTCATCAGTCATATGTCTTTAACTGCAGAATAAAAAACTATGGAGGAAACTCAAGTGAACATTGGCAAACCATTCAAGCTCGATCAAAAAGGAGTAAATGCAGAGGTCCAGAATTTGTAACTGTTGTTGCAGACGAATTACTATCATCCATTCCTTATCAAACCCTCTTAATCCTGTTCAGAGTAGCAGTTCTAGGTGCAAAGTAGGAACCTACCCACACTCATAAAACCACTTTAGAGCTGCCAATCATCCGAACATGCAAGTGTCTGTAATGCAGGAAGATGACTCAGTGTATCCAAAGAAAGATGTCGCACATGTGAAGAGAACATAGAAACTCCATTCAGATGGTGAGTTAACCATGTTTAAATTCAAGAAACCTAGAATGGTGAGGAAATAGCACTAACCAGTGTATCACCTACAATTTTTATTTATTTCTTGAGCCATGATATTCATTCATCCATCAGTCTTTTACTAGTTTAAGTTACTTAGAAATATCCAGCCAGTTCCAAGATTCAGATATAAAATAGTAACATAATAATAAGGATACTCCATAAGGATACTCCAGAAGTATTTTAAAGTTGTTGTCATAAAAAAGGCAAATAATGGCAGAAATTCTAAATCTCTTATAGGCTATACAACTAAAATGAAGAAATAAGAAAGTTAATAATCAGTTTATACCATATGTTTGAACATGAAGTGAATAGGACGCCTTCCACACAAAAGAATAACTGACGGCGATACTAGTGCTTTAAATTGTGAATATCCTATTAAGTGTCTAGTAAATCACCACAAAACATTGTTAAAGCACAGGAGAGTATTCACTGTGAAAAGCTGCTTGGATCATTCACAGTTATATTGAAAAGAAGAGATCCTCAAAAGAAAGAGGAAGCTCTGCAGGTTCCAATAGGTTTGTTAGTCTGAACAGCAATGCTCTCACAGCAGACATCATACTTATGCACTCAGGCAGCTAAAATATATTCATGGCTTGAAATAGTATCCCTCTATTATCATGAAAAACCCTGAATGTTTTATACAAGTGTGTAACTAATACTGCGGGGAATATTGTGAAATGAAAGAGCCCAGGTATCTTATCAGGCACAACCGTGAACTGCTGCGCGTCACTAACAAATGAACAGATGATCTGGTTTTATCTCTTGCTCAGCCCATGAGGGATGGTTTTTATTCTCATCTGGATACTGACCTATGTCTCCTCAATGCAAAGACGCCAAATGGGTCCCTATTCGTGGTTTGTGTGTTTCTATATTTACACCATTGTCACTCAGTACATTAAGCACTGGCTGCTTCCTCCCTCTATCTCACATGGAGGCTTTTTTTTTTTTCTTCCTAGCGGGGGTGAGGGGGGTGTTGGTGGGGTGGTATTCATTGATACAGAAAGGGTCAGCCGTTGCAGCTATTCATTCATCAACTTGTCTGTGAATATACAGAGAAATAAATCTATTATGATATTTTTTTCACAATGTCCATGTACAACGGTAAAAGAATTTACAGAAAGCCACAACAAAAGGAAAAATAATCAAAACTTCTCATTGGTGTCATTGACTACTTATTTGATAAATTCAAGAAGACTGAATAACTTTTGAATTATATTTCAACAGACTTACCACAAAAGGTCTAGACAATGATAAATATATCTGAAGGACTTTCAGGTAATGATGTTTTTGAAATTTCCCACCTGTATTAAACTGCTATTTATCGATAAATTAAAAGTCACCCACTCAGTGGAAGCGTGAGTGTGTGCAGGAGTGTGTCTCTTTGACACAGCATCCCATCTGAGCATGAATCTAGGAATTAAGCTTGGGTTCCTGCCACCCTGTCGTGGAGAAAGCAGGCTCAGAAAATAGATATGCATTTTAAAGAAACTGTCTGCCAGAAACGTTTGGCTTACTGCAGACTTAAAGCAGTGACAAACTCAGTAGCAATTTGAAACTGTTAACTGAATGGCGAATAAAGTTAATGATGTTAAAAACAGGAAACTGAATGCTACTATAATGTGCCACTGAATATTTATTAATCCATCATCATGCCACTCAAAGTAAAGCATGACTTTTTAATATCACCAAATGAACAATGAAGGCAAATATTAAAAATGTCAAAGCTGAGGAATAATTAGTACAATGACAGCCACTGAGTGAGTGGTTTCAAAATAAAATACACTAGCCTTTCTGATTAGATTATTCTTTGAACCTTCTGGCACATTACGACAATACTATTTGGGTTGAACTAATTAATCTCTCTTATGTGAGTATGCTTAAAACTATATTAATATATTATGTCTTCCAAATCAAAAATTCTAAAAGTATTAATTCTAATAAACCTGCTATTTCTTCAAACAGACAATTCAGGATTAAGTTATAGTAATTCAGCAAAAGTACACAATATTGTTTTAACAGTCTATAGAAGATCATATCATTTAATAATACAAATACATATGAATAGCTTATTGATAAATACTTATTAATCAATACACTTTACCTGTATACTGCACAATAAAAACAATATATTACTCACCGGACGTTTTATATTATGCCAGCATACGAAATACAAAAACATGAATTCTATAACCATGCTTTATAAAATGCAATGAATTTGTCACATTTAAGATACAAAGAAAGACAAAATATGGAATATTTGTTGGTACAAATATAATGTAACAACTGTAAAACATTGGAATCGTTACTAATTCCATTTATACTTCTTGGAACAATACATGTGTAAAGACAGTACAGTAAAGAAATTAAAACAACATATTATTTTATACTTGAATAGGTATTAGAAGTATTAAACAGTTCTATATTTTAATGTAATATTCAACATTAAAGGTTAAATATATTGTAATAACATTAAATTTAAAAAGTTGCTTCTTAAATGTATTCAACTATTAGTTTAAATGTAACATTACATCAAATATTGTAACTCAGTAAATTATTTTTAAAAATCATGATTAATAATCATTTGGAATTTATGACAAATTTACTTGTTTTCTTTGTAAACAATCTTTTTTTTTTTCCAAACCAATATCTCTAACAATTATTACATAAAGAAACTATCAATGAACATTCAAAAAATTATTCTCTTAAAGTGCAAAAATAACTGATGTCAGACCCTGCACTTGAGTGTTATGCATTCCTGCTTGATGCCATAGTGTATATTTATTTTTGTAAACATCTCAGTGTATTTTTTTATTAGAGTATGAATATTTAAACTTCATTAACTCAGTTCCATTCTGAATATTGTTATTAGTCTATTCAGATTTTAACTTCATTAACTTTATTAGACTCAGTTTTGATGTTTCCATATCAGTTTTTTTAACTGATTTACACAATTATAAGAAGGACATCACTACAGCATAAACACGTCTTTATGTATTTTTTGTTTTCTTTTTTAAATTAGCTGCTTTGTCTACAACACCAAGAGATTAAACTGAGCCACACAAGATACTGGAAGTCACCAAAAGGAAAATACTTTAAAAGTAGTAATCTATGTTATGCAGAATTAGATTTCATTCTGCATGCCAGTTGATTATTAAGCTTATACAAAGTGAGAATGTAAATGATCATTTATTATTTAGCTTTCAGACATTCAAATATTGTGAACTTTCTATTGAAAAATCACACATAAAATCAACTGTAAAAGTGCAATGACTTTTTATAAAATATATTATCCAAATCGGTAATCTGGCATCAGGATCAACAAATTAATTTACAAAGCAGACAAATATTCAGTTAAAAAGATTATGGTTTAATTAAGATGACCTAATATATCCAAATAAAGCAAAAAGAAAAACTTCAAGTAAACTCATTTACTTTATGCATAAACAAAATGTAAAAAATCAACTATAAAAGTGGAAGCTGAAAACAAAACATTTATTTGGAAAATAATTTATTTGTTTTTAAATCTCTGTTATGTATTTTGAAGATTAAGAAATGTTTTCAGAGTGCATTGTTTAATTCCTTCAGATGTATATTATGACATATTCATATATAGATGGATAGAAAAATCAGGAAATTGTGCACTTGTTTTGAACAAAGCAGCTTTACAATTAGATTTGTCTTTTTAACAGGGTGTAAAATTATGGCTCTTTGATTTTCATAAGAGAAAGAAATAAAATAAATGTAACTAGTATTAGTGTATACCTGTACAAAAGGCAAGCTTAGAAAACAAAATAAACATTATTATGTATACCTTATAACATCTATATTTGTGTCTTAAAAACATGCCTATTGTACTTTCCAAAAGAATAACTAAGATTAGGAGACTTAAGGAACTGCAGAGCCAAATGTAGTTGTGTTTCAAAGTGAATAAAGACAGATTTAAGCTTAGTGCAGTTCAAAATCAGAGGTTATTTATAATATCGTAGGTCATTTACTCCATACTTAATAGGTGAGTGTTCATTTGCAATTCACAGAAATATTTATTATTTGTTACATGATACATAATACACTCAGTTGTAAATGATTTTTGGTGGAATAACAATTTATTAATAGTTTAAAACCAGCAGAAAATGCTCAGTTTAGATGGTTCTGCTTTTAGACTGCCAGATATCAGAGGGGATTTTCTTTAATGAATTGTTTAAAAACAGCATGGTGGTGTGTGGAAGTCCCTGTTGTTGCTTTACAGCTCCACGGTCATGGATTCAAGTCCTGACCCAGTCCATTTTCTTGTTAATGCGGGTTTTTCTCTTATCTTCCCAAACACCGAAGATGTATGAGTGACCTTCACTCATGACTCTAAATAAACTCTTTATGATTCAGGCAGGCAGTGTGGTGTAGTGGTTAAGGCTCTGGACTGCAACCTCTGTGGTCGAATCCGGCCACTGACACTGTGTCACCATGAGCAAGTCGCTTCACCTGCCTGTGTTCCAATTGGAAAAAGTAAAGAAATGTAATATTTCAAATGTCGTAAGTCACTTCGGATAAAGGCACCAGCTAAATAATAATAATCCATATAAATTTGTACATGCATGTGCTCTCGAATTGAGTGGTTCACTGTCCAGGGGTTGCAATGCTGCTGTAATAGGCTCCACACAACCCTGAACTGGTTTAACAGATTTTCAAGATGGATGGATTATATATTCATTTGATAAATAAAATATTATTATTATTATTATATACTCACCTTTGTTGCTGTCGCAACAGAAGCATTACAGAACATTACTGCTAAAATCACAAATATGCAATTCATTTTTTTCACTTTTATTACATGTTATTACCTTATATGTTCTTAATATATTTATAATGCTTGTATGGAACTCTGTCTCCAGTAAACCTGTTGCACAGTCAAACTTCCTGAACCATTGATACAACTTGTTGTACTTTAAATCTTAGGTGAATGTATTACTGACAAATGTATGCCTTCTTTTATTGCTAAATTGATATTTTTTAAATTTAATATTATCAAGACTATTATAAAGGTGCAGTCCGCAATTAGAACAAGATTGCATTTGTGGTTTCTTACAAATGTTTTATTTGACAGGTAAGATGTATAGACGAAACGGCTCGTGCTCTTGTCTTTATATTTACCCATGGTTGCTTAAAAATGAATGCATAATTACATGTTTTCTTTTTGTAGTAGATGATGATTTGATTAAGGATATGGCGTATTTTGATTAGAACACTCACCGTGAATCAGCATAGTCAAGTACATCCAAAATAGGACATGTGGATGTGGACTTGTGTCCTGCCTAATTACATGCATTATCTCATTTGCTATTGTGAGGTACTGTTGTGCAATCTACCATTTATTTAATTATGCTTTTCACATATTGGCAGCAACCATTTGGTCTAAAAATCCACATGGGGTTTTTAAAAGAATAAAAAATGTTCTGCCTTTTCGGTAATGCAGAGCAATTTGTCAAGTAATTAGCTATACTAATTAAATTTTTGTAGCTCTAATCAAGCGAATATGCTAAAACATTCTTTCTGCCGCCAGTTCTCTGTCTGTTCACATTTAACTTGATGGTTTAAAAGAGGCTCCTGCTCTGCCTTCAACTCCACTTAATCACCTAATTTGCATTTTATATTGGTAAATCAAATTAAGCACCAGTAGCTTTTAGCATGATTGACTATGGTCAGGGCTGTTCAGATGGGACTTTTTTTTTCAAAGAAAATTAGACCCATTTTAATGTGTGCAAGGCCCAGCTTTAGTGTATTCAGCAAACTGCATTCACTCAGCTAATTAAAAGCAGGTTGGGGGAGAGTGGTCTTGCACGTGTATTTGCTGGTGCCTCATACTGTTACTTCCTTGGTCTTTTCCATTCTCATCATAGAATTTTTAGAAAACATAACTAGTTTTAAGTTATGATTTTGTTGCATTTTAAGTTTCAATAAGGTATTGTGTTCATTTTACTGTAAACCTTCAAAGATAAAAGCATACAACGTCAGCTTCAAAACATTACTGGATATAACATTGGTCCATAATACTTCAACGGTGACTTTCTATTGCACTTTGGACACATTGCAGATGTACTGTAAGATAAAGAGATAACAATATTTTCTATAAGCAAAACAAGTTATCTGTGAAGTTAGTATTCTCTAGTATACAACTATTTTTCATGCAGTTTTATATTACTGGATACAGTGGTAAGCTCAACCTGGTTTTGCATTTAACATTTTTGAACTAAAGTTTTCAGAGCTCCTATTTCTCACTTTTATTGGTTTTAGCTGCTGGAAAAAATGTTCGGGTGAATTAATGTGATTGACTGAAGAGGAAAAGAAAAACTATTTTGCAACAGAAGCAGCATCATCTGTTCTCATCTGTTGAGTATTCACTGTTTGCACAGTAGGGGTGTAAATTCATTTGGACTGATTTTAAGTAAATTAGATTATCTCAATTTATTTCAAGCTGTGCCATACAAATAGATGCAAATTATGTTTATCTCCTTAAGAAACATTAGGTGAATTGAAAGAAAGCAAACCAGAAAACCACCAAAGACAGAAAATGTGGTGTTTTAATTTATAATTGTTGCTTTTGTTAGCAAAATTATTTATTTTCAGTGAAAGACTACATTCATAACATGTATACATTATGCATTAATGTAGTTATTCATTGCAAAATTATGCATTTGTATGTATGTCTATGCAAATATGTTATAAAAAGTTTTGAATTCAAGTTTAGATTAGTCAATAATTAAAGAAAAGACACATCCACTGTGCCACAATAAATGATACAATATTTTAAAAGTGAAAATTTAAAAATATTACATAGATAGATAGATAGATAGATAGATAGATAGATAGATAGATAGATAGATAGATAGATAGATATGAAAGACACTATGATAGATAGATAGATAGATAGATAGATAGATAGATAGATAGATAGATAGATAGATAGATAGATAGATAGATATGAAAGACACTATGATAGATAGATAGATAGATAGATAGATAGATAGATAGATAGATAGATAGATAGATAGATAGATAGATAGATAGATAGATAGATAGATAGATAAGCTTGTCATGGGCAGAATGTAACTCGGCAGTATGTTAAGTAATTTTCATTGATAAAATCAAGCTGTAAAATTTCTGTTTAATAGGTTATTGAATATAATGGCATTCAAGAATAAAAAATTGTGGCTCTCTTTTTCATTCAGTAATCAAAGATATTTGTTCATATACAGCAGAAATGTTTGCAAATAACTGTTTTTCAGGTGGAATTTTATTTTAGTTTTGCTCTTAACACCACAACCAAGGCATTTGTTGAGGTTGTGTGTTTCAGTAGTTTAAAAAATGTTTTGGTATATAATTCTGTAATATTTTCTAGATTTCTTGAATTTTGTTTTAACTCAATACAAATATACAATTAGGGTATGATAAATACTGGAAATAAGCTGCTACTCCTTGTAAGAGACCTCTGTTCAGAAAATCCTAACATGTTTTCCATCCTGTACTTATTTGCTAAAACAATTTGATTTTGAGCATTCTGTGAAATATGCTGAGCTTTTAATTACAGTTAATTTATTTTCAAATAACCTGTGTCATAACATTATAAATACTGTAGATGTTTCTGTATTTTTAAAAAAGGCAAGTTGAGATAATAAAAACAGAATAACAGTAGCACTTTGTCCATATGAATATTTAAAAGACAAAAGGGGTAAGTTTATTACCATAAAAAGGAACAATGCATTAACATCTGTGGTGGGCTGGAGCCCTGCCCTGGGATTTGTTTCCTGCCCTGCGCCCTGTGTTGGCTGGGATTGGCTCCAGCAGACCCCTGTGACCCTGGAGTTAGGATATATCCATCCATCCAACCATTTTCCAACCCGCTGAATGTGAACACATGGTCACGGGGGTCTGCTAGAGCCAATCCCAGCCAACACAGGGCGCAGGGCAGGAACCAATCCCGGGCAGGGTGCCAACCCACCACAGAGTTAGGATATAGCGGGTTGGATAATGGATGGATGGATGGATGGATGGATGGATGCATTAACATCATTTGGACTGGATGTATAGCCAGCATACTGTAGGTTGTAATTTATTTTTAGACATAACTTTCATTTTTTTCTTCCAGTAATGACATCTGATACAGACACTTTTTTTTCTTAAATATATGACTCCATAAATTGTTTAAGTCTTATTTAACCACATACAATAGCTTGTTTTGTACTGTTTCTATCATATATTTGATTTCTTTTGCTATCAGTGAGTGTCAGTAGGCAGTAATAGGATAGTTACAGTATGTTTAATTATTTGGTCACTTGCCATATACTTGATTTGCTGCAAAGTGTTCTATTCATGATATTAACATTTATTTTTTAGTATATTAATAGAAGGTGCATGAAAAAAGTAAATATGATATATTATGAATAGTTTAAATTTGTATATTATCAAGAGTAGTTTGACATGTACACCAAATTGCATCATTTCTCTCTCATTGATAGAAAATTAACGGCTTTCACATTGGTATTCACATAAAAACAAATCCATTCATTGTGTGAAAGTAGAGGATTTAAAATGTTTAATTTGCAAAGGGGTACTTATATAAATAAACACATACAGTATACATTTTTGCTTATATAGCTCTCTTTATAGCACATATATTTATTGTTTTTCTGTCTAGACAATGGAGAAATCTTATACACACAATGGAGAAATCTTATACACAAACCCCAAGCAGATGTTTTATTGGAAACATCTCTTTATAGGAATTAATGACTGACTCACTTTGTGGAGGGGACTGTGAACCCGACGTTATTCCCAGGGATGTGACAGTCAACTTAATTGCAGCTTTTAAGATCATTACTGCTAGAATGTGAAATTCACAATGGACAGGCCTCTCTGTCTCTTGACAACTAGTTTTATTCAGTCAGGGCTAGCTAAAAGAAAGGTGGTGAAAAGCTACTGCAATTTATTATTGATTCTCTTTCGTGTATTGACAACTACATTTAGAATTTTAACCTTAGAATAAAAAAATATCTGTCTAAACTGTATAAGTTTTGTTCTGCTTCAGATAAGATGCACTGTTTACAAAATGTCAGCTTTCAAGTTTAAAAACCAAAAAAAAAAAAAAAGCCATTCTAAATACTGTAACAGTTAAACTCGGAGACTCACAACCTTCTTCTTAGCATATTAGTAAATGATGAAAAGAATAAATAAATAATCAGTTTTTGATGATTAAGCAGGTTATTCATATACCTTTCTTCCTAAGTTTACTTGTGAAGTGAAGCCTCGGTTTACCTTTTTAGATAAGGTTTTATCATAAGAAACATTTCATTTTCTCAGATATATTTTACCATGCGATTAATCTACTCTGAGTTAACAGCCCAGCTGGCACATATTGTTACTTGCAGGAGCTGTTATGGCGTCTAAAATGTCACTAAGGCCTTGTGTCACCAAGCTGCCCATTTTCTGTTATACCTTGGGGAGACACTTACTTGTTTAATGCACTAATATGATAATGTTAAAATTAATTGAAACAGAGTCTATCCAGGTATTTATATTATATTCCGATCTCTTTACATGAAACAATGCATACTTGAACTTGTTGCACTGAATTTGTGAGTGGAAGAAAGGCTGGAATACGTATTGCTGAAGATGAAATTGAATTCTCTAAAATGCAAACATGAAATTGTAGTCAAAATTGATGACTTTAGAGGTCGGAATGTCAACATGGTTTACAGTAGAAAACATTAAATTGTTTCAGTTATTTGGTAGTAGTGCCAAGATATATACAAATAATATTGTTAATTGAATTTTAAGAAAATCATGTTCATAGTATTTTTTATTGTTCAATGATAAATGTCTTTGTGTTGTTTCATATTAACAATGAGTCATGCTCTCTTATCAGGAGAGTTGTATCCTGTTATTTAGCAATAATGTGTTACCTTAATTTTTAAATATTAAGGTAAAAGGGAAACTTAGTAATCATTCAAATACTTTTTAAATTAAAACTTTATGAAACATATGGCATTTTGTTGCACAGCTTAGTGCTGCTGTCTCCCAGATCCTGCCTGTATGGCGTCTTATTAATTCTCTGGGTACCAGAAGAGTTTATTTTCTTTTATCTAGTGACTGTAATTTGGCATTGTTTACAGTTCATATCTTGTGATTGATGCTGTTAGGCTTGGCTCCAGCCCCTGCAAAAAATGGAAAATGTAAGTTTGAAAGTGGATGAATAAACATAATTAAACAAATCTTCTCAGTTTCCAAAGAACAACATGCATACACTTGGGGAAAACCTTACCATGTCTGAGCCCAGCTCAGGATTAAAACCCAAGATTTACCTTCTTTGTAAAATCTACGCTTAGAAAAGGGTCCTTCCTCATTTGATTTATTGACTGTTTAATTACTGGAAAAATATTTAATAATCCAGCCGCAGACTGGTGTATGTATAGTTTATATTAATGCAGATACCTGCAGTTTTCCTACATCTTTAATATGCCATTAAATGTAATTAAAAAATAAACATTTTTGGAAGTCTATTCCATTATAGTTTTAAAAACTGCAATACTATCATTTCACATAAAACGGGTATTTACAATAGTTATATTTTTAGTTCTTCCTTAGGAGATAGACACACTGCATACTGTCCACAAAGAGCTAAGTGCCTAACAAAATTTATTGCAACATTTTAATGTTCTTGTACAAGCATTCAAAGAGAGGAAAAACTAATAAAACAAAGATTTTCTTCAAAAACTCTCTCTTTTGTGATTGCTCTTTTTTGTTTGAAGAACAGTTTTCATGGTAGGAGTGTTTAGTTAAGTCAGTAAACATGTCTGATCTCATTGTGTGGTATTTATAGCACGATCTGGTAAATGTCAATCTTCACTTTATTGTTTGTGTCTTGAAGCCCAAAAGACTTTTCTTCTTCTGTATATTGGCGAAAAACAATGATGTCCTTACAAAATCCTTTTAATGCAGGCAAGTAGACTAAAACGGGTAGTAAGGAATTAAAATTTCGGTTTAATGAAATGTAAAAATGTATAAGTTGTGTTCCTATGGTTAATGAACATTTGAGACTAATGTTGGTATAGAAACATGTTAATGCATGCACAACTTTTGTAACCCCAGTGGGAAGGTTTTAAATTATACATTTTGAAGTACTGTATATATATCAGATTTTTTTTTATGTGGCAATGCATTGTTGGAAATGTTCTCTCAATTTTTACCCACTAGGAATCATTTTTCACTTTTATCCTTTTGTCTACTATTTTTTTAGATGGCTACCATAATGTTCAGTTAAAACATTTTCACAGCAGAATTTATAATGTTTCCAAGTACTTTACATTTTTAACTAATGTTATTAGCATAAGCCATGAACCCTTTTTCGCTTTTTTGAAAAGTGTTGCATTTATATATTCTGCACACAACATATAAGCAAACCTGTTTTGTTCTACCATGACAGAAAGAAATACTTATGTGAGTTGTGTCCCCACAGCCTACCCATACAGAAACATGTTCATGTGCCTGCTTTGCTTTATGTACGTCTTATCTCCCTTTATACTTTAGAATGGGCACACTATTTTGTTTATGTTGTATTACAAAATATATATTGTAATTTCACCGCTTGGCAAGCTCAGTGCATATGCATAAGCACCAAGTGTCAGCCATTATAATACCACTTGCATATTACTTCTGAGTGAACTATCCACAAAGAGATGCTCGAAGTGCAGAAAGATGTTGATAGGCAATCTGAAGGGTGAACAGTGGCGGTAGGTCATGAAGGAATGAAAACTGCATTAAAGGCATCAATGCAATATTTAAGTCCAATTTAGTGAGCGTCTGGGAGTAGCATGGCTTGTAGATTTGATTTGTGGCCCTAGAAATGATTTCCTGGGAACTACTGAGATACATAATGATGCTGGTTGCCAAGCTGTGAAAGTTCGTCATCTAAAGAGAAAAAAAATTTTTTATGTTTATTTCCCAGGCATATATAAACAGACTGAGGAATCGGAGGTTTAGTATTATAAGAATTATAGCATATCTTTTTATCTGCTCAAAAACACATAAAGCCACCTGGTCTTTTCATGCAGTGATACTCTAAATACCTTAAAATCAAAAATCATTCGTTACTGCTAGAACAGCTCTAAACGCCAAGTATTGCTGATGTCAGGATTCATGAAGATTAGTTAAGCGTTGTGCCAGCATTCATAGTCTGATTGTGCTGTTTTAAGTTTCTGAAAAATGTTCACTGCATACTTTTTGATTCAAATCGACAATTAAAGTTTCTGAAAAGTATTTAAGAAAAAAAAAACTTTAATTATGTTGAAATGCATAGTTTTGTTTGCAAATTTAAATCATCTGTTACCAACAGAGATGCCACTTGTAAACTAAAAGAGATGCCACTTTTAAGCTCCTATACAGGACAACTTTTAAAAGTTAGAAGGGTAGTGCTCAATAAAATGTAATGCCCTAGTATCAAGTATGCATTGAACACAGTGCAGTGTTATGGAAAATGCTTTACTTAAATGTATCATCAATAATAAGATACCTTTAGTGGTTGAAAATAATTTTCTGAAATTCAAGTGGTTGAACACATGGATAATGAAGCGCTGTAGTAATGATCAATAGGTGGTACTCCTTTCGGATATTTGCCAGCTTCACCACAAAAGCTGATCACTTTGTGCAACTGGTTAGTACACAATATCAGTTTTTCAATTTGTGACCATTATATCTACATTCTTTAAGCTGACTCATCCCCGTTGCTGATTATACTTACTACCGCTGTGTTGTCACCAAACTTAATGATGGTGTTAGACCTGTATGCAGTCATAGAGTTGTGAGTCATCAGATTGAATACATCTGGGCTGAGTATGCAGCCCTGGGGGCGCCAGTTCTTAGTGTGATGGTGCTGGCGATTGTGTTTCTGACATAGACTGTCTGGGGTCTCTCTGTCAGGAAGTCCAGAATTCAGTTGCATTGGGAAGTGTTGTAGCTGAGCAGACTTCTAGCAGGGCTTCTGAGGGATGATGGTATTGAATGCTGAACTGAAGTCTATGAACAGCAATCTAGTATAAGTGTCTCATTTGTCCAGATGGAACAGGGTCAAATGAAGAGCAGATGATATGGCATCCTTGGTGGAATGGTTCAGGTGATAGGCAAACTGGAAAGGGTCATGTGATGTGGAAATTTCAGCTTTCAGTTGGCTGAAGACTAGCTTCTCGAAGCACTTCATGATAACTAGTGTGAGTGCTATTAGGCAATAGTCATTGAGGCAAGAGACTTCTTCGGCATAGGTATGATGGTGGTGGTTTTGAAACCCTTTCAGGATGACTTTCTATCTAAGGTAAATGTTGAGCATGTGTGTAAAGATATTTGTCAGCTGGTTTCCATATTCCCTAAACACTCAGTCAGGTATGTTGGCTGGTCCAGCAGTTTTACATGGGTCTACATTCAACAAAGATCTTCTCACATACATATCTATATATAGTTATATAATACAGTATCTGTTAAATAATACAAAAAGTACACCACACATGTTTCACCCTAATTGGGGCTCGTCAGGTGTACGCACCTTTGCATCCCGTTATGGGGATCGAACCTCAGACATCAGCGTCAGAGGTCGAGAAAATACATCCTGTTGGAATTTAGAAAAAAACCCAGAGAGATATGGAAAGAACATTCTGAATTCAGACAAGCATTTTGCCGTCAGAGACAACACCAGGTTCAGACTGTGTGCATAGCAGCATACAAATATTGCATTGGGGGCTATTGCTTTAAGTTTAGCCTGAAGTCCATTCAGACAGGAAGTCATGACAGCAGCCCCATCATAGGTTTGAGCCACAAGTTTTTCTTTGTAATTGTAGCCCTGCATATTTTCATTTAAAACATCAAAGACTGACCTGGCATCTCATCCCACCCAAACATTAAAAAAATCCAACAAATCGCTCCTGAATTTGACCTGCAGTATCAACATATCAAACTATGACAGACAGTTTCTGAACAAAGTTCTCACAAGATCAAACTGGATTTATTAGAGGCAGACAACAAACTTTGGATGCAAGTTCAATGTAATATACACCTTAGCAGAAACAGAGCTTTCTGACAAAAAATAATTGATAGAGCTGAATCTGGCTATTTATTCAAAGCATTTTGCAAATACAGAGTTGGTCCCAATATATCAGAACTGTAGACAGAAGCTTCATTTTCCATAAATAATATTGATTCTGATTGCCCTGTATAAGAGTGTAAAAAAAGACTACTGTATAGATTTTTTTGGAGCCTCCATCCATAACAATGAGAAATTCAGTGAATTGCAAAGAGGTGTTTTGAATAACCAGATGATATAGTGCTTAATGTTATTGATCCTTACTCATCATTTCATATCTGCAAAATGTATTGGAGGAATTCCACAAAAAGTCAACTTGAATAAGGGGATACAGTATATTTCATATGACTTGACTTGGATGTAAGACTACCTTAACTCTCTCACAGCAATTCACATAATTAGAAATCATAGTTACAGAATGATTTAAATGTAACTTTGGAAATCTGATGGAAAGTTTTAAACAACACCTCATTAAATGGTTATACAATATCTTGTGTTATATTAACTGGGAAAATTAATATTTTTAAAATAAATATTCCCTCAAAATGTGTATATTATTTTTCAGTGCATTGTGATATATATCAACAAATTCATCTGACTAGAGACAACTGTTACTTTGCTAATTTTTGATATAAAGAGTCTATGAACAGTGGGAGGCCTTCAATACTTTTAGTTCTATTACAAGATAGCAGATTAAAAAATTGAATGAGACAGAACAGAGCCTGTTTGATTATCTATGGAGAGTAAATCTTGCACTAAATATTTTTGCCTGCTATTTACCACCAACATAGTGGAAATCCAGATTTTAAAATTCAAGTATAAAATGGGAAATGTGCAGCAGACACTTGAAAGATGATATGTCATTGTCAATTGCAGCATTCCATAACAATCATATACTTCCATCTTTTCTAAAATTCATAATATTGAATATACACTTGATATTAAAACTTTTAAAGATTTTATTAGTATTGACAATATATTTCCATTGTTCAAAAAACTGCGCCATAAATATAACTTTATGTCAAAACACTTCCTTTACACCGTACTAATTGTATACTTTATTAAAAGAAATGTGGACAACCTTTTTTAATTTTCCCTCACTACCTATTATAAAAATTATATTTTCAAACTATGATAAAGACATAGGTAGAATCTCCAAATTCTAACTATCTTTCTTCGGAAAAACAAAAAAGCTGTAATTCTCGGAAACATTACATGTACAATATATAAATAAAGTAAATGTGGGTTTGATTCCCGTTATATTAAAGAATTCCAAGACAGATAATTTATTTACTCTAGTTGAAAAATCACTTTGTGAACCCCATCTTGAATCACAAGAAATGAATATATGCTCTTTAAAAAACATTAATAAGCTGTCTTAGAGTTAAGAAAAGTACAACCAAAATATTAAGAAAAACACCTGTATAAAGAAGTACATTTTTATGTTTAGGGGTATCTCTGAAAAATGATACACTTGCTATAATGCTCACACAGCTACTCAATGCTAGTCAAATAAAACATTTTGTTTTGTACAACTTCCCTTCCATAACTGACCTGATGTCTTCATCACTGGTAAACAGCATCACACAAAAGTTAAAACAGCATCATAGAGAAGCAGATTTTTCAAACTGGAGATTAGGTAGGAGTTACAAAGGGTCTGGTCTGGAGAATCGAGTTGGTGTGGCATCTCTTTGAATCCACTGTTAAAAGGTAGTCTTTGAAATTCATACAGTATGATTGGTGACATTTTCACAAAGACGAGTGGTCAACAGCTTTCCTCACATCATTTGCCCCTTGATTACTTCAAACACTAAAGCAAGTTAGTGTAATATCGATCAGTTATGTGGGTCTTTTGAAATATGTAATTAGTATTGACTATATCGTAGACATCAGAAAAAATGACGCATATGAACTTGACTAAAACTTGTTTGGATCTTCAATTTCCTTTCTTTTGCCTGTGTTGCTTTGACTGTTAAATGGACTCTGGATCAAAGTGATGCATTCAAATTTCTTTCCCAATTAAAAAATGCTTCTTAAAGATCTTCCAGTCCAAGATCATTAATTTGAGATACTGCTTGGAACAATTAATATTGTGATGCTTCATTTTGTGAGTCAACATTCTGAGCAAGGAGGATGTACAGACCTTGTTGATGTTTAATTGTACATGAACAATGGATTCAACTCACCTATAACTAATCGCTATTGTGTTTGTTATGTCTCAAACTATCACTCTTCGATTCCCCAGTACAATTCATTCCATAAAGACAATATTTTCTTCTGTTGTTCATGCTGAAAGCCAACCATTTCTTGAACCATCTGTCATAGATGTCCTGACATAATGAAGTTGTGCAGCCCATTTCTTGACTGTAGCATATGAAAGAAAAAAGCGCTAGTACAAGTTGACCAAGGGGCATATTATTGTCTAGCCATAGCCATTCAGGCATAGCACAATACTTGTGTAAGTGGTTTTGGACACCTGTGTTAACTTGATTCTGAAACAAGAAACGTGAAATACAAACCACAAATACTTGGATAAAAATTGACATATTTTAGCATATAGGAGGTGATCCTTAGTTTGGTGTCTATTGTATATTTTTTTTACTAGTATATCACATAAACCTAGTAAGGGTTGTTCTGATTAATGGTGCTTTTAATGAAACCTCTTATAATTATAATTTCAATTTCTTGAAAATGTACCTTTACATTTTCTCTGTTGCCATCATTACTAAGTTAATGCCACAATATTCTTCATGACACTTATCATGTCTGAGCACAAATATTCATGATTACTGTCAAAATGTATATATTAGCTATACAAAATAAGTAGGCCAATTCCCTCAGTAATTTAACTTCTTGTTATTAACAACCCAAAACTTTACCTTCTTATATAATATGTTTTTAATTTTCTATCATATGCTCAATATTTCCTTGTTTATAAAAATATTGTTTAAGGGACTAGCCCTATTGACCCTGCAGTGTTCCGGGTTTACACTTGGGAGGGTGGGTGTACTCATGTGCAACCTGAATTTTAAATGTTAGCAATGGGACTTGAAGGCTAAAGTTCTTTATTCTCGCCATTAAATGAGAATCAACTTTTTTTTTGTGTGTGTTTGCATTTCCAGTTTTAAATTTTCCCAGTCAAAGATATGCAGCACAACCCAGACAAGAGGCACAAACATCCAGTACAATTTTCTCCTATAAAGGTAGCCACAGTAGTTAAAAAAAAGTAGACCAATGTTAGGAATGCATAGAAATTAGGGTTAGGATTACACTAATCAGAATTTGACTGAGCAACTGCTGGATCTTCATTCACTTCTGAGGAGGATGGCTTGATGGTGTTAAATTTAAACAGGCCACCAAATAAACATAATGTGTGATCCTAGCAGTATGATGTACTGTTTTCTAAGAACAAGTACTGTTGTAAGAATCCATTTTATCAAATGTTTGCCAGCTTTGCACTGTCCAGCTAACATCTGGCCACATGGGTCTACTGAATGGCCCTAGATTCTTGCCTATGAGTCGTGCGATATGTATAATAATAATAATAATAATAATATTGCATTTTATTTATAGGGGCATTTTGCATTAGCAGTAAATCTCAAAGTGCAACATAAAAAGATTAAACAAAGGCAAGGCAAGAATAACAAGTCAATAAAACAACAATAATTATAGCATTCTTGTTAATAAGCTTTCCTAAATAGAAAAGTCTTTAGCTGTTTTTTAAAACAGCCCACAATCTGCTGTGTTCTCAGGCTCTCTGGTAGGGCATTCCAGAGCCGTGGAGCAGTGGCTGTAAAGGCTCGGTCTCCCATTTTATGAAGTTTGGTCACATGGGGGTGAAGGCGGTAGGTATTTGTAAAACGAAGGAGTTCTTTAAGATATTGTGGAGTATTTCCATGGATACACTGGTGAGTAAACAAACATTGAATAGGGAGCCAATAAAGTGATTGAAGGATTGGTGAGATATGTTCATATTTCCGCACCCTCATCAGGATTCTTGCAGCACTATTTTGAATTTGTTGGAGCTTTTGAAGGCTCTTGTTGGGTATCCCGATGAGAAGTGCATTACAATAGTCCAGTCTGGATGAGACAAAGGCATGAACCAGCTTTTCAGCATCACAGAGGGAGAGGTAGGGACTGAGTTTGGCTATGCTTCGGAGATGAAGGAATGCAATTTTACAAAGGTGATGGATATGCGGATGGATATAACTTGACACCCAGATTTGTAACAGTAGGGGAGAGGATAATGGTGCGGTCAGAAAAGGAAATACAATTTACAGAGGAACAAAGTTGATGGGGGGTGCCAATTAAAAGAGCTTCAGTTTTGGTGCTGTTCAGCTTGGGGAAGTTCTTGGACATCCAGGCCTCAATCTCATCCAAGCAAGAGGAAAATGTTGATGGAGGTGTAAGAGAAGTTGAATCCAGTCTCACATAGAGCTGTGTATCATCGGCATAGCAATGGAATGAAACTCCATGCTTGCGGATGATGTGACCCAGGGGTAGCATATAGATATTAAAGAGGGTCGGCCCAAGGACTGATCCTTGTGGGACTCCACAGGTGACAGTGTGGGTATGATATTTAGCATCCCCCAAGGCCACATACTCAGTCCTGTCTGTAAGATAGGACTTGAACCACTCGAAAGCAATGCCAGAAAGTCCAATTGTATAGTGATGATGATGAAGGAGAATATTATGATCTACCGTATCAAATGCAGCTGTAAGGTCTAGCAGGATAAGGAGTGATGGAGAGCCCTGGTCAGCAGCCATCAGGAGGTCATTGGTGACTCTAATCAGGGCTGTCTCTGTGCGGTGAGAAGTTCGGAAACCAGACTGAAATTTTTCAAACAGATTGAATTTTTTGAGGTGATCCTGAAGCTATGCTTTTTTGTATAGTCTGTATGTTCTGTCTGTGTTATTGTGGCTTGTCCTTTATAACCTCAACGATGTTAGTTTCTAAACATTTGGTGATGCTTCTCCAATTTAGGCCATAATGAACATATTTTAATGGGCAGTGGGTTTTTGAAAGATTCACATAACATGAAAATCTATACTGCTGTATTTTCTCAGATAATAACAATGTAAAAGGCTATCACAATGCTCTGGTGCCAATTGAAACAGACCAGCCACCAGCAAGTCATTGTTTCATTGATTTTTATATGATACTAGCTGTGTAAACATCATGCTGTAAAAATCATGGGGTCCAAAAAACTAATGAAATCATCACAAAAAAAATTGAAATGCAGAGATGTCAGGTAATTCACTGGTCAACAAGCATGTTGCTACTGGGATTCTTTCACCTGTACTTTAATAAATTTCACTTACTGACTCCAAATCTGAAAACCATTTTCATCCAGCACGTCCCATTTTTTAGTTATGATGTTCCAGGTATTGGATAACTAGGGTGACTGGACAGTAAAGGCGATGCGTTTCAGCATTTAAGAAATAAGTTTGGTCTCGAGAAAAGTGAAGCCAAAATTAAGGAAGGTATTTTTGTTGGCCCTGAAATACGTGAACTGATGCTTGACGATAAGTTCAAAAGGAAACTGAAGCCAACTGAATCAGCACCCTCATTCGTGTAGGTTGTCCAGAATTTTCTTAACAGTCACAGAGCAGAGAATAATGCTGAGCTTGTGGAGAATATGCTGAAAGTATATCAGCTTACGGAAGCCAGAATGTCACTGAAGATGCATTTTTTACATTCTCATCTCGACTTTATTCCACCAAATCTAAGCGAGGTCAGAGATGAGCATGGGGAAAGATTTCATCAAGATATAAAGGTAATGGAAAACTGATATCGGGGAAAATTCACTCCGAGCATGATGGGTGACTACTGCTGGTTCTTGCAAAGAGAGACGGATGTGCAGTACAAGCGCAAAAGTGAGTGCCTCCAACATTTTTGGGCACGCTGACCTCACTTTTATATTGAGGTAAATTGACATAAATATGCTTTAATGTGTCTCTGGTATCGTCTTCTGGTTTGTTTTCAGAATAAACACATTTAAACAATTTTGGTGGGACAGAGTTCAAACTCTAGATATCATGTTGATATATTGATATTCAAAAGTGTCAAAACGTCAATGATGTGTATTTCAAAAACCTGACGTGATAGCTTAATTCATAGCTTAATTTCATATATGAAATCAGAGTAAAAAACTTAATAAAGAGATGCTCTGAAGTTCCTAGAAGCAAACAAAAAATATTTTTTGTAGACCAGTGGAAAGGAACTACTCTGGGCGTCTCTCTCCTAGGAGGATTCGTTTTGCCAACGTGCTTGACTCGCTTCTGTATTAGCCGCTAAGCGAGTGACACTTTCTTCGGAGGTTTCACTTTGCTGACGTGCTGGCCTCGCTTGTGTATCCTTGGAGGTGGAGCCCTTAGCCCGACTCCACCTCTCACTTCCGGGCCAGACAGACACACACACTTGCACGCGTAGACATTTATATATAAGACAAGAACCTATGCAACTCAGTACTCATTAGAAAAAGGGGGACACATATTATTAGGTGGATACACTAATGGTAATGTTAGTCAAATCTGCATATATGTAACGGAAAATTCTGGCAATGACCCACCAGAATTTTCATTGCAAAAGTGCCACTGCTTGTTACAGATGTTGTATTAGAACTCTCCACAGTAGATCTCTACATGGTACTGTACATGTATTTCCAATCATCTACCACATACTGTTTAATTACACTAAATTTATTTGAGCCCTCATGAAGCTAATTTGTGACTTTACCATTGTTCTCTATCTCTCTCTCCCTCTCTCTTGTTTTCTCTCTCGTTCTCTCTCTCTCTCTCTCTTTCTCCCTCTCCACATTGTGGTGCTGAACCTTAAATTACCTGTACTCATGACGATGCATTACTTTTTACTGTCCAAGGCTTCTGCCAAACCAAGCAACTTTCCATTGCATCTAGAAGTTTGGCCCTTAGCACCTTTCCGCCAACTTCCTACATTAATTGGTCATTCACTTGCTCTTGTAATGAGTTACTGAACTCACAAGTGGCAGCTAACTCTCTCAGTGCAGCTACATAAGTTCGGTGAACTTTTTAAGCTGTGGTTATTTTCTGGCATGAAAGCCTCATCTTTCACTCAGCACATTTTTTCTTGGGCATATACATGTCTAGCAATGCTTTTCACAGTTTTGTTAATGGTGTCCCTGAGGGGTTCTTCGGTGCCACTGTGTCTTTTAAAATATTTTTTTCAAGTACCACAGAAAAGAACACTGTTCTTCTTTTGACCTGCTTAGCATTATTAGCTTCTGCAAACTGAAAAAACCATTTTTATCTGGACTGAGCTTTTCAGTAGCTTCTTTAAAGTACATATGCAAGTCATTGCTGAAAACTGTCATTTTTCTGTCCTTAATCTTTTAGAATTTTTATTGTTCCAGTTTTTAACTCTTTTTCCCCCTTTATGTCTCAATCTTTGTCATCGGTCTTATATCTCTGTTTTGAGGCACTGGAACTTAGAAGACTTACAGGGACTGTGATTACTATGGTGATCAACTCAAATGGTCTTTTCAGAACCAATACTTTTCTTGAAGGTGCATACAGTTAAAGGAAAGTGATGGCGAGGCTACTATTTATACTGATTTATCATTTCTTCTGGGTTAGGCTTTATTCCTTCAGTGTTGCAATAATTTGAAAAGCTTAGTTGTATCATTCATATATGAGTCAGGCATTTATAAGGTAAGCTTCATTTTATGGCTAATTTAGTCTCTCTAACATGACAGTGCCTCAAGAAATTACTTCAAGAAAGTCAAATTGTGCAAAAATGTGTTTTTCTGCGCAGACGCATACCTTGGTGGCATCTGATATAACTAAGGTTGACCCCACTTGAGATACAATTAAAACAAAAAATTACTAGGTAATTGAATGTTTATAGCTGTTCCCCAATTTATATATTAGTATAATAGGTATATCTGGACAAAATTCCATTAACCTCCTGGGATTTTTTGTTAATCTGTTCTAAAATAATTGGTGTATTAGGAAATCTCAAAAATGTTAATCCTAACAATCATGTGAAACAGTGAAATCATCTTTATTATCTTAAAAACACAAGGGTGGGAAAGTGTACATTTACTTCCAAAGAGTTTCTTTTGAAAATTAGGAATTTAGTATATTGTATTTAAAGCTTTCATATCAACTGTCTTATCAATTTCTTAGTATTTTACAAAAATGTATATAAATTGATATTTTTACAAAAGATCTGCATTCTTTCAGGATTTCAGCACTTATTTGAAATATGTAAAGTATTTAAATATGTAAAAAATGTGTTTTAACAGGCATTTATCTTCAGAATATGAGGAGTGTCTGTGAATTAAGTGCCCTGTATAGGCCACTCTATAATCTGAAAAAACTGTTTACTTTTATTTTGCAAACTATAGGTCCACTATACCTGATTGAAATGTATATAAGGTCTAATCTTCATTATTTTCAAATTATTATCATTAGTAGTAGTAATAATAGTAGCTGTAGTATGTACTGTATACTAGTGTAGGTTATACGCATGTGCCTACATTAAAACATATTTGATTATTTATAATTTCTCATTTTTGTTTATTTTATGAGTGAAAATAACTATACTTAACTATTACAGACTCTCTCCACATATTTTTTTGCAGTAGTTTGAAGCACAGATATTAAGTTAAAATGGTGTTGTTAATAATTAATATTGCTATTGCATATGATGGGATGTAGTTTATTGTTTTAGACAAAAATATATTGACAGTGTTTACTGTTGTATTAACAGAATTTGTAAAATACGTGTATTATTTGAGTCTAGAAAGAATTGTTTCATGCTATTAAAATGACATCAATTTATGTATTTTCAAACCTGCTTAGTTCAGTTTAGGATTCTGGGAGGCCAGAGGCCTCTGTGAGTGCTTAGGGTGCCAGGCTTTAATAAAAATATAAATATACATAGATAATAATCAACGTCAGCAAATATTAGAAAAGTATTTTCAGAGATAATAACTTAAAATAGAGTAAGACTGATTTTCTAGAAATTAAATGTAACTATGCTTGTCATCCCTCAATGTCATAGAAAGATTTTTATCAAGTAATAAAAACAAAAAGAATTTCATTAAACCTAAACGCCACAAGTGTTAAAATTATTTGATGTAAACAAAGCAAAAGCTAGCAAAGAAAGTCTTCCTGAAAGCAGCAATGAGAAAATGAACCATTAATGTCAAATGATTCTGTAAGCTTTTGCTGGGGTCAAGAAAGCAAGACTCAAAATAGAAGGTTGCTTTGGTTTTTATTTCAAAGTTGAATAAACCCCACCATTTGGACAGTTAAGCATATTAAATAAAGTTTACTGGAAGTGCTCTGAAAGTTGAGCAGTAGGGATTACTTAAGATCTGTACTCCTGTTACTTTTATGTGCCAGTACTTTTTTAAACAAGCTGTCACATTAAATGAATAGAAACTTTGATGCTTTAACAATTACTTAAATCTTTTTTTGGCCAATTCAGTGGTGACTCCAGATAAAGTAAAAAAGACTTTTTCCTTAAGTTAAATCATGATTTTCAACATTAAGTATTTATTTCTTGATAAGGGAGTTGATACTGAGCTGAAGTTACATACTATATGTTCTTTAACAGGATCTTTAAAGGAATTTCCTTTGCGATTTAAAAACAACATTGTAAAATGGTTACAAGTCTGTAGTGGTAATCGGGGCCTTTTTGCAAAACAAAAAAATGATGTTTGGAAAGTGCACAAATGTGAAATCACTATGGTTAACCTTCTCCCCAAGACGTAATACTGGTGGTTTGACTGTTTTCCTACTATTGTGTATATGTTATTATATGGAATTAAATTGGAAGACAATATACTGGCACCGGCGGCACTGTGGCACAGCCGGTAGCGCTGCTGCCTCGCAGTTGGGAGACCTGGGGACCCGGGTTCGCTTCCCGGGTCCTCCCTGCGTGGAGTTTGCATGTTCTCCCCGTGTCTGCATGGGTTTCCTCCGGGTGCTCCGGTTTCCTCCCACAGTCCACAGACATGCAGGTTTGGTGGATTGGCGATTCTAAATTGGCCGTGGGTGTGTTTGTGTGTGTGTGTCCTGCGGTGGGTTGGCACTCTGCCCAGGATTGGTTCCTGCCTTGTGCCCTGTGTTGGCTGGGATTGGCTCCAGCAGACCCCCGTGACCCTGTAGTTAGGATTCAGCGGGTTGGAAAATGGATGGATATACTGGCACCTTGTCCAGGGCTTGTCTGCCATCTTGTTTATTGCTGCAAGAATGTGCTTGGGCTCCCTGTAAGCTGAAACTGGATTAAGCAGGTTTTAGAATGCATGTATGTGTGTATGTATATTTGTATGCAATTATACTGGACTGGTGTTCGGCTCAGAGTTGTTTGTCACCTTGTGTCCAGGATTGCCTGTATAGTTAGCACCTCCCCAGTTTTCAACATGTATGAATATGTTTCTGCTGAACATTATTCATTATTATCCATCCATCCATCCATTTTCCAACCCGCTGAATCCGAACACAGGGTCACGGGGGTCTGCTGGAGCCAATCCCAGCCAACACAGGGCCCAAGGCACGGAACCAATCCTGGGCAGGGTGCCAACCCACCGCAGATTCATTATTATTGGATTATATATTGCTCTTATTTCAATATGCAAACTCCTGTTACTGTTATACAACTTCACACATACAGTGTCCAGCCTGATGTTGTGTTACAGCCAGGTTTTATTTTCCTGGCTTATACAAGGGATGTTCAAAAAGTTTCTGCACTTTTTTTAACTCTATTTATTAAGAATTTCAAAAACAAATGACATAATTTTTCTACATAGTCACCTTCCTTTGCGATGCAATTTTCCCAGCATCGTACCATCTTTTTAATGCCTAATTACTACTCTTCCCGCCTTCACCATTTCCAACGAAAATACGAAACTTTTTGAACGTCCCTCATATTTATTCTCTGTTTTATTGTTGTTTGTGTTGATTTTGAGTTATTATTTTTAATATTTTTATGTTGTTTTTGCCAGTTTCACTTATCATTTCTTATTTGCATTTTATCTCTTTAAATATGCTGCCATTACATTTCCTTTGTGGATTGAGCCCAGGAGACGGGGCCATCCTGGCATCACTGCCCCAGGCCCTTCTTCTGGTTTTATATTCTTAATCAGAAGTGACAATCAGCAGTGGTGCATTAATTTTGGAGGAGTCACTTGTACATATTGTTTTTACTCTGATTTTTCTGGTTTATTGGATTTATTTTGTTTCTCTTTTTGGATCTTGTTATTGGGTCTTGGGATATGACTTACTTGTTTGGGATTGCTTTTTAGGCAAATTCTCTTTGGCTCCTTTGGGCATTTTCTTGTATCTTTATATTTTCTTAATAAATCTTAATTTTTATGAGGACTCTTTCATTCAAGCTAGAGGTTTATGGTGACCCACTCCCATGTAGGACATTTCTTATCCTATTCTTCATCCTATTTTGGGACCAGTCAGGGCCTCAATCTGATGGTTACAGCTGCTGGTTGCCTAGTCTTGCAGGGCCTGACATAATTCTCAAACAAAAAAATACATGTCTCGGGACAAATAGTTAAATAGTTTGTAGTGAATAGTGGAGAAATTCACCACTGCAAAGAGTATGCAAACAGGGCTTTTTCCAAAAACACCTGCCTTCAATTCCTCCAGTCTGTGCACTTTAAACCACCAGTTGGAACTGAACAGATGACTTGACACTAAGAGAAAATAAAAACTTAAAATTGCTCTTATCATTTAATGAGCTGAGTAACACAAGGTAACTGAAGCAACAGAAGAGACAGGATCACACACACAAAACAAAGCAGCTACTTTGCTCCACGCATTTGAGAGGTTCTTCTGTCTGCTATGATATCTTTCAGTCATTTTGAAAACTGCATCACTACATGGCATAACAACAGCAAATAGAATTTAGATAAGCATTGTGATCTGAGTGTACACTACAGTGTGTGTTAAAATGCAGCAGCTATATTCTGACTGGGTATGTTTGCATTTCCAGTTAAACATTAATGTTAACTTACTTTAGTTATTTGTTTAGATGTACCATCAGATGGTGGATACTGTACAGCCTTGTCCATGCTTCAGCTGGTGTTGTTAGGCAGATATGTTCAATTATGTGTTTTGAGAACTGAAATCTGCATCTCAAGTGGCTCTTCTTTATCAGCTCTCCTTTTGATGGGGTGTAACTCATCATTTATTTTATATTTTCATGAATACAGCTGCCAGTTCTTTCAACCTCACATCAACTCCTACATAATCATTGCAGCTGAACAGCAGAGATTGCATACAGCTCCTATGAAAACATATTGTCCACTACTATGTCTTTTTAGGATGCTTTTCAGTTATAGGCAATTAATCATAATCAGAAGCTTGCTCTCAGTTGGATCAAGTTAAGTAGAACACCACCTCTCCCTGCAATTCAAAATGACTGCCCCTGCTTTGAGATTCACCTTCAGGAGACATAGGATTGGCTTAGAAATGAGATATTCAGTGAGCCTCTTACTTGTTCCCCCTCAGGTTTAAGCAAAATTCACTCATGTTTGTCTCCAGTCGTATATATTATACATTTGGTTCAGCAAGAATACTGAGACTCAGCAGTGGCGTATTGAGTTTGTAGGAGTCATTTTGTATTGGTTAAATTGTAGTGAGTTTCTTCTGGACAGACTAGTGATAGTCCTGGTCTGCCTTTCATACCCTTTTCAAAATGTTTCAGACTCTATCTCCCAATACTTGGGACTGGTTACTGCCTTGCATCCAATGATTTCCGGATAGCCTCCTGAATTCGGCATGGATAAATGGGTTCTGTGATAAAGGACACTGTATTGCACCCGACCCGACATAAACTCACACTGAGGCACGTGTAAAACACAAAGGACTTTTATTTTTATTCAGCTGGAGGACATGTCTTCCCCGTGAACCCCCCAGCCACAACACAGTCCAAGTAAGCACAAATCCAAAACAACAAACACACTCCCGTTTGGCACCACCACTCCTCCTTGGCAACCTCGTCCTCTTCCTCCCGATTCTGGCCCTTGAGTGGTGGTTGCTGACCCTTTTTATAGCCCACCCGGAAGTGCTCCAGGTGCTTGATCACCTGTTTCTAATTGCACTTCCAGGCGGGGCTGTATAGTTGTCCAGGTCGGCCCAGGGACCCATACAGCACTCCCTGGTGGCCACCCCAGATCCCAACAGGGCTGGAGAACTCCATCTCCCATGGAGCACTGCGGGAAACTGAGGCACCATCATTAGCCAGGGAGGCTGCCACCAAGGGTCCCGGGGGAGGTACTGAGGAGCCCATGGCATATATGTAGAAGGGGCGTCCCAGTCGGGCATGGGACCCAGCTGCCCTCCACAGTTCAATAAATGGATTGATAGATGTAATAATATTGTTAACATTGTTTTCATTATATAAAATTACTTCTGCACAAATCTTCAGCTATAATAAATAACATCTGTCTGAGTACATGCCAATACTTTATCAGTTTATTTCATTAACATCCTTATTCCATTACAAAATCACTGCTGCTAGTGTTTATCCCGGCAATACTGGAAACAAGAAAACAGACACGTGAATTTGATGTCATTTTATTACAAGGCACACTGATATAAAATTATTTCACCCTAACACACATGTCTTTGGCATATGAGAGGAAGCTAGTGTATTGAAAGAAAACCATGCAGGAATATTTGAACTGAACATAGACAGTTACAAACTAGTGAACCATCATGGTCCACACAAATAAACCAAAAGAAATTATATTTTACACATCAATCCATCATACTACAATTTACAAAGCACACAAGAAAATAGCTTTTTCCAAATTCATATTAAAATTCAGGAAAATAAACGCTTTCAAAGTACTGTATGTAAATTAAAAAATATTGTCCTCCCAATAGAAACAGTGGTTTCTGTTAGTATTCAAACCCCTGTATTTTCTGCATACTTTAATGTGTTGTAGGTTTAATTTTAAATGAATAAATTTGCCATTTTTGTCCATCAGTCTACACTGAATAATTCATAATGGCAAAGTGAAAACATATTTTCAAAAAAGTTTGAAAATGTATTAATAATCGAATATTGAAATATCTCATTTAAAGAAGAATTCATTAATTTATATAAGAATAAATTCAAGAATTTATATAAGAATCCTTGTTACTCCAAATTTTGGTCAGGTGCATCTTGTTTGCTTTAATTCTCTTTGCAATGTATCTGGAACTGAATTGGAGTCCACCCATGGCAAACTGAATGGATTGGACATCATTTAGAAAGGTGTATAAATAATGTATCTCATTCATGTAGTACTGCATTTCAAGACCAAAACCAAGCCATAAAGTCCAAAAGTCTTTATAGACCACTGTGATCAAATTGTGGTTAGGCA
Organism: Erpetoichthys calabaricus; assembly: GCF_900747795.2. NCBI lineage: Eukaryota > Metazoa > Chordata > Cladistia > Polypteriformes > Polypteridae > Erpetoichthys > Erpetoichthys calabaricus. Next base: position 160,920,837 of record NC_041400.2, read on the forward strand.
TAGATCAAGACAAAGGTATAAAGCCATTTCTAAAGCTTTTGAATGTTCCCAGGAGCACAGCAGCCTCAATAAATTTTGAATGGAAGAAGTTAGGAACCACCAGAATTCTGCCTAGAGTTGGTCGTCAAGTGAGTAACTGGGCAGGAAAGGTATCATGAGACAAAAATTGAATTCTTTGGGCAGAACTCTAAGCACCATGTTTGGCAAAGACCAAGCACTGCTCATCACCTGCCTAATACCATCAGTATGCTGAAGCATAGCAGTGGCAGCATCATGTAATAAGGGTGCTTCTCAGTAGCAGGTACTGGGAGGCTGGTCATAATTGAGGGAAAGATGAATGCAGCCAAATACAGCGAGGTTCTTAAAGACAACCTACTCGAGAGTGCACAAACCCTCAGACTGGGGTGACAGTTCACATTTCAGCAAAACACTGACCCAAATACAAGGTCATCTCAACAGTGTAGAGCAGGGGTGCCCAATGCGTCGATCACGATCGACCGGTAGATCGCAAAGGTAGTGCAGGTAGATTGCGTTGCATATTTTTTTAAACGTTAGTTATCATATATCCTCCCTATGGCATTTGCCACTTGATTGACATACAGGGTGGCCAGTCTGAGCTCTCTTTTCTTCTAACACACTGGTCATCCCTCACGCACGATCAAACGCGCGAGCTACTGCAAAACTCCGGCTGTGATCTAGTTAGCTTTCCAATTTATATCGACTAAAGAAGGGATTTTAAAAAAAATTGTTTGGGGAGGGTATGGGCTGGATGTGGAATTGGAAGAGTAATTTTTTTTTCTCACAATGTCACAATTGAAGTGCATTTGTCTGATCTGTCAATCTATCATTGCTATTACAAAGAAGGAAAATGTGGAAAGGCACTTTTGAACTGTTCATAAAAATTATGAAACTGGCTTCCTTCCGAAAAACGATCTGAGAAAGAGAAAGGAGAGGGAACTAAAATCACAGTTAATCGGACAGCCGTCATTTTTCACTTGGCTGAATTCAAAAGCAAAGGCAGACACAACGAAGCATCGTTCCGGGTGAGTCACTCGATCATTAAGCATAAGAAGTCCTTCCAAAATGGAGAGATGATAAAAAGAGGGCTTCGTTGAGACAGAAGGCTAGGGAGAAATTCTTGCTGAGATTTCAAGAGCCCTGGCCGGAGAAAATGGAGTTTCTCCTTGTCATTAAACATGCAGAATACAAGCAACTTAATAACGATTAATGGCCGCTAGACCTGGCATTTTTTTCCGATTTGACAAACATGTTGAATGAGCTTAATTTACAGCTGCAAGGAAGAGAGAACTCCATGGTCAATATGATTAGCTCAGTTAATGCTTTCAAATGAAAAATGCAACATCTGTTCTCAAAGATGCAGTGCCTTGATTTGGGGAACATCCAAAACCTCGCGTCTGAGCTGGAGATGCAATGAAAGGCATGTGCGCAACGTGACAGCATACGCTACACAGAGCAAATTGAAAATTGCCTGTCAGACTTTGACAGACGGTTTAAAGACTCATCTTTACTTGAGCCAATTGCTACATTTAAGTGCTATCCATTTAGGGAAGATGTTGAGGGTGATTCACCCACATCAAAAATTGCAACATTGTTTCACCTAAAACTCCTCTACAGTGGAGGATGAGATTTTGACACTACAGGATGACATTCAGATGAAGTCTGGGGCTCTTGGATAGTTTTGGAACTTACCGGTACTCACAGAGGAAAAGTACCCAAACATGAGGAAATGTGCTACCTCCTTGACTGCATTATTTGGCTCTACTTATTTATGCGAGTTAGCCTTTTCCCACATGAAGATTATTAAATCCAAATACTGTAGTGACCATAAATGTATTTAATTGTTATTGTGCCATAAAGGTTATTCAGTTATGCAAGGTATGACAACATATATTTTATGTATAAAGTATACTGTACAGTAATCCCTCCTACATCGCGGGGGTTGCGTTCCAGAGCCACCCGCGAAATAAGAAAATCCGCGAAGTAGAAACCATATGTTCATGTGGTTATTTTTATATATTTTAAGCCCTTATAAACTCTCCCACACTATTATAAACATTGCACGCACAATTATACAGCATAAACCCTTTGTATTCTCTTAGATATTAGGTAAGATTCGTTGAAATTATGTATGTAAACACAGTTTACACACAGTAAAACCTAAATATTATTTTAAAGATATCAAGCGTATCCGATATCACATATGTTACAGCCATTACGACAGACAGGCCACCATCAATAAATACATACAATGCAAGAAAAATTGTATACAATAAAATGTGTGTACAGTGACACTAAACTATGTACATGTAATAAGTACTGTACGTAAATAATTAATTATGGTTACTCACCAACAATGACACGACGACTTGTCCGATAACGATGAGTTTAATTTTACTGCACAACAAAGGATAGCGTTACAGCTCTTCTAAAGGAGCCTCTTCAGGCGACTGTTTAGCACCGCCGTTGTTCTTCTTCCATCACTCTTCAATCCAAATCCCTAAAGCAGGTTCCATCCAGACTACTGCCTTACAACGTCCACTTGTGACACTGCGGCCATAGATCTTATATGCTTTTCCTCCTTTTTAAATAAAAAGAATCGTGGACTCATTTATGCTGTAATGGTGTCCTGCAGCGGTGTAGCTGCTTCCTTCCTTCAACATATCCAAAACTTTTACCTTTTCTGCAGTCATTTGCATCTTCTGTTGGCGCTTGTGCACGTTAATTCTGAATGAGTGAGATTAGTACTTCCTGGTTAATGCAGCACTCCGTCGCTGAGCCAATCAGCAGCACACAGGAACTTAACCGCATGCTCTGATTGGGTAGCTTCTCAGCCATCCATCAATAGCGTCCCTTGTTTCAATTCAAATGCGTCCCTTGTTTCAATTCAAATGGGCAAATCAACTGAGGAAGCACACGTACTGTAGACCGCAGACATCCGCGAAGCAGTGAAAAATCCGCGATATATATTCACATATGCTTACATTTAAAATCTGCGATGGAGTGAAGCCGCGAAAGACGAAGCGCGATATAGCGAGGGATCACTGTATATATATATAAAATTTTTAATGTAGGTAGATCATTTCGACCAGGTCATTTTAAAAGTAGCTCGCAAGCCGAAAAAGTGTGGGCACCCCTGGTGTAGAGCCATGTAGGACAGCAAAGTGTGCAGGGTTGGTAGCATTTATCTAACCATCACAGACTTAGCTTAGCAAACACTCAGATTCAATACAACATCAAGGGAGACCCCTCTGCCCCTTTATTCGTTTTAACATATATGTATGAATTTATCGATACTACAATGCCACTCACCCCCCAATCTGATATAACATATGTGTATGTCTGATAACTCAAACCATCAAGGGAACCCTCCTAGCTCTTTCATGTAATATACGTATAACATTGCCTTCAAAATTCCATGTTTTGGGTGCGATGTTTACAGCTTCCCCTAGGGTAAGCAAAAAGATGGCCCTGTCCAAGTAACAGTCAACACAATGCTATAGTGGCTTTGGGACAGATCTCTGACTGTCCTTGAGTGGCCCAGCCAAAGCCCAGACCTAAATCCCATAGAACATCTGTGAAGCATAAAGAAGATGGTAGCTTACAGACCCTTCCCAACCAATCTAAATGTGCTTGAGAGGATCTACCAGGAAAAACTGGATAAACTCCCCGAATCCAGGGTTGCAAAGCTTGTAAAGACTTATCCAAAAAGACCTGAAGTTATAACTGCTGCCAAAAGGGATTCAATGAAGTACCAAATTAAGGGTTTGAATACTTATATGAATAAAATATTTCAGCATTTTGATTTTTAATAAATTTGTAAACCGTTCTGTAAACATATTTTCGATTTGTCATTATGGGTTATTGAGTGTACATTGATGGGTAAAGACAGCAAATTTATCCTTTTAAAATTAAAACTAAAATACAATAAAAATATGCAGAAAGTGAAGGGTTCTGAATACTTTTTGAATCCACTGTATGTTAAATCAGCATCAGTAGAACAGATAATGAATTGAGTGTTTGAAATAGAATAGACACAACAATGGTTAATCTGAAATGCAATAGTGAAAAGGAGGGGTTTTCAGCACAGATTGAGCCTCATGGACAGATTAGCAGGAAGGTGATTTATTATAGTGTATCGGATTTTTTTTTTATTTTATGTTCCTCTGTAATTTAAAATGTTCTGATAAAAGAACAAAAGCCCTAAAAGACAGATGCTTTCATTTCTTTAATCTTAGCTAAGTGTCTAAAATACCTTCAAAGCCCAGGTTTACCCACCCAGGCATAACAATAGTTTTTACAGTGCTAAAGAACTCAAGTGAAGTAGATTTTAGAATTTCTTCAAAAACAAAATACTCATCTGGGCAAGTTGGTTGTGCTTGTTCAAAATTATGCAGACTTACCTAAAAAGGTAGCAGCTGCATACCGTTCGATTTTATCCATTAAAATAGAAGGTAGGAAATCCCCTTCAGTCAACATTTTACCTCCATTATATCAGATACTTCTGATATGTTTCTATTTGCTTTCTCTAAAGAGATGCAGCTCCTTTAATCTTTCTTCATAACACATATGGTGCCCTTGACTTTTGGAAATGGTCTAGTATTTCTTGAAAGATGACTCTTCTTTCTGGTGACCTCGAGATTAAAATCAACACAGTTTTCTGAGCAGTATAAAATATTGTTAATGAACCATTTACACTTGAATTTTAATCAGCTAAAGATTTAATTGAGTAAATTGATTGTAGACAGTGAATAAATCCTTTAATCTAACTTACATTCTAGCTCCAGTCTCCTGCTTAAGTAAAGCCATTTTATTGTATTCAAAGGGATTTGTACCCTGGACAAGGCAAAGTATTAAAACACTGGACGAGATTTTTGAAGACTCTGAACTAACAACATTCCAACTGCTGAAGTCCAGTTACTCTAGTCCTTCTTTTTTCCTTTCTTTTTCTGTCTCCAATTCTGATTTGTATATAAAGCAAACAGCATTCCAAAATTCCCTACACTCTCTACCCACCCCCTTTATGACTTTTTATGTTTGTTATTTCCATACTTAAAGTCAGTGGCATCCATATATTCAACTTTACATAGGGCATCTGCCAGCCCTCTACCTTAATTTGTAGTCTGGCAGTGTGACCTCCCTATTTCACCCTGCATTTCGTGCAAATGTATACCTAATACATCTCTGTATCCTCCAAAAACCGAAATTATCAGCATGTTGAATGTAAATTTGTACATCACCCATTATTTACCCCTAGCAAACTTTGTTATGCATTTGGCATCTAGTTCCATTTGTCACTTGTGGTCCTTATATGTCCCTGGTGCATTTCTGTTTTGTGATTGACTCTCAGTTTCTGCTTTTTGGTCAGTTGTCTTAATTGCGTTTCTCCTACTTAGTGTATTAATATTCCATTTTTATCTCACACATTTTTCTCTACTTTTACTCTAACTTTTATCTAGCAGAAGTTATTTAGTTTTGGAACAATCACTGCAAAATTAATCCAAACCAATAGCTAGAAATCATGATTCTTTCATTCGCTCTCTGTAAACTCCTACTGTAGAGAGGGATGTCTAAGACGTTGAGATTCATCAAAATCTTGAAATGGAATTTTTGGAGGATTCTAATACTTTCCCTATACTTCGTATACGAGAAAGTAAAAAGTATCACAAAACAATTAGTTTTCACACACCCACTGAAATTCTTAACTCAGATTCAGTTTTATTGATTTAGCTGCTACTTGGATATTTGTTTATTAATTTGTGTTTTTTTTTTGTTGTTGCTTTCACATAACCACAACCCTAACGATATGTTGATAATTCCCTGAACATTTTCTCTTTTGGGACTAAATACTTTTTTATCCCATCTTTTAATGTAATCTTTTAATGTAATGTTTCACATACTACATATTAAGACAACTACACTCTTATATCCAGGGTTTACAGAATATCCTGAAGGGCTGTAAATCATATTGACTCTATTATTTAGCCTAATATTATTATGTATTAATGCAATATTATAAATTAAATATTTTTATGAACTGTCAAATTCCAAAGTAAACAGCCTGCTACGATGTTAATTACATACACAGAAACAAACTGTGTAGATGGCCTCTTTGAGTCTTTTATTTGCATGTTTTTACAATCTGTTTGCTATGCAGGCACAGTGTGCATTTCATAGTCTTCATGAAATAGCCATTTTTAAGGTAAAACAAAAACTAAACTAAAACAATTCTCCCCAAGTAAAAACTAAAATAGAATCAGACAAACATTCATAAAATCAATCTAAAACTAAACTGAAAATGAAATGACAGATTTAAAGATACTGAAATAAAAATGGAAATGAAAAACAAAATTTCGACTGTGACAATATCAAATTAAAACTCCAAGCTCCTTTTTTTAGAAAACATATTTTCTTTAATGAATTGTGCTATTGTATGCAAAATATTACACAACAATGTGGTTTTGAATGTGATTTTTATCAAACATAGTATATCACCTGAATGCTTTTGAATGAAACATCAGAATAAAGCATCATTACCACGGTCTTCTGTCATTTATCTTTAGCCATTCCTTTATAGTGAGAAATCAAGCAAAATGATGCCTTTTATTGGCTAACTAGAAAAATTACAATATGAAAGCTTGCGTATTGTAACCTTCCTCATCTCTAAAGTAACCAATGTTACCATCAAGCAAGTATCCTGACTCCCTTCTGAGCCTCATACATCAGGAATGCAGCCGCATAAATGGACAAGCAATGTGTTGCTTGAAAGCTGACAAAGGTGATGTTTTTTAAATAGTCTATTGATTGAAAGTCTATTAGTCTTAATAAAGACCAAGCAAACAATCAATCACTGACAAGGAAGGACATATATACTCCCTTCCTTTCCCTCACAAAGCTACACCTCAAGATCCTGACATCACAGGAAATTAACGTTGACTGCATTTGAAGCAGAAGATCTGCAGTTTCCATTGGACACACTATTAGCATAAGCATAATTGAAACAAAAGGAAACAATTAAAGATACATGTATTTGATTAACTTTAGTTTTTTACAAAAAAAGACATTGTACATATGCATTTCTTACATTGTTAGAATGGAACAGCCTTCTAGTATCACACAAAGGTACAAGTTAAGCTTTCTGTTTTGTACTATTATTTTTTTTTTAGAAATTAAGAGCCCTCTGGTATCGATAGTGAATTCACAATAGTTTTTACGTGGAAGGGCTATCTTACAGGTGTTCTATTAAAAACGTTTTCCGTTGTGTTCCCGATATTCAGCCTTGACCACTCCCCTCCACACCGTTCGCCCAATCATTACCCCACATCCACATCCTCTCTCCATACCCACCCCGTGACACTCTCAGTGCTAACTCACCCTTCAACGCAGTCGGTTATAATGGTAAGGCAGAAAAGCAAATTATCTGTTCAAGAATATTGTATTTTAGAGCAGCAAGAGCTGATAAAGAATGTCCAAAAAAAGAAAATGAACAAAAAAGAGCTGCATATAATAAAAATCAAGAACAAAGAGAACCAACCAATAAAAAAAAAAGAAAAAATATCCCAAACAATACATGAACAGAAATGCAAAAAGCAACATTTATAAAATGTTAGTTAAAGGATAAAGTAATTCATAATATTGTTTTTGATGATGCATTAATGTAATTTAATTTTTCATTTAATTTTTATTACACTTTATTATGTTTTACTTTTTTACTTCTACTTTTTACTATGTTTTATTATTTATTGGCTTTTAAAATAGACAGTTGTAGTGAAATACTCATTTCCTATCTATAATAACTAAGCACCCCACCGTCTTACTCCTGCGCCCCTCATACTCTTCTATATATCATCTCTTTAAATACAATTGCCTTCTGTAACGGAGGCATGCCCCAACGCCCTTTGAGCGGCTCAGCCGTGAGATAGCCATGAGATAGCGGACACCCAGCTCCCGTCCCTGGGGGTTGGCGAGCGAAGCGAGGGTAATACCCTCTGACTTTTTTTTGTAATTTTTTAACTTTGTTTATACACATAAACATACATACCAAGGGCATAGTTTCAGCCTTTACAGTACATCTCTACTGTTTCTTGGTGTACAATGGCTGAAAGTGACTGAACAGATTTTCATGAAATCTTGCATTTAGGTTGCCATTGCTACAACTTAAAATATAGGCTATATAGCATTTTAAACATTTCATCGGTGAGGGGGGGCTATAATGCGGATGAAAACCCAACCTAACTGTGCATTATTTTGAGTTGATCTTAAAGAAATTTCATATGTTTAATAACATGGTGTTTTAAAAATTTAATCAGGAAGGGTGGTTGTAACGGGAGGGGAGCAAAAAATTACTTAATTAGTTGAGGTTAATAAAATTTTGTATGCATATTACTGTTTATTCAACTTAAATCTAGACATTAAGGCCTTTCAAAAGTTCCGTTGCATTGCATTCCAGTTCGATTGGGATGCAATGGGGTTGGAGAGGAAGGGCGAGGAAGCCAAAACCACAATATCATGCCAAAATGGTCCAGCCAATGGTAATGAATTTGGTACGTGGTTCAGGTTTAGCTCTACTTATGGTGAAGGCCAGTGATTCAAGAAAAATGACAGCAACAGGGGGATAGGTGTGGTGTGATTGGGGGACCAAAATTACAAATCACTGGAAAATGGATAATGTCTGCTTACGTTAAATTTTGTATTTGCGTTTCTGTCATGCAATTTAAAATGCAGGCTTTGTAGACTTTCAATAATTTCATCCTGAAGTCATAATGGAGGGTCTAACAACACAAAAACTATGCACCAAAACAGATAAGTGGATCATCATGGAACTATGCATTAATAATGCAGTTAACCCAGCTTAGCATACAGTGGTAAAATAGTTACAAAAGTTTCATCATGAATAGGGGATCAGCAGGGAAATAATACAAAAATCAGAAGATCTGCTGAACATACAATGATTCACATATTCAAAAAGCCATCCAATTTATTAATGTGGTATTAAATATCTGTTCTTGAAACCACACTAAACCAGGAAATACAAAGTATCATTCATGGTTCCAACTCAACAAGGACTTACAGTATTTATAAAATCCAATCATACACAAAAACAACAAATTCTCCACTCAGACGAGCAGAGAAATTGACAGTTAACAGAGAAGAAATGTAGGTTATGGATGGGGCACTTGCATTTCAGCCAGCACTGACAAAAGGATTTTAAAAACACATAATATATATTTACTTTCTTACCTTAACCCATTATACAAATACTAGCTGTGTAAGCCCGTGCTGTAAAAAGCCTGGGGTCCTAGAAAGTATTGAAATCGTCAGAAAAAAAATTGAAATGTAGAAATGTCAGATAATTGAAAGGAACTACTTTGGGTATCTCTCTCCTAGGTTTCATTTTGCCGACGTGCTCACCTCGCTTGTGTATTAGCGGTGGGAGAAAAAGTAAAAGGGATACCATTTTGCCGATGTGCTCATCTCGCTCTTGTAAGAGTTTCTCTCTTTTCTTGGCAGTTTTACTTTGGCAACAGAGTCGCTTTCTTCTTCTGACTCGTTAACTTGGGGCCACCTTGCCGGCTCCCTGAGCTTCATGCTATAGTTGCCTCACACTTCCGGGATGGACAGACAGACACACACACTTCCATGCATAGACGTTTAGTTTTCTGTTTCCTCGGAAGTGGAGCCCTTACCCCAATTCCACCTCTCACTTCCATGCCGGACAGAAACACACACTTCCATGCATAGACGTTTATATATAAGATACACAGGCAATGCCAGGTGCTTTGACTCTTCTTCCTATGAATGCCTGCTATCGCTATAGCAATTTCCTCTGGGTTTTCCTGGTTTAATTACAATATTCAAAAACATACTTTCTGGTGACTAGTTTCTTTAAAACAGGGTATACTTTGTTTGGTCCACTTCCCATTCATTCAGGCCATCTTTAAATTGATGCACAGTAACTATTAGAAGATGACAGAAAAAGATTCTGTAAAATTAGAATAATAGCATGTTGCAAATTAGCCTGCAAACATTGTATGGGAGTGTATTATTGGAAGGTTAATCTCATGGTTATCATAAGTAATTAATTAGTTACCAGCTGAGGTGTTTAATGTATTGGGAGGAAAAGTGAATAGCCATACTGTTAGAGGATTAGAATTTAAGGAGAGGTTTATCAAAAATACTAAATAATTTTACAAAACATTCATCAAACTCCATGTCTGTGATACTGAAAAATGCTTGCTTACATTGCAATGAAAGGTGTAGCTCAGTTCAAAGAAGATATATTTAACTGTCATTTCAGATGCCTTCAAATACAAGAACGTTTCTATTGCAAAAAAAAGTTTGAAAGCTCTACTACATTTATTATTGTAAAAGAAGCCATATTCCTACAGAACTTTTTAAAGCACGAGACAGAATTACAAGAAGGCTTACATGATTATTCTCTATCCTGCAAAAACAGCCAACTGTTATCTTTGGGAAAAGTTTTCAACATATTGTAAAAGGACTCAGACCACACAGCAAAAAGGTTTGGGGGAAGCCACCTGTATACTTGAATTTGGCTGTCAAAAAGAGAAGGTTTGGTTGTACAAATTGTTACAGACATCAGTCCAAAACAGCATTGGCAGGGAGACAAAAACATGGTGGTTTTAAAGCTGGGCAGGGGAAATGACATTGTCTGGGCAGGAAGCAGAAGTGACTTCATCCTGGCCAGAACTGGAAGTGATGTCGTCTGGGCAAGGACTGGAAGTGATGTTATTGTGCCCGGAACTGGAAGTAATGTCCTCAAGCCCAGGCAAAATTTGTCATATTCAGTCTGGAGAGGAAAAAGAGGAAGGATTAGTGCACTCTGCCATCCCCTGGTGCGGTGTGGAATTATCCTTTCTTGAGCCCTTTAGCTGCCTCCCATGTGCACGTGTGTGACAATATATATTTTCCATGATATAATGTACCTGGACGAGAAAAGTAGTGAGATGTCCAAAAGAAATATCTGAGAACAGTTGAAAAATCAAATACTTCACTCTGATATGTAATAACAGTTATGCTGTGACCCTGCCCAAGAGCTCTTATTAAAAATTAAAACAAAATCTGTTATTTTATGTATCACTTCAGCCGCTATTTAAAAACATGCTTCAACAGCATACAAAAACAAGTTAAGGTAAGAACCTTCTTATGGGTAAATTTTTCTAACTTCTAACTTTAATTCAATTATTCTAACCTGCACATGTTTGAGATGAGAGAAGAACACCCATGCGGCGTAGGGAGAATGTGCAAACTCCACACAGGCAGCTTTTAGAGCAGGAACTGAATATATGACTCTGAGCCAGCAGTGCCTTGAAAATAAAAATAAAGTTCTTTTGCTATTGCTTTATTATTGTGTTTGCTTTCATTTTAATTTGGTTGTTCCCACTGTGTGCAGTGGACATTTCCAGAAACAATCAATAAATGCTCCAGAAATTACTATTGTTAAGAGTTTTTTCACCTATAAAAATGTGTTGAATTAAATTTCAAAGGTTTCTGTTAAATCTGTATATGGAAATAAAAGTGTTACTTCATTTCAAGCAGAGTTTATTTATTATTCCATTTTCTGGAAGAAAGTGCAATGTATTATTTTTATTTTGTTTTTAGTTTCTCGGTGTCTTTTTGTTTATTTCATGGGCGCTGCCATTTTGTGGGGTCTGTTGGTAGGACACTGTTTCTAGTTGCCAGGTGGTCACAGTCTCATGTGTCATGTCATCTGATGTCACTGACATGACATTTAATTCCCCATCTATGATTTGGATAAAATCTGAAAACCTTTGTGCACATGTCTCTTACCTGTTCTGCTTATGTAAATTTTGCAATCCCTTTGACTTCGATTCGGCTTAGCTTTCTGATTTTTTTTATGTTTAAGTTCTTTTTCTCTTTTTGGCAAAAATCTTTTTTCTTATTTTGACTGGTTCATTTCCTGGTCCTGTGTGTTTTTATTTTAGGTTTTGTTTTTATTTATTTTACTTGTTATTTCTTGATTGATTGATTTTTGAAGTAATTTATTGTATACATTCTACATATTTTATTTGCTTGATTGCACATTTTTTTGCTTTCTTGAAATAAAATGAATTAAAAAAACTTTTTGCATTACTCAGCTCACTGACAGTACAATAGTTCATGACAGTAGTGTTCAATGCGTGCACACTTTTATGAAGAGAAAAACTGTAAGCATTGCAGTTTACTTTAATTAAATGATATCCCACAATAAATTACGAAATATAATAATTATATATAGGACACATTTTACAGTCAATAATGGGAGTGAAGAAAATTTTGTTAGTCTGGGCATTTTTAAAAGTCTTCTACTTATTTTTTTGCAGTTTTGTATCTGTCATATATATGATAATTTGATCATTCCTGAATATATACTGTACATTATTGCAATGTTAAAAGCACAATTATAATTAAAATAACACATCCATCTACATCATCACCCCATAATTGGCATTGCATTCTTTTGTGTGTGTGATTCTACTGGTCTGGTGAACTTACTGCTTGTGAACTTAAAAATAACTGCATGTAAAGTAAAACCAAGTAAATATTGTAATATTTAATGCAATTTGTATCTGCTTTTGATAGAAGTGCCTCCAGATATTTTTATTCTGTTTTGTCTACATTTGTTTATAACTACACTAAACAAATTGTTTTACCACAGGTAACTTAGCTTCTAATTTAATAAAAAACACAAAATAAAGCACATTAAAATAATTTAGAAAAGAATTACATATATATATATATATATATATATATATATATATATATATATATATATATATAATTGTAATATATCCTGAGCATTTTAATTGCAATAGGTAAAGCATTCTACCTACTATATATAATAATAATAATAATAATATATGCTGGTACAGATCATCTAAAAACTGCTGACTTAAGATGTGCCTAAAAAATATCTTCTTGAAAAGGAATAGCCAGATGATCAAGGGAAAATTTTAGACTATGCAGTAATCAGAGAAGAATTTTCAGTTTTCTGCAGCTTTTCTGAGAATAGTAGTTACCATTGGCATTTGAATGGCAAGCTGTTAAAAATATAAGCGCTGTTAATATTGAAAATTATCTTAGGTTTTCAGTTTGTGAATAACAGAAGTGTGTAGTCCAGCAATGGTTATTTTTTATGTACTTTCAGTATATATTGTATTATTGGGATAAATCATGTTTTTTTTTTTGGTTGAGTCAGTCCTACACACACTCACTATTTCAGTAGCCTTTTATATACTTTTCCTTATTCTTGAAAACAGACAAAGATAGCTTTACAATTAAGTTTAAGTCAACCTCTGGTGGAGTTAACTATAGTGAAACTAAATAGCAGTTCAGGTTTCTGATATGGAGGAACAAAAAAGAGATAAAAGATTAACATTACAAAACCAGAATTGGCTGCACAATGTCACCAGCAGACTAACAAAGCTTATTCACTGTGCAACAGTCGAGGCACCAAGGTTATCCAACTCCTTACTGTGGTCATCAGCCTGGAGGACTCATTATTAGAATGGCTGAGAAGGTAGAATGGAGGGGTCTATTGAGTCTGAAAGCATTAGTGCATAAATGTCCCAGTTGACTGAATTCATGAACAAATGATTAAGGTGTACCCTTGTTTAATTTTTTATAAGAGTTATCTGTTTTGAACATCGGCCATGTGGGAAAAAGTAGAATGGGGTCTTTCCATTGCTTCTGAAATAGGTCTCTTATTTAAATGTAATAGTGGGGGAGCCATAAATTGCCCTCTTTTACTGCTATCCCTAAAGGATTTCTTACCGTTTTAGTGAAAGTGCACCTATCTGCAGTGTGTAATGCTAAGATTGCTTTTGGTATGTGTACAAAGACTTTTTTGTGACTTAGAGGAAATATTTACATTTAACTAGTCACTGTTTTAATTTTGTAGTCATGCTACATGCACTCCAGCCACAGTCATTCAGTTTGAACAAAACTCTTGAGTCTATAAAATAACAACGTTTGTTTCTACAGCACATTTGCATACACAGGGTGTACTTCAAAGTGATTTCCCAGATAAGTCATACAAATAGTTGCAAGAAAAGAAAAACAAATTAAAATTAGGATCTGAATCTCAAATACAGATAATAACTTTAACAAAAAAGTTCCCAAGAGTTTCCTCTCTAATATGTTTTCATCAGCCATCATTTAGCATTTTCTAGGTAAAACAAAAACACCAAGGCACTCTACATTTACACTAACACACAAGATCCATATTCTTACCGTCAAACACTTTAGTGACTTGGTCCATGCCCAAAAGCAACACTTGAACCTTCTACTGCACACTTTCAAGCTCAACATCTTAGCTAATGTGCCAGTCCCCGTTCTTGAATTTGCTTTTGGAAAAGGATTCATCAGTTGGTCTGTTCACTGGCCTGAATTGTTTTCTGATTTAACCAATGTGATCCTTAGATACATTTTTATGTCTTTAGAGTATATAGTATACATAGGTGATTTTTGTGTTTCAACATAAGTTAGATTGTGTTTTAATTAAATTATACTGTGTTTGTGATTGGTGTATAGCATACTGTGTTTTAAATAGTTATGAGCTCTTTAATAGTAATTTGAATTAAATTGAATGACATCAATTGAAAAAAAATTCAGTGTGTATGCTGTGAAGGCGGCACGGTGGCACAGTGGGTAGCGCTGCTGCCTCGCAGTTGGGAGACCTGGGGACCTGGGTTCGCTTGCCGGGTCCTCCCTGTGTGGAGTTTGCATGTTCTCCCTGTGTCTGCGTGGGTTTCCTCCGGGCGCTCCGGTTTCCTCCCACAGTCCAAAGACATGCAGGTTAGGTGGATTGGCGATTCTAAATTGGCCCTAGTGTGTGCTTGGTGTGTGGGTGTGTTTGTGTGTGTCTTGCGGTGGGTTGGCACCCTGCCCGGGATTGGTTCTTGCCTTGTGCCCTGTGTTGGCTGGGATTGACTCCAGCAGACCCCCGTGACCCTCTGTTCGGATTCAGCAGGTTGGAAAATGGATGGATGCTGTGAATTGAACCCCGAGTTTCTTAAATTTTGTCATTTGGATTAATATTTATTATGAGTAGAGGTTAACATAAGCCTACTCAACTTGTTTTTGCACACCAACTAAAATATTCTGAATGTAGAATAAAAACTGCTTTTTGGCTACTTCTGTTGAAGACCACTGTTACCACTGGCTTTTATTACAATCGGCACTTAAATGAAAGAATAATTGGTGCCTTTTATTAAATTGCTTCTTAATTTGACTTCCCTTTACAACACTTTTGTGCCCACATAATACTGCATTTTACTTTGTATTAGTTTATTAAGTTTTATTAGCCATTTATAATTAGTAAACAGAGACTACTTATCTGTTGGTATAAGAAAAAACCATAAAACATTAATAAATAAAAAATTAATACAGTATGCTATACAATAAAGAATGTAGAAAAATACAGCAGATATGCTTTCCACCCGCATGTGTATGTTAAATTGTCCCAATGTGAGATTGAAAAAGCATTATTTATAGTTCCTGTTCTTTTCATTGAACTTTCAATAAAAAATAAAGACTCTTTTTTCAAAGAAATGCAAATCTAACCTTAAGAATTTCTAGTTCCCATTTTTTTCTCCTTACCACCATGATAACTGTTTTGTGTAAACCATTGAATGTCTCTCTCCTGCTTTAAGGTATTGATTTCTGTTATTATGATTTTATATCTCATCTACCTTCTAATGTAAACCACTAATTTTTTTTTGGGGGGGGGGGTTTGCTGGCAGGACAGGGTCATGCCCCTCTGCAACCCTGAATTGGATTAAATCAGCTTGTGAATGTTATATCCTTATCCTTTTTTAATTATATTTATTTATATTTTGACCTGCAGGGACTGCACCTAATTTCATTGTATTTGTTACAATGACAATAAAGATATTCTTCTTCTTCTTCTTCTTCTATATGCTGTAAAACGATTAACAGTATACAACAATGTGCACTCAGAACTGGTATCCATACAACTGGTGATCATTAACATTTAGGCCTCAACCTGAACATCACAAAAAATGTATTCTTATATTCTACAGTGCTGATTTTTGTGGCCAAAGATTGTCTCCTGTGTGCTAAAATAAATTGCAAATTTCCAGCATTTATGGTTTACTGTGTATGTTTCTTGTTTCAGAACAAAATCAACATGGATGCCAGAAACTGCAAAATAAAATATTGTGCTATCAATGAATTCCAAATGGTACAACAATATGCCTTCGGAGATTAATTTGTACCTGGTCAACATGTTCCAGGGTGAGTTTTCTTCATATGCCACAGTGAAGAAATGTGCTGCAGAATGTCATTCGAAGATGATCCAAAATCTCTCCAGCATTGGATGTCAATGGCAGAAGAAAGCGTCACTACTGTAGATCCAATCATAATGGGAAATTGTAGAGTAATAATTAATGAGATTGCAGACAATGTTTAGATAAATTAAGGCTCCATTAAATCCGTTGCTCATGAACAGTTAAAAAACATGAACATGGCCAGTGCACATTGGGTGCACAAATTTTGACTGCTGCAGTGAAGCATTACTGCATCCCGTGTTCCAAGGACAATTGTGAACTAATGAATTTGGACTGTTTGAAAATTTAGAAGCATTTCATAACTGAAGAAGACATTTGAATACATCACTATGACTAAGTGTAGAAACAATAATTGGAAGAATGGAACTATGGTAATTCTCCACCAAATGCAATTCAAGTGCAAAGCTAGTGCAGGCAACAATAAATGCACAATTTCTAATGAGGTTGGATGATGTTGCCCATATTAAGTATGTAAAAGGCCCATTAACTGTTTAATATTACATGGATTTGCTTTACTATTTGTGACAGTGAATGGTGGAAAAGGGGTGTTAACCTCCACTTTCTGCTTCATACTCAACTTGCTCTCATGTAAGCAACTTTTTGCTTACACCAACACCAGCTTACTTCTCCTGTTGCTTGAAGTCATACCAGGTAGGTTAA
Organism: Erpetoichthys calabaricus; assembly: GCF_900747795.2. Classification (NCBI taxonomy): domain Eukaryota; kingdom Metazoa; phylum Chordata; class Cladistia; order Polypteriformes; family Polypteridae; genus Erpetoichthys; species Erpetoichthys calabaricus. Next base: position 160,937,846 of record NC_041400.2, read on the forward strand.
ATGATCCTTGTATGGAAGCAGGCAGAAGAGAATCATCATCAAAGCAATTACTTTGAAAGTGGTGTTACGTTAAAAAAATATTTTCATAATATAAAACATTCTAAATTGGCCCTAGTGTGTGCTTGGTGTGTGGGTGTGTTTGTGTGTGTCCTGCGGTGGGTTGGCACCCTGCCCGGGATTGGTTTCTGCCTTGTGCCCTGTGTTGGCTGGGATTGGCTCCAGCAGACCCCTGTGACCCTGTGTTTGGATTCAGCGGGTTGGAAAATGGATGGATGGATGCATAAAAAATGAAATGTGTTCTTTCACCTTTGAATTTAAAGATTAAAGTACTTATCATCCATTTACTTATGCCAGCTCATGAGTAACTCGTGTATATTTCATTCCAATTTTTTAGTGTACGTCTATCAGCAAATTCATAATCTAAGCACAACCTAGTATTCTGTTTATGATATACGTCAGATCACTGTTTTAAACATTAATGCATCATTACTGTTTTTTAAAAAAAAAAATTTCGGTCAACAGACAATGCATAGAAAACAGCTCATTTGTGAGACACTAGGGTGCACCCTTCATCTTCATGACTCTGTATTTTGTTCCAGGTTTTAATAGTCAACTTTGTGAAGAGGTGCTTCCTGGTTTCTGTCTTAAGTACACTTCCTTATAATAATAATAATAATAATAATTCTTTGCATTTATATACCGCTTTTCTCACTACTCAAAGCGCTCAGCAATTGCAGGTTAAGGACCTTGCTGAAGGGCCCAACAGAGCAGAGTCCCTACTGGCATTTACAGGATTCGAATCATTAAAGATTAACTTCATTTAAAGTATCTATCTATCTATCTATCTATCTATCTATCTATCTATCTATCTATCTATCTATCTATCTATCTATCTATCTATCTATCTATCTATCTATCTATCTATCTGTTGTCAGACTGATATATTGATTAGATACTAATTAGGCAGTGAAAACATTCAAAAAAGACATTTACAGTCCTCAGAACAGGGTAAACACTTTGAAAATACAGTATGGAAAGTGTAAAATAATACATTCAAGCAAAAGAAACAGTAATTCTAACTACAAAGAAAAGAGAAATAAAGGTTAAATTGAAAAATTGTTGAATTAAAGTAAAGGCTATGATTTTATGTCCATCTCTCAATCCGTTTATGTTAATATGTATCTGTATGATTAGTACACAAGCAGAACACAAAAGATTCATTGGTATCTAGTGCAAACTATAGAGACGTAATTAAGCAGAATCCTTCATAACTTTTAAACAGTATCTGGATGGGTTTATTAGTACAACTTGTTAATTAGCTAAACAAATAAGTCTGATGGACTGAAAGGTCTCCTCTCATTTGTCAGACTTTCCATATATTTTCATATGCCTTTCAGAATTGTGAAGATCAGTTTTTGTTCTCCATATAGACTTCTCTGAGAGAGAGCTTCATTTCACCTAGTTGAGCAGTGCCTAAACGATTTCTTAAAGGGTCAGATTTGAAAAGTTAGTTTCTGTATGCTACATATGAATGAAAGAGCATATTTTTTGCAATGTTTTCCTGTAAAATCAGTGGTCAACTTTATTTAGTAAAAGTCCCTGATGACTGTCATTCTCTTGATAAGAGCTTTTGGAGGTGAGACAGAGGAGGAAAAGTTTCTTTTTCATCTTTTTTGGTTTAGTGGAAAAAGTAATTAATTAACAAAACCAATGGGAATATCTAGTTATGACTCTTTGAGGCTTGAATTAAAAAAAAGTTCAAAAGGCTATAATTGTATGATGAAAGTTCTAGGAATCTGCAGAAGAATGATTGTTAAAGAGACAAAATGAAATAACCAAGCAAAACGTGCTTCAAATAAAAAAAAAAGGTCCTAACACTAATCTGTAGTCATTTCAATAACTGTGCTAAATTTAAGATTGTTTTTAAGTAGTAACTCTAAAGCATAAATACTTTTTAGAGCATGCAGCCATCATAAATAGCAGTGATGTGATGATATGGTGATAATGAGCACATACTGTAGTATCTGAACATTTCATGGTTTTGATGTTTATAATGGCCTCAGATGCAGGTTCAAAAATATCCTCTCTTCTAATAGAACTTAAGAACAAATAATTCAAGCATTTACTCGTAGAACAAAAAGATATCTTTTACTCCCTTTAAAAATATATTATCTGTTCAGTGTCCCTGTTAGATCAACGATCCTGTTGTACAATATTGATTTTGTGTGTTTGAAAGGAGACATCACAAGAATGTTAAAGTGCTGCCAGAAGATAAAACTTTAGCAACACACTTGAACATCAACATAACTGAGTCAGAAACAAAAGTTGAAAGAATCAGAGCCAGGGATCTAGTAACCAGAAAATATAAATCATGCAACTCACACAACCATAAGTTTTTGTCTATAATCTTGTATGATTCAGAGATCCAACAGCCTGACTTGTTTATGTTTGCATCTACGATGTAATGAGCTGCACATCTAGGGTTGGTTACCATAATGACCCATAAACAACATGATTGCACCAAATATGAAAACAAAATAACAACAGCCAGAAAAACAACATATACATTCCAGATATAAAACCCAAACAAATCACAGATAAACAGAAATGAATGACATAAAATTCAAAACCCAAAAACAAAAAGATCCAAATATAGACTACAGCAAGCAGAGATAAAAAATAAAAAATAAAAGCAAATCATAATAATTGAAATCACATTTAACTTTTTTAGCAACTTAACATTTTAAGTTCTGGAGACATGTCCTTAACCCTGTAGATTACTTTCACTGCTGTTCTTCTTTAGCAAAATACTGTCTCAACAGCTGCTGCAATGCAGTTTGCTTGAGCAATGCATCCTCTAAAAATAGTTTTACATTTTCATTGAGTTACATAGTTCTTGTGTCACTCCATTACACTCATTTTCCTAGATTAAACTGATTGGTTAACTTTTTTCAAGTTATTTCACTCTCTTCTCTGGAGTATGATTCAAACTTATTTTGTGTTTTGTGTCATAATAGTTTTCCTCATTGTATAATTTCAGAACCGTAATAACTTTTTGACAAAGAAGCACATGCTTTCCCTTGGATTTCAGTAGTGATGAGCGAACACCACAGAATTATAATGGTGCAATGGTCTTTTAAATGTCCCAGAATGTTAAGAAAGTATCTGTCAACAATGCTGGACTGATTATTGTTGTCCAAAAATGTGATCTGAGCTGTGAGGCAGCAGTGCTAACCACTAAACCACCATGCCTCAAACAACAAAGGAGGCTGAAGGAATTGAAATCACAAACAAAATACAATAAATGCCTACAAACTAGCAATAAGTAAATACATAAAGTGTGAATTTCCCCTTGGGATTAATAAAGTATCTATCTATCTATCTATCTATCTATCTATCTATCTATCTATCTATCTATCTATCTATCTATCTATCTATCTATCTATCTATCTATATATCTATCTATCTATCTATCTGTCTATACTAGCCGTTCCAATGACAAACTTTAAAAATCAATAAACAAAAAGGTATCGCTAGCTAAGGGGAGGCAAGTTACGCTCCAAAACGCAGAGGTAGACCGACTCCTCATTTCTGATGTCAAGCTTCTCCCTCCCCTCAGCCCGCAGCCTTTGTCTCAAAGTAGCGCGAATATATTGCTGCTGCAAGCGAACTATGATTGTTAGCGTGATGAGAGAAGTCACAAAATCAACCGGAATGTTCAAGCAAATTCTAGGAAAAAAACCCGATCTAAATCCATTAAGTAGTTCTCTCGTTCGCTAGCTAAGCGGATGTAAGATACGCCCTGAGACTGGCGCGTGAGTGAGGAGGGCCCAGCCCCCTCCCCTTGGCCTGCTGCGTCTCTCTTGGATTCACGCAAATAAATCGGTACCACAAGCAAACTATAACACTTACCAAAATGAGAGAGGTCACAAAATCAACTGGTAATGTTCAAGCAAATTATAGATAAAAACCAAATCTAAATCTGTTAAGTAATTCTCTCGTGAAAAACAGACAAACATACAGACAGACGTTGGAGTTTATATATATTTATATTTATATTACATTGGCTGTGCCACAAAGTGTCTGCATTGGATTGGCTTCTTCCATTTTTTAAAATCACAGTTCAGGGCACAGCTGAAACCTCTTTCTTTGTCTGACTTGTCTGTGCAGATATTTTGTACTTTTGTCTTCCATGAAAAAGATATAAATGCATATGCAAATGGTAATAAAATTTTCTTTATTATTAGTATTTTACAGGGTTTCATTCTGACCCAATTATGGGGTGGACTCCTTTAAGACTTGTTTTTTCTTGTAGCTGCACATGGCTAATTATGCATGCAAATCATCCATGTGGTGTTATGTCACTAATGCATTATACTCATAGTATTTTCATTTGTCTAGTTAATGTACCCCTCAAATTGAAATACTAAAAGTTTATTTTTTTAATACAATTTGAGCAGTGACTTTACAGTACTCATGAAAGTTCTGTGCATGGCTGTTATAGCTCTGTGATGTCATGCTGGTATCACAAAGCATTATGGGGTGCTGGGAAAAATTGTTTGTCTAAGCCAGTTTCACAACAGATGTCCACGAAATTATTTAGTGAACAAGGGTCTCCGGCCAACACAGCATATTTGCTGCGATAAATGCTTCAATGAATTTCACCAATCAACACTAGATTTCAGGGAAAAGATCATCACACTTTTAATACTCTACAAAATGCTGACATTTATTATGAAAATTTCACTTTTTTTTGTACAGTCAGGATTTAAACTTTGTACAAAATAAATAATAGCTACTATCAAAGGTGATTAGTACAAGCCTGCTAGGAGTTTCTCATGGCTAAGATCTAAATGCTCTATGCTAACAACTAGGAATGAAACCACTGTAAAGAACTGAGGAAAGTAACACCTAGTGCATTGGATTAAACTGTAACACAGGTGTTTTTCAGATTCTGACCCATTTGTATTGAGAAGTCTTCAAACAAAAAAATCTTGTATGTTCATTTCAGTTTTAATATATGTGTTGTGGGCTGTTTAAAAATTATGCTGTAATCTGTCAGAATAGGCAGTTTTGGTGGGTGACTATCATCAGTTCTTAATAATCCTTGCTGTCTATTTTATGTAAAGGCTGCAAGAGCTGCTTGACTTCTGTAGCATGAAAAATGCAATTATAGTTTCTTCATGCTTATGTATATTTCTGAGATAGTCTTGAAACATTCATTAGTAACATGGAAAGTTGGATGCTGTCCAAGATGGTACTGACTGGGTAAAAGTTATAATCTTTTTTGCAGCATGGCCTATTTTTAATTTATGTGTTTATCCATAGTTTACCTCAATAACATTTTGGTTTTTGTTGCAGAGTAAACATTTTGAAATATTTGCTAAAACTGAAATTAAAATAATACGTGTTTCTATAAATCATTTCTGCTTTTAAGAGGTCTAATTAAAAACATAAAACATATGATGATAAAAAAGGGCAAGCATGGTAGCATATTAAATGAATATTTCTCATTTACAATTTGCAGACTATAGAAGCAATATTGTTAATATTTTTTTATTATTTCTCAGTCCTGATGAAAGTTTGTTTAAAGTCAGAGTCCACAACTATGTTTTTAAAGTAAATTGACCTTGCTTTGTGTAGCCAATGTCATAATACAATCTCTATCTGGATAGTGAAGGAAAGGGAGATTACTGGGGGTGGTAGTAAGACTGAGAGAGGGAGAGATTCACAAATTGCTTCTGCATGATTAGTTCTGCTTTAGACGTGTTTCTCCTGAGTTAGTTTCCACATGCTGTCTGCTAAAGATATGCACCACTGGGAAACCTCAGTCCACCTAGACACTTATTCATGGGTTTAACTCTTTAACTTCTTGATTCAGTTGCTCTGATTAAAATGACTGAATTATTTTGAAGTGCAGTTTTTCTCAGCATAAAGTTAACTTCTAAAATGAAGTGAATTAATTATATAGCTAATGTAGCACATTAAATTCAAATGTATCGAAAAATACCACACTTGGCTCTTTCAATGACCTAAAAAGGCTCTTAATTTGTCCATTCCCCTACTGCAATAAAATATTCTGTTATAACCCTGTATCATGTTTTTGGTCTAACATTGATGGGAATTAATTTGTTTATTATCTATCTATCTATCTATCTATCTATCTATCTATCTATCTATCTATCTATCTATCTATCTATCTATCTATCTATCTATCTATCTATCTATCTATCTATCTATCTATCTATCTATCTATCTATCTATCTATCTATCTATCTATCTATCAATTGTGCCCCTACTGTAGCTACATCTTCAAAAGGCCAATTTAGAATAGTCTATTACCCTAAAATGCATGCCTTTGAAGGACGTTTGAGCAACAGGAACAAAAACCTATGTGGTGAGTTTACAAATTTCAAACAGAATATGCCTGGAACGAAGTATTATCAAACTCAATTAATCATATCAAAACCTCTTTAAAATGCAACATCAAAGTTTCAAATGATGTATCTTGAACTCTTCTAGATTTTGTTCTGTCACCTCGAGAATGTCTCTTTTGTCTGCATTGCTTTGTAGTACACTTGAGCAGTTTGAGTTAAAAGAGTACTGGATCATTTTCTTTTTAACTAAAATACAGTGAAACCATGCTGGTTATCCTTGATTTTATATTTTTTTAGTGTGAACTGTGAATAAACATGAAGTCTCCAGGTGTAGGTTGGCCAGGCCATAAATAGGATACTCTTTAACAGCAAAAGTCATACGAATGTTAAATTACTGTGCAGTGCTGATTCTACATACTTTACCTCAGCTCATAAAAAATTAGAGCTATGCTTTCAATGGACAGCATTTGGGTACAGAGGAGAGGACTGGTATACTCTGGTCACTTTCCCTAAGTAACATGCTCAATTATATCCTATGGGGCTGGGACCTATCTCAGCAAAGTGAGACACAAGGTGCTAATCAGGCCTGGGATGTCATTCCAGCACAGGGCCTACTCAAGCAGCCATCTGCACAAACACTAAGACAAGGCTAGTTTAGTATTGGCAGGTAAGGATTACCTTAAGAAAAACTCATGTAGACTTCAGTATTCCCTCAAGTAATTGAAGCTGATTTGTATCTTATAAATTACTTAGCCAAATTATATGCCCCTTCTCTGTATTAAGCTGTATAGCCTAATGGCCAGTTCATTGGACCTGAAAACCTGAGGTTTCTAGTTCAGTTCTTATCTCTAATTTGCCATGTACCATTGAGCATGTATCTTAATCTGTTTTCCATACCTTCATTTGCTGTTGTTCCATCCTATTGATAACATCATTCTCTCAAACCCACTCAATTCAATTTAATATTTTGGGGATAGCCTATCCCAGCAGTGGGTGCAAGGCAGGAATCAGTCCCATACAGCATTGCTTCTCAAGTTCAGTCCTTCTCGCTACACGTTTTTCTCCCAACCAGTTTCACCATCAGTGAGTCATTCTCATTTTTAATTAATCTCATAGTTTAATTAGCTCATCTTATTTTCTTTTCTTATTCTGCGTCAAGTAAAGTACAGCTTGAGAGTTACAGTACATTTGTAAGAAATTTAGAAATCTGCATTTCTGGCATCTCTGCTGACATATGGTGATAGTAAAGATTTAATTGAGTTTCGAAGACTGGAAGAATGTTGTCAGAAACCAAAAGAAAAGGGTCAAAACCAGGAAAACTAAACCATGCACTGAACTCCTAATTGCTAAACAATCATCAAAAAAGTTCCTAAGTTGTTATTTAGCCAGAGAGTACCAAACATTAAGATCTAAATACTAAACAAGAAATTAAAGTTGAAAGTTAAATAGTCAAAACTTCAGTAACTGAGAAGACTAAACAAAATGCTGGTAAATCTCTATATATATAAAATCCAACGTCTGTCTGTCTGTATGTCTGTCTGCTTTTCATGAGAGAACTACTTAACAGATTTAGATCAGGGCTTTTTCTATAATTTCCTTGAACATTCCAGTTGACTTTGCGACTTCTCTCATTGCTCTACGTATCATAGTTTGCTTGCAGTACTGATTTATTTGCACAAATCCAAGAGACATGCAGTAGGCCGAGGGAAAGTGGGGGGGCCCTCCTCATTCATGCTCCAGCCTCGGGGAGTACCTTAACTCCGCTTAGGTAGCGAATGAGAGAACTACTAAGTTAACAGATTTAGATCAGGTTTTTTTCTATAATTTGCTTGAACATTTCAGTTGATTTTGCGATTTCTCTCATCACGCTAAGTATCATAGTTCGCTTGTGGTACCGATTTATTTGCTCGCATCTGAGGGAGACGCAGCGGACTGAGGGGATGGGGGACGGGGCCCTCCTCACTCATGTGCCAGCCTCAGGGTGTGTATCTTACCTCCACATAGCTAGCAAACGAGAGAACTACTTAATGGATTTAAATCAGAGTTTTTTCTGTAATTTGCTTGAACATTCCGGTTGATTTTGCGACTTCTCTCTGATCGTGCTGAGAATCATAGTTCACTTGCAGGAGTGATATATTTGCGCTAATTCGAGACAGAGGCTGTGGGCCAAGGGGAGAGGAAAGTGTGATGTCAGGAGTGGGGACCTGGGCATGGCCCTCCTCACTCACGCGTCAGCCTCTGTTCCAGTCGGTCTACCTGTCGCCACATTTTGGAGTGCACCTTGCCTCCGCTTTACTAGTGATACCTTATTGGTTTTTAAAGTTTGTCCTGTGTCAGTATTACATGGGCAGAGCTGCCAGGGACGGCTGGTGTTTTAATAAATATCCATTGGAGCTGGTTTTTTAAGTTGTTCCACAGTTAACACAATTAATGTTAGGCTTCCAGTACACTGTCCCCCAGTTATGGGCTGTTTTGTTCTGCCAATGGAGCAACAAAAGCAGTGACACCAACAGAAAACAGAATGAAGCATCATAACAACAAAAAGCAGATGTTAAAAAAATAATAACTAGGTCAAAACTAAACCAATAGTAGAATATAATGAAAGGAATTAATTATTCATAAATCAAGTAAACAACAGCACCGACGAACAAGCAAAGGATAGAGCAAAATAACATAAAAAGAAAATTGAATCATGGCATCATTGGTTTAAATGCTCATGGTAGCGACACTGCGCACTAAAGTGGGGCCGAGTGAGAGCTCAGGTGATGTCACCAGGTAGCGCAGCACTTTGCATTGCTTACATGTAGACTGTGTGTTAATTGGCAGGGGAGTTCTCTCTTTAATTCACACTGTAAGAGGCTGCTTTTGTAATGCACATGGGTTCATGGCAGACCACTAGCAGTTAACGCAGTATAAAATGTGTGATCTGCAATGGATTGTGATGTGATTTCACAACAAAACAATTCTTAACTCTCTTTTGTCATTTTCCTATTAATTAAGTTATTACAGTGGAGTTTGCTACATTAATTGTATTCTAGTGATAACAATCAACGATGAGCACAATAGACTTGAGGGCAGACAACACTGTATGCTGGAAAGCTTCAGCTACTTCTCAGACCCACAAGTTGTGAACATAGTATATACAGGCATAAATAATACAGAAAACCTGTAAAAGTGAAATGAAAATCACAATGATTTTTTAATTAAGATAAAAAAATTTAATTATCACCCGATTACATGCATTAATGCTTGCTAAATACCAATCAATAATAAAATATCCAAACCCAGTTCTGTCATTTTTGGAATAATCCTGAAACAAACAAACTGGGAAATAAGAGCTTCCTTAATTACAGCAGGAATGGGATTAAAAGCAGAACTGGTTGCAACAAAACACCCCGAGGACTAAACTTGAGATGCCCTGCTGCATACTGTAGGACCCAAATCCATTATATGGCCTATTCAGGCACCCACTGACACACAGGACTAATTCAGAATCATCAGATAAACTGATGTGCTAATCTCTGGGATGTTTGAGGAAAACCCAAACAGACACAGCAAGAACATGCAGATTTCACAGAGACAGTGCATGTTTGGGTGGGAAATTCAAACCCAAGATTCTTTGTCCATTAGTTCACGAGCTGTGATCAAGGTGCCACTATGCCACATCTGTTTAAAATAAAATATAAGGCAGTTTTTTCTGTGGCATTAGCATTCCATTTTAAGTATGCAGAAATATCTACTGGCTGACCTGCACTATTATACTTGATAAGTAACCATACTGTACATTTACATTTTCCTAATAATACACTGGCTATATATTGAGTTAATTTAATACATTTATAGTTTCCAGGAAATTAAGCATACACTTATTATTTCTTTTTATTGATCTAAGTTTGCCCATAAGTCAACACACCCAGAGCTTACACTGCCTAAACTGGAGTTTAAGATTAAATGAAGTTGTCTCCCTAGAGATTATCTGACGCTCTATGTCAAATTATGCAAATTAAGATTTATATGATTTGTATTAGCCGAAGGAGGAAAGTGTGTAAGTGAATGCACTGTTTTGGGTGGTGCTTAGTTCAGCAGTTCCTCCTTCTTTTCATATTTGAATTAAAAGTGTCCTGTCCTAGCAAGCCAGCCAATCTTTAATCTGTTCTAATAAGGTTAAATGCTTTTGCCTGGATCTCTTCCATTAACTAATCAATGAGTGACAGCTGGAAAGACTTTTTTTTGCATTTTAAGAAAAACTCCTGTAATAAGCTTTATGAGTTCATACCAAAGCTGAATTGCTTGTGTTGCTGGTACCTGATCATGCAAGTAATGTATCTCCCTGGGGTAATTAGAGAAATACCACTGAGCGTGTGTGATACAGTAAGCATATTTTGCCAGAGTTTGCTTATATTAATACATTTCAATTTTAAGACACAAAACACTTGTCATGACAGAAAGGATTTATTATTTTGTCAGTTTGCACAACATTTTTAAACAGATACACAAAGCACTTTTATTTCACTTTTTTTAGCTGGACAGCAAAAATTAAAGTGTATTGTGTGATATCAACCCTTGATTACATTATTGTTTTACTTTGATACATGTTTTGGTACAAAAAGGGATTTCAGTAAAACACAGTTTAGAAACATGGATTCCAGCTAGTTGTGTTGCATTCAAAAGCAACTGCTGTGTCAAGCTGTGCCATTTCTCTAAGCAAATACGAATTAATCTCACTGCCATATGTGCAGGGAGACTCAGTGATTAGCTTGGTCACTGTCTGTGCTGAGTTTATGTGTTTTCCCTGTGTCTTTGTTGTTTTTTCTCCTACACCTCAAGGATGTGCACTTTAAATTGATTGCTGACTCTAAACTGGCAATCTGTGAAAGAATGTGTGCATGTGTGTGTGTGTATTCCATGCCCAGGGGTTCTCCCTCAGTGCTGTTGCAATATGAGCCCCTGTGAATGAATGAATGAATGAATGAATGAATGGAAAATTCATAAAACAGTATCTCTCTGACACTCAAGCTACACTCAGTTACTGTGGATGAGGGATTTTAATGACATATGGTAAATGAACATTTATTGGATGTTAGTTTTGTATTATACATAAATTGTTTTTCTTTTTATGTCCATCTTGATTTTTTTTTTATAATTCTATGCTAAAGAATGAAAGATTAATTATATAAATTGAAAGGCCTAAAGGAATAGTACTCGATGAAAGTGGGTTTTTATGCATTGTTTGATAATAATATTTTGCTTAGTTGTGCTATTATCTATGCTGTGATATGATAGTTGTCCATGGATATATGCAATATACATTTCATCCAAGAGCCATCTCTGACAAACTCACGAATATGAAAAATGCAGCAACATTTGATTTTGTTTTCTACTCCCAATTTTGTGTTTTAAGAAAATGAATTCCTTGTTCTTAACTGTCATTTAGGTCCAGAGTGATGCAAACTTGCAGGAGGTTACGTTTTTGGAAACAATTCTCTGTAGTATGATGTCATCATGTTCCATCCTTTTTGGGTTTATTTTTCCTATATATACAAATCACGCAGTTTTATACATTAGAACAAGCTTCAATCATTCTGCTAGCATATACAGGTGGACACACAAGTCCATTTTTTTGTGAAACAAGTGCTGTATTTGTGTACTTAGCGTTAAGTCAAGCCCTTTCTCCTGTTAATGATTTTCATGGACAGAGTGTTAAGGTATAGGGGAAGACTGGAGATTATTTAGTTTGAAGCTATCAATTGCATCTAAGAAGATGATGTTGCCCACTTGGCTTCATCAGACTGTGATCTCTGGCAAATACTGGAATGCCTCACAGTTAAATATAATCTGGATCAAGTAACAATCGGCTCCTCCAAATTTCAAGTTATGGTCCTTTCCTGGCAAAGATGGGCTTGTTCTCTTCATTTAAGGGGGTAAGCAGCCTTCCCAAGTGAAAGTATTTAATGGTCTTGTTCACAGGCTAGGAAAGGAGTGATAATGCGATTGATTAACATATCAGTGCTTTGGTAGGATTTTGCAAATGTTATACTAGACCATGGTAGTGAAGTGGGGGTCAAGTCCTTGGAAAACATTTTTAATTTACCATTCAGCCTATATGTCAATTCCATCCTCTGGTCATGAGTTCTAGGCAGTGATAAAAAGGATGGGACTGAGAGTACAAGTGACCAAAATGAGGATCCTGTGCAAGTTGACTCACCAAGGCAGCATACGTAGCTCCTCAATACAAGAGGACCTCAGAGTAGAGACACTGTTAGTATTTTGGGCATGTAGTTTGAATGTCTCCTTGGCACCTCCCATGAGATGTCTACAAGACATGGTCTTCTCGGAGAAGACCCCCAGTCCAACCCAGAACATGCTGGAAGGATTATATCTCAGCTGACCCGGAAGCATCTATGAATTGTCCATGTGATGTTGGAAGAAGCTCCTGAGGATAGAGTAGAGCTGGTCATCTCAGCTCAGTCCAAGGCCCTCTTAACATATGGGCACAACAGGCACTGGCCAGGGGCGCAAGATTTTTCTGATGCCTATGCATGTTTCTGTTTTGCTATCAAAACAGGGGCCCCAGCACATTACTTTGCCCGAGGGTCTATGATACTGTTAAGATGGGCCTGTTTAATCCTCATGTGTACCCCTCAAGAAATTCAGAGAGAAAACAATGACGATGAGCAATCTGAAGTCCCTAGTGGAATTCATTTTGAAAAAGAGAAAACATGACATGTCATGCCAGTCAAAAGCCGTGCTTAGGTTCCAGCCACAAACTGTCTCCCTTGCTATACCACTGTGCTGCCCAAATCAAAAGAAACTTTTAAAAGATTTCAAATATAAAGGCCACACTTTGCAAACATTCTGCATTTGTATTAAATTAAAGTGAAATACTAACTCACTGAAGAGTAAAATTAATACAAAACCACCACCAAAGATCTTCTTTTATTGGGTTATTCTGTTCATTTCACATCACTGATATTAAGTGAACATTTCGCCTCAGTACTGAACAGTAAAATCATGATGCCAATTTGTAAATTACATGGACAAGAAGGACATTCCAATTGACTTGACTTCTACTTATGAATTGAATATTAGCCACGAGACAGCTATTGCAAGATAGTGCCGGTGCTTTGAGACCTTTGCACAAACTGAAAGGTTGAAGTGTACCCTTTCAGCACCAGGTTTTATTCCCAATGGATCTTCAAGCCTGCCTCTGAGCCACAGTACATAAAGCAATATTGCTACAGGCTCTTAGCATTCTTTTTCACACTCATTGTGCTGACAAGTATCACTTGGAGTGTCCTCTTCATTGACACATTCCAAACTGCTTTAGCTTGGCAACATTGTACTTGTCTCTGATGACAGACAAGCTGGAACTCTGAAAGGGCCTATTTTTAAAATAGTGTGTCATCTCTTGCTGTGGCCAGTTTGACCAGTAATGAACTAAATTTCTTTTTAAATGGAAAAAAGTGATAATTTTATCAAAGAACGATATCAGTCTTAGCTCCACTTCAAGACAAAGCCTTTTAGCAATGGAATATTTTTAAAAAGTGAAAAGTGTCACATAATCCTTGTTTATTCAGAACACGTCACTTATTTCATCTAAATTGCCCTTTCCTTTTTTCAGTATCAGGTATTTTAACAAATAGCTTCTTTCTGTTATGCTTTAAAACATGCTGAAATACTGTAAAGATGATCAAGATGGTTTAGTCATTAAGTGTAATAAGTCTTTCCACACTTCCTAAAAAAGTGTATGAATTGCTAATCACTACAATAATATACAAATGTTTTAAGGGTACTTTGTAGTTGGAAAATTCTATGGTTATTAAAATCCAAAAAGCCTCCAATATATCTTTCAAGTAAAAATGACCACTTGATAAAGACAAGACATATATTAGATATGATACATTAGAACTATCTCTGGATAGTTTAGTGGCACAGTATTTAGCACTGCTTTCTAAGATTTCCTGAGTTCAAGTTCTTGCCAAAGCAAGAGTGGGGTTTGAACATTCTCCCTGTGTCTTTGTGAGTGTCCTTTCCTGTACTTAAGTTTTTCCTCTCAAAGTCTCATGTTGCATCTCTAAATTAGCCCTCCGTGTGTTGTTGTGCTCCCTCCAGTTTTGGTTCCAGTCTTATTCTGAGGGTGATTGGGATGACTGGCCTCTTATGACTCTAAATTGGACAAGTGGGTTAATAAAAGGGTGGATGGAACATTTGTTTTTGGTTCAGATTGGTTCATACGTAAGTGAATGTGTGTGTGTGTGTGTGCTGTATACTGTAATATATACCAGTGTATTTACTGTATATAATTTACATTTGTTTCACTTCTGCTTCTCCACATTTTTTCATCTTAGTATGACTTTTATTTGACAGATTTCTTTAGCTGCTTCTATGTTTATTTTGAAAAGGATATATCATTCATTTCGGTACAAAACAGATGACTCAACCTAGTAATTTACTTAGAGAGTATAGGCAATGCCTTTTGATTGCTAGCAATGATATCATCAACCCTCCACTTTGAATTCCACTGCTGAGAGGTAGTTTTATGCAGTTTTTTTATACCTTGCTATGATTTTTGTTTATTCTCTGTTATATGTTTCATCTGGAATCTTTCTGCCTGATATTGCATTATGTGGTCTTCACTTGCTTTGTATTTGCTACTTGAGCAGATACTGATCTAGTGGGTTCCTAATGCTGTTTCATATATATTTACAGTGGGCATTTTGGTTAAAATCACTGTTTGCTTAAATTTTACTATTTTTTTTTATTTGGTCTTTATGTATTAGTAAGCTCTAATAGTCTTAGAATATGTAAAAGAATCAATGATTAATTTGTCATGATAAAGTTTAAAATGTATGAACATCATGAGCCTACACTCAAGGACAGCAGCTTTATTGCTTTATTGAGATTTGAAGGAAGTGCTGAGTTCATCTTTGAAGCAAATCAAGCCTGCTGCATGGACATTAAATCTTTCTTTTTTTTTTGGTACAAATATAGAAAACTTGACAGGAAAGAAGAATTTTATGACAAAGTACAAAGGTATGAAATGATGCAGAAAGGGAACAGAATTGTATATTTTTTCCCTACAGAGTTATTATCAGCTATATTCCAATATTCTTTGACGAAAATTTTTAAGTAAACTATATTCTGGCCTGTAAATTCATGCAAAAGCATTTTTACCTTAAAAACTGAGGATATAATAAGATTTTTGAATGGATTTGAATGGATTAATAAATATAATGAGTTACTGGAATCTAATCCTAGATGATTTCTTCAAAATGTTTCTTGTTTCTACATGTTAAAATATGTGTGGGTAATGAGACTGTATTTATCTAAGGGAAAGGATAAAGAATATAAAAAATCAGACCTTACACATAATATATGATAGTTTCAATATACTGATATGAGTAGGCAAGTATATTAAATCTTATTTGCCTTTTTATTGCCAAAACATATACATATGTTTTGGAGAATCTTTTCAATAAACTACATCAAAAACTAATATTATTTATTCACACTGGAAGAAAATGAATCTGGATATAAGTGAGGGCTTTTTGTTTTAATTAAAAGGGTTGTTCAGTGGGCGATTAAAAATGGAAGAAATGATTTCTAAATTAATAAAAAATGCTATCTGCAAAATCATCTGCGATTCGTTAGGAAACAGTGAAGGTTAATGTTAGTTTTGGTGCATTTGTTACAAGTGATTAAGCTGCACATGAAAAATCAATGTTCTGAATAATAAAAAGTGTTATTCATGCCTATTAAAATTATTAAATACCAAACATCTCAAAGCTACTAAATATATCAAAATATATTAGCAGGGATCATTCATTCACCACAATGTTCGATTCAATTACATTCATTTTTTTGACAGTGTAATTCCTGTGATATTAAACTTATTAGCAGGTCCAATTGTGTTATTCATTAATAAGACTGAATCTTATTATGTAGTATATTCTTCATTATTACATTGATAACATATTTTATTATTTTGGCATACTGTGTGTTTAATGTAATGTCATTTTTTTGAGTTTTGATGCTTTTTTTGAATAAAAGAAGGAAGTCATGACTTTAGTTATTTTGGAAGTGTTTTGATTTCTTGTATATGTGTCACTTCAGTCTCACCAAGCACTGTTACAGTGTTTTTAAGAATTTAATAATTCACTGTATTTCTTTGAAAGTGTAAGCACATTTAATTTACTTTCAACCAGAAAATTCACATCCTGTGATGGAATAAAAACACCTTCACTAGTTCCAAGCTACAAATACTATCTATGCTCTCTGCATTTAGTAGTATTTTTAGCTTTCATAAAGTGGCTTTTTTATTTTGCTACTGCTGTTTATTTACCAGATGCCAAACAAGTATAGCAGGCACTTAATAATTCTTCAGACAATACAGTAAAGGGTTTTAAAAATATGCACAAACAATTCACTTAATTGCATTGCTCCCTGCAAAAACTGAGTTCATAAAAGAGTAAGGATAGCACAGATTAAGAGCACGATTCATGTTAATGTGTTCATCCCAAATGTAAATTGAGAGATACCTGGTGAATCTTTTTCAAATGCTCCTTTTCTCAAATGTGCTTCTATACTAAACATATTGCTGACAATATTCTGGTAACTCATCATATAAGAGGCACTGGAAGAAAACACAATGTATTTCTTGCAGGATTCTTTGCCTTTTTCCATTAAGTGAAGAAATAAATACAAACATCAATATAAAGTATTATCCACAACAGTGACAGTGATGCTAAAACAAGAACCAGCATCGATTTTTATTGCCATTTTTTGAAGATAGCAATAGGCAAACAGAGAACATGCAAAACTTTTTTGCTTAAGACACCTGCATATCCATTTGTGTTTCTGGGCGTACAGTTCCTGGATCGTGTTTGCTATATAAAAGGAACTTTATGCAAAAAAAAATTGGGGTTTGTGTCGAAATACAGAAAGTCCAAAAGCACTTCTTCACGAAAAAGGTTTTTGATAATCTGCAGCAATTTTTTAAAGGCATCTGGATTTGACCGTGGGACAACTTAGGTATTAACTAACCAAATAAGCTTGGTGGACTGGAGAGTCTACTTTCATTTTTTCTTGGAATTTGCTTCAACACTATAAAGTGGTACCAGAAGACAGGTTATATATTCATTAGCACTCTAATGATATGAATTTCAGCAACTATCATATAAAAAAGAATCAAAACTCATTATTTTTGCTTACTTGCTCAAAAATGTGTTACTTTTGGATTGAGAAAGTCTAAACTTTCATTTATGATGTTATTGCTATTCAAAAAGTATTTTTCTTTAGTTAAAATATGGTGCATATTAGTTGCGCTTTTTAGCAGTAGACATGTTTACATTCTAACACAGACAAACATGTAAAGAAAAATCCCTCATCCTTTGCTTTTTTAAAAGTTATTCTCTCTCCTTCTTGAATGCCATCCTAATTCCCATTTCACTTCTTACACTTACCACATTCTATTTTTATGTCGCATCTTTCCAGTTTTCATTCACCCAACACCCAAACTATGTCACTCCCTTTCATTCATTCCATCTTCTTAATAATAATCAATCCTCTTCAAAGGCTACATTTTTTTAAGAGTAAATTCTTTTTTTATGATCACAAAATATTTCTAGATGTTTAATAACAATGTTCCAATTTGTTTTCAGAGCAGTCAGTCTGGATTCAGGAGTGGATCCTGACATGTGAAGTGCAACCTTTTTTTCTATAAGAATAATGATCAGTCATTCAAATTTAATCTCACAATAATAAAATTGACCTAAAAATCTGCCCAAAAATAGGCTGGCTGCTTATCCAGCATTATTTCAGTTATGCCACAGTTCTACTTGTCCTGATCTGCCCTCCATCTCCAAATGAGTCTCTTGTATATCAGTACAATGAACCCCTTTAAATATGTAAATATTCCCTCGAAAATAAAAAAAAGTGCATACATACAGTATATTGGATTTTATAGGTTATAATTTTGACGGAGGCAGAGAGGCCAGCAGAGGGAGATGGAAGTTGCTTGCAACACGCTGTCAGCTTGTTTCAGAGGTAAAGCACTTAATATTTGCTTTTTCTGAAATTACTTTCTTGATTATTGAATTATTGGTTAATAGGTGGTTGCTTTGTTGTTAATGCATGTAATCTAAATGTGTTGTCAGTTTGTCTTGAGTTTACGTCTGTCAGTGTCCAGTGTCTTGTTGTTCAAATTACCATTTATCTAATTGTGTTCTTCAGTACTAGAGCTGCGACTTATATTGATATTTGAAAATTTCAGTCGGCAAATAGATTTCTTGTGATAGGCATAAGTGTACATAGGTTACCACTGTAAAACATTTAAAGTCACAATTAGAAAAATATTTATCAATTTAAAAAAATATACTCATGGATATGTTTTCCTTCCTTAGTTCTTTTTACAATTCATATAAGTACAGTCAGGATGATATTAGTAAACTGGGCCCTTGAGCTCAGCCATTTATTTATTTTTTGGGTGGTATGTCTGTGTGTGTGTGTGTTAAAGCACTGTTTTTGCAAAGCACTTATGGCTTAATAATTAGGTGTTAATCATTAGAAAATATGGACTTTAAAAGACTGGCATTTTTCCATCCATCCATTATCCAACCTGCTATATCCTAACTAAAGGGTCACGGAAGAATGGCATTTTTAACTTCTAGAAAATATGTAAAATGCATTTTGAAATTTTGAAAATACTTTAACAGATGCTAATGTGTTGAGAATATATTAGTGTGGCTTCCTGAAAAGTCCATGGTCTGGGGTTTAATCCTCAACTAGGTTACTATGACTCCAAATTTGCCCAGTGTGAGTGTGTCCCATAGTAAACTGCTACTGTATCTCGTTCAGGGTTGCTTCCTGCTTTGCACCTAATGAGTTCAGAAAACTGATGGATGGTTGAATGCTGTGTGTATTAGTTACATCTACATCCCAAAAATGCTAAAATTAAGTTTATTAGTGTATAATAATTCTTTGCATTTATATACCGCTTTTCTCACTACTCAAAGCACTCAGCAATTGCAGGTTATGGGCCTTGCTCAAGAGCCCAACAGAGCAGAGTCCCTTTTGGCATTTACGGGATTCGAACCGGCAACCTTCCGATTGCCAGTGCAAATCCCCAGCCTCAGAGTTATCACTCTGAGTAAAGACAATCTTGGTGCCAGTTATGTGTTAACTCCCAACAAATGACCTGTTTGACCAGTGATCAAGACTCCATAAGCACATTCAATATCGATCAGTTTTCACTAGGGGTTCAATTTTACTGTTGTGTTATTTTTTATTCTCTTGTATATTATATTTTGTACTTTTAAGTTGGAATGGTAACACGATGACATATTTTTAATTGTCATTGCTCTGATTTGATATTTATGTCTGCTGTTGTTCTGCTATGTACTGTGTTGTCGCCAGGGCCATCTTATCAGCATTATAGGCCCCCCAGGCAAAGCAGTGCACTGGGGCCCCTACCTACACAACCACTCAGCAAGTCACAACATACATAGATTAGCACAGGGCCCCTATGCTCGTGGGGCCCCATGGCAACTGCCCAGCATGCCCATGCGTTAAGACGGCCCTGGTTGTCGCTACAGGTTTCTGCACTAGTGGGTCTTAGCAACAAAGGCTTCATAATGTATTACGAGGTATAATGCAAATATTGTAATGAGCTGAAATGAAAAAAACAAAACAAAACATTTTGTGCTGTATTTCCCTACACATCATAGCAACATGTAAGCTGTGTTAACTGAAGACTTTAAATCGGCTTGGTATAAGTGAGTGAGAGGAGCCTGAGAGTAAGTGTGCACATGGACAGTGTGGCATCCCTTCCAGGTTGGTTACTGTTTTGCCCCGTGACTTGTTGACAAAGACTTTGGCTCCCTGTAATTCTGTTGAAAAAAAGTAAGTTGTGAAAATGGACAGATGATGTTTTGTCTGTTTTTTTTTCATATTTTTAAATAACTTGTTATTAGTTTTAGGTTTTTCTTATCTCACTTTCTCAACTGTTTTATCCAGGTAAAGCCTACATTGTTGAAGAAGAAATAATGCTAAAGTATGAATATATTGAATTTATTGTACTATGTAATCATGTAATTGTACGTAGTGCAAATTCCTTTTAACATGCTGTGAAAAAACACACAAACTTGCATAATAACATTCAGTCACATAAATGCATTAAATAAATTTGCAGCATATTTGAAGTCACATCTTCAAATGCTGATTAGTTATTCTTTGATGTTTAAATATTCTCAGTAATTTATGTTGTTTTTCAGGGAATACAGAGAAAGATTAGATATTCTTAATAATATGGTGCAGCCCTGCTCAGCATTGTTCCTTTATTATACTTACCAGATTGTATATCGTTGATTTTGGCTGCTTCCAACAAGCACAGAGAGACTACTGTTCCAGTCAGTTACAGAACTGAATACACCAGCACAGATAACAAAACTTAACAGTATCTTTAAAGAGTTTTTTTTTCCCCCACTGCTAAGCAGACTCTGTCACTCTCTTTTGTTCATAGTAAGCCTAGTTTAAACCTGTCACTGTTACATTTGCTAAATCAGCCCTGCCATGTCGATAATGTAATATTAAAATCTTATGTCTTACATTAGTGTTTCGAACTTATTACTGCATTACTATAGCTGTCCTTCTTAATTCAAGTTCCTTAAAATCCATCCATCCATCCATCCATCCATCCATTATCCAACCCGCTATATCCTAACTACAGGGTCACGGGGGTCTGCTGGAGCCAATCCCAGCCAACACAGGGCGCAAGGCAGGAAACAAACCCCGGGAAGGGCGCCAGCCCACCGCAGGTTCCTTAAAATAATACTTAAATACATTATTTCATTTTTCATTATTGACAGAATATAATTAAAAATCTTTACTTTTCATTTGATCATTAATGTTAATTGTAAGATCTCTTAACTTGGCATAACTCTTAGCACTTTAAAGACATCCATCCATTTTCTCAACCAGCCAAACCAAACTCAAAGTAATATCGAATGGGTGCATTGGGTGCAAAGCAGGAACCAGCTGTGGATGTGATTACATTTAATGCATCTCACAAAATAAAAACATCAGTGTAGTGTGTTTTGTTGTTTACATTTCAGTGTAATGGAAAGTTTAAGTTTCTATTAATTTAGTGAAGTTGAAATGGTTTTGATTGCAATATTGCTGTTTCCATCAGAATCTAGATGGTGTGACAAAGTTTATCCTTTGGGTTGACCTTTTAATGGAAAACTAGCTGTGCAACCTATCTAAGAAGGTATCTATCTAAGATGGGTTGAAATCTAAGTAATAAATGTAGACCTCAGCATTAGTGTTTGCTGTGCACAGTGCAATGCATATTTCTCTGGCATAGGCCATTTGGTATGCAGTGTTAATGTTTGTGATGTGCCATCTTTTAGAATGACAGAGACATAGCAACCAGATGGGCACAGACCTTTTATTAAGGTGGATGCCTTCATTTGTTTGTTTTGTAGTCTGGAAGTTTTCTAGTAATACCCTTGTGTCCTATCCACAAAGTATTTACAGAGCTGCCAAGTAAGAATTTGTACAGATTTTTGAAGGATATGGGGCTAACTGACAATGATCATGATCTGACTTTGGTGGGAATTTGGTGGGATGTGTGATTCACCTGCAAACAAGTAAAATTCTCTTAAAGCACTTTCTTCACTGAACTTTTTTTCTAGAAAAAGAAAACAGAAAATTTAAAAGACCACCATTGATGAAAAATCTACAGTTTTAAAGTTAGGAGATATAGAATAAATGGTCCACAGCAATGTCAAAGTTATATCTAGACATCCAAAGAATTACATAAAGATTTTAAAGAAAAATAAAAGATCATGAGATACGGTATACTAAACAATGAGAAGGAAATTTGCTACTCTGCATGCAAGTCACATTAATTGCTCAAATAGCGTGTCCATAGGAGCACAAAGGCATTTGGTCATGTGTTATTTTTTTTATTTCTCCCACATTCTCACTTTGCTCTCTCCTACTTACTATTTTTGTAATTTAACTACTGTTACTAATATTCAGCTCATTAACCTTTCAATCAGAAGGCAGGTCCACAATACCTGCATACATTTGCAAATGTAAATCAGCACCAAGAAATACGGTGCTAATTAGAACATTAGAACAATCTAGATGAGAACAGGCCATTCAGAACAACAAAGCTTGCCAGTCCTATCCACTTAATTCTTCTAAAAACACATGAAATCTAGTTTTGAAAGTCTCTAAAGTCTTACTGTCTACCACACTACTTGGTAGCTTATTCCAAATGTCTATTGATTCTCTGTGAAAGAAAAATTTCCTAAGGTTTGCGTGAAATTTACCCTTAACAAGTTTCCAACTGTGTCTCCATGATCTTGATGAACTCCATCCATCAACCCATTTTCCAACCCACTGAATCCGAACACAGGGTCACAGGGTCTTGATGAACTCATTTAAAAAAAACAGTTTTGATTGTGCTAATTCCCTTCATAATTTTAAACACTTCAATCATGTCACTTCTTAACCTACTTTTGCTTAAACTGAAAAGGCTCAGCTCTTTTAATTTTTCTTCATAATTCATTCCCTGTAGCCCTGGAATGAGCCTAGTTGTTCTTCTTTGGACCTTTTCTAGTGCTGCTAAGTCCTTTTTGTAGCCTGAAGACCAAAACTGCACACAGTACTCGTGATGAGGCTTCACCAGTGCAGTATAAAATTTCAGCATAATGTCCTTGGACTTGTACTCTGCACACCGTGCTATATACAGTAACCTAACATTCTGTTTGCCTTCTTAATGGCTTCTGAACACTGTCGGGAAGATGATAACGTAGAGTCCACTATGACTCCTAAATTCTTCTCAAATTCTTCTCAAAAGGTTTACTCTGGATTTTCAGACCTCCCATTGTGTATTCATCATTTTATCATGTATATGACTTTCATGCATACTGTATTCTATAATTGGTAATTAACTTTATGGGCCATATATAACTACTTGCAATAAGAATTTGTCAGTTTTCATATACCCTAACTTACTCTCCAGAAACACAGAGAAAAGCTTGGGGTCAGAATGCAGAGTCAGCTATTTATACAGCACCCCTGGAGCCATTGCAGGTTAAGGGCCTTGCTCAAGGGCCCAATGAAGTAACATTTCTTCTGGCACTGCTGGGAATTGAACCTTCCAGTTACCAGCATTGATCCTTTAGCCAAAGAGCCAACATAAACTGGATATGCACCTCTGTGTAAACATAATAAATTAGTGAGCACTGCTACCTCATAGATCTAAAAGTCTGCTTCAATTCCTGTGAAGAGTTATCTGCATGAATTTGAACATTCTCACTGTGTATGTTTGTTACCTACTGTATATATATACAGGTATATAGGTAAATCAGAAAATAAAGGCAATTTGAAAATTACTCAGTAACTACAATAATAAAACCTGCTAAATTTCACCAAAGGATGTTGTTTTTTACGAAGAAGTGATCCACCAGTCTTCTCTGATGAAGGCATTTGCCATGTCGATGTGGCCATGTGTGCACAAAGTTGGTGGTTGACCAGTTCGAGCTTAGTCAGTTACACTTGTTCTTCCTGTTTTACAAATCTTTCTACACATTAATTAAACTTTTCATTGAGTCAGGCTGTTTTTGCATCTGAGCCAGCATCCTTTCATGAATTTCAGCAGGTTGTACTCCCTTTGTACACCCAAAGAAATCCCACTATGGTCGCGTTGTTCAACAATGGTGCAATCCCACAGTAAAGTGTCCATGTCCATTTGACATTGGCTTCAATTAGACTAACAGCAGAGTGCTGCACCGTGTGTGTTCGAACTACCCATAAGCCATTGCAAACTTACAGTATTGCCGCAATGTGTAATTTTCAGGTTGCACAATGTAGAAACATGTAAATTAGAGTATCAGGAAATAGCAGAACATATGGCCAGTAAAGAGGAGAACATACAATTTGACCAAGAAAAATATGTGGTTAATCTTTTAGGGAAGAATTTCTCTTCCTGTTAAAAGTTCTTGAGTGTCACTAGGACATCTCTAAACTTATAAACATATGATTGTCATATTGTCCTTCTCAATTTATAAATGAATTTGGAAATTAACCTTAGCAAGTGTATCTCTGTAGTAGTACAACAGAAGATGTCACAGTTGTAAAAGCAAAATTATTTGAATTTTCATGAATTCTTTTAATCTTATTCTTCTTTGTCTTATTAAAGTATGTGCAATCATTTAATTCTCCTTTAATTTCTTCATTTTTGTGAATACAGTAAGATCCTCTTAAGTTTTTATAAGGGTCTTCACTGGCAATGAAGTTACATCACATGTCCTGAAATCTATGAAAACACACATGCATGTGATTATAGGTTGTAACCAGTGTAATTCAAACCTACATTGTAATAATTTAACTGTTTAATTAATTCTAAATGGAAATTAACTAATTGTTTTTAGTAATTTTTAAAAATTTGTTTCAGTATACAAAAATCACAATATGAACACCATGAATTTATTTATATAAGCCAATATTTCTAGGAAGGTCTAGGCAGCCAGACATCTTCTTTTGCTCAAAGTCATAAATGACTTCTCATAAGAGCTTCGTAAAGAAACTGTGCCAAAGCAAGCCAAGCTGTGTAATCCCCCTAAAGTGTTCTGGGTCAGCCTTTATAACTAAGACGATTGAGCTGTCTTTGGTAAAGCTTCAAAGAATACCTCCTTGAGGCAATCTTTTGTAAATGTCAGAAGCAACTCAAGCAGCCCCTCTCAATCTAGAGCAATGACTCAAGATATAATGTTGTTTTCAGGCTCTGATTTACTGTATCCTTTGCTGTGTCACAGCATAATGCTACTTGTAGCACTACCTCAGCTGCTGGGACATATGACCTCATCCTATATGCTCATTCTAATGTCTAATAAACAATCAAAATGATCAAACACTAAATCAAAAACACTTCAGAGTGCTCGTTAGCCACTACCTCAGACTGCATCTATTAAAAAGACTTGACACCATTATGGCCTTGGAAGCTAAGGATTTGGAAACACCAAGACAAATGCCAGTAACTTTTTAAGCATTGCTGGGCAAGTCGTTTCACTTACCATTTTCCAAGTACTTTAATTTAAAAACTGCAGTGACATATTATTTATATAAAGTATGATATATCAGATATATCAAGACTAAAAGAATTTCCCATGCTTCTACTGACAAAATAAGAAAGTGCAACTTTGTTATTATTTTATTGTGGTAATTTGTATAAATTCTTTTCACCTAATATTTACCAGAAATTTGTCTTACACTCAGAAAACAACTTTCAATGGGGCAGTGTTTTATTGCCGGACATACCTGCACACCCATATCTAGATAAATGAAGGTGAGCAGTCAATGCGACCTTTAGGAAATCTCACACATACAGAAGATGAACATGGGAACACAGACAGAGCTAGGAATGTAGCCCAGACCTCTGGAGCTTTGACATAGAAGTGCAGTGGCAACATCGGTGCCACCTCACTTGCAAATATCTGTAAAAAGACAAAGAATGATGTTTTCCATATACACCCATTTCCTATAACCCAATGAAAAATTGGATTGAGATCCAATGAGCTGGACAGCAAAAGTGTTTCCAGTGTTACACATTTTATACCACAACAGCACAATTCATAAGACATTAAGCACTCAGTTCATTACTTAAGTATATTGCTGGTTGATTATAATTTCACTTTAATTCACATGAGTATTACAACAATTTTTTCTTATAATTAGAGAAAAGGTCACAATGAACCAAGTATGGAATTTAAACTTTGCTGCTTCAATGTCTTTCTTGTTATAGTTAATTTTTATATACTTCTCAACTCTATTTAATACTATGCTTTCTAATTGTCTACTTGATGTTCAATTTAGAATTCCTAAGGAATAAATGTACTTATTTTCTGTTTAATGAGAGGGTTTAGGATTTTCTCTTGCTAAATCCAATATGCATTTTGTCACTAGACAACAACAATCTGTCAGTGTTATCCTTGATATACTTCCAGTTAAGGTGTTTTATCGTAGTCCTGTGTACATCCCCCTTAAAAACATTAAGATGGCTGCAACTAAAATTGTTCTCTATACCAGGAAGGGCAAAAAGAGATGAGCAATAAAACCCAACTAGAATTTTTGGAAGGCCGTGGCCTGCTGTATTATCTTTGTAAATCAGATTGGTAGAAAGATAGATTTAATTGTCGGAAGATTTGGAATGTGTTATTAAACAATGCATTGATAGAAAAAGCATTTTCTAATATCTCCTTTGAATCTGCAGTTTAAACTACAGTCTATTTTTTTTCCATACCTCCATTTAAAGATCTCGTTTTCAACATCACATGCAACATATTTATTTCTTGTGAAATCTTCTGTCTATTCTCAACCTGCTCTCCACTGCCTAAGAATGAAAGGATTTACATCATTGTTGTCTCACCAGCTAACTCTTATACATAAGCTTTAGAATAGTTCCTTCACTCTCTCCTGAAGTTTATTGCTGTTACATTATGTACTTCTTGTTATGTGGAGACCAAAATTGCAGATGCAGCTACACAAGAGGATAATTTAGTTTAAGCATAACCACAACTCCCACGTCTTTTTCCTACAGAGTACCTTTTAGGTTTCAATCCTCCATTTTGTAATTATGTTTAATATGCGTCCAAAACTTTACATTTTTGCAACTCTTTTTCCACATATAACATCATGCGGAATTCTGTCTGATTAGTGTGCATAAATAGTGCTTTTGTCTGATAATTGTCCTAATTTAGTGACTTCAGACAACATAAAAAAGGTTGTTTCTTACATCTTTATTTTGCAATTCAGATAATGTAAAGAAAGCATTGCTTAAAAAATTAAACTATGGATCCATATTTTGAACACAAAATAGACACTCTGTATAAATAAGCATTATTATTATTGTTGTTATTGTTATATATTTATATATATAGATCCTTGTACCACAACATAATATTGAATTTGTATATGATGTACATGAAGTTCTGTGTAGGCAGGCCTTTCTAACTAAAATTATATCCGTTTCCTAAGTTAATCAATGGCAATTATCTGTAACTAATTGTACATTTGTCAGGTTCTCACTAAAAAAGTTTTAAACAAAATCAGTATTTACTAATGCATTGCTGCTTCTTCCGCCGAGTCCTCCTCATAGGTAGCCTGCTGCTTATGCTCAGTCTTTCTGATAATTTAATCTGTAATAAGAATTTCTCACGAACATCAGAATTTGTGCAAGTATGAGCAAACTGTTTTAATATTCTTAAGTCTCCTTATTATCTCTTGTATTCTTTATATACCACTAAACGGTGGATTGATGTTAATTGTTAAAAGGAAATTGTTAACTTTGTGAACTAAATTTAGAACAAAATGTTTATCCACTATTCTTTTTGTGAGCTTGTTTTTTTAAAAGTAGCATATTGCTTCATTTTATGAATTTTTCACTTAAACCTATAGTTTTTTTTCCCAATAAAACACGAATAACAATGTTTGAAAAGTAACACACACTTCAAAACCATAGCTTAAAATGTTGCAACGAGTCATACTGTATTTTATAAGTAAACTTTCCAACAAAACAAAAATAAACACTTTCTAGAAAAGGAAAATAGCAACTGCTAGTTCATGAAAACTGAACACCAGTGTAGTAAAATCAATAAGTAAAATTGGTCAGAGAGATGGCTACTGGAAAAATTCATTAAAACTTGTTAAACTTGTTAAAGAATTCAAGAAATGCAGAAATTCTTGCTAAACAGGAATCACTTCAATATGTAGGGCTCATGATAGCCAAGCGTGGTTACTTTTATCCACATATAATTTTAAGTCAGAAAAGATAAAGAAAAAAGACACATTGATATCCTGAAAATAGTTACGTATACGCATCTTAAGAGTGCAAACGGTTTATATGATTAGTTTATAAATTAGGTATTTTCAGTCAAATGTTGTATTCATTTAAAAGAAATTTTGCGTTCTATTCTTGCGTTTTATACACTCATGCTTACAGAGCCAAACTCAGTTTCCTAGAACCAAAGAAAAGTGTGTATTTCAGGCCATAAAGAAATCGTCGATTCCAGATTGATATACTCAGGATACATTAGCAGTTGAACGTGCCTTTGCAGGGATAGATCACAGTTAGTACGATTTTTTTTTTCTTTCTTGTTACTTAAAACAAGCCTTTAGAACGTCCGCTAAGCAGCATTAATGAAAGTCTGCATACAGCATAAGTTGCCAGGATTTGAAAGGTTGTGGGAGAATCGGGCGCCGTTTTTCTAAAGGCGCTGTAATAAAACTACAGTCATGGATAGCTCTCAAGAATGCCCTAACTCCCTTGTTATTTTAAAGCTGGAGATATCTATGATGATTCATAAAATTAGAGCTTAATGTTCCATTTAAAGGAAAACACCGTGAAGGTCTCCGCAGGTGTCCTCGAATATTGCACCAAAAAGTAATTGCGAGACATAATTATTAAATAAGCTCCAATTCCCTTATTTTTACTTTTTGAAATACATCTATATTTCATTAGCATTTGATGCCTTCTTTTACATGTAAAGAGATGACAGCTGATGCCAAAAGAGACAGGGAGATGATCGCCTCGAGTTGTTCTGATCGTATCAGGCCGTTCTGAGTTTACTGCATTTACTTCCTTAAGACACGATCGGGACTTTGATAATAAACTCGCTGCTTCGATGCTCCAGTGTTTTGGGACGCAATGAGTCTGTCGATTGTTGGACCAAAAGAAAAGGAAAAGAAACAGTATACTTGTTTTTGTTTTGTTTGTTTTATGATTGACTGATTTACTCTTCCCTGATTGTATTTTATTTTATTCTACAAATATGAACTACGGTCTGCAGGTAGTATAATGTTGTCTTTGAAAAAGTGATACTTTATTAATATGAAAACAATCTGTGAGCGTACACTGGGAACAACACTGCATATTCACTTAAGAAATATGACACTGATTTTTCTAATTGTTTGAGGGCCTCGAGGTTGCAAAGAAAAAACGATTATGGAAAGTTGATTTGGTCCTGCAAACAGATTTAATTTTAATTAAACAATAAAAAGCTAAGTTCATATTACTCTATAAATATTAGACATTTTGGTAAACTAACATTATGCATTATATGACACAGTTTAGTTGTTTCCCTGCCCCGTTTTAGTATAACTTGCACTGAAAAATGTTGCAATTTAGAAATGTTTTATTTATCAATTAAAAATGAATTAAATTAATTAATTTATCAATTGAAGAAACAGTGACATTACATTTTTTCTGATTTTTTTTTTTTACTTGAGGTAACAGAATATTACATTATTAGTTGTATACAATATTTCAGCTTTTCATTACACCATGCACAAATATTTTGCCACTTTTTAAAGTACACTGAGTTGATATCTTTTTAGGTAAAATATCAAAAACACGATGCATTCTTTGGTGTGTGTTCAATTTAATTATTGTTATTAAGTGTTCTTTCACTTTTGGGCGCTATACACTGAGGGAAAATCTAGTGTACCATAAACACAACATAGAATATTGCACCATATATAGAGAAACATTATGATTGATATCCAAGTTTTATGTCCAAATTCCAGTTGTGTAACGATTCTATTTAGTTGATTTATCGAAGTAAACCGTGATCCAATCAAAGACTGACATATGAAAAAAATAAAAAGGACAATTCATTAAAATATTTGCTTGGGACAGTGAATATTTAACTGTTAATTTCACCTATCTAGCAAATGACGGAAGCGTATGGGAGGTTTGAGGGTGGTTCAAATGCATCTTCAGGACGTCAGCGTTAGCAGTTTGCTTAATTCATCATCATTCCCATCAATACAGGATTTTTGGACAGATTATACTTGAAAGATGAATATACTTACACCGCCACGGTCTGGTACAACTGAAAAGGTGGTAAGGCATTGTGTAATTTTTTGAAACGTCACCTCCACTAAATAAAACGCCTATTCAGTCTGTCCCTGTGATTACACTCTCTCCCCGTGCATTTGTACTTTACCGCTATTCCTTTCCATCGTTTCGAGTCTGACCCATATGCTAACCTAAATATCGGCAGTGATTTAAATGATTAAATAAATAAATAATGATCATATTTTAACAAATAAATAATATGTACAATTTACCTTTTACTGTTTGTGAATTCAAATCTCGAAGTACTTATTTAAATAAAAAACGTGTTGCATTCTAAATAATATTACTGTGCTCTGCATTACTGTTGGCTATTGACAGCTGGTGCTGTACATTGCTATAAAGCAGTGCCTATAGACTTTTATTCAGCTGCAAAATCTGATTATACTTCTGTAAGTAAAACAAGGATGCTTAATTGTAGTTCTGTATATCTTAAACCTCTGGGAAAAAAACGTACTCAAATAAATTCTATCAAATAATGTCGACGAAAAATATATATGAAAGGTATTTTCGTAATATTACGAAGGTGTAGTGACACTCTGTTAAGATCTTGCTGTTAATATAATACTTTTGTTAATTGAAATACTGTATGAAAACGTGTTCGGGTCTATTCTTTACACACAAAAAAATACTAATTTGAATTGTCTCTAGCGGGCATCCTCCCTGTTAAATATAATTACGATGTATCTGCTTTTCCTCTAAACCTTACAGGCGCTCTTATCCAGTTTCAAACAACACAATGCATTTTTGACAGACCAAAATAAACAGCAACATTGACCCGTGGGAAAAGTGACTATTTAGATAGTAATCAATGCAGAGTTTCAATTCAGAAACATAGTGACACATAATTTTCATTACAAATAATATGGTGATGGAACGATTGAATATAATATTTCTATATATGTGTTAAATAAGTAATTGATTTATTGATTGATTAATTAATTATTTTTTTATGGATAGCGGTCAGCCTCACCTTTATGATAACACTTAGACACATGTGACATCGTGAAATACGGTTGCCCAAACCAGAAGCTTCAGGTCTCGCAGTTTGTGTAAAACACGAATGAAACGACAGGAAAATGAAATGTTACATATTAAAGAATGACAAATTCAGAATGCAATAAAAAAAGTTCAAGAATAGACTGGGGTCCTATGTAATGTGTTACTAAATTTGTTTTGAGTAGGATCATTAGAAATAATAAGTATTTTAATTGAATCAGAAGTTAATGGCATTCATTTTCTAAAACTATATCATTAATAGGCCACCGGTTGTGAATGGAATGCATGACTTAAGAAAAAGGCTGCTGATTTTAGTAGCGAATGTAATCGATTAAAAGTAAGTTTCAGTCTCGAAGGGTTTTGTATATGTTAATATTTCTCTAGAACTCCTTTGGAAAGAAGTGTAGATTTCCTTTTCTATAGATGCTGTAGGCTTTCGGGCCTGAGATCCCCTCTGCCGATTCCGAAGAAAGATAAGAAGCCGCCAAGCCACCACCTCTGTCTAGACTAAGGACATCCCAATCAAACTTGTTTGGATTAGCCTTCAAGATCCATCGACCTAATCGGCCTTCATAGAAAGAAAGCACAGGAGCTGCAGTAACACCCTGTCTTCCTGTTTTGTGGTGCTGGTCTGTTCCTCGGGGTATAAACGAAAAGTTTAAGGACAAAAAAAAAAAAAAAAAGTCCCTCCGGGCTACAGGCTCAATTAACGGTTTTAATAAATCGGCTCAGCACACTTCAGATACAATATGACATCCTTGTCTTCATAAACCTGCAATTACAGGATACCAGGAAATGTGATGCGACAGAACTGAAGAAGCAAAAACAAAAGGTTTGGGACCATATCGATGTCTTCTTTTAATGCACTCTTTTAATTAGTAGACAGTCACAGTAATACGCCTGTATAGTGCTACTGTAAAATATTTATAACCCTTTGAACCCCACCTACTTTCCTATACCTGCTCCACCTCCACATGAAGCATTCTTTCTCTCTTTTCCACGGCACATCCTTTATAAATGTAAAGAAAGGCATTATGGAACAGTATGAGAGCCCCGTCATACACTTTCAGTGACTATTTCCTACAAAAATCACAGAAAACTGAAGGCAGACACTAGATGTGTCATACTCAGAGATTCATATCAAACCTGCCTCAGATACAGGACGGGAATATTAAAGCAGTATAGCTGAGAAATACGTCGCGTGAAATACCGATAGACTGACTAACTCTATCTATCTATCTATCTATCTATCTATTTCTTTATATAATGTCTTTTATACCTGTCTGTTTGAGAACTATTGTAATTGCAATACCATGTCTATAAACCGACCCTCATTTCTTTGCGCAATTTTGTTTTTCATTTCATCTTATTTATGTCAGAACATTTTCTTCTCTCGGCCTACAACAAATATATAAATAATTAAAGTATATTAATTTTCCACCACTTCCCATCCCCTTCAAAAACCTAAAAACAATCCTCCTTGACCAATGTTAATCAAATGAACTCTCTACTGATCTATGCAAGACGCACAAAAATGAGGTATATCCTGCCCCCTAACTCGTATACAAAAGAAAAAAAGTATGTATTCGTTGCTTTGATTATAAATATTATCCAGTGATCTCGAGGTTGTCGGCGTTTACAAAATGTTATAAAGTATTTTATTGATTCCCCCACTTCTCTCACTATGTTTCGCTTAGCCTGTCAATGAAAAATGAAGGTCCGGCAAATGAATGGATGAGTGTAGTTTTTCATATTAAGTTGACTATTAAGCGATTTTTATTTCTCATTTTCAAACTTTATGTCAAGTTTGCGATAATCTGTTTGTCATGTTGTATTTTGGAAAGGAGCTTGTTACAATCGTCACGGTGATCATTATAACCGTATGTACCTTGATTAATCCGTTGCTCATAACCGGTAATACTCAAACAGTACATGCCAGTATTTCAATCATAAAACCTGAAGAAAAAAAATTCTTGTCTTTACTTCATCCAATAAGAGGCCACATTAACCTATATGCGACTTCTTTTAACTGTTTAATAAGGTGCATACTATTCATTTTCTACCGTTTACAGTCTAAGAGTACCAACAATACATTTTTAGTATATAAAGATGTATTTTAAAATTATTCATGTTTATTTGAAGAATTTGTTCAGTGTAAAAGTCATCTGAATAAAAATCAGTGTAATTGAAGAAATTCTACACCACCCCACATCTTAAAAAGGCAGCAACAAATACAATAAACCTCAGCATCGTTTATTTATTTATTCTTTTAATTTGGTGAACATTACCCAGACTACTACCTAAACAGATAAAAATAAGATATACCAAACGTTAACTTCGTAAACTGCACTCATCAACGCGTAGTTCATATTGCTTAAAAACATAATGGAAATAATAATAATAAACACTCAATAATTATTGCACTTTTTGACTTATGTCAAACTTTTATTAGTGAAATAGTCCTGAAGATATATTTCTACATATGGCATTGTTTTACATAATCTTCCAGAAAAGACAGGACACATAAAATCTGACAGATTTTTCAAAGATCACGTTACAATCTTTCTTTTTACCTTCAGAAAAAGAAAGAAAAAAGTAGCAAGTCTTCGGACAATAAATAATAAATTATATATATATTTATATATATTTATATATTTGCAGTACAAGAACAAAAATCCTTTTTCCACAGCTAAAACTGTAGTTTTAACCATTAACTATACACATCTTTGGGAAAAAAGTTCTTGGACGGACACAAATTCACACACAAAATTCCCACGAAGCTTGTGGCAAAAGAGAGGTATACCTTGTTGCAATGCTTTAGTACTTGGGCTTTTACAAACTGGATTCAAACGAAAATGTAAAAGCTAAGTCTGCAGATCCCCTTTCTCGTCTTCTTTGGGGAGAACCAGCTACATGCTAATTGAACCAAGATCAAATAGTCTTGTCAGCCGTAAATATCTGCAATGCATGTCAGCGTTTCAAAACTGATCCGAATACATCCTGGCAGGTCTCGATTGTCCCGCGTGTCCATCGACTTGCAGCCCTGACAGAGCTCTTTCACTTTTTGGCAAGGCTGTAACCCACTTCATATCCACATAGACAGCACCATTGAAACATGATGAGACTATTTCTTTCTGTCCGTTCTATTAGCCTCTACAGTTTGCAGATGTATTTATTCCCTGCACAATATTTATATTATAATCATCTTCCTTGCTTTGTTTCTCTTCTCTTTTATATATATAGATATTTATATATTTCTGCAAGAAGTCCTGGATGTTCCGAACCCTGTGTCGGCTTTTATAGGCAATTCCCATGATTGTCTTCACAGTGTATAGTACAACCAAGGGTTGTCTGGATAAAGAGGCTTCGTGCAATTTTCAAAGAGGATGGTGCAACCAGTACGCAGGAACCAGCCTTGGACCGCAGTTTTCGGAGAGTCCACTAGTCTCACCACCTCCATTTTTTAAGGGTAGTTTTCTAAGCGTTGTCTCCAGTTCTCACGCCTCTATAGGACTTGACACCATGCTGTTGGGTGTGTCTGGGAGCTGAGATGACATCGACGCCACTTCGCTTCCGGTGGAATTTGAACCCGGGCCCCCTTCTGAAAAATTCACCTGAAGGACAAACATATGAAGCTTGTTTAGTGACTGCTCCTGGAACAATGCAAAAATGTTCTTTCTAACCGCGGTAAAATAATAACCCTATCAGATGTACCAATGTATTGTCACCTGTAATAATTAAATTTGTCAAATAACAAAGAGGCAGCCTGGAAAATAATCTTCTGCTCGATGTTTGCATTAAACACGTTTTAAAGTTCATTAATAAATAAAACATAGAGGAAACGAGCACAATTATGAATTCTCTAAAACCGCTTGTAAATTATACCACATGGAATTATTTTTAAAAAATGAAAGAAAAAAGGAGCATCATTATTTGTGGATTGTTTAAGATCCAACAGAGTTATTCTTTGAGTAACACAAAGGTTAAGCCTCTTTCTGCATTGCACAGTACACTAATGGGAAGATTATTTCTGCAATTATTATCTAGAACAATTCAGAGCACATGCACACAAAAAGTCTGTTTGCGCTTCGCTTGATGCTCTCCTCCCGATAAGAGAAAGGTGCGTGCTGGAGTGCAGTCTCCGCGGACAGAGTGTGCTTTGTGTCTGCTGCTGGCACTCACCAGTTGCTGAAACGCAGGCTGGTCTATGTCACTCTGCAGTGCGAAGTCGCTCAGTACTTTCCAAGGCGGTTGGTAACTCTGCACCTCCACTGGGTTCGCCTGCAAACCACCGTCATGTCTCTCTGGACTAGCCGCCACCATTGGAGTTCCCGTCATTCCCTGGATATTCTGCAGGCAATCCCAAAGAAAATAATTGAAATCTCAGAACTCTTCAAATACAACCGGCTTTCAGTTTGCTATAATGACCAAGTAAAAACATTAAAGGAATCTTAAAAGACATTTTTTCCTCACATTTAACACTAAGTTTTTGCACATATTCCCCTGCTAGTCAACGTCTGCCGATTGAATTTTAAATCACGTATAAATAAATACTTTGTTGTGCGCCAAGAATCTGTCGATGTGAAATATTGAGGAGTTTTCACTAATTTAGCATATATTATTGTGTATTAAGTCATATTACTCTTTTCTTTACTTTTGAGTGCAACAACTGGCCAGAATGATTCTATTGATATATCAACGTTTTAAAAGAATGTATGAAAATACCATCTACGCGTTATCCATCCAGTTTCTGAACTTCCATTCCCTATTAAGCTGGAGAAGATGATAGGCAGCAGCGAGTGCAAGGCACTCTGGACGCCGGTTCATTGAGGGTTCTACTCACGCAAACACCAAATCCCACTAATTTTAGTATCCATTTAAATATGCAGTGGGACATAGACCTATATTCACATGGAAAGAACATGCAAACTCCACGTGGATCGTGACTCTAGGAGTCCAAACCGCAGGTATATCCAAAGCACTGAGACAGCCGAATACTGATGTCTCTACCAAAATTTGGCAAAACTATTCGAAAGAATCTGTCTCAGACACCTTTGAACGAGAATCAATCCACTAAAATTATGAAAATGTAAGTGAAATAATGTGTTTAGATCTATGCATCTTTTTGGATCAATGTTTATCAATGACCGTTGCGAAAAAAGAACCTCTTCGATTCCATGATGAAAAACCTGCCTATGTAGAACTGCAAACACATTCCCCGTCTCTGCCAGTAAGTCATATTTTGAAAGTGAACACCGATATCTGTCGTATGCGTCACATTTTCGGTCTCCCCCTATAAGTTAAATAGACTTAAGGAAATGCGTGCCTGCTTTGCCTTAGTCCATTTCTTCTCGCCGTTAGTTCGTTATATTCCCGTGCAGTGGTCCTCACCGTTTTGTCATTAGGTTGCTGTTGCTGGAGTTGCTTCATGAGGATACTTCTTTTCTTGTCCTTGCAGCGTTTGTTCTGAAACCAAACCCGAATAACTCGTGGACTAAGGCCAGTCATTTCCACCAGCTGTTCCTTCATAAGGGCATCTGGCCTCGGATTGGCAGCGTAGCAAGTCCTGAGAGTGTGGAGTTGCTTCTCATTGAGCACCGTCCTTACTCGGGTTGTCTTCTCTGGCTGTTTGTGAACATGAGGCCGTAGAACTGGCTGTCTGGCAGATATTGGCTCTGCTGTAAAATAAAATAGAGACATATTTATAATATTTAATTAAGGCGCTTACTTCCACCTATCCTTGTAAAAGTGTCAATATGGCCTTAATAAGACGACAGATCAGTTCATGTTTTCATCTTATACACTTTTCCCCGCACAAACTGAAATGTATAAAAAATATTGTATAAAATTAATTTCTATTTACAAAAATAAATAGTACAAGAAAAGGAAAATCATATCATATAACATATTATATATATATTACATATTATATATACACACTCAAACATTGCGCGACGAATGATCGTAAAAGCAAAATTAAAACGAAGAAACAAATGCTTATTATTTATCGAATTGTATATTGAGGTTAAGGAAACAATAAACATTCGTCTAAATTTCAATGCGTCCGCTTATTGACACGGAGTAATTAGCAACATGCCGATTTTCTCTTTAAAATATATTAGATGCAATTTTACAGGACTAAATCGGTCCCTTTCCTTAACTGATAATATAATACAAAACACTTCTTGGCGATTCTATGTCAATTGTTAATACAACATGTGAGATTATACAATATAAGACCCACAGAAACTCGTCAGAACATCTTCACTGGTCACTGCAAATATCTAACGTTCCGTAGCATGAGCGTTGTGCTCAGATGGAATTACAAATGTGAATTGCACAGTTTTAAAATAAATCACAGTGATAATAATTAAATAAAAATATATAAATATTTAGATATCAGTTTAAATATTCAAACAAACCACGAAAAAAGAGATTAAAACTGGGTTCTCAAAGTAAGTACTTTATTTACGTCGTGCGACTCTTGAAATAATTTCTCACTTCTGTAGATTGCCGCATAAAGCTATTAAGAAGCCCCGTGTGTGTGTCAGCACGAAATGGACTGCTGCAGCGGGGTTTAGTGATAAAATTAAGGCACACGCGTGAAGAACTCCAGCTGTGTGCTCTTACTAGATCATATAAAACTCTCTGATGAGACAGGATCAGTTTAAATGTCAATTAGTGCAGATTAGATTGTTGACAGTTTTAAATTACATCTCAGGTATAAGTCGTTTAGCAGGGGTGGTTTCCGTTGGACGTTTAAAGTTTTCCTTTTCTCTTTTTTAATTACATAATGAAATATTGGCTTGGTTCATCACTGTAGTCCTTAAACCTGTTTGTATTACTTTTATCTATCTATCAATTGATATTTGTTAGAAATGATAAGACAAAAAATATATATATTTAAATTTAAAAACAAATACAATGTTGGTTTATCTATATACTTTATCAACTTGTATTCGCAATCACATGATATATAAGGATAAGGGTGTATTGGTTAAAGGGAAAGTTAAATATATTTGTTTTACTAGCCGAACGGGTTAAAAGCTATACCAGCGCTCAAAAAGACACTTTCTGCTAAGATTAAGTCTAAACTTGAATGGGAAAGTACGGACCTACAAGGTTAATAGGATGAAATTATCTTAATTGCTGCAGAAGGCACTTGAGGTCGGCCATGCTCCTAACCTGCTGTTAAAAGACACATAACATACCTGCCATCTGTAAAGGTCTTGTAGGGTTTAAAGGGCTGAGGGGGTCCCCAGCTCCCATTGTTGCTCTTTCTACGACATCGTGATCAGCTCTACAGAAAAGGCCGTCTTCCCTGAGAGCAAACTCGTCCCCGGGGATGAGCTGCCGGCTGCAGGCCACACAGCGAAAGCATTCGATATGGTACACCTTGGAGCGCGCTCTCATCACGAAGTCGTTCTTACTGAAGCCTATGCTACATTTTGCACATTTGATTCCGTATAACCTAAAAGAAAGAAATATATATATATATATATGTATATATTAAAAAAAAAATCGTTTAAGGAAATAGAAATAGCTAAGGCGCATTCAAATGTACACTTTTAAAGTGACGTTTATGCATAGTCACAGTATAAAAAAGTTAGCAGAAGATGAAAATATTTCAACGCAGCAGCAATAAAGTATGCATAACAATTTAAATCAAGACAGGGCATAAAACTCTTTTAATATTCAAAACTGAGAGGTACACTTTGACAAAGGGCATCACATTGTTCTTACAAGTCTTCTAAACATTGCCCACATTATACTTTGAATGAAATTCATTCCAGATCACAGATTTTTTTCCCCACGAAACACATATCGAAAACGTGTTCTGTCTACACTGCACATCCTAGAAAACCTTTGAGTTTATACATTCTTATTGAATTTTGGCAACGGAGGTACCACTTGTCGCAACAAAAGCCAAGCAGCGACAGTGAACCTAGCCAAAATATTCTGATTATTATTCTTATTTATAAGTTATCTACCTGGCAAGTGTAATAAATAGGTATGCTAACCTAGGCCTGTCATATGTTATTATAATGTCAATTGTTCTGTAGCCGACTCCAAACGTTTGAAGTTTCGGTTTATTATTGTAATAGTTACGTTGTTTTCTAAAAACACAAACAAAGCAGTCTTCATTGTTTTTCGGGAGACCATTTGAAAAGTATTTTGCACTTAAAGGTATTATCACTATCACTCATATCCTAGGCGTTTCTGAATGTTAAATAGAGGCACCAGAGAAGTGGTTTAGACTCTTCTTCTGTCAGTGCTTTATGATATGGTCAATAACATTAAAGTACTTTGTGATAAAGTTTAATAATAAACATTTTCTGATACATTATTCTCACGATAATAACTGTTAAAATTGCACTGCTATCACCATCTTAATATGCAGCATATGAGTGGATAATTTTATTAATTGAAATTTTTCAAGATAAAATTAATAACAGTAGCATGACTAGTGAGATTATGTCGGTACAACAAAATGATTCATATTTCTGAATTTCTGAAGACATACAGAACTATACCTATAATGGTATATAATATATTAATATATTGATTTATTTGTCAAACGATTAGGAATTGATATTGCAAATAAATTATCTAACACTTCTTTTGAAATCATAAAAATATTTATCTGCTTTCAACCACGCCATCCTATAGTAAATAGGTGAAGGACAGTAAGATGGGGAGACCACGCCTTTATTAAATCTCTCGAAAAATATGATTATGGATTATTAACCGGTTGCAAAACACAATCCCAGAAACATCAAACTACTGTTGCGCAATATGCAAAGTTGTACGTGTCATTTTTGCAATATTGTAAATTTGACAAATTACACTAAGATAAAAAATAATCACATTTGAAATTAACCTATTTAGTTACAGTTGAAACAGTAATGGTAGTGGTTCCTTAAATAGTTCAATTGCTTGCAGTATCCTGCAATTAGAAAATGACGGAAATACTTTTTCGACATTTTTGTTAATTGCAGAAACAAAGAAACATTACATTTTGCCACTCACTGAAAGCAAATACGCGATGTACAAATCCGTGTACACTTTTAAGAAGTG
Organism: Erpetoichthys calabaricus; assembly: GCF_900747795.2. Taxonomy (NCBI): domain Eukaryota; kingdom Metazoa; phylum Chordata; class Cladistia; order Polypteriformes; family Polypteridae; genus Erpetoichthys; species Erpetoichthys calabaricus. The sequence goes on from NC_041400.2 coordinate 160,978,223, forward strand.
TTTGTCTTTGGGATTGTTAATTAAAATGTTCTGAAAACCCCACAATTACATATATGTTAGTCGAATACCAGAAGTAAAGGACAGCGCGAAGAGAACAGCAACAAAATTGAGATAAAAGGCCGGTAACTGGGTGCTCTGTTTAATGTGTATCAGAACTTAGTCTGACAGCTTTCAGTTTATCAGTATCCAGATTTTTAATGCTAGGAAGGAAGCGATTTTATTATCTAAATATGCCAATTGTTTTCAGTCAAATGATCGGCAACTTGATATGCTTTGTCAAATTAAGCAGGAGAGATAAGATAAGACATACAGGAAAAAAGATACTGTCAAGGGGTAATACGCGGAAGATAACACCCAGACACACCAGCTTTGTTTGTATATTATATATTTATTAGACTGATTGGTTGGTTCATTGATATATCGACTGATTTGTACATTTCAATTGTGACTATTTCGTTTTTTTTCCATTTCACTATAGTTACCTTATTTGAAAAAATCTGTCCAACAAGTGCTATATGACAAAAACAGCTTCAATGACAGATACTCGCCATTAATTAAATACACAGACGACTTTTGTAGTTAACGATTCTAACTAAAAATGATCATTAAGATGCGCTTTTTAAAATAGCTACCAAGCTCTTAAGAAAACCTTTCAACACTTAGGTAATTGTACTCGAAGTAGGCAAACATTGTATGTTTGTATTTTATATTATACATTCCAAAAAAATTTGAATGGACAGTGTAACATTTTATCATCTGGTGACTAGCGTTATCTGACAAACATCTGTCGAAAACAATTGAAACACATGGGTTCAAAATGATAGCAAACAAATATATGAAAGAAAGGCCAGTTAAAGAGGACCCACCTGATGTAGTCTCTTTTACAGTAGGTCTTTCCATCTCTAACAAAGCAGGTACACGACTCGTCCAAATACTGATTACATTCTGCACACTTCAAACACGCTGCATGCCATTCCAAATCCGGTGAAACTCTTAGAATATACTGATCATGAATTTGATTTCCACAACCAACACATAATGACATTAGGCGTTTTTCTGTAAATAGAAAATTGCACGTTGAAATATTCAATTAACTTTTGTGTATCTTAAAGAATCCCAGTACACCCACAGTTTTTACAACCTCACAGAGGCCAGATTCTCAAGTTTTATGCAGCGAGTTTCAAAATAAAACAAAGTAGCTATTATTCGGTTACCAAGAAGACATTTCCGCTTTTATAAGTCGTTTCAACTTGTCAATCGTGATTTGACATTTATCCAAAAAGTTCAACAACGTTAATCGTTTGATATATTTTAAAATCAATATATTAAGAACTTTGTTTATATGTGTGTTGTTGCATTATTCCTTCTTTCAGCTTTATGAGCTAAAGTTTTTTTTATTATTTTCTACAGACATGCTGCAATCACACAGCGCTAGTAAGACTAAACAAGGTACAGAGTTCAGCAGCTTTTAACTCAGCATCAGGATGGTAACAATTTTACTTTTGCTTTAACTTCAAAACTAACACGTTTAAATGTGAAACTTACTTTTTGGTGGGTCTCCCATATCTCCCATGTCAAGATAGTAAGGAGGTGTTAGGTCCACTGTGAAAATGAGGTGCGGCACTTTTGCAAAAAAAAAAAAATCTTTTTCTTTCTTTCTTTCTTTCTTTCTTTCTTTCTTTCTTTCTTTCTTTCTTGTTTGCTTGCTTGCGTTCTCTGTGTAGGTTTTTTTTTTCTTTTTCCAGGTGAGAGGCGCTTTAGTGCTGTACTTTTAGATCAATGCAGTATTGTTCACGTTGTTGGTAAAGTGTACGGTGCGCCGCAGTGCCTTGTCTCACTGCTGATGAGGCACTCTTGTCCTTATCTCTCACTCAAACTCTCTGCTCCAACTCTGGTCGATCGCCATTGGTCTGACGTGAGGCGTATAAACGTCATCTCATCGCTCAGCTGATTGGCCGAGAGCAAGCAGAGCAGCTGTTCTATTATCACATTTCAACTCCTCAAGTCGTCCTCTTCTTTCTTTCTTTCTTTCTTTCTTTCTTTCTTTCTTTCTTTCTTTCTTTCTTTCTTTCTTTCTTTCTTCAAAGTCCAAGCATAAAGCTAGGATTGCCGTACGCCGTTACTGCTCTAATAATAATAATAATAATTTAATATAAGAATCTTTTTATGTGTTTTTAGGTTTCACTAGTATCATCGATCAGACATTTCATAATTGTAAAGCTCTGTGTTTTCTTGCTTAAATCACATTTAGGGTTTCTTTGCTTTGACGGTTGTGTGTGTAATAAGAATGTAAAATTTTGTTTTAATATGTTTATTTTTACGTTGTTTATTTATTATGGTGCTATGAATGTTACACATAATATTAGGAGCATGTTTGTATATCTATCATTTCTATGGTTTGGTTGTACGTTGGCTAAAATTCTTTTAAGTCGGTTTTCTTTATTATGGGATCCAAATATATTTACAGTATTTAAATGCATTACATTAGTTTAAAACTACGTACAGCGAAAAACTATCAATAATGGCGTATTTTACCTGCAGATATCTTTGTGGATGTTGGTATTTGTAGATTCATTAAGGAATATCGAAAATGATAATTTACTGATACATAAATATTGGGCATGCCTCTTTATCCAAATGTACGGTATTGTTTTGACTTAGCCGATTTTGTGCAATTCACAAAAGTATTTATTTATTGCATACTTGTTTCCCTAAAAGTTTATTGTGTATTTTCTCAAGCATTGCTTAATAAACAACAAACTGCTTTTATTCTTTGGAACAATATACTGGCAATTTAAGTTTTTCATTCATTATATAGTGACAATATTTCTTCCGTTTGTGTAACTTTAGTTATTTATAACTCTGTATGAAACATTAAACAATTTTCTTGTGTAATTGCCATTAAAATCGTTTTCTAACCATTCCTTTTTACTAAACTAATTCACGCCGCACAGCAGAGAATAATGATTTGTTTCAGAAGTATGAAAGAAAAATACTTAAATCTGCTCACAATATTAGAGCGAAGTCAATAAAGGTGATGACACTCAAGTCTTTTTGAACGTCTGTTTCAATGCTTTCAGCAGTTAAGATTTTAAATTATTTTATGTAACTGTATAAATGCCCTTTAGTGTTTCTTTGTAACGTTACAATAAAGTGCAAAGCGGAGCTTTAAAATAATCATATGGTCACACAATATAATTTAGCAGGAACCGAAAATTAATTGATTGGAAATTCACATGTTACCACATATATAAGTTAGAAATACACGCGAGGTTCAGTATGCTAATAAATTTATTCTTAAAGGCGTTTCCATTTCTTATCTTCTAGTTAGCGGATAAAGGGTGTATCATACTCGAAACCCCTTCAGACAAGCATAGCCTATATGTGTTCACAAAATTTTATTCTCCATATAAAACAATATGTTGTATGGATAGTATGTAAAATAACAAACTTTAAAACCTACATTTAGACATGCAAAATAAATCGAAAGCAGAATGTCATTATAAATCCGCGACACCTTTTCGTGTTTAGCTTTGTAAACCAAAAGGCAATTATACAGAGTAATTGCAGATAATGACGGTTTTAAAAAGACAAAGTGACACGTGGTTTCATGTAAACCCAATGTGATGGGTAATTTTACTTAATAGGCAAAACAGAGCACGTACCAGTAGGCCCGTTATTATACTATATCAGCAAGAAGTACGGTAAGAAGCCGTAAACGACTATTTCGATTTTACTCTCCGCAGTTACGAGTACATTTTTATTAACCGTACAGAGGTGTAAGTTATGTATTTTTGAATAAAATGCAGTATTCTGTGGAGCCACCTTTTTCCTCAAACATTTATAGCCTAAGACACACGCACTGTCATAAACCATTGGTCTAAGTAGATTCAAAGCGCCCTCTTGTGTTAAAAACGTCGATTGTCGCGCATTTAGAGAGACGCACACTATAACTTGAAGAATGCACACTGCAACTATATATACTGCTTACAGATCACTTGCTCATATTGTTTTAACCTGACAAGCATAACTCGTTTTTAGCCTTTAAGATATATACATTTTTAATATATCGTTTATCGTGTTGCCATATTTTATCGAATGCGTATTGGGCTAATAAAATGTAAAATAATAATTAAAAAACAAATATGCGTGTAGTATAAAATAACTATGATTCAGTTTCATTTTATACTTTTTCTGTATTCGTTTTGATTATTATCCCATTGCAAATTGGCATATATTTTCCCAGCAATTATGCTTAGATGTACTATTTTACGTTTAATTCCATACCGTGTGTCGATCACACGTACATCGACGCCTATTTTAAGCTCAGTCTTTGTTTAAAATAATTGTGGTGTGCGTGTATGTGCGTGCGCGAGTCTGTGTGTGTGCGTGTGTGTGTCTGTGTGTGTGTGAGAGAGAGAGAGAGAGAGAGAGAGAGAGAGAGAGAGAGAGAGAGAGAGAGAGAGAGAGAAGAAAATAAGTCTGAGGGTTGAAATGTTCTTTGTGTGTGAGCGTAAGTAAAACTTCTCAGCGGGTTTTGTTTCCTGGGACCGTTGTGTGGGCGTAAAATAAGCTTGATAGAAGTTTTCGGTCAGCATGAAGATAATAATACCAGTGGATAGATGTAAAACATCTTTCTAGGTTTAAGATTACTTTATTCAACGCGCGTTTTAACACGAGACATATACAGTACAGTGCCCACAATTAAACTATCTATCTATCTATCTATCTATCTATCTATCTATCTATCTATCTATCTATCTATCTATCTATCTATCTATCTATCTATCTATCTATCTATCTATACCAGAAAAAATATATATAGAATGTTTGAAACGCTACAGAAAGACCATTATAATTATAACATAAATTATTTGCGATGAGTAATCTCCTGTGTGATCAATGTCATTCTGCCTTTGGTAATTTATTTTTCGGTATGAATCTGACAAAGCCCATTAATACTTTAAGCAGGAACGCAACTCATAGATTGTCAACTGGCATCGCCAAGTTCTCTTCCATTGCAGTACACACATACGCGCATTCTCAAGATGTTCCCCAGTATAGCACCGCATGATTTAATATCACTGTCTTGATTTGTTGTGATTTTCCATTGTTTTCAGACTGACAAATGAGCACTTCTTTCTGTTTTTTAAAAAAAAGATAAGTCTATATGTATGTTTGAGATTTCTCTCTTTATTTTTTATAAACCGTTTTCAATGTTCTTTTAATTGGCATAGGCACAGATTTTACATGTTGTGCATTCAGTATATAGCTAATTTCTTCCTGTCCAAATATTTTGTCTAAAAATGATCGTGTCACCTGTTTTTCATCTCATTCGATGCAGTATACCAAAGGTTGCTCTAATGCAGTTCTTTTTTAATCATAAAATAGAATCTTTAATATTTAATGGAAAATTTATATTTCAATAAAAAAGCAATAAGATCCAAATGATATTTAACGACAATTACTACAGCTATGTATTTTAATTCAGTAAAGAAATTTCGTGGGTGCTTTTATTACTCTTTTAGTTTTTGTTTACTAATATGCAGAAGAACTAAAAGAGAAGAAATTAACACGCATTTACAATCACATCTAGATGGCTGAACTGTAATCTTGTTTTTCTAAAGTAAGTTTTTCGAATACGCACATAGTTAACGTTTTTGCTGGTACTATATCTGCCTTCGTAAAAGTTAATTATTCATGTTCATATACACAATTCAAAGACAAGAATGAGAATTTGCTAAAGATAGATTATGTTGTTCTGATTTGAATGGACAACCGACACAATCCTACATGTACACTGAGGAAAGTAGCATTCCTATATTGTCTTCAGACAGCACTCCTCTAAAACGTGACTCGATATTTTCCGAAAAAAAATCAGTCGAAAATTGCCTACTTGTTATTAAAGAGTTAAATAAAGTCGTTTGAATAGGGGTAGAAATGCTCGGTTTCCAACTTCGTTTCAGTTTGGTAGCATCATTTACTATCTCTATCTGAAATGCAACAAGATATACACATAATAAAACGTGATAGTATAATTGGTGGTTAAATCATTTAATTGTAGGCCTTGTAGGAGAAGTTCTTGAATTATATTCAAAGAAGCTGACAATAGCTATTATATTTTTTAAGTTAATTATGCCTTTTGTGCGCTAATATTGGGTACACTATTAGCGACGTTGGTTGTCATTCTAATGTGTTTTTATTCCTTCATTTTTAAATAATAGCAGGCGAAATTGCTATTGTATTTCCACTTCTGTGATGTATTGCTGCTTTTAGCATTATTACCAATCAAAAATCTTTTTCTTTCTTTCTTTCTTTCTTTCTTTCTTTCTTTCTTTCTTTCTTTCTTTCTTTCTTTCTATACTGAAATAAGTACATTGCATTTAATGCTTAATAATAATATTGCCTTATCTTGTACACCAACAGATTTAAGAGAATTTGCATCCCATTATAAAACTTTTTGCATATAACCATGAAGCCTCATCTTCAGTGAATTTAATGTTATATCACCTATAGTGTGCACTAACATAATATGTAGAAAAAAACTGGACCTGATATGTACTTCCTTAACCACCAGATAGACCCTATTGAGCCCTAATGCTCAAAATATCTAGCAGAAGTATCCAAATGTAAACATTACATTACTAGTATAAAACACATTTTAATCATGTAATGCAACTTCTTTTCAACTCTTTCCTGTAAACATATTCTATGTGGTAAGGCTGAACAGTGGTTAGCACTTCTGCCTCATTGACTTGAGGTTCGAGTTCCATGCCCTGTCATTGTTCTTGTAGAGATTAAACATTCTCCCTCTGCTCAAAAAGTGTTTCCTCTTCTTTTTGTCTATCACATTCCTAAATACCTGTATTTTAAGTTAAGTAAATAATGTAATTAATTTTTAATTGGTCCTTTATAAATGTGAGCGTGGACGTGTGTGTAAGGGAGCCCTGTGATGGACTGGCACTCAGTCCAGGAATATTTTGTGCCTGGCACTCTTTGCTGTTGAGATAGACTCTGAACCCCTATGATCATGTAGAACTGAGAATGATATAATATAATATAATATACAATAGGACAACTGTGTCAAAGTCGATTTAAAACTCCATTTCTGCATGCTCTCCCAATCTCAGCATAGGTGTTCCAAATTAGGTTTCATTTCTCAATTAGTCATATATGAGCGTGGATGAGTGTGTGAGGGTACACTGTGATGGACTGGTGCACTGTGCAGGAATTGGTTCCTGCATTGGGTAAGTTTCTGCCTGAAATCAGTAATAGACAATTTTTTAAAGAAAAGATTTCATATTTTGACTCATTGTAGCAACAAGTCAAGTGTAAGCATTATTTATTTAAAACATAATTAAGAATCTGAAATAATCATTTGAAAAATGAAGTGAACCATTAAATCACGCCATATGTAATATTTTAAAGCGGAGAATTTTATGGAGACTATTGATAAAGAGCAGTTTTCACTGTTTCTCATTAAATTATGACATAGTTATTATAGCAATATAAATGGTGCGGGTAAAGCGTTATATTTTTAGTAGTTACTAGCATCAATATGTGATTAATGCAAGTCAGCATTCTTGACTCAGGGTAAAACAGTATTAAACAATTTTGTCTGTAAGCATTAATGAGTGGTTAAGGAGAGTATTTCTTAAATATGGTTTAATGGAGTCTTAACATTTATGTATTAACATATATACCTGATTCAGTTTTTAAGGTTGTGCTATTTTATCATCGCATCAAGTGGCTCAGTCTGCTAAAACTACTTGGATACCCAAATTCTGTCCTTTCAATACTGGAACTCTTGGATTCTTCAGCCTATGTGGTTTACATCATCTTTCTTATCCTTGAGTCTACAATGCATTTAAATTGTGCACTATATTGTAAAATAAATGACATTTTTGTGAATAAAACACATAAAAATAATATGCTGTAGTTGCGTTTCAGGGTATTTTAGAGTAAAACACTACACCTTAATCTTTAATAAAATGTAGATGATGTCCAAAAGAAATCCAAGCTTCTTTGTGCAGCATCAAGCAATAAATAATTACCAACACTAGATAGAGCACTATTCCTCAGGAAAGCACACTCATGCGTACTATCCCATTTAATGTCAGCGATAAATAAATAAATATCATATATGTATTCAGCATGAGGGATTCTTGGAGAAAATCCACACAGACACAGGGTAAATGTACAAACTCTATACAATCCTTTAGAGCTGTGAGACAGTGATGCTAACCACTGTATCACAATGTCACCAGCTAGCAGAATGTGTTATTTATTTTAGAGATTATACAAAAGTGTTTTCTGATGCAGGCTATACTTCTTTATGATCTTGGTAATGTGGGGACTTTCAAAGTAGAATTGGGTTAAGGTAACCTGGATAGAACACTAGTCCATCACAACTCACACTAATATACACTCCGAGTTTCCAATAGCATAATCTTCTTGTTTTTATGATGTAAGAACAGAAAGGGGCATCTGGAGAAAATCAACATGGAGAAGAAGAGAAAGTACACAATGCACATTGACAGCAACCAGGCCAAGATCTGGATGTTGGGGTCTGAAGATGTGAGGCAATAGTGCTATGTGCTCAGCCACCACTCATAAAAATTTAACCACAACCATTTGAAATGTGAAAAGAAGCTGTTGAACAGTTAATGTTACTGGTTTTGGTTTAAAATAGCTTGGAGGTATACTTCAAAATTGAGTTTTCAAACCAGCTTTAAACATAATTACCCACAAATTCATTCATCATACAAGCACATCCCACATTTTATTTATCATTACTAATCAGCGTAGAAATGGGTTCCTACTTTATCTATTATATGTCATACTCTAGAGTGCAAGACCTTCATGTTCCTTGTTCCATTTATCTGTCCTTTATAGAGAACACAGAACGACACACAAGCTGAGGCAATTCAATTTTATCTTAGCTTCAATGTCTCTGGAGTATCAGAGAAAACTGCATTCAGTGGTTAAATCCACACAACTACACAGAAAACACACATAGATGTATAATTTAAATGCAGAAAAAGTAAATAAAAAATAGTAAATAAAAAAGGATTCCACGGTGATCCAGCATCCTGAATTCAAATTCCTCACCTCCTAACTGTCTGTGTGAAGCTTGAATGTTCTCACAGGTATTCTAGTTTTCCTTCCACCTTCCAAAAACTGCGCAGGTTAGAATAATTAGTGATTCTAAATTGGTATTGTAGTAGTGTGCGTGAGTGGACCAAGTCATATTATTTATCTTTCTTGTCAAAAGGGTTGTGACGAGGTTTGAGAGGCTAATTATTAAACTTTAAGAAGAGTGACTTAAAGCACAGAGTGCAGATCCATGCAAATCTGACTTAAACAAAGAAAACAATAGTTTATGGTCCAGGAACTTTCTGAATTAGATTATGTTAAAAGTAGGATCTCTCTCTCTCATTGATCAGGTCTGAGGCAGTCTTTTGTAATTGATTCAGTTTATATTATTTTATTAAAATGATCTAGATAAAGTGCAAGTAACATACTGTTTCATTTTGAAGATGACACTAAAGCAGATGGAATATAGATACTCTACAGTCTGCACAATCATTGGAATGGGATGTTGACAGAAGTTTAGTGAAATGTGGTTGGTGAAGTTAGATGTAAAGTAATGTAAACATTTCAACGTATAAAGTAGAAAATATATAATTATATTTCAGCTCTCAAAATTGAAAGTAAATCTTATGAAGAGAACTTAACAATGATAGTGGACTCACTGTATAACTGTCTATATTCAGTGCAGAATACTGGATTTCAGAGGATGCTGTGTTGTGTTAGTGAGGAGAGATTATTCTTAAGGTATTCACCGATACCTTACTATTAATATTGTGTGCAGATTTGTTTCCATATTATAGGGGTAGAGAAAGTTCAGAGAAGACCTAATATTCCAGGTCTGTGGGGTATAAGCAATGAGGAAAGATTAGGTTTAAATAATTTCATTTTAAGCAAACAGAGATTAAGAGGTGAGTTGGCAGAGGTGTTGAAAAGTATGAAGAGAGTTAGTGGCATGGAGGCCACATGTTTATTTAAAACATATTCTTCAACTATACAACTGGGGCACAAATGGCAGTTGGTTAAAAATAAATTTTGCTCAAACCACAATGAATAAGCTACCAAGTATCATTATTTACATTTCACTGAAATAAGTCCTATAACCTAAAGTTCGCTCTCTTTAAACATTTGGGCATTTTCCTTTAGTGACAGCCAGCAATACTTTCAGTGATGCTCATCTTATATTTGCATCATTCATTATATCATTTATTGATTAAATTTAAGAGGAGAAGCAATTCTTTTCACATTTATAGAAATAGCATACTATAAAATGCATGCTAAATTATTTTCTTGTTCGCAGTTCATTCGAGGTTTGTTACAATGCATTATGTTATGTATTTGCATAGTCACAGTCATTTTGTTAAGGATTACAAGTTTTTTGCCTGAATAGAGTATAATTATTGTAATTCATTGAAATTCCCTGTTCTTCTACCATATTTAAACTTCTAACAAACCAAAAACCCTCTAGTGATTATGCACCAGATATATCTTCTACACTGCAGTTGGACAAACAGTCTTCTCAAGCAGCTAAGATTTATAGATTTATACACAATATATATGAATATGGTATGGTGAGTACTTGATAAAGTAATACATAAAAACATGTACACACACTGAGCAACTTAATAAGAACATCTGTATTCCTGTTCATCCATGCAATTTTCTAATCAGCCAATAATGTGGCAGCAGCACAATGAATACAAACATGCAGGTACAGATCAGGGGCTTCAGTTAAAGTTCACATCAAACACCAGAATGGGGAAAAATGTGATCTCAGTGATTTCACCCGTGGCAAGATTGTTGGTGTCAGACAGACTGGTCTGAGGATTTTTGTAACTGCTGATCTCCTGGAATTTACACACACTACACTCTTTAGAGTTTAATCAGAATGGTGACAAAAACAAAAAAAACATCCAGTGAGTGTCAGTTCTGCAGACACAAATGCCTAGTTAATTAGAGAGGTCCAAGGATAATGGCCAGACTGGTTTGATTCATATGGTAACTCAGATAACCACTCTTTACAATTGTGGTGAGCAGTGGAGCATCTAAGAATGCAGAACAAGCATCAAACCTTGAGGTGGATAGACTACAACAGCAAAATAACACATTAAGTTGCACTACTGTCATGGCCTATTTGTTGCTAACCATGTGCATTATGTCATGGACACAATTTACTCATCTTCTAATGGCTACTTCCAGCATGACAATGCACCATGTTACAAAGGAAATGTTGTCTCAAACTGGTTTCATGGACAGGACAATGAGTTCAGGGTTTTTCAACGGTCTTGGCAAACTGAATTCAACAGAACACATTTGGGAAATGGTAGAACGGGAGATTCACAGCATGAATGTGCAGCTGAAAAATCTGTAGAAACTGCATTATACAAGCATATCAGCATGGACCAGAATTTCGGAATGTTTCCATAATCTTGTGGAAAACATGCCACAAAGAACTGAACCTGTTTTGAGAACAAAAGGAGCCCCTAACCAGTATTAGTGTATTGTTCATAATAATTAGCCCAGGGAGTGTATATAAAAAAATATTTTCTTTATTTTAGCTATGAGGGAGTACCCAAAAATAACCGGAATCTGTACCTGGTGCGCAATCTAGACTTGGTTGAGAATTTCGCCACTAGGTGTAGCATACTTACAGTATTCTGTGGTAGTCTACCAAGTGGCATTGCTCTGTATTGTTCTTACGGCATTCCATGACGGTTTTTCTTGGTACTTATTAAACGTGTTCTGTGATGTTTGTGATGGATGATTATAAAGAACAGCAAGTTTGCATTAAATTTTGTTTTCTCTTAGGGAAATCAGCTGTTGAAACTGTACTGATGCTTGAAACTGTTTTAAAGAGGAAGCATTAAGTAAAACACAGGTCTATGAATGGTTTTCACATTTCAAATGAGGGGAAATTCCACTTGAAGAACAACCAAAATTTAGCCGACCTTCCACAATTAGAACTGACGAAAATCTTGAAAAAGTTTGCAATGCAATTTATGAAGATCGTTGTCAGACTATTGAAGAGATTTCTGAATTGACTTGTGTGTCTTGGAGTTCTTGCCACCATCCCTACTTGCCTGATCTTTGCTGAGACATTTTCTTGTTCTCGCATATGAAAAAAGAACTCAAAAGAAAGCATTTTTGTACCGTGGAGGAAGTCAAAGAAAAATCATTGCAGGCATTGGACAACATTTTTCTTCAGCAATTCCAAAAATGTTTAAACCAGTGGGAAAACCATTGGAACAAGTGCATTCATTCACATAGAGAATACTTTGAAGGAGACTAAAGTTTTAGTAGTAACAATTTTTTTTTTTAATTTTTGGGTCCCCCCTCGTACAATTATTCTAAAAGCAATTCAAAGAAGAGAGATAGTTTCAAGATGTTGAGTTACTGTATAATTCCAAAAAAAAAAAAAAACATCACTTGAAATTGTTGAAGGGATCCATCTTTATGCATAAGAGTACAGGTTTACAAAATGCATCTGTTGTCACATAGGTTTATATAAGATGAACTGGGAAATCTCAGAGCTTTGTAGAGGAGTGGCATAGCCTCTGCAAAATATTCAGAAAAAAATCAAGGACAGTTGTGGTGAAAGCAATTTAAGAGTAGCTGTTTTGAAATGACATTGAGTGTTCTGCAAAATGGTTGGATAAATGGATTGATGGCACAAACTAAAGAAAGGAAGTTATATTTGATATTAGTTTTAAGTATTGGTGGGAAAAGATTCAATCATTTGCTCAAAACTAGTCTGCTCATTAATAAGTTATTCTCAATCAGGATTGGATGCTTTTGCAGTCATTTTCCATGGCAAATTTAACAAGTCTTTCTCGCTAATCAAAACTGGATTTTTATCCAAATTCCTGAGGACAAAATAACATTTCATTTATTGTAACACAAAGTTGTAATTCATTTTAAAAGCAAAACTTTATTTTTTTATAACTGACAATGAAAAAGGTTGATATCTGAGAAGCAGAAGGTTATTGTTCTTGGTAGGAAATAAACAGAATACAATGCATTTTATGCAGACAATTTCATGGTAAACCGGTAAATTATTAAGCAGTGTGATCAAAGACAAAGCCTAAAAGAAGTCACATTTAAAAGTGCCTTTATTATTAGAACTCTAATTTAATGTATATTGGAGATATTTTATGTAAAGTTACATAAGACTTGTATTATCCTAACTGTATTTTGAAGTGGTAAGAAAAAAGGGTTTCTAACAGAAAATAAAAGTGCTTTATGAACATTTGGATGCTTTCTGCAGTTGTTTACCAGTCTCAGACACTCTCCCACTAGGGGATTATACATTTGTAGACACTGTAATGTCAAACTGATTGTTCAGAAACAGTTAATTATACATGCCGGAAAGAAAAGAACCACCCCAGTGTGGAACAATGTCTCAATTAACTTGCTACACAGAAGGCAATCACAGCTTTGGTTTAATATTGGAGTGTCTCTTATAAAATGTTTAAATTTCAGTGTTATTTTTAAAGCTGCTTATCTTTTGTTCTTTATGAATCTTTATGAATTGTGTAAACTGTATACAATTTTGGTGTTAATTTTTTAAAAGGAATTATATACTCTTAAATAATGTCTCTTAGAATTTACATAACACAAGAAATTCATATTGTAATGTAATATTTTTATCAATAACAAAAATATAAAAAGAAGCTAATCTCTTTTGATATATTGGGGTTATTATAACACTAACTTGTACTTCTGTAGGAATTTTTATTTAATTTGTATTTTTCTTCCTAAATCCTAACTTTCATAGTAACTTCAATGTTCTGAAAATGTCATTGTTTAACTTATAATTAATAGTGTATAGAATTTATGCTTTACATTTCCAAAAAAGCTGATTTCATACTAGTCTTCAAGACAGAAAATAAAAAACAGGTTACCTGAATGCAATACGATGGGTTCTTTACTTCCAGCTTTCTCCAAGCATGCCACTCTCTCCATCTTTCTCTCAGTTTTTCCCTGGTGTCACCATGCATTAGAGGGTCTAGTACCCCCTGACTCTCTTCTCTTACTATATGCAGAGGTGTTTTGAATGTACGCTGCAGAACTTTACTTTGTCCTGTGCAGCTTTCGATATGTTCGCTCTCTGCCAGTCTTATGCCAGCCGATCACAACTTCACAACTACAAATGTGCTATTGGTTCAGTTTACTAAATGAAATATTTAACTAATTTTCAAGTGGAAAGACCATAGTCAATTAAAGTATTGCAATACTGACAGAGGCATATAAAGAAATTCTTAACACATTCAAAATAAAATCTACTTTGCAATCTCATGGAAGGCAATCCACAGGTCTGGAAAACTGAACTCATAAAAACATGTTTTAGTTGTGAATACATATTTTAAACACAATAATATATAATTTGAATGTTTCTATCACACCTCATTTAAGTACAAAATAAAAAAAAATTTAAGAAACAAATTACACAATTTAATCATGTATACAATATTGTTCTAAATCCATTTAACATGAAAATATTTAGTCAATATTTTATTTTTAAATATATATGTAAATAATTTGGATGTGAGCGTCAGTAAGCTTCGCCCCCTGGGAACCAACTTATCCAAACTATTCTATAGCATTTCAGTAATTATTTACCGCTCTGATGCTGATCTTTCCAATCCTAAAATAGGTCATTACGATAGTAATTGATGAGAATAATTCATAATTAATTGCAGAAGTAGGGTATTTGAGGGTTCCTCTAGAGTGCCTCTTTCTTTTGCGCGATTTGGCTCAAAAACTATTTTTTTAGAGTTTTGTTTGGTGTTTTTTTCTTTTTTGTTTTATTATTAGTGTGGCTTCTTTCCGAGCTTTAGAGAAGATATACATTAAGGTACTGAAGGCCGTGCATCATTTAGAGGTACTTCAAGCTCCTCAACTCCCAAAAGGTATGAAAAGTCAAATATCTAGATTAATCTCTTTTTTTAAACCCTCCTCCCCTAATCAACAAGTCATTAATAGATTTAAAGTAAATATAAGTTTTGAGTTTGGTATTTTTCCATCCAGCCGTTTTAGCTCTACACCATCCTCATGAAACAGACACACACTCATCATCGAAATATCAATGCTTTCAGTATCATTGTACACTAAAACGGTGAGATCTGTCGAAAACCTGAGATCAAAATTTTTGACGAATTTAAAGCTTTCGCTCCTCCCCCATAGACGATAGGTTAAGGTGGGGGAGGGTACAAAGCAACAAACAACAATACATATTCATTGACTTACAATTTCCTTCTCTATTTTTTTGACACTTATTAGTTTTTTTGATTAAAACATCATTTAGTGGCCCGTCATGTGCACACCTTTTCTAGTGTGGCCCAATAAATCATCCAGCAGTAGTCTGCCATCATTCTGACATCCCATAGTCCCCGGTACCTTCTTTCCTTGATATACTGATGGAATTTTTCACTCTGTTCTCCACTCACCACTACAAATTTTTCAGGAAAAAATTCCAAATGCAAATCCAAAAAGTGAACTTTGAGATTTAATACATTTTGTTAAATAATTTGGGTCTTTATTGTTATCTGAAAACGTGTAAATTACTTCTTTGAATGATACTCAAGCCTCTAGTTCCAGGTCATTTATTGCATCATCAAAATCTGCATTAGAAATCAGTTTTATATAATCAGGGCTGGCAAAAATGCCCTCTTTCAAATCAGCCCCAGACAAACCCATAAACATTTGAAGTGGAAATAGCAGCAGTTTATCTGGATCCACCAAGCTAGGTCTGATGATGTTTTTGGCACCAAACTGTGGCTTTTTTCTAGCTGGCCATTCCATATCCGTTGTACCACTCTTAGAAAAAACCTGGGAATTTTGTTTGCCCTGACTGCTGATCCAGTAAGGTACACAGAACATTCAGGTGCTCACATTTGAACCATGTGACCTTATTATTGAATAAAACAACTGTTTGGCTTTAAACATAACTTTTAACATTGGAAAGTATTACATTCAAAGAAATTACCATTAAAATAAAATATTGATATTTAATTAATTATAGTTCAAAAACAATAAAAAAATGTAATTGAAAGCTAAAACATGTGCTTTGTGGAAAAAAGGTTACATGACAGAGAAAATGTTTTTCATCTTTTAATTGAGCACCCAAAAATATTTTAAAAAATCATGTAAAACAATCAAAACTATTCTTTCAATGTTTTCCCGTGTTTTGTAACAAAATAACGGGTGTTGTCAGACTGGAGCATTGCTTAGTAAATGATGTCAAATGAAACAATCCTAAGTCAAGAAATTAATTTCAGAACTTCTTTCCCCATCTCATAACAAATCTGTTCATATTAAATCTGTCTTGTGTTCTAAGCTAAATTCCGCACATTTCTAAAGCGCTAACTATGACAATGGTTTCCAGTTGTTGGTGATGCCATTCATTCAGATTAACTGAAAAAGTGGGTTTGGAAAATTGATCAATAGACGGGGTGGGTACATTTGAAAAGTAAACACCGTACCGTATATTATAGCAAATTAAATATCAAAATTATTATTTATGCAGCATTTTTTGAGATTTGTTCAAAGTACTTAATATAACAAAACTTTACCAGTTCTATTTTTCCTAGTACTCCTCATTTCTCTGTTTACTTACACTGTCATGTAATGATAAATTTACTGCTCAAGGTCTTACTATAGAAGTATGGTATTATAGTAAATAAGCTCATAACAAATGGGGCTTCAGCCAAGCTGGTTCATGCGTTCACCTTGCCCTGACACTGTAATACCCAACAATGCTTTATCTGAACAGCAGTATCCTAACTTGATTCTAGTTCCTTAGGCAAGGCTCAAGAGAACGTTGATTAACATGCTCTACAGAGCAGAAGTCTGTGAGTGTTAGAAAGAAAGGTAGAATGGGTGAATAGCTGTCTCTTATGACCTCATTCTTGTACTTGCCAAATAATACATGTACTGGCATGTTTAATTCATTAGGCTCCGTTAGTAGCATATTTAAAGGAAAATCATGGTTATTTCCTTTGCTTTCAAAATTGGCTAATGCAGAGTTGTTTTTTTAACACAGCATATTTAGGGCATTAGCATGCTTTTAATACTCTAATATTTAATTTCTGAGATTTATGTAAAAGACATACTTTCAGAAATGCCTTTTATTGAAATTGTAAAAACATTTTATAGTAATGAAGAACCATTTCCTCAGATTCCTATTTTTCCGACTTCCTACTTTTCAACATGGGCTTATTTAACAGCACTTGCTGAAAACTATATATTTCAAAACATTCAATGTGCTTCCCTGCTACCAGAACTTTATCTTTAAGGGTGATCCCAAAGTTATAAAATCACTACCTTATTTCCTTTTACATTTCCTTCTTGATTTCTATTATGCAACAGTAATACATTTTAAGGATTTTTAAAAGTGTTTGTATATTATGACTAAAATGTTTAGCTCTGTTGTATATGCAATATCAGAATGCATCAGGCAGAATATTATGTTCCATTTTAATGTTCGTGCAGTGCTTGTTCATATCTGTTAAGTTCTGTCACAGCATTTGAGAAAGTTAAAACATCCATGCATTCTTGAGGGCTTAAGGACTAAATCAACAGTTTCTCAAAGAAAAGTTATAGCTGGATTATGATCTTGTGATGATGTGTGGCACATAAGTCAAGGAAAGGTTGCGTGGGTGGCAAGGACTGTCTTGAATTTCTTGCATACAGATCATTTTAAAAGCCATATTCTGTAAAAGTGGAAATACATGATTAGATAAATAAATAAACAAGCAAAGAAACAAATACATCAATACATATAATCCAGAAAACAGTATGGCTCCTTGTATTGGAAAGGATATACCACTTTTGTTTTTATTATTTCAGCTATTTCCATTATTCTTGTAAAAAAATCTTTTAGAAAATAAAACTGAAAAAGTGCTGACATGAAGCACTGTAAAACATTTGCCTTCTGGGGCAAATACTCATCAAACCATAGAAACCGGCATCTCTAAAAGATAGAGAAACCAAATGTATTACACCGAAAATCACATTTTTAACAAGAGCTATTCATTTCCATGCCTTCTTTATTCCAGGTTAAGTTCTTAATGCACTTGGAGCTGGCCATAAAATTATACTACAAAAGTAAAATCCAATTATTAACCAAGTTTAACCTTACAAAATATATAATACAAACATATAGAGAAAAATGTGAATTCTCTCCAAAAAGTGTCACATTTAATTTGCCTGAACATCCAACCCATAATACCATGACAACAAACATTTACACAGAGCTATCAATTTCCACCGCAATATTTTAATGTCTCTACTAGTTCTGTGTCTGGAATTCAAAATGTGTGAGTGTGTGTGAATGCATGCCAACCACCTGGCAGCTTCGCTTTAGGAATGTACACAGGGTGCTGCATTATACCTGTATGTGGGTATAAACACTACAAAAAGGACACTTCTGAAAAAGGTATGGGCTTGTGTAATACGGGGAGGGACTATCAGTACAGGTCTTTGGGTTATAAAACAATTTTTCACTTGTTCATTGTTTGATGAAGCATGTAGAATTTAAAATTTCACATAGAGACTTGCCTTTCAAAGCAGCATGCAGAACTGCAACAAGAATGTATTAAATGCCCCATGTTCTTCTAGAAAGCTAAGGCAAAACCACATTCATCAAAAACTGAGTACACACATATAGAAATTCCATATGTTCTGTATGTATAGCAATTAGGGAATCAATATGCTCCATTGAATGTGTGAGTGATTTTAATATCATACAATGAAGAAGGCTTATTACAGTTCTCATTACAGGAGCATTGCTTCACTTATATAACCTTTAGTTGAGTCTAATGCCCCCAGTACAGTGCGAGTTGATCAGTGTTCTATCATGGGTTTGGGTTCAGAAGGATGAAGCATAAGATTGTTATTTTTGAAATTTAAATCTAGGTATGAAATATGTTTACAGTGCCTGTAAAAAGCATTCACCCCTTGGAAGTTTTTACATTTTACTGTTATAAGAAATTTGAATCACAGTGGATTTAATTTGGCTTTTTTGGAACTGATCAACAGAAAAAATATCTTTAATGTGAAAGTGAAAACAGTGCCCATATTAATCAAGCATCTCAGAATTAGTGATGTACTAAAAGTCTGATTAGAATAAGAATTTGTCCTACCTCAGAGTAGGACATGAAAAGTAGTTATGAAGCATCCTATACCTACTCCCAGCTAGTAGAAGAAGTTAATGTTTGAGAATAAATAATGTAATAATTTTATGGCAGCTAACCACAAAATAGCACTCATGACCCTTTGTAGTTTCCTTGAATATCATGATGCCACTTTGTAGTTTATTGATACTAATGGTAAGGCTTCACCACTAAGATAATAATATTAATAATGATAATAATATGCAAAGTAGTAGGAGCAGAAAAAGAAGAAGAAAAATGAAAAAATAATATGGTAGGATAATGTGCAAAGCTGCACGTAGTTATTGTGACTTTGTATCAACATCAAGAATAAAACTGCAACAAGCAAGGAGATGGAAAATTTGAGATACATACACTGAATGAGAATAAAGCCCAATAACAGGCATGTTGATTTAATAATAAATGTTCCACAGCCATACTTTCAGAGGAATTGCTGTTATCATCCAGTGATAACTTTTATGGCCACAGGAAACGCCTCATAACATAACAGTTACTGAACCAACCAAGAAAAGACTTTAAAAAATCTCTGCTTTCTCAGTTCTTGAAAGGGTTTGGTAGAGCAGCAGAACTTTTAAAGAATCTCAAACCTGAAAAACTAAACAATTTGAAATATAAATTGCTGTTTTGGATGTGACTTTAAACAATATATGAAAATATATTAATTTACATATGGTGGATATAAAAAGTCTGCACAGCCTTATTAAAATTGTATCTTTTGATAATGTCATGTCATTTTATAAGCTGCTTAATCCAATCCAGGGTTGTGGGTGAGGGGGTTTGTGTGTTTGGCTGTAGCATAGTCCAGCCAGCATAGAGTGCAAGGCTTGAAAAAAAACCCAGGGTGCCAGTCCTTCGCGGGTGAACACATACGCACCAAATAAACACTAAGACCAATTTAGTGTTGCCAGTTCACCTAATCTGCATGCCTTGGGACAGTGGGAGGAAACTCTTCAAACACCACCCCAACCCTGGCCTCCTTACTGTGAAGCAGAATCACTACCATTGCACCACCACTGCTGCCCTTTTTGATAATGTAAAAGCTGAGATCAAGATAATTCATGTCAACATCTTCAAAAATTAAAAGTAATTAAAAAAAACATTTCAATGCAGAGGTTGCACACTCTAAATAATATGTTGTGAAAACACCTGGATTTTGCCATTTTATCTCATTCTTCTTTGCAGAAGAATTTAAGAATGGGAGGAGATCTCTTATTGTAGCTCCCTTGAAAGTTTTTCTTTTAGTTTTAGTTCACTTATATTAAAATTATCCATTTGTTTTGTCTTTTTTAAATGTCAACCTTGACATCAACAAAAGATCTGCAGACTCCTGGAACCCATTGTGTATGTATAAATACATGAAGGAAGACCCTGTGACAAACCACCACATCAAGGACTATACAAAGAATGAAAAAAGTACACAATGATAGAACCTTTATCAAAAAATATAATCACACAGAAACAAAACACTTAAAGACCTAACTATACAATTAGGTGAATTGATGGAGTAAACTCCATGTGCTGCAAAAACACACAGTTGTTTTTAAAGAGCAACAGAAGAACACATGTGTAAATTGTGCCAGCTGCTTAAGCATAAATAGACAATCATCTAGACAGATAGATAGATTATAGTTTATTTGTCTACTTCAGCATACTTGTAAGTGTTCACATTTCATGTCCTTTGAAGTATGTGGGAGCACTAAGCCTGATCTTTCTTAATTTTTCTCAAACATGAATGAAGTAAATTAACTCCAAACATGAATATCCTTCTAAAGAAAGAAAACATCCTTACTTTGTTTGATTTTAATGAAGAGAACATTTCTTTATGAATGTGCAGGATTCAGAGTTTCTTTTTGTTACATTTTGTTGCTCTTTCCTTTAAATATTATTTTTGTGTAATTTGTTAATACTTATGTTTTTATTATTTCAATGTGAATACTGTTTCACTAATTTTGTATTAAGTTATGTCCTGGTCAGCTTGGTGGCAGAGCAGTAGTGCTGCTGTGTCAGAGTAAGGAGACAAGGGCTCACATTTTGGGTTCTCCTTGTGTAGAGTTTGCCTGTCTCCCTGTGTCTGAATGGGTTTCCTCTGGGTGCTACGGTTTCCTCCCACATTCCAAAATGATGCAGGTTAGGTGGATTGGTGATGCTAAATTGGCCCTGGTAGCTGTGTACATTTTTTGTGTTCCCCCAAGATGGACTGGTGCACTGTCCATAGGATTGTTCCTGCCTTACATCCTATGTTCACTGGTATAGGCTGCAGCACACCTCAACCCTGCTCATGATTAAGTGGACATACTTACTACTAATAATAATAATACTGACCTGAATGATTTCAGCCTTGTGCTGTGGCATTAGTTCCTACTTTTGTTTTCAACCCTCTCCTTTGGATTTCAGTCATTTTTCATGTTGTTGATCCTTCTGAGTCTAATTCTTTGGTTCTTGTTTATGGTTTAAAATTTTTACTCTCATATTTGCTTTTTTTCACCTTTCTGATTTCATTTTTGTTTTGTTTATAGTTCTGCTCAGGATAAGGTGGGCTTAGAGAATTGTATGGTACAAAATGATGTTGGAAGGTGAGATATCACAAGTGTTAGTTAACAAAATTCCCAAAACATGCAAGCACAGTAAAAAACAAAAATAAACCTGTCAACAGAAAGCAGTCAATATATAACAGAAACAATATATGTAAGCCAAGGCTGAATGGCGTTCATACAATGGCTAGATATAGCACTGTCATGGGTGGGTGGGCCATTTTTATGGGTTCATCTGTATCAGAGTTATCTTTATAGAAACAAATCTTTAAAAAAACAAGTCTCAAAGAATGAAATCAATGCATTCAAGAATAATTTATCTTTTTAGGACAGCCCTTCAGATCTTTCATTCTCTTGCTGCAACCTTTGCAAATTTGGTTTCTCATTTTATTTATTTTTTACACTCGGCCTATCACATTATGAAAAGAAAATTATTTTCCTATTAATTGACGAAATACTCAAAATCAGAGGAAACATATGCAGAACTATGGAACTTGTGACATAAAAGGAAATTAGTACATATAATTTATTGACAGGATGTACTATAAAGTGGAACTTTAAATGTGTAGAACATACAGGACCTTTAAAAACATGGGCCTGATGTTCATGGACTACCAGAAGCTTCTTCTTTATAACTGTTTGCATTTTTTCTCACTTGCCTGAAGAATACCCAATGAAAGTCAATTAGCTAAGCAGAGCTAATTGATTTTGGACACTGACAAAGGGTAGGGTGGATTCTGCTGAATATAGTAGCTGAATTACCTAGACTATACAAAAGGACTATCAGGTAGAATATACTGCAAAATTTTGCAGCCAGTATGGCAATAGGTAACCCAGTGTCATAACATACATTAAAAATGTATTAAGTAGGCACAGGAAGACTATTGTTTACTGAAAAAAAATTACTTTACTCTAGAAATTTTCTGAGGCATTGGTTCTACTGTGTCAGATATCAATAATGCAGGCTAATGAAGACAGGACTCTTGACCAATGAATAAGGGGAAAGGCAAATCTGCAATTCAAAACCTCAATCCCACGCAAACACATTTTCACTACATGCACTGCCCTGATTTTCCAAAAGTATTTAACAATATTTTAACAACTCCCAAAATGGGATAAGTAACATAAAAAAACAATTCTTGAGTAAAGTACACCTTT
Organism: Erpetoichthys calabaricus; assembly: GCF_900747795.2. Taxonomy (NCBI): domain Eukaryota; kingdom Metazoa; phylum Chordata; class Cladistia; order Polypteriformes; family Polypteridae; genus Erpetoichthys; species Erpetoichthys calabaricus. Next base: position 161,001,174 of record NC_041400.2, read on the forward strand.
ACGAAACCTGCTTTAGTCCATAGATTTGGATAGAATTATCAGTCTTGTTGTTTAAAGCAAGTCCCTTAACCACTGGCATAAAGGCTCGGGGATGCTTTAAACAACACATGAATCCTACTCTCGGTATGGCATTGGCTTTTATAATAAATCTTTTAAGATTTTAATCCATTTGAATATATTATATGTGGGATGAGATGAAATAAATGCTGATTTGAGTCAGCAACATTGTGGCATGCTTGTGACCTCTTATAGAATAACTCCACATCAAATTACAGTAAGAGAGATCTTCTCTCAATCAGCTGGGTATCTCTAATTAAATGGATATTTAGGAAATACTGAATGAATCTCAAGGATGCAGAACCCTATGATAGTAGAGATAGGATCTAATTATCAACAACTTGCAAGCCCATAGCAGAGAACACATGTAAGCATTTACATCCAAATTGAAATAATATACTCAAATGCAGAATGTATTGAATGCAACTGAAATGGCTACAAACTGTAATTTAGTTTTAGAAATATCTAATTTTTTTGTAGCTACGTTTGATTTCTTAATTTGTCATTTTGTTATTCTACCAATCCACTTTGTATTTTTTTAGTGTTGTCAGGACGCACTGTCTTTCTTTGTAACATGAGGCAGAAGGTAGAAGAGATGACACAACCAGTATATTTCACTTACTCATATACAGCCAGTTTATTGCTGCTGTTTAAGCATGTGATGGACAGAAAAACTGAGAAACTAGATGAAGATGTGGGAAATCTACATAGACTGGAATCAGGCTCAGGTATAAAGTAGCAGTACCACTGTACTGACCCATTTTGGTAATTATTATTCTTAAATTAAAAATGATTAAAAAATGTTGATTTTTTGGGTGGCGCAGTGGGTAGCACTGCTGCCTCGCAGTTGGGAGACCTGAGGACCTGGGTTCGCTTTCCGGGTCCTCCCTGCGTGGAGTTTGCATGTTCTCCCCGTGTCTGCGTGGGTTTCCCCTGGGCGCTCCGGTTTCCTCCCATAGTCCAAAGACATGCAGGTTAGGTGGATTGGCGATTCTACATTGTCCGTAGTGTGTGCTTGGTGTGTGTTTGTGTGTGTCCTGCGGTGGGTTGGCACCCTGCCCGGGATTGGTTCCTGCCTTGTGCCCTGTGTTGGCTGGGATTGGCTCCAGCAGACCCCCGTGACCCTGTGTTCGGATTCAGCGGGTTGGAAAATGGATGGATGGATGGATGTTGATTTTTACTAGTTTAATAATTTAGGGCATTGTTTTTTGCTTAGAAAGGTTTATGTTATAATTTATTATGCTTTGATTAGAATCTATTAACAAGTGAAATGAAGGCATATTAAACTTGAAAACTATAACCTTGTAAAACATTGCATGATGAACTTTTCCAAGACAACACTGAATTGACAGTGCATGTGCAAAAAAGACCATCCTTTGTTTCTTTGCAATTATATCCTTGTATTTAATTTCATATTTCAGAAAGTTGAAACACACTAAGTATAGTCATCACATGACATTTAATACCAGATATAATTGCACTTGAACAAAGGCTTATCATTCATCTCAACACCTGGTTGAAATGTCTGCTGTGTGAAGTTTTCTCAAATTTTCCCACTGATTGGAACATATGGGTTTTCTGACAGAAAAATCTATTTGTTCACTGCGGCTACTATAATTACATGCTCATAGTTTGCTAATAATCCTCCTTTATTAATATCTGAATTCAGCAGTAAATAATAATGAATATGCTACATTAAGAAAGGCAGTCATCTTCAGAACTTTCAAACATGGAGTTCTGTACATTTCCTATACCTTATTAAAACATTGAAACACAATGAAAATAAGCAATTCACAATCATTTTGATACATATTTCTTTTACTTTATTTCCTTATAGTATATCCTAATGAAGTAAAAAGCATATTAATGCATCCTATTTATTACTAAATATTACAGAGCATACAGCTTGACAGACTGAAAAATGTATATTTGTTATACAACTCAATTATTAATTCAACAATCAAATGTTTTTTTCACTATGATAATACAATATTAATAGTACTTTTTACCATATTGACTTAATCACTCATAAACTGAATAAAAAAAGTCACTGCAGTAACAGAACTTGGACATCACTGCAAATAATTTTTGGGTAATGTAACAGGTTTTGCATTTTCTGAGTAGTTAATTTGTATTCTCATATATTGAATTAATACTACACATTTTAAATAAGTGGGCCGCTGTCTGATTTCTGAAGAATTTTCCAGATTGGCATATCTACTACTGCTTTTTACTCTGGTCCCTGTGTTTTTTCCCTCTAAATGAAATGTTGCACATAAAAACAAAAATATGAAGGACAGCAGATCTGGCATTGATGACTACAAGAAAAAGTAATATTCAGATATTTTTGATTTTATAGCCCTAAACAAATGTAATGATGAGTTACCTTTTGATATAATCACAATAAAATCTGAGTTTACTTAATAATTTCTGTGCAGACTTTCACAAATGATATTTATTCATTTTCTTGTCATTGTTATGCTTTAAAGTTAAAATCAATCAATTTATGTTATGCTATAAATGATCTACTGGTTACAGGGAATAACATAAAAATAAAATAAAAAAACAAGTCTTGTAACAAAATATTATAGTCAAAGTTTATGATGACATAATTATTTGAATAATAGAAAGTCATCCTATTATGGACTCTGTAAATTGCTAAGAAGAAGCAGAAATTAACTCTAATAACTAAGTGCCATGGATTTGAAAAGGATATGGAATGATAAACAAAAAGAAAAAGAATTTTAATTGCAGTCACTATTTTCATACTAATGTGCTATTATGATCAACATAGTACATATCTCAAAACTAGAAATCTTTTCAATCTTTTATATTATCACTGGCCAATTAAACCCACTATTGTGTACTGTTTAATGGTGCGTTGGACTAAGCTGAGGTGAGTGTTTTGCTGGATGAGCATATATTGGCAATAATAATGCATTAATATTATTTGTGTTTTTAAATTATTAGCTTTAGAAGTGTGATTATGATTCTTTTCTAATATTGATAGTGAACCACACATTTATATGATGTATTAATTTTAAGGATTAGCTTCTTAAGGAGCCACTTAGCATTCAGTGCTTTTAGGTAGAGTTTCCATGTTCTTGCTGTAATTGCTCAGTTTTCTTTGAGCCATCTCTTTTGTTTCTATATTCTAATTCATTTTTTTATGTGCTCCCAGTGAAGATATGGTGTGTAGTGAAATATTTTGGCTTGCACTTCGGTGGTCACATAGACTCTGGTGTCTTAGGACCTTGTATTGGACAATCAGGTATTAGAATTTATTTTTTAAACAATTTTCAAAGCCAGAGAAGACTTTTTACCCTTCAGAATTACTTTCAGTTTTGGTCTCAATTTACAAGTATGATATTTTCATTAGGATATACATTTTCTATTCAAAAGTACTATGTATGTATTTACAATAATATTGGCTTTTCCAAATAGAAAATTAATATGTTAAACTACTTTTGTGTTAATTTAGATTGTCAATGATGAAATATATTATGAATTTAAAAGCAATGCCAAATCTATACTGATACATTGAATAAGTAATAATTAAATCTAAAGGCAAACAGAGAAAAATATTAATAATAACCTTTTACATTAGTTTTAACCTCACATTCTCAAAGATATGCAGATTTGGTTTACTTTTGATTCTGAATTGACCACGGTATGTGTGAGTTGTGCCTTATTGAGAGTTGGTTTTTGACATGCATCCAAAGAGGCTCCCATGACACTGAAATATTAGATTGAGTAGGTTTAACAAGGTTATGTTATGCTAATTACTGTTAATTTTGCTGTTGTTTAGGTTTTTAGGTTTGAATTTGTATTTTTCAATTTAGTTTTAAAGTAATTCAAATTTCGACAAGCTCCTCAAAATAGAAAAAAGATTCCATCTATCTGTCTATCCATCTAGCCAACTAGCCACCTAACTAACAAGGATTTCCTGAAAGTACCTCCATTACAACTTACTTTAAAATTCTCTCTCTCTCTCTCTCTCTCTCTCTCTATATATATATATATATATATATATAATATATATATATATATATACTGTAAATTCATGACTGTAATTGTGAAATTTATGATTTATTGATTCATTATCAACACAAAAATTGAATTTCAATCACAGTTTTACTTGTGACTTTGAAAAAAACTCTCAGCTACATAAAGTGTATTTTTTGAGTAAACTGATAGCTAAGTGCAGTTCTTCAGTGTTTATCAAGACTCCTCTCAAGTTGTTCTGGTATTCTTAAGATTTCCATGCCCCTTACTCCTATAATAATTAGTCATACTTTAACAATACCTGTACTTCCCTCACTGTTCTCATCATTATGATTTTTTACCATAAGATTAAATTTCTTCTAGAAAATGACTCCTTCCTGCCAGTTGACTAAGGAATGTTTTAAGTAAATATTTCATCTGTTCAAGTGAAGAGCGAGTGATTGACATCAGTTGTTACCCAATTAGTTGACACAAGTACTGATTTCTCCCAGAGGCTATCCCACGTCTGGTTTTGTATTGCAAAAGAGGTTCCGCATACGACTGTCTTTATACCTTGGCATCAAAAATTTGAATACGGTTTCTGAACTTTTACAGATCTTTTAAAAATTAAAATCTATTGAGAGAGTAAAATTGGAATTGTTCCTAATAGTGCACATGATACTAATTAGTTTTCAAAACACTCCAAAATTATTTTTTTTTTAAATATGAATTTTGTCAGTAAGGGTATAAAATCAAACTGCACTCCTGTCTCTGATTTAAAATTTTTACTTAAAGTCAGCATTTCCAAAAAAATAATTTAAACATTATACATCTAAGAAATAATAAGTGTTTAACATGCCCATTTTTTGCAATGGAAGATTAGCTTTTGAAATATGTACAGTGCTTCATTTTAATGCGTAAAAGAATGTTTCAAAACCTGCTCATCTTACCTTGTATGGAAGAATTCTCATCCAAGAGAACTGAGTTTATTAAAACAACAAATAAAAAAGCACTGAGTTATTGTAATTGAAAGAAAGTGTATGTCACTAATTTTAGTTTCTAACTTGTGCAGGAATTAACAATTTGTCTGTTTACTGTATATGTCCTTTGTGTTAAAAGGTTATGCGGAATTACAGCCTATATTAGCAACATCTGCATCAATGCAGGAATCAGTCTTAAAGTGAATGCAAGTCTATTGCATTGAACCAAACACTGAATAAATATGTGCTCTGTATTTATGTTACATTGAAAACAACCTCACAATTACAATATTTGCAGATTCTAATCATTTAATATTTCTCTTACAGTATACTTTATTGGCAAAGTGACACAATGAAAGTTATATCATTATGGGCTAATTTCCTCCCACAGTCCAAAGACATGCAGGTTAGGTGGATTGGCGATTCTAAATTGGCCCTGGTGTGTGCTTGGTGTGTGGGTGTGTTTGTGTGTGTCCTGCGGTGGGTTGGCACCCTGCCCGGGATTGGTTCCTGCCTTGTGCCCTGTGTTGGCTGGGATTGGCTCCAGCAGACCCCCGTTTCCCTGTGTTCGGATTCAGCAGGTTGGAAAATGGATGGATGGATTTTATGTTTAAGAAATACAAACTACAATTAACCATAGACCCCCACCAACCAAAAACTAACGATAGATAGATAGATAGATAGATAGATAGATAGATAGATAGATAGATAGATAGATAGATAGATAGATAGATAGATAGATAGATAGATAGATAGATAGATAGATAGATCTGAGACTGCAGCTTTACTCAGTAAAGTGCACTAGTCATTGTCAATTTCATAAAAGACGAGACACGGGACTTTGTTTCCACTGTTTAAAACATTGCAACACAACTTCCAATAACAATTTGTTTGTTCTATGACATCCTCCCTTAAAGTTATCAACTGCTGCTTTGACTAAACCTGTGCCAATAATGTCTGAAACATTTTTGTTTTCCAATGATGATCTAGAAGTCCACTGTTGTGTATGAAAACATTTTTCTTTAATTATTGTGAGATGTTTTGGAGTATTCAAAATTTGCCTCTGGATTTATAAAAAGGTGTTACATACATTCCTAGCTTTACAGGGAACATTGTGAAGTTATTTTAGATCTTTCAGAGTCCCTGCAGTTTTTTTTATATGCACAGGTTCCAGATATCTGATTTTACTTGGAATGGTCAAAGAACTCAACACCACCCCCTAAAAATGTTAAATCCTGAAAATCCATGCTCTTTGTACAGACTCCTCAAGTGTACACGATCCCAATTTAATTTAGGACTCTGGGTTTAATGTCAGTAGTGGCATATTACACTATTCTAAACATTATTTTTCATTACAAAACCAACATTAGGTTCAAGAAAAGAAAAAAATAGACTTGGTTGGTGCTTCATGACTTTATTGCAGGTTTGATTTCACTAAAAGTCCTTGGCTATTCTTTTAAAGAGATACAGTATATTACTAACTCCACATGCCATCATTTCAAAACAATATTTAAATGTATATTTCTTTATTAAGTATACTGTAAGTTTTTATGTGGTTTACAAACTGTACATACATGAATACCAATTTGAGGGATGCATGGCATGCAAGAATTAACCATAGTGGGTTTACTGTGCTGAAATGATACCATAAGTAATAGCTTATACAAGATTTAGTATATCAGAAGTCAAGTAAAATCATTGAGAATTTAAATGTTTAAGAGCTACTGACACACCCAAAGCAAAAATATTTGAATGTGGCAATAGGTTAAAGGCAAATAACCTTAGCAATTTAATATTTGAAATGTGATCCTCAGTTAAAAGTGAAATCATACATTGTGAATAAATATTACATATAAAAATATTATGATGTCTGTACCATTAAGCTAGGGTAATTATGATAATTAAACATATTTTCAGTTATGCAAATAAATAAAGCTAAATGCTATAGATTTTATTCTGTGTGATTATAATTGGGTGGAGTGTAAACAGTTTATGCAAAATTACAAAGTAACTGACAGCTACTGTACCTAGACACAAGGACATCACAATAAGAAGTCTTAAAAATGACACTTTTAAAGTGTTTGGCAAATAGACTGAAAGGACACTGCGACTACCTGTTTTTTAGTAGAATGTTAACTCTTTAGCAAAATTATAAAATAAATTCCTTCTTGTGTATCTTACAAAAAAATGAATATGCTTTAGAAGATCTCATGCATTGAAAACAAACTAATTGTTTGCCTCTAAATGGAATAAATTCTTAACTGATCTGCCAAGAGCTCTGTGATAGTGCTTACTGAGAAGTGCACTTCATTCTGATTGTTGGATCAACGAAACGAGTTTGGATTTGGCCTTATTGGAATTTGAACCCTGATATTTAAAAATGACACTTTCCAAAACTGGACCCAGTCCAGCATCATCTCTGCCCTGTAATACTGCATTATATTATACTAGTCATTTAGCCCGTTACAATAACGGGCGCTAGAACAGTAGTGCATAAACATTAGTAGGAACAGTCTATATTAAATGGCAAGGGACTTTGACCTCATTCTTTTTGTTGGTCGTATTTTTCTTTCTTTTAGCCTTTCTTTTGTTGTTGTTTACTTGCTGAGCTGACCGTTCTTCGTGGGCTGCCGCCGTGTATTGTGTGTCTTTAATTTTCTGTGACAGTAATACTGTCTTGTACGGCTGTATTCAATAAGGGCGCGTAGATAATTTAGTTCAAATGGCTCTGGAATATGTGAAGAGCAACAGGTGCAGATCTTTATTTACACGCGCCTTTATTCGCTACGCCCAACTGAGGTCGCCTTTTTGTGCGCGCCCTTATTGAAGGATACCGTCTTGTACGTCCACTGGCTTGTACGTCCGTAATATACGTCCGTACGTCCATAATATACCTTTAATTTTCTCTGGCGGTAATACAGGCGTGCGCGTCAGTAATATGCCTTTAATCTCCTCTGACAGTAATACTGGCTTGTATGTGGCTGTATTTTGCGTCACTGTATTGTGTACCTTTAATTTCCTCTCGCAGTAATACTGGTTTGTATTTCCGTAAAACGCCTCTAACTTTCTCTGACAGTAATATCGTGCATAGCACCGTGCCCCGCGCATGCGCACTTCACCAGAAGACACCCACACACGGACACCTGGACGCACATTGGGATTTTATATATATAGATAATCTTGTTTTCAAAAAAAGATTTCCAAATAGTTAAAAATTGTTAGGCAGCTAGCAGAAAGGCATTGCAACACTAGTATCACTGTCCATACATACAAAAAAGCTCCACAGTCCATATGCCTTCATTTTAAAGTTTCTATATCTCATTCACCACATTTACATACATAATGTACATAATGGTCAGAAAACTATATAACCCTAATGCCTGTTTGTCTAACCATGTTTCTTTCCATGTTCATGTTTCTTTCTAGCTGTCAAACTTCAAACTAAGAGCTATACTATTGTTACACAGAGCTAACATTAAGAACATTCCGTTACCTTTAACTTATAGAGTATTAAAGTGAATCTTCCATTTTCTATGTTAACACTACATTTTATTCAAGTTAAAAAGCAAACAAAGATAAATTACCTTTAGCATTAATGTAAAGAATTTGGCTCTTACAGTGCACATTAGTCCAGACTCAGTTACTTTATGAAGATTTTTGGATAATGCTAATACTTCCTTATAATTAAACAAGTGAGTTAAATGATGATATTGTTTCCTTAATAACAGTAGAAAATTTGGTCTGTGACCCCTAAAGAAAACAATTAAGATGATTAAACAAACATAAAGCAAGTAAATGGACCATTTTGTATAAAATATACTTTATATTTTGTTTAAAGTATATAATTATTAAATAATACTACTACTGCACTTGCACCCTATTAATTTATTCGCAAACATATTCACTTGAATAGGTAGGGCCTTGCCAAGATCAAGAAATCTAATAACTGTGATTATAGATCTAACAGTATATTTATGAAACTGGATTCAGGAATATAAACCTTTAGATAATCTCAAAAGAAGGAGGCTAAAGGAAAGCTTTAATGAAGGCTTTATAGTTCCTGAACAGTATTACCAAAGATTTTTTTAACAGGAGGCAGAGAGTAAAATCAAGACTGACACTAAAATAGGAAGGAAGGGCTGACATACAAAATAAATTTATATAAGACTACAGTTTAAATTTCAGTGAATATTAAGATGATTCTTTAATAATTATATTGAAAGTGACGGTACTATTATTTTTTTTTATAAGTTCATAGTTTTTGGAGTACTGCATCATATAAATATTATAGTATGAAGACCACCCATTTTTCGATGTGTTTATCCAGTTTATAGCTGCTGTGTCTCTTGGCAGAAATTAGGACAAAGTACAAACCCACGCTGAATAGCACACACGTCCATCATAGAACACACAAACACACACACATTCAAATTGGTGTCATTTTCAGAGTTGCCAATCTATTTGTCAGCATGGCCATGAGATAAAATTTAAGAATGGAAAAATACTACAGCAAAGAGAGAATGTGGCTTGGTGACAAGCGAGCTTACATATTTGAGTATGTCTTGCAATGGACTCTACAGTTTGGAACTCAGCTCTTTGTTTTTAATTACTGTCCAACTTCTGACTTTGGCCTGAGACAGCACAAAGGCCAAGGTCTTGAAATCATTAAAGGAGGCTGAAATGTACTTTTTGTCTGTCTTGATGTCATAGCCCAGACAGGCTAGCCGAATCCCCCCTTCCCAATCTGTTTCATATGTGTAGAGCTAATTAGATTGTAAGCACTTCCAGTTAATTCCTTTCGGTAGCTGCCATGCAAACTGAGGAGAAACTGAAAAGAAAAAACTTTTTTGTAAAGTAAAACATATAAAATAATAATGAATATATTTTGCATGCCACTCTGGTACATAAAAGATGGGAATTGTATCACGTAAAACATTGTAATTATTTTGCCTTAATCCACTATTGAGTTCCTAGGCTGAAGTACTGAAATCATAAAAGGAAGCTGGACATTTCCACATTTTTTAAATAAAATATATTAAGTGATTATAAAAATGACTATGTGCATCAACTGATTACAAAAAGATGAAAAACGTATTTTCATTACATTAAATGTAATTATTATTTGACCTCTATATTTCATTAAATAGTTAATTGAAGTTTTTAATTATTAAAGGCTGTGTAGAATTTTACCCTCCAGTTTTTTTTTTTTTCACGTTTCTTGATATTTTAGAATATCCTGATCACAATTCTGCAAAACAATTCATGTTTGTCTGGATGTCTGTATTCTGTGACATTTGGACCTATTTTGGTCTGTTGCTCATGTAAGTTGATTGGATTTGAACCACTTCTGTTACTTCTTTCTGGTAGCAATCATGCACACTGAGCAGAAACTAAAGCAAAAAAAAATTTTTTTTCAAATAAAACACATGAAACAGATACATAATAACTATACAACAGATTTAGAAAGTGTTCAAACTCCTTCACTCTCTGCATACTTTATTGTGCTGTAGATTTAATTTTAAATGGTTACATGTATCATTTTTACCTACCAATCTGCCCTGAATAACCCATAATAACAAAGTGAAAGCATGTTTTCAGAAAGGATTACATATTTTTTAAATAAAAAACTGAAATCTCTCATTTATTTAAATATTTGAACCCTTTGCTGTAGAACTCCAAATTGTGGTCAGGTGTGTCATGTTTGCTTTAATTATCTTTAAAATATGTCTAGAACTTGATTGGAGTCCACCTATGGGAAATTGAATTGACTGGACTCAATCTAGAAAGGCACATACCTGTGTGTGTAAGGTCCCACAATTCACACTGCATGTCAGGATAAAAACCAAGCAATGAAGTCCAAAGAACTCCCTGAAGATTTATGCAATAAAATTGCAGTGAGGTAGAGATCAAGTCATGGGGATAAAAACATTTCCAAAGATCTCAATAAATGTAAAATAAAAGATGTTTAGAACCACCTGGACTCTATCTATTGTTGGCCGACTGACCAAACTGAGTAAGCAGGAAAGAAGAGCTTGATCAGTGTGGTGACCAAGAATCTAATGGATACTCTAACTATGCTTCACAGGTTCTCAGCTGAGAAGAGAGAACTTGTTGGAAGGATGGTCATCCCAGCAGCACTCCATCAATGACGTGCATATGGTCAAGTGATTAGAGGGAAGTCATTCTTGAGTAAAAGGAACATGAATACCCACTTGGAGTTTGCCAAATGGCATTTCAAGGATTCAGGTCTGATGAGACAAAAATTGAACTCTTTGGCCAGAACTCCAGGTACTATGTCAGGCGAAGACAAGGTACTGCTAATACCATTCGTATGGTGAAGCATGGTGGTGGCAGTATCATGCCCAATAAACCAACTCATATCCAGTTCCCAGAAAAAGAGAGGTAGTGACAGTTGGGACTCAGTCATTAGGGGGATTGAAGCACAGGTTTGCTCCAGAGACAGAGAGTCTCGCATAGTGTGTTTCCTTCTGGATGCACATGTGGGAGACCTCCCTGGAAGGGTTTATTGGCTGTTCTCCAGGATGGGGGTGGATCCAGTTGTAATTGTTCATATTGGAAAAAACGACATACTGTACATAAGGGTAGTATGTCAGTTCTGTGATCCAAATTTAAAGAGTTAGGTGCGAGAATTGACAAGGTAGTCTGCCTGTGCCACATGCCAGTCCAGTTAACACTAAGGAGATTAAAAGGCTTAAAATGTGGCACAGGTCTTGGTGTAGGGCAGTAGGGCATAGGTTTATGGGGCATTGGGACTCCATTTGGAACAGATAGGACCAGTTCTACTGTGATGGGTTACATCTGAACCAGATGGGCACCAATGTATTGTGGAAGTGAATAGTGTACAGGTTAGTCTTGAGGATTGTTTGAACTAGGATATGGGGTGGGTAGAGAGTTTAGGACAGGCCAGGTTTAGTACATGAAGGAACAAACAATACTGTAAAAATAAAAATGCATTGTAATGTAAATTCCAAGCCAAGGTTTAAATGCAAAAGTATACTGAGTAACACATTAAAAACAGCTTGTCTGTAGTATCAAAAAGAAAAGTGAGTTGGAGTTGAATGTAGTGAAGCATAATTATGATATAAAAGCAGTAATAGAAACCTGGGGATGAGTATAAAATAGAGGAATACACATTTTTTAGGAACAGAAAAGGAGGTGGGGTTGCTGTTTATGTCAAAAAGAATTTAAACGCAAGTCCTCTTCAGTTGGACGATGAGCCCCATCTTAGGGATGACATGTGGCATTGCCTGGAAAGCATTAGAGAAACAGGCCTTGTTTAGGAGTGTGTTATAGACCACCCAATGCAGACAGTAGTTTCAATGTACATCTTTTTAGTAACATTAAAAAAGACAAGTTTATACGGGGATGTTTTAGTCATGATAGACTTTAACAACAAGAATATTAACTGGGATAACCTTGCTAATAGCAGAGCACAAAAGCAGGAATTTTTAGAAAAAAATCAGTGACTGTTTTTTAACACAGTATGTTAAAGCTCCAACACTGGAGGACACTTGTCTTGATTTAGTAATTGGTAATAATCAGAATAGAATTGATTGTATAGAAGTGATTGAACCACTAGGGTCATGTGACCATAAAATAGTACAACTCTCAGTGTTTTGGAAGAGTGCGGATGCAAATTTTAAAACTGTTAGTTTTAACTCTAGTAGGGCAAATTTTGAGCAGATGAGGATAGACAAGGATAAGCTTTTAAGTGTGGAAACAGAGTTTTAAAAACATTTTACATTTAATGCAGGACAGATACATACCAAAATTTGAAATTAGTAGAAAATTTTAAAAACTCTGCAGTGGTTAATAAAGAGCTGAAAAAGAAGCTGCAAAGAAAAAAATAGCTGTATAAGGAGTATAAGATTAATATGTTCAATGTAAATCGTAAAGTGTATGAGCATATAAAGGCAACCATTAAGTACAATATTAGGGAGGGTAAAAGGCAGTATAGTAGATAAGGCGAAAGATGACCCAAAGAGATTGTTTCAGTATTGAAAGAACATTGAAGTAGAAGTGCATCATGGAATCTTAAAGGGGAAATAAAAGATACAGACAGTGAAATAGCAGAAGTTCATTTATCTGTGGTTTTCACACATGAGGAAGCAGATAACCTCCCAATGGTAAAAGGGACTACTAAGGAGGTACTGAGTGATTTGGAAATTGTAGAGGGAGAAGTACTGCTTAGATTAAATAGGCTGAAATCAAACACATCACCAGGACCAGATAAAATTTACCTAGAAGTTCTTAAGGAGGTTAGCGAGTACATATATTTTTAGGAATTCACTGCACACTGGGGAGATTCTGAAGGACTGGATAATGGCAAATATTATCCCATTATATAAAAGGGTGGCCAGGTGGATCCAAGCAACTATAGGCCAGTAAGCTTAACGTGCATCACAGGAAAATGAATGTAAGGAATTATTAAGGATAACATTGAGGAGCACATGGCAAGAACAGGAGTTTTACTGAGCAGTCAGCATGGGTTCAGAAGAGGGAGGTCATGTTTTACTGACATGCTGGAATTCTGTAAGGAAGCAACAAAAGTATATAGAGCATTTGATATTATTTATCTTGACTTCAGAAAACATTTCATAAGGTGGCACATTTAATGTTCAAAACCAAACTAAAAGAAGCAGGAGTTCAGGTATTGTTTGTAGATGGGTGCAAAATTGGAAGCAGGGGGTTATGGTGTGAGGAACCCTGACAGAATCGGATGACATTAAGAGCGGTGTTCCACAGGGGTCAGTGCTAAGGCGGCTGCTATTTTTTAAATATATAAATGATTTGGATAGAAATAAAAGTAACAAGATGGTTAAGTTTGTAGCTGATGCCAAGCTAGGTGGATTGGCAGATAATCTAGAATACGCAATGGAAGGTCTGAAAATCTGAAAAAGTACACGTTATGAGAAGGATCTAGGAGTCATAGTGGACTCGACACTATCAACTGTCAGACAGTGTTCAGAAGCCATTAAGAAGGCTAAAAGAATGTCAGGTTATTTAGCTCTCTTATGTGTGCAAGAAGGTTGTGCTCAAGCTTTATAATGCACTGATGAGGCCTCATCTGGAGTACTGTGTGCAGTTTTGGTCTCCAGGCTATTAAAAGGATATAGCAGCACTAGAAAAGGCCAGAGAAGAGCGACTCGGCTGATTCCAGGGTTACTGGGGATGAATTATGATTTAAGATTAAAAAAGCTGAGTCTTTTTAGTTTAAGCAAAAGAAGATTAAGAGGAGACTTGATTGAAGTGTGTAAAATTATGAAAGGAATTAGTACAGTGGATTGAGACTGTTACTTTAAAATGAGTTCATCAAGAACACGGGGACACAGTTGGAAACTTGTTAAGGGTAAATTTCGTACAAACATTAGGACATTTTTCTTCACACAGAGAACCAAAGAAAAATAATGCAACTGAAATGTTGCACTCAAAGTAGTTTATTTTAGTTCCACAGTGTAAAATTACTCCACAGACACTATAGCCACTTATTCCAGGACTAGAAAACACTATTCTGGAAGACTCGGTAGAAAAGCAATATAGTCAGTCAGTCATTTTCCAACCCGCTATATCCTAACACAGGGTCACGGTAGTCTGCTGGAGCCAGTCCCAGCCAGCAAAGGGCACAAGGCAGGAACAAACTACGGGCAGGGTGCCAGCCCACAGCAGGGCACATACACACACCAAGCACATGGACAATTTAGGCTTGCCAATGCACCTAACCTGCATGTCTTTGGACTGTGGGAGGAAACTGGAGCACCCGGAAGAAACCCACGCAGACATAGGGAGAACATGTAAACTCTGTGCAGGGAGGACCCGGGAAGCAAACCCAGGCCTCCTAACTGCAAGGCAGGAGTGCTACCACTGCGCCACTGTGCTGCCCAAGCAGTATAGTGTTGTGGGATATTTCAAATATATTTCAGCTGCTTTTGTATTTGGTAATCCTTTTTGAGTTAACAAGGTTGGATTATGATTATGATACTCTTAAAGAAAATCTGAGATATAATTTTTTGTTTTGCATATGTTTTATAGTTTCTTTAACATAAAAGAATATTATTTTTCTGGGTTTATGAATAGATGTTAGAATTCATACACTTCCTTATAATTTTATAGATCGTGTATTCATGTGCACTGAATGCATAATATTTTGCATGACACATTAATCGTGAAAGTGAAAAGCTGTTTAAAAAAAAGGCTGAGATGATAATTGCATATGCTAATAAATTGTCTCTTGATCAGCAACATGCATATCCAATACATAGCAGGAAAATGTATTGTAGGTAAGTGACAGGCCCAAGCAGACTGTGAAACAAGATGCTAAACCTATCAATAAACAGCAGGAGAATAAAACTTCAATCAATCAACACTTACTGCTAAACTAGACGTGCAGTGGGGTTTAGAATAAATGATAATAGTTGATGAGCAAGCAAAATGAAGAATATGAAACAACAGTGGGAATCTCTGATCAAATCACTTCCATTAGGTAAAGTTATATTATGTAACACACAGCAAGAAGCAAGTCTTCCATGAGAGCAAACTAAAGAGAGGCACACATCATTACCTGCTTTCCAAGGGTCTGATTTGCATGAAGCATTTGATAAGGTATTCTTGAGCTTCTGCTTAGAGGTAATTGTGGGATTTAGAAATTGATTCATTAGATGCCCTTTCAGTAGAAAACTAGTGTCTCCATGTTTCTGAGGTGTTTCCTAATGTAATTGTTCTAAAGAACAGAAATTGCTCGACAGTTTAAACAAATGACTGGACTCTTTGACTCTGGACTAAGTGGGAGAGGCATGTCTTCAATTCAAAAGTGCAACAGGGTTCTGGTTGTGGGTTAGCTTCATTTTAACAAAGGAATTTAATTTAACAATATTTTATCACAAACTGCCTGCATTTTGCATGTTTTGATTGTTTAAGTGGATTATTTCCCATGGATTATGAGATACAAGTAGTGTGACATTTTTTTCATGAACGTTTTAATATTGTTTGTTGTTTTCAGCATTGGCCTCCATTCACTTTCTATGATGCATAAACTTTATTACCTCTGTTTTTCATGAAAACATGGGATTACATTTTTTTGGCTATCACTACAATTTATGTGGTGACATTTAAAAAAAAGATAATTTATTACTTTAATACAGTTTTATTACCTTCTACTAATTTATCATTTTGATTTTGAAACATGGGTAATTAATTTGTACTTTCATTTTAAATGTACAACATTACTTTTGTTTTGTTTTTTAATTTTAACATTGTGTTTGGGAATTAACACAATGACATTTTCTTTTCTTATGGATGTCACCATTTTCTGGTCTCTATGCTAGGTTTGTGTCTTGGAAGTTGCAACATACGAAGTCAGCAGGCCAAGTGTCTTTAAATCAACATCATACTGAATATTTTTTTAGCTTTTACGCATTTTTCATTTTGATTTTAAAACATGGACAATTAATTTCTACTTTCATTTTCAACTTAAAATATGAATTTGGTCTTGTTTTTTTAATTTTAACAATGTGTTTGTTGGCAATTATCAAAAAGACCATTATGTTTTCTTATGGGCATCACCATTTTCATGTCTCTTTGCCAGGTTTATGTCTTGGAAGTCCACATAGATAGACAGAACTTTATTTGTCCCTAAGGGGAAATTTGGTATTTTACAGAAGATCTTTAAATAAATCAATACAGATAAGTGAGTAAGTAGGTAAATAAATCAATATAAACACACACTTTGGTCTGAACACACACGAGAAATGACTAGAAAGCAAGAAAAATAAAAGAAAGAAAAGTTCTGACTCAGCTGTCAGAGTCACAGTGAGACATTATGCAGACATATTGCTGTTGGTATAAAGGAACCCCAGTAGTGTTTCTTGACACACTTCTGCTGAATAATTTGTTGTCTAAAAGTCCTCAGTGTTAGTGTGTCAGAGAGAGAATGTGCAGCATTTTCATAATGGCACTCATTTTTGTATTTATTCTCTCCTTCGCTACAACCTCCAGGAGTATGTCCTATAACTTAGCTTGACTTTCTAATTAGCTTGTTGATTCGGTGGGCCTTTCTTGAAGTGATGTTACCAGCTCAGCACACCACAGCATAGAAAATTACATTGGCCATCACAGGGTTAAAGAAGTGAAGGACGTCATTTCCCACATTAAAGCAACACATTGTCCTAAGGAAAAAGAGTCTACTCTACCCTTACTTGTATAGTTCCTCTGTGTTCTGAGATCAGCCCAACCTATCATTGATGTAATCCCCCAAGTACTTGTAGGAGTGTACCACCTCTACATCCACTCCTTGAACAGTGACCAGACATAGATACTCTTTGGTGCAGGAAAAGTCAACAATGAGTTCCTTGCTTTTGCTGATGTTAAGATGCAGACAAATCTTTCTGCACCAAAACATCTCTATCTGACTCCTATACTCTGTCTCATCCCCTTTATCAATACACCTCATAAGTTCATAATCAACTGAGAATTTTTGCAAGTGACATGACCTGGTGACTTTGTGCTGCTGGTTTGACATGGCGAGTATCATTAAGAAAGTCATTACTTAAAGGACAAAATAAGGCCTTGAAATACTGGCTGTTCTTCAAGCTTTTGTGCTGTGAGGCGTCTATCACACAAGCTGATGATCCTCAGAAACTTGTCTTCTGATTGTGTTGTGACTTTGGGTCTGCAAGATCTCTTCCTATCAGAATTTGTTCCAGTTTCAAATTGCCTTTGGATTGTGTAGGACACCGTAATCACGAACAATATTTTTGCAATTTCTCTAACTGAAAGGCCTACACTTCTAAGAGTACAGTAATAATGCTCTGTCTGAAATATTGTCCAAGTAGTATATCAGAGGATATAGTAACACAGTCTGTTCCAACTCTGCTTTAAGACAGACAGAGGGTTTTAAGTAATCAACAGAAGTTGGGACACCTGTGCAAATTGTTTGCATCAACTTCCAAGGCTTAATTTACTTTAATTGCTGTAGAACATCTGTAAGTTGTAACCTATTAGTTGCTTCCCGAAGAAGGCACATTTGTAATATCCTGATATTTCCCTTTTTTCAGTTTTTGCTAACCTAAACTTTAAATTTAAACCCTTGGCAGTTTACTGCTTACCTTTTCACCATTGTAGATCATTAATTGCATTTCAACTGATTCAATTTGAAGAAAACCTGGAAAAACTGAGGTGTTCTAAAACTTTTGACTGGTAGTGTTTGGACAGTCCACACTGATGGTCATTTCACTTGGCATGGTAGAAATTGTTGATGTAGTAGGGATGGTGTGGAGAGACTGGTCATTGGAAGAAGGTGGCAGTAGGAGGGAAAATCTATTAAAAATGAGTTCAAGGCATTAGCTTTGTCCACATCCCCTTCTAGCACCAGAGCGCTGGATTGCTTGAGTCTCATAAATATGCCCAGTCCATTCCAGACATCCTTCATGTTATTCTGAGTAAGTTTATTTCTATTTTAGCTTTGTAAGCTTCCTTTCCTTTACTGAGCTTTTTCTTTAGCACACACTGTTCATCCTTCTGTGCCCCTTTGTCACTGGATTTGAATGCTCTCTTTTTCTCACTCAAGAGACCTTTTAGCTCCTTAGTAACTGCTATTGTGGTTACCACTGTGTTGACAGAGAAGTTAATATAGTCTGTGATACAGTGACAGAGTCCCTCAGTATTGCCCAATGTGACTCGCACATCATTTCCCAGTCTATTATTTGGAAACAGTCATTCAGAGACATTTCAACCTTCAGGCTCCACTTTCTCAGTATTCTGGTGGTAACATGTTGCCATCTAATAACAGGCTTTGTAGCTGGGAATAAGATGAACTAGGATGTGGTCAGACTTGCCTAAAAGAGCTAGTAGAATTTAGCAGGTACAGCTTGTTGTTTCTTTGAGTGGAACCGGTCACAAACTGATAGAAATTTGTCATAGTTCCTTCCAAAGTTACATGGTTGAAGTCACCACATATTAAAACTGCAGGGTCGGAGTGAGTCATCATTAAAGTGTTAGTGACAGAATGAATCTCTTCTGTTACCATCCATCCATCCATCTATCCATTATCCACCATTTATCCGAGGTCGGGTTGTGGGGGCAGCAGCCTAAGCAGGGAAGCCCAGACCTCCCTCTCCCTGGCCACCTCCTCCAGCTCCTCTGGGAGGACCCCAAAGCGTTCCAAGGCCAGCCGGGAGATATAATCCCTCCAGCGTGTCCTGGGTCTGCCCCGTGGCCTTCTCCCAGTGGGACATGCCCGGGACCCCCCCCCAGGGAGGCGTCCAGGGGGCATCCTGACCAGATGTCCGAACCACCTCAACTGACTTCTTTCAATGCGGAGGAGCAGCGACTCTACTTCAAGTCTCTCCCGGAAAACTGAACTCCTCACCCTATCTCTAAGGGAAAGTCCAGCCACCCTGCGGAGAAAACTTATTTCGGCCGCTTGTATCCGTGATCTTGCTCTTTCGGTCACTACCCAAAGCTCGTGGCCATAGGTGAGGGTAAGAACGTAGATTGACTGGTAAATCGACAGCCTCGCCTTTTGGCTCAGCTCTCTCTTCACCACGATGGACCGTTGCAGAGCCCGCATTACTGCGGATGCTGCACCACCTCTCGCTCCATTCTTCCCTCACTCATGAACAAGACCGCAAGATACTTAAACTCCTCGACTTGAGGCAGTAATGTGTTCCCAACCCAGACAGAGCATTCCACCCTTTTCCGGCTGAGAACCATGGCCTCGGATTTAGAGGTGCTGACTCTTATCCCAGCCGCTTCACACTCAGCTGTGAACTGCTCCAGTGAGAGCTGGAGGTCACTGTCCGATGAAGCCAACAGAACCACGTCATCCGCAAATAGCAGAGACGAGATTCTGAGGTCACCAAACCAAACCCCCTCCACTCCTTGGCTGCACCTAGAAATTCTGTCCATAAAACTTATGAACAGAATCGGTGACAAAGGGCAGCCCTGGCGGAGTCCAACCTCAACAGGAAATGAGTCCAACTTATTACCGGCAATGCGGACCAAGCTCCTGTTCCTCCTGTACAGGGACTGAATGGCTCGTAACAACAAGCCTTGTACCCCATACTCTCGGAGCACACCCCAGAGGATGCTTCGAGGGACACCGTCGAATGCCTTCTCCAAATCCACAAAACACATGTGGACTGGTTGGGCAAACTCCCATGCCCCCTCCAGGATCCTGGCCAGGGTGTAGAGCTAGTCCAGTGTTCCACGGCAGGGAGGGAATCCGCATTGTTCCTCTTGAATCTGAGATTCGACCGAACTCTCTTCTCTAGCACCCCTGAATAGACCTTACTGGGGAGGCTGAGGAGTGTTATCCCCTTATAATTGGAGCACATCCTCCGGTCACCCTTCTTAAAAAGGGGGACCACCACCCCGGTTTGTCAATCCAGAGGCACTGCCCCTGATGTCCATGCGATGTTGCAGAGATGTGTCAACCAGGACAGCCCCACAACATCCAGAGCCTTGAGGAACCCAGGGTGAACCTTGTGCACCCCAGGGGCCCCGCCACCTCGGAGCTTTTTAACTACCTCAGCAACCTCAGCCCCTGATATGAATGGGCTCTCCCTGGAGTCCTCCAACTCTGCTTCCTCTAAGGAAGACATGCTGGTAGGATTGAGAAGATCCTCGAAGTATTCCTTCCACCGGTCAATAACATCTGCAGTTGAAGTCAGCAGGACCCCATCTCCACTATACACAGTGTTGGTGGAGACCGCTTTCCCCTCCTGAGGCACCTGACGGTTTGCCAGAACCTTCTTGGTGCCGACCGAAAGTCGTTTTCCGTGGCTTCCCTTGTCTTCTTCTTACCATGGCTTCTCTTCTATTACCACGTCCTCATTTGCTGAGTGAGAAATATGTACATTCATAAGGATGATGTAATTTATCTCCCTAAAATGAAATAACCCCATTTGCATTTTCATTTTATAATTTTAATTTTCATTTCAATTTTTACAGAAAATACCTCCCATAAAATGAGCAGTCCCCCTTCTATCATAAAATGCCACTGTACTTGTATGCTCCATGACCCATTATGAGCGCAGACAGTCCATCCATCTTTTTTGACACCAATTCAACATTTTCCATTACAATATATGGTAGACCAGTTCTAAAATCTTTTTGCCTTGCTTTTGCACTCACACTGGCACGCTGCTTTTTCCGTCTGTGGACAAATAGGTCCTGTGGTAAAGTTTAGCTGAGCTGCTTAGGTGCTCATGATCACAGTGCAAGTAGCTGATTTTACGGGATTATTTAATACACACTGCTTTTATTTTCTTAGTGTGTCTTACTGTTTTAGGTGTTGCCCTTGGGTCCTCTTCGTGACTCCATTCAAGTTTGCAGCACATTTGAAGTACAGTTAAGACAAGCCAGTGCCTAGGTTTACATGTATTGTACTTCGTTGGTAAATTTAAAATTCATTTAAAATCCATGTATTTCATTTCTAGTGGATACTATCAGTATCAATCCATTCTTATTTAAATAAGACTAGTCACTAGTAAATAAGCTCAGAAAAAAAAGAAAAACAATGAAAAATACAGTTCATTTGTAAAAAGGCTGCAGCTTGCACAGCACCTGGAAACCAGTAGAATATGATGTCATCGCACACAGTTTTGGATACTCTCTGTCTCTCTCTATCAGTCTATTTCTTATGGCCACCAGGGTGTGTGTCAGCTCACCAAACACCCGACACAACACAGGCTCACTTGCCAATGATGACGCTGAGTGCCTGTCTGCTCACTGCCTTTGTGGTCTGCTTGGACTTCCTTCTCCACATATCGGACAAGAGTGTTTCTCTGGAAAGGTTTTTTTGTTTGTTTTTTTTTTTGTCCCACAAGACTTTAAAATGCAGGTCCCTGCCACCAGATGGCCAGAAATTCTGCCGACCACATCACTTGTGGCTACCATTGGGTGCTCCAACTCCCCAAACACCCGGCACAGACAGGCTCGGACACAACACACAGCAAACAAGTTTTGTATTCTTTTTTTCTGTGGGAAAGTCTTCCACTAAGTGTTTCCCACCACCAACACAAGTATAGCAAGGCACACAATACTAGTTTGTCTTTTCTTCACCTCTCTCTCTGTCACTGCCACCTCCACTCCTCACACAAGCTTTGTCTCCTTCGTCCTGACTCTGGCTCCCAGAGTTGTGGTAGGCAGCTCCTTTTATGTGATCCCCGGAAGTAATTCCAGTATTCCAAAGGCTTCCTTCCGCAGTGAGGGCATCCTGGCCAGGTAAGGTTCCTTGCCTTCTCTCTTTCTCTAACCTTTTGCCAGTGCTTGGTTTAGAATTTTGGTTACAAACTACTTGTGATTTAGTCAGGGATATTGTCCTGGCTTAACTTTATTTCTTACTTTTTAAATATTTTTCATGCTTTAGAATGATTATTTTTCACATTTTGTAATTATGTACATTTTGTTAATGCTGTTTTGTTTATTTATTTATGTATGAATTTATGTTCCCTCATTCCTTGTGTTTATATCTCAGGTTGGGGAGTAGGTCCTTCAGTGGTTCATTGCACATACGGAAAGTGCACATTGTGAATATAATTTTGTATTTTTTTCTCATTTTTTGGACTACGGTGCACTTGTAAGGCCACATCTTAAATGCAGCATACAGTGTTTGTCACTGTATTATGAGAACTAGCACAACAGACAGCTTCAAGACTTATTCCAGTATTAGGCCGTGTAAGTTATGAAGAAAGATTGACTAAGTTTAAGCAGAGATTAAGAGTTGCCATGAAAGAAGGGAGTAAGTAGGATGGATATAGTTTATTACTGTAAAACACAACACAGCAACACAGATAAAAGTTTTGGAAAATTTTGAGAAATATTTATATACACAGATTCCTAGGTACATGGAACAAGTTAAATAGTGTTATAAGTTAAAGCGTTTTTTGGAAACTTCCCATAAGCAGGAACTGAGTTCAGGTTGAATGGTCTTTTCTCATAAAACAGTTCTTCCCCTAATTGCTTTAAAGGGAAACCTCAAGTCTTCAGGGGTTTTTGTCAATGTTTATGTTTTGTTTTTTTTTACTTCAGCTTACTTTGTTCTCTACAGTCCCTTCTAACGTTGCTTTTATAATTATTTAATGTCTGGCTGGTCTTATTGTTTACCTATGCCATTTGAAAAATCAACCTTCCATTCTCACAGTTTTCCTATCAGACCACTGGCTTCTATTTTTTTGCACCAGAGAATAAAGTGAATTTTATTTTCCCTTAGGTCTTAATACTTGACAGGGAAATTGAATTATTTCACCAATTGATATAGAATTTAAAAACTTGAACCACAAGATAGGCACTGAATTCAGAGGCACTAATTTCTGCTTTTTGGGAATCATGGAAGCATACTGACTGACTGAATAATTAAATTTCACCCAAAGCACCATCTTTGTGAAGTCTGCTTATTTTTTTTCTGTACTGGAATTTTCCTTCACATCACCTAGACATACAGATTAGATTGAATAGAAACTCAAAAAAATTGTCCCATGTCATTCAGCGTGCACCATGACTGACTGATGCTGTCAGTCTCCACAGTTGGGTCCTGTCTTCTTTCTGATCATGCAGACCCTACAGGTAAGAATGAATACATTCTCCTTTCAGAGGATATGAAAGGTGAAAATGTGTGTTATAAACTGGGCGTAAATTTAGGCAGTTGAATGGATACAGCTGCTTTGCTTTGGAACTGACTCCAAAAGGATCATTGTGCACTGCAGTTATCTATAGAATTTTGTTAGAGACAACTGCTTGATCAGAGTGGCCTTTTTTGCCTTAATCTAAACTGCTTACAGTGCCAGGTTTTTGCACATGGACATGATGCACTATTAATAACAATAATAATTCTTTACATTTATATAGCACTTTTCTCACTACTAAAAGTGCTTCAGTGAGTGGGGAGCCACTTCAACAAGCAGTAGTTAAACCCAAAAGGGAGTAGAGGACAGCAAAAATTATTTGTTTTCTATGCATTCTTTTGTCTATTTGGGACCCATTTTATTATACTGTATTTTTTAACTTTTTAAAGTCTCAAACTATTTGATTTGTGTGTGTTGTGCTTGTAATAATGCCCTACTTGCAAAATGCCTATGTAGCTTCACTAAGTGCTCTTCTTAATAAAATATGTAACAGATTTTCCTACTTCTGCATTCCCCACAAAGATGAAAAATGACAATGCAGCGTATGTTATGTCAAACCAAAGTTGTTTTGTAGAATGAATTCACAGAATCATGTTCTGATTATCTCAGAGATGCTACTGGACTAAAACTCACATTAAAAATGTCCATAATGCCTCACAAATTTTTATACTGATCAGATTCAAAACATTCATATTGCAAACATGTCAGCTGTTGTAATACACAGCTGCTTAATGTTTTCATTTCTGTTTAATTAGTTGAACTCATTGGTTGCACAGAGAAATGAGAAAATAGAGCAACTACTTTATCTCTACTGAGGGTCTGCTGGGTCAAGCAGGACAGTTGCTGACATTTGTGTTCTGAGGGCATAATCACTTGCAATATTGAAAACAAACCACCCTCTTGGGCAGTTACAGTCAAAATGAGCATTAACTTATGTTTTGACAGAGTGCAGCTTTTGAAAGGTTTGCCTTTAAACCTTAGTTTTAAAATGTTTTAATTATATTTGCTGATAGTGTGGACTACGGAAGGAACTGCACCAAATAAAGATTGATTGATATTGATTTTGAATGTACAATAGTATGAGACTATACCTTTCTTTATATTTTTAACTTTTTTTTTGTTTTAAAATTATTTTTGTTCTAGCAATAATTTACCTATTTGATGCTTTCATGCAAGGAAAGCAATTGTTTCAGCATTTGTTCCATTGTTTTACATATCTGCTAATTACTCTATTTGCAACATAAGCCTTAAATCCTCATGTTTTGTTGCCATCAGCTAAAATTATAGAGCTATGTTAATGACAAAGTGGCGCTTTTGCTTCAGGATGCCTAATAGCCTTATAATCTTTCTCAATTTGAAAATACTGTTTGGCAGTCATTGTTCTGTAAGTGCTTTACTACATATGCAGAGGAAATACTTCCAGTTAACCTGGAATTAAATAGTAGACTTTGCAAAGAAAGTTACACATCCATTAGTTATTTCCACAGTTGTTTTTTTATTTACATGAGATGTGCTTTTCAGTGAGACTGCCGTGAGTAGAAAGTGCTATGTAAATTGAAGACAGCTTGACTTTTTCCATCTAATCAATGAGATTACTGTATCACAGTATACATACATCAGTAAACCTTGAATACCAAGAGCTGCCCAGAAGCTTCAAACTCCCAAAACACTAAGGGGTTTCTCATAAAGGGGAACAGAGAGAGTCAAGCTTTGTCTCAAAATTACTACAGGAATGACTCTTATTCAACATTTTCATTTACATGATGTAGAACATGCTATCCTTAAACTAAGAGGGTAACAGGTGATCTGTGCATCAAGCCGATTTGGTCCAAGAGCATAGGTTTAAAAACAAATAAACCATAAGAACAAAATAAACCATCAGTTTCACAGAAATATTAAATCAACCTACCTGGACTGAAGCATTGTCCCAACATTAAAAACAGCTACGATCTGTGGATGGCATTACACCTTTTCAGTTTAACTTGGATGTAAATATTAATGAAGGTGTGGCAACTGCATGCTCTGCTTACATTCAGGCATCACTTATCTCAATTGCTTCAAATCAGCTCAGCCATTAGATGAAATAGCTTGCAGTGGCAATGGAAGAAACTGCTCAAACAGAGGTTTATGGTTTCACAGTTTAAGAAATTCCGAGCTGGGTCAACAGGACACAGGTCCTGACTCAGATGCAATTTCCAAAGTTGGAAAGGATCAAACTGGAGCTACAATGCTGGTAAGGGTTATCCTGAAATGATGTCATGCATAGATAGTCCTAAACCTAAAGCTATTGCAAAAGTCAAATGGCAAGAATTAACAGCTTAGTCAAATTACAAGAAAAGTTGCAATTCTGGGCCAGCATTTGTCAAAGATATTTAAATTATGTTTAATAGATAATGAAATCTGATTAATCAAACCATCAAAGTAGAATTCCACCATAGTAATCCACCAAAGGTAGAATCTGAAGGAGCAATAGTCACAGTGTAACATTTCATATAAACTCAAAATCTCAAGTACATTTTGCTAATTACTATGTTATGGTCCATTTAATCATACACATAAAGAGGTTGCACAGAATTAAAGCTACAAGCAGTGCAGCATCAGGAATACAAAATGAAAATGTAGTATGTGATTTTAAATGCTAAGCATGTGATCAGAGGGGGCATCAATATACTTTTTTATCACTACCACCACTCTGTAGGTTGCTCTTATTCTCAATTCAAACATGTAATCTAATACTAACCATCCCAGCTACAAAGCGGCAAAAGTAGTGGCTTACTTTGCTAAATTAAGGTATTGTTCCTATGGTGTGCAAGCTACATTCTGCCATTATGGGCTCAGTACTGGCATCATCATCACTATAGTGAACATAAGAATTTTGGCAAACAGGAATGCTTAATCCTTCAAGCTGATTGGGTTTGTTTGATGAATCTATTACCAGCATAAATACACAGACACAGTATATAATTTTATATTTATTGACCACAAGAGATGTGCCAGCCCCCCAACATCCAACACAACAGACACAGGCACAAATCCAGCAACACACACGTTTTATTTACAGGTGGGAAACGCTTCCCAAACCGTTCCCACTAGCAGCACAGTAAAACGCACAAGTACAGCTAACACAGCACTTTATCACTTCTCTCTCTCTTCTGTCTCCACTCCTCCTCAGGCATGCTTTGTCCTCCACCTGCCAACTCTGGTTCCCTGAATGGAGTGAGGTAGCTCCTTTTATAGAGCACCCAGAAGTGCTCCAGGTATCCCGTGGTCTACTTCTGAACAGACCTCCGGGTGTGGTGGCAGTCCTGCAGAGAAAGGCTCTGCTGTTCCCCATTTGCCTGCTCACGGAAGCCATAGGATCCAACAGGGTTGAGCTTCCATGCTCCAAGCACGTGTTGCGCTGTGAGTCAGGGTTGGCCACAAGAAAATTTTTTAATATGGATATTCTGCCAACAGACAGCCCAGCTCCCCAACACCCGGCACAACAGACACAAGTACAAGTCCAGCAACACACACATTCTATTTACAAGTGGGAAACGCTTCCTAAACCATTCCCACTTACAGCACAATACAAAGCACAAGTAAACATAATAAGCACAGCAACTTTGTCTCTTCTCTCTCTTCTGCCTTCACTTCTCCTCAGACAAGCTATATCCTCCACCTGTCAACTTTAGCTCCCTGAATTGAATGAGATGGATCCTTTTATAGAGCACCCAGAAGTGCACCAAGTGTCCAGTGGTCTCCTCTCGGGCATACTCCTGGGTGTGGTGGCAGACCTGCAGAGAAGGGCTCCGGTGTTCCCCTTGTGCCCCCTGCCGGAGATTACAATCCCCAACAGGGCTGAGCTTCCATGCTCCAAACCCATGGCAATGTAGCAAGCCAGGGGAATAGCCCTCTGTCATCCCCATGGGAGGTACTGCCCCATGCAAGCTCTTTCACCTGGTCCTATCCTTATGAAGGCGTCTCAGCTGAGTAGAAGTCCCGACTGTCCATTACTATATCTATAGGAGATAATCAAAAAGTATATATATATATATATATATATATATATATATTATATATATATATATGTATATAGTATATACACAATATATACCACAGTATATATATAGGAGAGAATTAAAAATTAAGTGGAACTTACCCTTTAATACAGGTAACTGTGAGCAGGTGAATATAACAATTATATCACTTTTCAACATAGTCTCCCTGCAGGTCAATGTACTTGTTATATCATTCCACTAACTTCTGAATTGCTTTGGAGAAGAAGCTTTTTGGCTGCTCCCGAATCCAGGTTTGCACTGCATCCTTAATCTCACCATCAGAGGTGAACCTGCAAACCACGTAAAACCTCTTTAAGTGGACCAAAGATGTGACAGTCACATGGTGCTAGATCAGGGCTATATGGGGGATGTGGAAGGTGTTGAAATTGCAGCCGTTGCAT
The DNA here is from genome assembly GCF_900747795.2 of Erpetoichthys calabaricus. NCBI lineage: Eukaryota > Metazoa > Chordata > Cladistia > Polypteriformes > Polypteridae > Erpetoichthys > Erpetoichthys calabaricus. The sequence goes on from NC_041400.2 coordinate 161,029,277, forward strand.
TGCCTCTGCTGTTGCAGCTGCTGCATGGGGACATGTGGTGTCATGGAGCAGCAAGACTGTTTTTGACAGCATTCCCTTCTTTTGCTATAAACTTCAGGATTTTGTTTCATTCTAAAGATAACACAGTATGTTGTCACCGGTCACTGATTATCCCTGTTCCAGAACAGGACCCTTCATGTTCTAAAAGAAGGTCATTTTGATTTTCTTGGTAGAGGGCAGTCATCTGAATTTCTTCTATTCTGAAGAAGACAGGATTTTCCACTACATGCTTTGTCTCTTTTTCATCCTAGCTATTTGAATCTGTATTCTTTATAGATATATCTGATCACTACTATTTTCCAGCTGTTCAGCTTCATAGAATGAGCTTTTTGTGAGAAATTGTAGTGGTTGACATGTACACGAGCCTTTTTGCTGACCATGGTTGCAGTGCTTTGCTGGACAGCCAATTAATTTGATAGCTTTATGTAATCCACCCTGATCGCTGCCTGTTCATAACTTAATTTCAGTTTTTTTTATAGTCTTCATTACTTACCTAATCAGGATATTTCACATTTCATTTTTTTTCACCCCAGGCTTGTTAAAACTATTTAATAGACTGAGTAAATCAGTGTGAAACATTACATCTAAATGAATTTGAACTGCAGGATATAACTTATAAAGTTCCATGGGAGGTGAATACATATGAAGGCATTCTTTCATCTATATTAAAACAAAATTACATTGATTTATTAACCACTGAATTGATCCATTACAAACCAGTTTTCAATTAAGGGCCAGTGTCAGTCATCTAACTAAAATATGTCCTGAATCAAGTGCAAAACCACAAGGAACAGAAAAATTTTTAATCAGAGCCCTCTTTTGAATGTATAATTGCGCACAGTAATTATACACTTACTATGAATTTATTGCACCAATGCTTGCTTACACTATAGGTATACTGCTAATTATAGAGTAATTACTGTGCAAATGCAGTTATTAGGTGTGACATATTTTATGAAAAACTATTAATGGGCATATGAAATGTATCTACATTTTAAAAATCTTAAACTTTCGTTGTTGATAAATATACAGTATATATAAAACTGATGGAAATAAGTATATTTAAAAGTAATCTGTGCAACAAGATGACAAATCATAAATATTTTGTTAGCTATTTAGAAAATATTACATTCTTACAAAACTGAAAAAGAACAGAATTACTTAATATTGAGATAATATAATTATTATTTAAAGTCATAGTGGGACATTGAAGTTAGCTGAGAAGTGCTGCTAGGGAGACAAACATCTGATAAACAAAGTAGCTATGGAAATTAAACAAGGATAAACAGACCCTAAGCACTCAGGTACAATTGTGCCATTTGATGCCAAGTTTACCACTAGCCTACAAAATATTCATTTTATCGTGTTTTCACATTATATTACAACACAGAAGTAAAAGATATCTACAAAAATTACACATTTTTCCTGTGCTTATAATTCTGGCCCAGTCACTTTCAAAGGTGTTTGCATGGGTGTTTCCCCGGTACTTCTTTTTCTTTCGCATCCCTTCAGAGTATACGTTTAGTAGATTGGGAGTGTTGATATCTGGGTGAGTGTGCTTTGTGGTAGATAACTCCAGCTCACTATAACCCTCAAATTATATTAAACAGGTTTGAGTAATGGCTAGGACAACATACCTGTCAGTCTAGACTGCACATCTTTTGCATGTGACAGGGCAAAGAAGAATTAGACTTCCATTGTTTTTAAACCCGAGCAAAACCCGAAACTGAAAAAATACCTGTAAAAATGGCCCGCATTATTCATTTTTAATATAATTCTGTTTTTTTTTAAATTCTGTGATTAATCAATTTAGTATTGGGCACATTTGGTCATTATGTATTCTACCAAAGATAAAAAGTGGATCACCTGTATGCTGTTTCACCTGCTCTCTCCTTATCTTTAATTATATGGATAAGTACCTCTATCAGCATGTCTCGTACTGCTGTGCTGCAATTTAAGCATTCTCACTTGAAGGATTATTCTTATTGCTTTTTGCAATTTTATAGTTTTCTGAAAAATAAAATTAGAGAATAAAAGAGAAACATAAGAAGCAGACTGTTCTATGTAAGATAAATTTTGAAAGAAGCCATCCACAGCCATAATAAATTTCATGTAAATGCACTGTAAATACTCTACTGTTTGTTGCTCCTCTGCTGGTCAGTATGCTCCTTAGGTGCACTGGCTGTTCATTCTTGAGTTACTTTTTGCCACAAAGAAACCCAGCTATGCGGTCGGTGCCAAAGAAAATTGTACCAGCTGCACAGAACACATGTTAAGAGTAGATTCAAATAAATGACCTTGGGGAAAAACAAAAACAGAAGAATATACCGAAGTTGAAAGCCAGGAACTGAATAAAATGTCAAATACTTTATTGTCCAAAGGATAATAGAAAAAAAAAATACAGTAGGCAGAAATAGGGAGCTCGGCAACAGCCAAGAGGTCAAAAATCACAGTAGGTTTGATACAACTCCAAATAGGAAAATAAGTGCAAGGTTCTACATTCCCAGACTACAAAACACTAAAATAGGCAAAACAAGGACAGTGGATATAATACAGAGCAGCCACTCTGGGGCATGTGTTATGATTGGTGTTCTTTTTAACTTTTTCTTAGATTTTCTTGAAGCGGCAAACCTAATTTTGGTGTCATTGTAGGGGTTTTGCCAGCCAAGGAATCTAATTCTCTAATAATTTGTTTTTTTATTTGAGACTTTGTTATGAAGTTCATTATTTTTTACTGCCTTGTAGGATGACATTTTGTTTTGTCAATAGATGTCTCTATTTTGCAGTGCTTGAGTCATTGTCTCCATGAAATTCTATCTCATGATGAGCAGGTTGTTGCCGCTTATGATGTCATTGCATGCTCCGGTAGAAAAGTCCGCCGAACAGTCATTCATTATCTGAGACTGAACCATATACAGTGGTGTGAAAAACTATTTGCCCCCTTCCTGATTTCTTATTCTTTTGCATGTTTGTCACACAAAATGTTTCTGATCATCAAACACATTTAACCATTAGTCAAATATAACACAAGTAAACACAAAATGCAGTTTTTAAATGATGGTTTTTATTATTTAGGGAGAAAAAAAATCCAAACCTTCATGGCCCTGTGTGAAAAAGTAATTGCCCCCTTGTTAAAAAAATAACCTAACTGTGGTGTATCACACCTGAGTTCAATTTCCGTAGCCACCCCCAGGCCTGATTACTGCCACACCTGTTTCAATCAAGAAATCACTTAAATAGGAGCTGCCTGACACAGAGAAGTAGACCAAAAGCACCTCAAAAGCTAGACATCATGCCAAGATCCAAAGAAATTCAGGAACAAATGAGAACAGAAGTAATTGAGATCTATCAGTCTGGTAAAGGTTATAAAGCCATTTCTAAAGCTTTGGGACTCCAGCGAACCACAGTGAGAGCCATTATCCACAAATGGCAAAAACATGGAACAGTGGTGAACCTTCCCAGGAGTGGCCGGCCGACCAAAATTACCCCAAGAGCGCAGAGACGACTCATCTGAGAGGTCACAAAAGACCCCAGGACAACGTCTAAAGAACTGCAGGCCTCACTTGCCTCAATTAAGGTCAGTGTTCACGACTCCACCATAAGAAAGAGACTGGGCAAAAACGGCCTGCATGGCAGATGTCCAAGACGCAAACCACTGTTAAGCAAAAAGAACATTAGGGCTCGTCTCAATTTTGCTAAGAAACATCTCAATGATTGCCAAGACTTTTGGGAAAATACCTTGTGGACTGATGAGACAAAAGTTGAACTTTTTGGAAGGCAAATGTCCCGTTACATCTGGCGTAAAAGGAACACAGCATTTCAGAAAAAGAACATCATACCAACAGTTAAATATGGTGGTGGTAGTGTGATGGTCTGGGGTTGTTTTGCTGCTTCAGGACCTGGAAGGCTTGCTGTGATAGATGGAACCATGAATTCTACTGTCTACCAAAAAATCCTGAAGGAGAATGTCCGGCCATCTGTTCGTCAATTCAAGCTGAAGCGATCTTGGGTGCTGCAACAGGACAATGACCCAAAACACACCAGCAAATTCACCTCTGAATGGCTGAAGAAAAACAAACTGAAGACTTTGGAGTGGCCTAGTCAAAGTCCTGACCTGAATCCAATTGAGATGCTATGGCATGACCTTAAAAAGGCGGTTCATGCTAGAAAACCCTCAAATAAAGCTGAATTACAACAATTTTGCAAAGATGAGTGGGCCAAAATTCCTCCAGAGCGCTGTAAAAGACTCATTGCAAGTTATCGCAAACTCTTGATTGCAGTTATTGCTGCTAAGGGTGGCCCAACCAGTTATTAGGTTCAGGGGGCAATTACTTTTTCACACAGGGCCATGTAGGTTTGGATTTTTTTTTTCTCCCTAAATAATAAAAACCACCATTTACAAACTGCATTTTGTGTTTACTTGTGTTATATTTGACTAATGGTTAAATGTGTTTGATGATCAGAAACATTTTGTGTGACAAACATGCAAAAGAATAAGAAATCAGGAAGGGGGCAAATAGTTTTTCACACCACTGTATAGCAAAATTTGCTTTTGACAATTGTGATTACTGGATTTGTGACACAAATTCTGCCTTTTTACATTGCTTCTTTTTGGTTTATGGTTTGAAATTTTGATTTAAAATTCATTGTGGTAATGTACAGAACCAAAATTAGAAAAAAGTTGTCTCTGTCCAAATATTTATGGACCTAACTGTATATAATAAAACACTAAAGTCTGTGTGTCCAGTTCCTAAGAGCAATCTGACTGGTCAGTTTGACTTTGGTGACAAAAGAGAAAGTGCGAGTGTGAGGCACACAAGGAGATGTAACGGCGCACAATGGGAGAGGTGCCTTCAAAGTTGGAAAGTATTAAACTGGACAGGAGGTGAGAAACGTCCTTTGAAAATAATAACAGAATCTGAGAAGTAGATTTTATGAGAATGCACTTGAGAGAGGGAGCTCTGGTGAAGAGAGGAGATAGAGAGGAAAGGATTTGAAGGTACAAATAGGGCAATAAATAGCAAATATTTTAAAATTATTTTATTACCTGTCTTAAACATTTACCATGACTAGAAGAACATGAAAAGCAAATTAAATCAAGGTCAAGGTAAACTTATCTTACAATTCTTTTGGTTGTAAATATCATACATATATGAAGTAAGCATATCAAAAAGTAAAAATCTATGGAACAAAAACATGATTTTCAGCACTAGCTCTTAGTTATGTGTTACAGACAAGTATGTGTAAGTATGAAAGACCAACATGAGTTTGTTCTTAACATCTATGAAGAAATCAGTGAGAAGCAGCCAGAGGGGAGCCATGTTATACAAACCCATTTAATAGGAAAGAAATCTCTATGGGACCTTTCTGCCCAAAATCTCGTTGTTTGCACATAAGTATGCTTTTTCTCTAATGGTTGACTTCAGTGCAAAGCAGTAAAGTTGTTTAGATCAAAAACTCTTTTAAATGTTTCAGACTAATTAAAGGAAAGTAAATGAGATAATGATAAAAAGAATTGATTCATCAACTGCCCTTGACCATAGTCTTACAGATTTGGAGCAACATCTTCCAATGTTCCTGGTTCATATCTTGTGCCCAGTCATTGTTTGAATGGACTGTACCTGTTTTCATTGTCTTTGCATGAGTTTTCCTCCTGATAACCTAATCTTCCTCTCACATCCCCAAAGACATGCACTGCTAGATTGATTGGTGATTACATATTGACTGTAGTTGTGTAAAAACTCAAAGCTGATCATGTTCTTCCTGACATCACCCAGTATTTTATTGTTTTACTCAATTAAACGTAATTTAATAACTCATTTGATTTTACTCCTAACAGTATGTTATTTTAAACAATTATAAATGTGTAAATATAAATTTAATATAAATTTATAAATTTCCCATTGGGATTAATAAAGTATCTATCTATCTATCTATCTATCTATCTATCTATCTATCTATCTATCTATCTATGTGTTATCCAATACATATAAGAAATAAAGAATATGGAATATCTATAAAAAAGAATGACTATACTTTGCAGCTGGAAATGAACAGAACAGCAGACAAAAATGACTACTACTGATGCCAGGATAATAATCAGATCTGTGAAGGAACCTGTTAAACAACTATTTTTGAAATCATCTGCAACATCCACATTAGAGAAATAAATATATGAGACCACAATCTAATTTTC